>NC_140590.1:1166138406-1166868455 GCF_964204655.1 Triturus cristatus
TTTCTTGGCAGCGGTCTTGGCTATACGATTGTCCGTCCGAACCTCTTCATGAAGCTCTTTAATAGATGTAAGAATGAAGGCTAGAGAAGGCTCAGAGGAGTCTGCATGCAAGTTCTTTATACTCCCCCACTGAGTAGCGTTTTGTTCATCTTCCTCAGGCAAGTATGACATCTGGGAGTCAGAGTAATCCCATTTAAGCTGGCTGCGGCGTTTATTTTTGCTGAGAGGTTTTCTATGACGCAAGACCGTGCCTGTATCCTTGTGTGAGTCCTCACTGTCCCCATCGCTGATGTCCTCGGAGCCATCCTCAAGTGAGGAAGTGGATGTGCCGTCAGAGACCGAATAGAAGTGTTCTGGTCCAGCCTCGGGAGTCCAGGGGTTCTGGGAGCCAGAGGGTACTGCCAGATTTTGAATGGTTTTACTAGTCCCTGTTTCTCCGAAGTCAAGATTGAGAAGCGGGGTCCCAAGGCTAGTATCACTATGTAGGCTATCTGAGACCTGTATTTGCAGGGAGGGCTGAGTCAGAAGGGTCGTGACATTAGTAAGTGGTTGTACAAGAACAGGGGTTTGGGGGGGCCCTCTTGAGTTCTTGAGGTTTCCATAATCTTAGCAGTATCAATATCTGGGCCCGTAGGCGTGGTGTAACTGAGCCTGCCCTCCGTTGTGTTCCCCTGCTGAAGTGCACCTATCTTTAGGTTCTCTGCTGTTGAATAGTTAATGGAGGAAGTAAGAATTTTAGTGCTGGGGTTTAAAAGGTTTTTCTTAGATCCCAGGAAGATTTTTGTGGGGGGGGGGGGGGGTATCAATGTAGGCCAAACATTATAATGTAATTTGGAGAGTAAACAATATTATCAGAAATACCTTTGTGTTTCCTTGATCAGCTAGTGTATTTTGTGAGAAGAGTAAAAATGTGTCCAATAGGAATTGGGCCGATTTAAAAGAGTTTAATGGTATCCAGATTTACAATAAACATAACAGATTTCTACAAATTCTGTGGGTGCGCTGTACCCCTAGGAAATCTGTATCTTGTCCAGGAGCTCGGTTGGTGTTAACCTCAAATCGCAAACCAATGTGGCCTAGAGCCAAGCTTCAAATCAGCCTTTCTAAATACAGTTAATAAAGTAAAGGACTGACTCACAAAGTGAGTTCTAGAGTTGAATTTCATAAAACCATGAACGTTTACTATACAAATTCAAAAGGTACAGTGCAGAAGTAATGAATGCAGATGCAGAAGTGTTCTCTTTAAATGTGCACCCCATTGCCATGAAGGCACTCAAATAGAAAAATATAGAAGAATGGGCAAATTAGAAATAGTCAGTCTCAAATGTGCAGCAGAATCATTAAGAAATCAGGAAGCACCCCTAATACAACACAAAAGCATCTCTGGCTCAACCCAAATTCTAGGCTTTATATAGCCATTTTCTCCAAAAGAAAGCATTGGAAATGCAAAATCATCATGGTGTGAGTAAAGTATAAAATTTTCAACAAATCATTTTGCAGCTTTATGAATCATCACATAACCCTATTACCTAAGCACTAACTCACTATATTAATATTGATTCAGAGCTTTTGACCTAATGTCATAAGGAGGAGTCAGAACAAACTAATTACATAAACAACAAACAATCTTGGGTTCGTTAAGCGCAGCTACACACCTGAGTGGGACTCAAGGCTCTGAGCGCAGGTCCGTCGAAGAGCCTGGTCTTGAGGTCCTTTGTGAACTTGGACAGTGTTAACGTTTGTCTGAGGTGGAGCGGGAGGGTGTTTCATGCCTTGGCCACGAGGAGGATGACGGAAACGACATCCTGTTCTGCTCTTCTTGATGCTAGGCACTGTAAAAAGGGAGCGCTGGGCTGAGCGAAGGGATCTTTGGGGTGCGTGGAATGTGAGGCGTTAGTTCAAGTATGCAGGTCCGGTGTTGTGGAGGGCTTTGTGGGCATGAGTGAGAAGCTTGAAGGTGATTCTCTTATCGATGGGGAGCCAATGTGGCGTACGCAGGTGTTGTCTGATGTGGCAGTGATGTGGTAGGTTGAGGACTAGTCTGGCGGCGGCGAACTGCACGTTCTGAAGTTTATTGGTGAGGTTCTTGTTGATTCTGGCGTAGAGAGTGTTGCCGTAGTCTAGTCTGCGGCTGTTGTGTTTGTGGGCGACGGTCTTTCTGTGTTTGAGGGGGGATCCATTTGAAGTTCTTTCGTAGGAGTTGGAGGGTGTGGAAACAGGAGGATGAGACCGCGTTGATTTGGCAGTCCATTTTGAGTTCGGAGTCCAGGATGATTCCGAGGTGGCGTACGTGGTCCGTGGGGGTGGGTGGGTTCATTGTCGAAGTTGTCGTAGATGGTCTTGATTTTGTGGTGGAAGTAGGAGCGGAGTTTGTTGCAGCGGTCCTGGGAGAGGGGGATATCTGTAGTCTCACTGTTGGGTTGGGCGAACTCTTTGATGATGCTGAAAAGTTCCTTGCTGTTGTGTGAGTGGGTGGAGATTTTGTCCTGGAGTGCCTTCTTCCTTGTGTTTCTGATGAGCTGGTGGTGGGCGGTGGTGGCGGATTTGAAATGGTCGTGGGCTACTGTTGAGTTGGAGTTTCTCCAGGTCTTTTCGAGGCGTCTGCAGGCTCGTCTGGATTCAGCTAGCTGTCTTGGCATGTGTATAGGTGGTTTTCTGGAGGGGGGCAATGGTGTTGGCGCAGTCTGTGATCCATTTGAGCATGGTTCGGGCTGCGGTGTTTGGGTCGTCCGTGGTGACTGTGGTGGAGCTGCTGAGGGAGGCGGTGAGCTGGTCGTCAGAGATCTTGTTCCAAATTCTGTATGGGAGCTGGAGTGGAGGTTTGCAGGTGATGGTGGTTTTGAAGGGGAAGTGGATACAACAATGGTCTGTCCATGGGAGTTCGGAGATGTGGCTGAAGGTGATGGAGTTTCCTGCTATGAAGATGGGGTCAAGGATGTGTTCTGCTGAGTGCGTGGGTTCTGGTACGATCTGTTTGAGTCCGATGTTAAGGAGTTTGTCCAGGAGGGAGGTGGAGTCGGGGTCTTGGAGGCGGTCAAGGTGGAAGTTGAGGTCTCCCAGCAAGGTGTTGTCTGTGGAAGTGATGCAAAAACAACAGTTGATGGACAGAAGGCAGAACAATGTCATACATTCACCCCAGTACAGAGATCTGGGCCTAAATCCATCGTTTTTTTGCTCACCATGCCATTCCAGTTTGAACCCAGCCATATGCAAATCAATCTTGACCCTGTGCCTCATGGGAACAGTCCAGCCCGAACTGCCAAGCCAGGTCCTCCCTGGACTGGAAACAAGCATCCTAGGACAGCTGTCGGGGTTTCGCCCCTCTTCAGCCAGGAAAGCTTGATTCCAGTGGCATGGAGAGCACGGGAACCACGTCTGGGCATACCCGACCCACTCGGGATGACAAATGCAAGTTGGCAGGGTATGCCCAGTCGTGGGTCCCTTGCTCACTTTGCCACTGGATTCAAGCTGGCCTGGCTGATTAGCCAGAAACCGGTCCCAGGAGGCTTGTTTCCGGTCCAGGGAAGACATGGCAGGGCAGTTCGGGCTAGACTGTTCCCATGAGGCACAGGGTCAGACTGATTTGCATATGGCCATGTCTGAACTGGGGTGGCGGAGTGAGCTAAAGAATGATGATGGATTAAACCCAGATCAGTTGACTGGGGTGAGTGCTTGCAATGTTCAACACTCCGTCCATCATCCCCTTTGGTTTTGCTTTGTTCGCCCCTAAGTTGGCAGGGTATGCCCAGCCGCGGGTTCCTTGCTCACTTTGCCACTGGATTCAAACTAGCCTGGCTGATTAGCCAGAAACCGGTCCCAGGATGTTTGTTTCTGGTCCAGGGAAGACATGGCCTGGCAGTTCGGGCTGGACTGTTCCCATGAGGCACAGGGTCAGACTGATTTGCATATGGCCATGTCTGAACTGGGGTGGCGGAGTGAGCTATAGAAGGATGATGGATTAAACCCAGATCAGTTGACTGGGGGTGAGTGCAGACGGTTTCCTGTGCAATCACTCACATGGAAATCCATGTTCATCATTTTAATAGTTCCTACACTATCATTTTATCTCGTTAACTAAATCAACACTACCCGTAGTACCATATCAAATCTAAGTTTTACTGAAAAATATAACTTATGATTAGGCTCATTAATGTACTACAACCATGTGACAAGGTGTGGTCGGTGTGGTGGAAAACAAAGATGTCACCGACTGGTGGGCTGCAACACCACTATCTCCCCCTCTTGTCTCTCCACAACAGGATGATTGGAACTCTCCAACCCTGCCGTTGCTAGAATCAACAGCAGAAATCTGAGGAGGCTCCTTTAACTGGGGAATCCCTTATGACAAGGCTTCGCCCCCTGATGAGGTCATCACCTTCGGCCCAATAAGAAGAGGAGGCATTACGGAACCGGTGTGTGTGAACACCGGAGAGGAGAAAGGAGCGGAAAGAGAAGACATCGCGAGTTGTGGAGGGAAAAGACTGCTGGAGAAGAGAAAGAGCCTGGAGTCAGAACCATCAGGAGCCCCGCGAGTGCCAGGTGGCCAGCGGCACCACGCTTCGCCCAGCCACTCTCCAGGAGGAGCGTGGCTATCACAGGTACGGGAACGGTTTGCAGGTTGCAGAGGGAGGAGGGAGAGTCCCCCGGAATAAAGCCGGCTCCGTCCTTGCTATACCTGCTTGCACCCTACCCTGAGCACCCACACTTTCTTAGACACAAGTCACGGTTTGCGGTGTCCCCTCACTCCCCTGCCCTCAAGCAACCTACCTCCAGTTCCCTTACACGCGTTGTTGTTTCTTTTTCCCCTCAAACCACCGACACGCCGACTACCGGCCCGCTGGGAGGAAGAGCCCATTAAAACCCAGAAGAAGACGGATGACCAGTCATAAGACGGACCCGGCTCCATATTCCCCCGAGAAGCCGTCCTTTAGGAGCAGACGTGTACTTGGAAAAATAAAACCCTCTTTGACTCGATCTGGCTACCGGTCCCTTATTGCCCCGCAACAAACCAATGAGAGCAACATCTCTTTTTTTGTAGAGAGATTCAAAAGAATCACATTAGTATTCAAAGATATATTACATCCGTCGATACTCCTTAACAAAAAGAATAATCCTTTCCTTAGATCACCTTCAATATCGATTCATACCATTCCATGTCAAAAATGCAATATCCCACAAAGTTCTTATGTCCCTTAAAATCCAGTTCTTCATGCCACGTCCTATGTTTTTGCTTATCTTACTGAATAGACTAAGTATCTATTACTAAAAATAATAGTCGATATATATTGTATCTGGCTAGAGTGCAAAGTGAGTAAAATCCTTCACCCTTGTGACCAAAGCTGTATGTTCGCCAATAATTATTATTTTACTAAGAAAGCTATCAATTTCTGAAACCACCTTCATTAACGTTTGGTTAAAGCCTTTCTTTGCATATTATAAACAAGCTCCCCAGCACCCCCTCAAAAAACAAAAAAACACTGATAGCCATGAATTGAACCTTGAACTTTCAGCTCAGTATGTGATGCCATCTCATGTGTACTATCCTTCCAACAAAATCACATGCTGTGATATGAAATCACTACCAAATATCACAATTAAAGAGGATACGAAATGATCCATAAAGAATCCTAAAATAAGCCAATGCAACAAAGAATCATGCCTATCAACTATCCTCAACACCATTTGTTTATAAGAAGGTAAGTAATTCAAACCATGTGAAACACTGTGAATGACATGAATCCAGAATGCTTCCTTCTCCCTAATGACATTCTCCGTCTCCTCTCCTTCATCTTAATGGAAAATGTGTCATACCCAATACATTGATATTCCTGATCATAATTTCCCAAGTATCTTGCTAAGTAGTACCTTCATTTTGTTAATTATATATACATCTCATTATGTAAACACAATAAGGTGTTATAAAATGTATGAATTGTTAAATTTAAACTTTCAGAAACATTGTAATTTTCAAATTCAACCACCTTGTAAAAACAAGTTTTCCACACATAAAAAATCCACATCTGAAAGGTACACTAGGCATCCATTTTTGAGCAGCGTTTCCCATTGCACGCATATATATTTTTTTTTATTGTTTAAGATCTCATCTGAGATCAACAACATTAGCATAAACAACAAGTATCATTATCAAAAGGTGACCTTTAAAAAGTCTAAAAAGTTTTTTTTAATTTGAACAGGTTATATCAGAAAATCATTAGATGGTATTCGTATTAGGTCAAACAGATCCTTAATTCTAGAGACATTATATCTAAAACATATCAGTTTTATAAAACGATGTTGAGCCTCTATCAATGTTACTTGGACAAATAAATGAAAAGTGCTAAATCTTGGACACCTCCATAACAAAGGTCACAGGAGCCTAGTTTGTCAGTTGTTTAGCCCAGTGTTTAGTAAAAGCATTTAGTGGGAGATGCCCTAGTTGTAATATAAGTATGCATCGTCTAACTCTATGGTTTAGTGTAAATCTGAGAAATTTTTGACCGACTTTATATTCTATTTTGGCTGCGTATAGCCTGTAATGAAATAACTGAGAGCAATGTTCCTTATCAAGTTCAAAGATTATTTTCCGTGTTGATTCAAAAGGGCCGGTGACCATGACTGCAAGAGACTGATGGAGCATTGAAAGAGCCCCAGCTCGGTCTCAAGATTTCCTTTAAAAGTGAACTGATGGGGGCGTGGCCAAGATGGCGGCGAGATAGGACGTAGAATCCTGTACATGCGGCGCCGCCAAGTTAATAGCATTGGTTCACCCACCTCTGGTGCCATCCGACCGTCCGTGGGGGCTGAATGACCCGCATACTCTGTACTGCTTTGCCAGACTGAATCTTGCTGGCTGAAGCCTGCTGTTGGCGAGCCTCTGCAGCTGCGTGGCAGGCGGCCTGCCGAGCCTGCGAGAGTGCGCGGACCCGCTGGGTGGTCCCCCGGCTGCCGAAACTTGGAGGTGCCGCGCTGTGGAGGTGACAGCAGGTGGAGTTGCGGAAGGTGCCCCTCTGCAAGTTGTGCGTTGCGGTAAAGTGACGGCAGGGACCGCGCTGCCGATGTGGTGAGGACGACTGCGACGGCACCATTTTGTGACTTCCTGGAGCTGACCTCTTGAGTGGCGGAAGGTGGAACACCGAGGCCCGTGTAGACTGAGGAGACAGGACTCGCTTGCTTCCACCTGCAGAGGAGCGATGTGGTGACCCCCTCCGGCCCGCGTTCGGCTGCGGCGGCGTGCCCCTTCTCGGGCCAACTACACAAAAGAAGTGAGCGGGCTTTATGTACTGCACGGCGCGGCCTTGTGGAGGCAATCCCAGTCCGTAGGTCGGCGGACGGAGGACGCTCTGGGGGTGGCGCTGATGGCTTGATCGCGCGCTCCTGGTCTGAAACACTGGGACTGGTGTGCAGGATGGCTGCCCGGTAACGGGCGCTTGCAGTTGGCGGCCTCAGAGGTGTGCGGCAGCAGAGGGCGTCCACGAGAGTGAGGCCGGGTCTGGGATAGCCATACTCGGTCCGCGGCTCGTCAGAAGGCGTGTGCCTGGATTGCGGCCCTGTTGGTCACTGGCTCCTGGAATTTTGCCTGGCTCGTGATTGGCGCCCGTGAGCTGTGCAGTGAGGCAGCAGGAAACAGCGCTCTCGCCCTGACCCGTGGGTTTGATATGCTGACGCCAGCAAAGGAAAGCAGCAGCCGACCCCGGGCAGAGCACGGAGTGGGTGGAGAGTGACCCTTGGGGCCCAGTGTGCATTAACCAACCTAGTAGAGTAGGAAGCGGACCGGAGAGAAGGCGTGTGTCGGCGGTCAGGGCCTTTGAAGTGAACTGGACTGAGCCTCATCAGGGGTGCGGCGGTCTGCAGATCAGCGGACGGGATTTGTCTGAAGTGGGGCGGTTGAGGGACTACCAGGTCACGCCGTTGCTGGGTGCGTGAAGGCGGAGGACCGGTGCTGCCACCTCGTCCTTGGAGAGCCTGAGCTGACGACTCTGGCACAGCGGACTGCCAGGAATGCAACGGGGTTGTCTCATGAGCAGTGGCTTGATCAGGCGAGACGTGCCGCCCTATTGAGAACCTGACGGTCCGAGCCAGGTGTGAGGCCTTACCGGTCCGCGGCTCGGCAGACGGCCTGTCTTGGAGAGGTTCCGTGCGGAAGGACACGTGGGGCCTTACGGTCAGAAGAGCTGTCTCAGGTGGTATCATCATTGATAAGCTGCATTGCCGCTGGGTCCAGTCATGCCCGGGAGGAGAGTACGCGTCATGGCGGCAGCGCGAGCTCGAAAACAAAAATCGTTAAAGGAACTTCTCCTGAAGCAGCCCGGGCACTCCGCGACCTCGGGCGAGCAAAGCCTTTATGGTGGACCTCTTCGAGGCCATAAAAGAAGATATTCAGGACCTTTGGTCCCAATTGGCCTCAGATTTAAAAGAGGTGCGTCGCGACGTTGATGAAATTGGGGAGCGGGTGGCGACCCTTGAAGAACACGATGTTAACAGAGACGAAGAGCTTCACCACTTACAGCAAGACATGCTGCACCTCAGAGAGCAGAACATAGATCTCCAGGCCCATGCAGAGGACCTGGAGAACCGCTCCAGGCGGAACAATGTTCGAATCAGGGCCGTCCCATGGAAGGAGGAAGGTGACAATCTAAGGGCCTACGTCAGTGCGCTATTTCAGCACATCCTAGGGGATGAGGAGTTCTCAGACATTAAAATGCAATAAAGCGCCTCCTCCTGATATACTAGTGTGAGTTCACGACTTTTAATTAAAAGAGCGCATTATTCGGAAAGCGCGTGAGGCGCAACCCATACACTTCCGCGGCTACCAACCGACTATATTCCAAGATTTGGCGACCTCCACCCTTCTTATGAGGCGGGCGTTCAGGCCTGTGACCACGCACCTGCGTGAGAACAATGTTCCTTATTCGTGGGGCCACCCATTCCGTCTGGTATTTAAACATCAGGGCAAGCTGCAGCAGATTAGCTCGCTCGAAGAGGCGCTGAAGATCCTCGGGCTCGAACTCGCCACTTCCGAGGAGGACGCTGAACGACCTGGTTCCTGGCAGAAGCGTTGCGACTCAGGTTGGCAACGTGTGGGCAGACCGTCACCGATTAAGAAACCAGACCAAGCTACAAGAGACAGAGGCGGTGCTTTCCTCCCTATCCCAGGCTACAAAGCGCCCATGAAGATAACAGCCGATGGTGCTGGGGTGGGCTCATAGAGGGGCGGACGGCTATGTCCGATTTATCGTACTGGTGGTTCTTTAACGTCGAGATGGACACCGGTCGAACTCTCCACGGGCTGGACGTTGATTGCAGTCACGATCCCCTGGAGTTTATTTACAGTGACGAACATTGGTCATGTTTCTGTTGTTGGCATTTTTTTCCTTTTGACGTTCTGTTTTCTCTTTGCTGGGATTGGGGGTGGTTGGGGTGGCAGATGGGGATCTCTGCACCAATTCTCATACCAGGACAACTTGCAGAGGGGCGAGTCAGGGTATGTATCGGGGGCCATGTGGTGGTCAGGCGCCGGTGGTCGCCATGCAAGGCACATTCTTGGTTGATCCATGAGCAGGGATCTTAAGGTGATAAGCCTGAATGTTCGTGGGCTAAATAACCCGATAAAATGCGCTGCAGTGCTCTCCCTCCTTGAAAACACCAATAGTGACATCTGCCTACTCCAGGACACTCACCTGCTCTCCAAAGATATCATGCACATATGGGATAGGCAGTGTCCGCAACAAGTATGGTCATTGGGGCCGTCCAAGAAAAATGGAGTGGCTATCTTTTTGGGAGCCCGGTACCCGTGCAAGATACTATCAACAGTGGCAGAAATAAAGGGACGACTGTTGGTCATAAGAGTGCAATTGGGGGGGGGGGCGACACACCTTACTATTGGGTCACTATACACCCCGAATGAGAAACTGGAACCCTTCCTTCCCTGAGCCTTGTCGGAAGTTCTCACTTCCCCGGATGCTGCGATTCTGGTGGGAGGAGATTTGAATCTTGTGATGGATGCAATGCTGGACAGGGCAACGGACGCACCAAGCTGGGGCTCTTTCACCGTCTGGAAAGGAATGGCTGGCTGATAGTGGATTGCATGATGTGTGGCGGGTTCAACATACCACTAACCGAGACTATACATATTACTCCGCCGCGCAAAATACATATGCACGCCTAGACCATTTTTTGTCCTCTACCTCGCTCCTGTCTAGCCTGCACTCCACTGCAATTACTCCCCGCTCTCTTTCTGATCACACCCTCATTTCTGTCCTGCTGCCTGCGCAGCGTACACTAGCGTTCCCTCCTGGATGGTGGCTTAGAGAGAATCTGTTGCATTCTGAGGACGTAGTTAAGCGCATGCGAGACACTATAGTACACTACTTACAGGCTAACGATGTAGGATCTACTCCCCTGTCCTCGGTTGGGAGGCCCTAAAGCTGGTTGCGCGTGCGGAGTTCATCGCCATTGCGGCAACTTACAACACCATACGCAGAGAAAAATGCACTGAGTTGTAGAGGGAGGTCGGTGAGCTAGAAGCGATACATAAGTGCACAGGGGCGCCGCGAGTGTGGCGGGAGCTGGAGAACCGTAGGCGCACGCTGAAGCATTTAGATTTGGAAAGAGCAGGACATGCTCTAAGGTTGTGCCACATATTTTATCTTAGCAGTGAGAAGTGTGCTAAGATGTTGGCCATAGGTTGCGGGCTAAGACTCAGACGTCCTTTATTCAGGCGATCCGGGATCCCGCGGGGGTAGAACAGTCCACAGATGAGCAGATTGTGGACGCCTTCCATTGTTTTTATCAACTTCTATATTTAGAGCAAGATCCGCCACTACGGGACCCCAATGCTTATCTGAGCTCCTGTGACATTTCGCCCCTTCCTAGACACACAACAGAGGAGCTTGACTCTGCAATCCGCATCGAAGAGGTGATATCAGCCTTCTCCAGACTGACGCTGGCCAAATCGCAGGGTCCAGATGGGTTCCCGGCGTCTTTCTATAAAACGTTTTGTGTGGAGCTAGCTCCCTTTTTGACTCGATTGTTTAATTCTTTTCTTGCAACAGGGATGGTAATGCCCTCTATGTCTGAAGCGGGGATCTCTGTTATTCTGAAACCTGATAAGGACGCACGGGTATGCGGGTCTTACAGACCTATTTCGCTTCTTAAAATAGATGCGATGCTCTTTGCAGAGATTTTAGTGGCACGCCTTAACCCGCTTATGGCTGATATTATTGACCCAGATCAGTCGGGTCTTATTCCTTCCCGGTGGGGGGGGGGGGGAGGGGTGGGGGGGCAACACCAAACGATTGTTGCACCTCATCAATAGCACACAACGGTCGCAGAAACAGGCCTTTCTCTTAGCCATCGATGCCGAAAAGGCCTTTGATCACGTAGAATGGGCCTATTTATTCACAGTGTTGCGCAGCTATGGGCTCGGCGATAACTTCCTGAAATGGATCAGGTGTAAATATTGTACAAAATAATCAATGGGGGGGGGGGGGGGGGAGGAGAAGCTGTGATCCATTCGGCTTCCAATTATTAATGCAAAAAATCAATGAAGAATGGACCACTTGTCCTGTGTAACCAGGGTCTTTTTGGCCTTAGTTCCGTCATAAAAAACCCTCATAACTGTACACAGGTGGAAATGGCGGTATGTACTGAGTCACCGCTTGAGTGTACTAGTACAGCATCATCATAGGGTCTTTTGTTTGTATGTATGCTGACCTCCGCCAGGAGGAAGACCAACTGGTTTTACTAACTGGACGCTACTGTAAAACCAGTTGGTCTTCCCCCTGGCGGAGGTCAGCATACAGTTATAAGGATTTTTTTATGACGGAACCAAGACCAAAAAGACCCTGGCTACACAGGACAAGTGGTCCATTCTTCATTGATTTTTTGCAAATATTGTACACCCAAGGCGTTTGTGCGGGTCAATGGATGCAGGTCGGCCTCCTTTTCCATTGCCTGGGGGATGCGGCAAGGCTGCCCCTTGTCACCACTTTTATTTGCACTCTATACGGAGCCTTTCGCTCAATGGATCCAGGCTAACCGGAATGTTGTCAGAAGTTTGGGACGGACGTCCATAAGATTAGTTTGTACGCAGACGATGTGATTCTATCACTAACACAGCCTCAGACGTCGCTACCTGCTTTGCTAGACGAACTCGCTGCCTTCGGGGATGTATCGGGTTTTAAAGTTAACCTAGAGAAATCGATGATCCTGAACCTTTCAATTCCTGCCGAGGAAGTGGAGGCCCTGCAACGGGATTTCACTTTCCCCTGGACGCACACGGACATAACATACCTGGGGGGTCAAGTTGAAGCGGACCATCGAGCAGATGGTCTCGATAAACTATGCCCTGCTGCTGAAACACATGACCAAGGCGCTGGACGTCTGGTCACGTCTTCGGTTAGCTTGGTTCGGGAGAATAGCGGCGGTGAAGATGACGGTTCTCCTGTATCTTATACACTTTTCAGATGCTGCTGCTGACCCCACCACCGGGTACGCTCAAGAAACTGCAGTCCCTTATTAATAGATTTGTATGGGAAGGGAAAAAGACGCGTCTCTCGCTCGCACAAATGACCTGCACGAAGGCTCCGGGCCGGACTGGGTCTCCCACTTATAGGCGGCTATTACCAAGCGGCTTGCCTGCGATACCTCGTGGAGTGGAATAGGCCTCTGTCCAGCAAACACTGGAATTTTATGGATCAGTCAGTTGCTGGGGTGAATATTTAGAGGGAACTGTGGTTACTCCACAAACAGAGCGTGGGGGCTCTATTCCCCTCCAGTCACTTTGCCTACCCTTAAGGTCTGGGATAGGGTAGCCTTGAAGAAAGAGTGGACTTCGTTCCCATCACCCATGTCCCCCATTGTCGACAACCCAGAGTTTCCGCCAGGACAGTCATCACCAGTGTCTCACAGGTGGTGCGAGGAGGGCTGCAAGCGGGTTGAGTCCCTTTTCGATACGGAGGGACTGGTCCCCTTTGGGGGAACCAGCTACTCACCGCCGTGACTTGCCACTTGACCCTTGGTCCGCGCTGACACCGCCACCGCCGAGAGTCCAGGGGAGCAGAGCGCCAGCGCCAGCGCCAGCACCAGCGTCAGGGAAGCCTCATCTCTCGCGTCGCCGCCCCGGGACTACAACTCCCGCCAGCCCCAGCGGCGGCGCGTCGACCTAACGTCGCGACAGCCTACAAATCGGAAAGAGGCCCGCTTCGCGGGACGCGCGCGGGACGCGCCGGGCAAAGGGCAGGCCGTCTGTGGCCGTACGGGGCAGGAGGAGGCAGGGCTGGGCCACATCTCCTTCGTTTGCGTACTGTAAGTAGCCCGATCATGTGAAGTTGTGTGTTGCTGGGACCGAGTATACCATCTTTTGTGACAGTGATAACGAACAGTTTACAACAGCTTCAGACACTGTTATTCACACTCATATTCTGTTGTCCAGCTGAAAGTTGTCGGGACTGAGTAATTTGAAGTGTATGGTGCCTTGGTCTGAGGATGGGGAAACGGGCTTGCACTGTGAGACAACGCGATCCTACCCCCTCAACGAGCATGTCCAAACCCACATCCATAGATAGAATGTTGGAGAAAGCCTTAAGGGTAGTGGCCACTGAAATAGAACGCACTGAACGGCGTCTCTCTATTACTCCAAATTCAGAGCAGATTACTCAAGCTTCTGATTCTTTAACTACTACACGATCACTAGAAACGGAGCCGCCCAAAGAACATTCCCTAATTGAGGTGATCCAAACCTTAGATTGTTCAAGAGAGGAGGCTCCCCGCTGCTTTGGCCGTAAATGTAAAGAAAAAACCAAACACATTACGAAACCACCCACAAAAAAAAGCAAAGGACAGGCCGTGTCCTTGGAGAAGGGAAACCAAAGTAGGCCTTCTGAGGCTGATATTGCAATTGCAAATGTTCAACCTGAGTGGGTTTCTGCTCTGATGATAAATCTGCAATTGCAGATAAGACTCATCATTAAAGAAGAACTAACCCCTGTACTAGCAAGGTTGGATAGCCTGTTATCAACGTGGAATGCACGGGCACAAAATCAAGAAACGTCAACCAATATAAATAATGAAAGGAGTATGGCGAATGCCCCGGCCCTATCGAGTAGTAAGCAATCTGGGTTGATCTTAGCATCTAAGGCCCCCTCCAATATGACCTCACAGGGAATAACTGCTGACGATAGGGTGGGTTCTGTCCTTAATGCGGGTTGTAGTCTGGCCCCAATCAACTTGGCGCCTCAGGTTCAACCTCAAGCGCTACTAGAGGTCACACGTAGACGGGGGCCGGTTGAATTTCTTCCAAACCAAGATTTTAACGATTTTGCTTTAAACACTCAAACACAGGGTCCCCCAACAATCAATCTACCACCCGAGTCTGCACCTTATGTTTTGATCCTAGCAGGAACTCCTGCTTTAAGGGAGGGTTCATCCGAATCTCATGAAGAGCTAAAATATAAAACCATTCATTGGCTTGCTAATCACAGTAATTTTAGCTATGAGTTCACCCATGAGATCTTGACCACAAGAAGGGTAGGATGGATTGGTAAACACCAAAAGGACATTCAAGGAGACTGTGTAATAATTAATTTCAGGAATTCGTGTATCATTGAACACATTTTAGCGACAGAGCACAGAAAAAACAGGGGGTCCATTATTCTACTTCCTTTGGGATATTTTTACCCTCCGATAAGGCCTCTCCACCAAAAACATCTATTCCAGTTAAAGAGGAGAGCTCCTTTTTTAAAGATGGATACTCCCAAACCGGCTCAATTGTTTTATAATTATCCAATTTTTAATATCCCCACCAGTAACAGGTATAGTTCACTTGAAGGCGTGGATTGACATGGGGACCCAGACATTATTATCAATGCGGGAACAGATATGTCAATACCCGATTTTGAGCTCCAGGATAGGATAATAGGGATGACTTTTAAGACTGGGGAAGAACAAGTTAAAGTGAGTCAGAGCGGCTCCGGTAACTCAAGTTGTTCTTCTCTGTGTTGCGATCCTTCTGAACTCATAGATCACTCGAGCCACCTTGTTTGTAATCCTATTGCCTGTGTAGAACCATTAAATGTTCTCCCATATAAAATAGCTATGTTACCGTATAAGAACTCATCAATAGTTGAAATCACTAGGGTTTTATCTTGGAACATAGCGGGATTGACCAGTAAACTTGACGATCCTGAGTGGGGCACGTTCATTGATGGGTTTGAAATCTGCATGTTTCAAGAAACCTGGGCAAGAAAAGAGGTTTTTAAACTAGGATATGCCAGTTTTAACATCCTGGCTTCCTCGAGGGGAAAAGGAAGACCCTCTGGGGGTCTTATTATCTGGGTACGTTGCCATCTGGGGTGCTCTGCAACCGTAATAGACACAGGCTCTAATGATATTTTATGTCAGGTTACAGTTTCCGGCTAGGCCCCCCGTTGTTTTAATAAATGTATACTCACGCCCGTCTCCAAAAGGTACTGAATCCAATACTTTGGAGGAATTAACCACCTTCCTTGGTACCATTGATACCAGCCAGTTGATTATATTAGGTGGGGATTTTAACTGTCAATTTGAACCGCTGGAAGGCTTGCCACTGGATGGCTTGTATGAGGAGGACCAGTTTTTAAAAATCCCAGAGTCAGGGTGCCCCAAAGTTAAAAGTTGGTCCCCTTTGGCGATCCAGATGAGTTGCCTCACTATGAGGCATTGTCTTCGTGCCTGTTATGGGAGAGCAACATCTGTGACATCGAATAGCCATACATTCTATAGTAAGAACAAGGGGTCCATACTAGATTATATTTTAATCAATTCACATTTTTGGGACATGATGCTGGATTTTAAGATAATTCCACGCACTGACAGTGATCATTCCGCCCTTGTGGTGGAACTTAAAGCGCTGAACACAGGGAGTTTGCTGGATATGGGTAACCCCCTTGACCCTAGACTTGTGGTCTCTCACTGTAGAAAGAGAGTGAAATGGTCTAATTTTATCCAATCAGAAATAAAAATGGCCACTTTATACGATGCCTTGCTCACAGTTTTTATAGATGCGTCCAATCTGTCGAACTCGACTAAAGAGAGTTTAGACCTTCAGCTTGCCCAATTAAATTTTGATAAACTAGGTAAAATTACCTATGATTTCTTTTTCCCATCAAAAAAACGGAAAAAAGATAAGCACCCTATCCATCCTTGGTATAATAGCTCCTGCCGAAAGGCAAAAAAGGTATTGGTATCAGCTATTAAAAACAAAGATCGCTCCTTAATAAGGATGGCTAGAGCACGCTATAAAATAGTTATAAATCAAACAAAACAAAGCTGGGAAGTAGAAAACTGGGCTATTATGAAAATCGCTTTGGGTGATAGAGACATGAGGACCTTCTGGGGAATAGCCAATTCAGGGACAACTACTTCACGCAGTGCGGTCGAACCAAACTTAGATGAACAGACCTGGCGGACCCACTTCGAAACCTTGTATGCCATGGAACCTGAAGCTATCTATGCTCATGGCTGTGATCCACCAACCCCTGGCCCAGCGATTAACGAAGATTTAAATCCTTTATTTGAAGATGATCTGATATTGACCATCTCTATAAAGGAAATAAATACCGCATTAGCCAGTATAGCTCCAGGCAAAGCCCCAGGGTTGGACAAGATACCCGGTGATCTATTTAAAAGTGAATCTGTTATCTGGGCTCCTTATCTTTGGATGCTTTTTAATTCAATTATGCAAGGCATGAAGATTCCTAAAAGCTGGTTAGGTGCGGAAATAATCCCGATTTTTAAAAAGGGTTCCCCACTTCTCCCCACCAATTACAGACCTATAAGCTTAATAGACATCCCCCAAAAAAATTTCGCGAGAGTTCTCCTCCTCAGATTACAATCCTGGATGGAGGAGAGGGACATTTTGTCTATCCTCCAGGCCGGGTTCAGAGAAAAATTATCAACTCTGGACCAAGTCTTAAGACTGCAATTATTATATTGGAAAACTGTGTGCCTGCAGGGGGGTAGTCTTTTTTTAATATTTGTTGATCTAAGATCAGCATTTGACCTGGTCCCAAGGGAGAAATTATGGTCTGTTTTAGGTAGGATGGGGGTTCCTGTTTATTTAATAGATCTTTTTAAACGTTTGCATGAACGTAATTACGCCCAAATTAGGTATGGGAAGGATGGAAATCTCACTGCTCCTATTCCAATCAACCGTGGAGTTAGACAGGGTTGTGTTCTTGCACCAACCCTGTTTAGCCTCTACATTAATGGCCTAATTGATACCCTGTCAGCAGCAAAAGACCTAGATGCCCCCAAGTTAGAATCTCGGCCATGATGTTTGCCGATGACACCCTTTTGGTTGCTAAATCACCCATGGGGATACAAAAGGTTTTGGATAAATTTGAGGAGTTTTGTAGGGATCGTGGTTTAGAAATAAACCTCCAAAAAACCAAATTTATGGCATTTAATTGCCCAAAAAGTACACGTCCCAATCCATGCCTAAATGGTAAACCCCTTGAAAGGGTGTCATCCTTTGTGTATCTGGGACTTACAATAACCGAGTCTATGGACTGGGGGGCGCATATTACAAAATCTACGTTAAAACTAGCACAAACTTCAGGAGGGATCATGAAGGTTTTCAACAAGTCCTGTAAAAGAAATGTCAGTCCAGCTGTGGAAATTTATAGGGCTCAGGCAAGGGGTGGAGCATTGTATGGTGCAGAGCTATGGGGCCACCTAAATACGCCAAAATTACTGCAGGTGGAGAACCAATATTTAAGACAGCTATTTAAACTGCCCCGTAGTACCCCTCTGGTTCCGCTTCGCCTGGACACAGGCATAACGCCAATAGATGAAGTAGTGGGACTTAAACCCATTATGTATTGGCGACGTCTGTGGACAACACCTGAGCTTACATCATACAGGGAGGAGCTCTCTGAGGTACTAAGGTCATGTGGTTCTTTGAAAATTCCATGGCTTGACCACATAAGACTTCTCCTAACTAGCCTGGGCCTTGGAGATTGTTGGCTTCACCCCGAGTCTGCTTGTTTGTTAATATCAAAGGATCAAATGAAGGCTTGTTATAATGAGTATAAACTAGCACAACTTAATAATTCCTCTGGGACAGGGAAATGTACTAGTGCCTTTTTAGAAATCAAAGCCTTTTCGCGCTTTGAACCGGCAATTGATCTCATTACTCCACCTGCAGCCAGGAAGCTCTTTCTACAATTCAGATACGGGGTACTTCCACTACGTTGTTTTACATCTAAATGGAGTAAACAAAATCCGACCCATTGTCCAATGTGTGATCACCCTGAGGAAACAGAGCTCCATGTTTTTTTCTGTTGTACTGGGCACCAGAAGGCAAGGAGGCGCTGGTTGGCCCAGATCTGCAGGAATCTTGGCACCAGGTCCTGTTTTGAAGCATTTAGGATACTGAAATCTGATACAAGTATCCCAATAGTTTACTCGGTGGGCGGTTTTCTATTTTCGGTATGGTGCACTAGAAGGGCCCATTTGAGAATCCAGAATGTAAATTGATTGTGTTAGCATATGCTGTATTTTTATCTCCTACTTATCTATTCATGCATTAGTTTTAATTATAGGAACTTTCTTTCCTATTTTTATTGGGTAATTGTTTTTAGTTTAATTTATATATTTATTGTTCCATGAACTCTCTAATCAAAACCGAGATATCTCTGTCCAAATTTTACGATGCAATGTTTCAATGATTTCCTAAATTTGGAAGTGTATGCATAACTGTATTGTTTTTATTTATTTACATGTACTTTCTAGGGCATTTTGTCCGAAATAACGTTTTTTTGACTTGACTTGGTCCCCTTTGCGCAACTTCGAAAGGATTATGGTCTCTTGATAACGGAAGCATTTTCATATAGTCAGGTGCGTCACTGGGTGACTAGCCCCGCCAATTATGCTCTCATGTCCAGACCACTTACTTCGTTTGAAAAATGGTTGGTGCGAAAGAAAGACGACCGCCGGCTTATCTACGAATTGTACTTCATGCTTATGACACATCCCTCGGGTCATTGTACGACGGCGCAGGTGCACTGGGAAACTGAATTGGGCAGGCCCTTAACACCTAAGGAATGGGAGCACGTTCTATACAGAGCACACCACAATGCACATAACACTGCTGGGGCGGAATCTGCTTTTAAAGTAATTACGTATTGGTATTACACCCCTGCTCGCATGCACGGCTGGGATAAGAATAAATCTGATCTCTGTTGGAGGGGTTATGGCTCAACTGGAACCTTGATTCCCCTGCTTTGGCATTGCCCGAAACTGGAACGCTATTGGACAAAGGTCCGGGATGATATCGATGCTGCGTTTCAGATTGCACTGCCCCGCTCCCCCAAATACACATTACTGGGCCTCTCCCACCCCAAAGCCTTTCCCGTTACGTTCGCTCAGGGGCAGGCAGATTGCTCTGGTGCTGCTGGCGGCCCGACAGGTTATCCTGGCTCAATGGGGGGCGACGGCGTCCCCTGAGGTGCTAGCATGGGTTCACCGCCTGTGGCGACTTCTAGCTATGGAGCGCATGTCGCTCAGTGTGGAGGGGAAGGGCAAAGATCTTGCCAAATTGTGGGCCCCCTTTTTGCACCTCCTCACAGAGGACCTGAGAGAAGTGACATGCCCGAAATACTTAAGATTCTCAAGCTCTTGCCACTCGAGCCCCTGGGTCCCATTCGCAAGTCGACATGATGAGCATATACCTTGTAGCGTGGGATGCCGTGGACTGAGGTTCTGCAATATATGACGGAACTGGTGCGGAAAAGGGTGGGGGGTGCGATAAGGGGGGCTGTTTCTTTTGATTGTTCTCCATCAGTCAGAAGTCTTTCACGCTTACGTTATACGCGGCCGGCCTCCAGGTTGTGGGCCAGTAAGCTGTGTACTTACGCTCATGTCTTCCTCATGTCTTGTCCTTGAGATGTAGGCAGGAAGCTGTGTTCATAGATCCTGTTTTCCACATAATAAAAATGATTGATTCTAAAAGTGAACTGACTTGTGCTATCCTTAAACGTTTCCTGTTATAACAGAGCACTTAAGGAGCTGTCGGGAACATGTAACAGGCTATACGTCCATCTAATTACATTTGCCAAGGCTCTAGAATAGGAGCTAGCTACTGATAGTTCGAGGCGTATCACTTTAATAGGCATGGCCTGGCTCATGGTGGTAATCTTACAAAGAAACATCCCTTCCTTGAGATCTAGAAAAGACCAATTTTTTATAGAAATATATTCTAACGCATAGGTTAGAATAGGAGGGGGGATCTTACCCCAGTGAATTTCAAGGAGGGGATAAAAGTGTCTGTTCCCCGAGGAAGAGAAAAATCTCTTCATTGCACTTCATTTCATACAAAATTGTATCACTTTTGCTAAGTACATTCTTAAGTACAGTTGATCTACAGTATGTAACAGAACATTTGTAGCTAAATGTTTTTCCAAATACTTATTCAATCTCAGGATATCCCAGTGTGTTTGTAAAATAGAGCAAAGATTTTTCCTTTCTATAGTGTATTTGGTTATGAATCTTTTGTGTACATGCATAATGAATCTAGCTTTAACTTTTTCCTATGGAGGCTGTATACAATTGACTAATTTAATTTCGTCCACTTTTGCTGTATTTTCCCTAGAGGTTTTGCATCTTTCTAAACATGTGTGTTGAATTGCTCTTGTTTAGAAAATGTGCAACCCACAACATCAAACTGAATATCTTCTTTCTCCTTCAATAAACGGTGCCAATATCACACAACTCAAAAGTAGCTCCTTTACTGACTTCTAAAGGGTAAACTACTAAGGCGTTCATGTATAATTTGGTGGGTTGCCACCTGGTCAGCAGGGGCTCTGGTCTCCAACCCCCATTAATGAATAAAAACCCACAATATTTAGAGATCCCCTCACTGTAATGGTGAACAGCCCTCCATGTTTTTTTCCCCGCTGGTCCAGCTTTCTTTATTCTTTTTCAGAAACAACCTCCAAATTCAGGGAAATGTTTCTGAAAAAGAAAAAAAGTCAGTGGCCTAATGTGCAAGGAGTGTTCTCCATTGGGGCAACCGGTTGTCTTCTTTGCCCGGTTCTGCCATGCCTCACTTGGTGGACACAGGCAAGGAAAGCCAGCGAGTGCTACACTGCCTTAAATTGGGCAAGGCATCATTTCCTTGACCTGGCTGTCCAGTTACGGATGGGCTGTGAGTTCAAGGGTTTCCGCCAGCAGAGCTGGCTGAAGATCCACCCACAGAAACCCAGCCATTCCCCAACACTAAATAGGGCCGGAGAACATGACTCATGTTGACAGACATGAAATTTGCCAACCTCTAAATGACACCTACATTGACCCAGAAAGGATCTAAAACTGTTATGTGCTGGTTATTCACAGACCTCTAAAACAAGCGGACTTACTTTCTTAGTTATGTTATATCACGTTGCCGTTTGAAAAGCTCACCTGGCTGCCATCTTTAGCCGACACATCTGCCATGTTGTCCCGGCGTGCCTGGTGCATGGTGAGCGCTGCTCGTGTAGCACCACCAGCCACTCCCACGATGCACTGGAGTAAAAGAGATGTAAATAATATGTAATATACTAACAGGTAATGGGTGAGAAGTGTTTTTTCTGGAGGGATTACACTGCATTGGCTGAAGTCTGGGACGGTGAAGGCAGACATTAATTAAGCAGCAACTTAGAGTTGTCAGTTAAAGTATGACTTTGTTAAATTACAAGAAAATACAGCAGCAACAACTATTGGTCAGTCAGAAAATAGCTTAGGACGGTTACCCTGGAGGAGCACACAGACACCAGTACACTAAGGCATTAGCAGCAATAGTTAAGGAAGTAGCCTCCATTGCTGCACAGAAACAAGTGTGCAGTCACAACGTGACATTTATTGTCATCCAGAAGTTAATATTCATCACAAAGGGTACAATAAGAGGAAACTAACCTATAATGAATAGGGATTAGGATCTATCACCTCACTACTAAGTGAAACAAAAAAGTGACTATCACATCCAAGGGAAAAAAGTCAAACACCCAGGTGAGGTTCATTAGGCTGGCTTTTGTTTAAAAGGATGGAGTGCCCTCACCTACCAAATGTGTCATGCTTCATCACAGGGCTGTTATGATATCTGTATTTGTGCGACTATAAATGGATGAAAATTACCGACGCATGCAATTTGTGTTATGTTGCTCTCAATTGGGCAGGTTCTTAATACCTGTTGGGCAATAAAGACATTCAGCTGGTTAAAAAGACAGTGTCCTGTAAGCTTTCAAGGGAGGCAAGTTGTACTACCTGAAACATTTTTTTTCATTATTAGAAAATACTGACCCAACTTTTTGGTCAGGTTAACAAAATGATGTTGTGGACTACCAGAAATCACTACTACACAACATAATAATACCCCACTAACACACATACTATGTTTAGTGATCTCCACACATTATGCGTTGGATACAAATTTAGTCATTCTTAAAGTCATCTGACTCCGCCATCTACTGTAAATTAATTTGAGGCAGTGATGAAGGGGGGGGGTCATTGTAATAACAAACAGGACGTGCAGGTCGGCTTTCCGTTTCCACCAACCGTGGACAAGCACAGTATTCAAGTCTTGGATCTCTTATTCATAGCAAAGGACAGCTAGGACAGATTGCAGTTTACCACAGATTTACAGATCTAGACAGATTACTAATGTTTGGTAGACATCATTTTGGAGCCTTACAAGAAATCTACCTTTCTACCAATGTCTGAGAAACTGAAGAACCAATGAGGAGTTTTGAGAGAAAAGCAGAGCCCTTAGAAACCAAATTAAGGGAGAAAGAAAACAAGAAATATTATCTGCAGAGCCAGAAATAATAATCAAGTTGTGTTTCTCAAATCTCATGCTAAGTATAACACTCCTAGATTCACATGTGTAACTACATTTAGACAATTTTTAGACCGGGTGAAATGAATAGTGAATAAACACTGAGTATTGGACAAAATAGCATGCAACAAACATATATTGCATTCAAAAGGGACAATAATTTAAGGGATTATGTACTACGCACACACAACCTAAGCTTTTTCCTTTTCCTCCAAACACCTTCTTTCATCTATCTTTGGAGGTTTTTTGCCGTCGGGGCTTTTCCTCAATTGCAACTTTCTTGAGGGCTCCTGATCAGAACACATTGTTTTGCTATGTGTAGCGGGGATCAGAGTGGGCAGCTCCAAAGTGAAGGAAGAAGTCACAGTCCAGAACCCAACAGCAAATTAGATCAAATGGAACCCCAAACTCATAATATGTACAGAGTCCCTGCTCCTGTAACATTTATAACCCACAGTATGGTAGTATTGTCTAGTATCATTTACTCTAACTCAATATCAAACACATTTCTGTTATAATAAGGTATAGAATATTAGGTACATTGCCTTCCACCTATATATCACACAATGGCTATTTCCAATGAAGAAGTTATACACCACTTCGAGTTGGAGGTCATTGTGCGCTGCAGTGCACAATTGCACATCTTGCCACATTAGGTTACATATAATGGGCTTCATAACCCATGAACACTTGTCTGGAAGGATCAACATGCATTCCCACATGCTATCGTCACTTTACATAGCGACGCTCTGCTTTGTTTTGTTAATGCCAATAGCAGTGTTATCGGACCATCTCTGTGTAAGACTAGAAAAGCTTCAAAGCTTGCACTCATTCAGACTCACACACAAGACAGTGTGTAGGGACCCAGGCCCAAAGGAGTTGGGCCCGTTTGATGTATGAATATGAATTAGTGACAGAACTACAAGTTTCTGAGAATGTATTTGCATTTTATGGTGCTCCACCAGGTCAAAACTTTATTTTCTATAAATCTTTCAGCTTGACCTGCACTTCACCTGTGTTATAATGTTCCCGTCTCCGTCACCGCTACCAAAGAATTTATAATATTCAAGTCAATCAGGAGAATTTAAGACTGACTACCATAGTTTTGACAAGTTTTTATTCAAGGCGTGTGAGTGCGAGTGTGTGTAATGTCAATTTGCAAAAATCCATCCCATCATTTTTTGGTTAGAATGCTCTTTAATAATATATTCACTTAAAAAACCATAGGTTTCACACATTAGGTGGATATTTCACTCGTAAAAAACCAATGAAATTCCCCCGTTATAGTTAGTTGAGATAACTATAACTCGCGCGCCCGCAATCCTCTGCTCATGACGTCACATATTACATCACTCATGACATGGTCAGTGGCATCACTCATGACATCACTGATGACATCATCCTTGTGATAGAGTGGCCGTCGCGCGAGTTATAGTTATCTGAACTAACTATAACGGGGGAATTTCATTGTTTTTTTACGAGTGAAATATCCACCTAACTATAACATGTGTGAAACCTATGGTTTTTTAAGTGAATTTGCAAGGTTTTTTAAATGCTAATTCCTAACTATAACGTGTGTGAAACCTATGGTATTTTCAGTGAATTTGTATGGTTTTTTAAATGCTAAGTTATGCATGTCTTATTATCTTTTTTATATTTTTTTTTTCAATAAACTGCGTATTAAAATTTGTTGTTTTTTTAATGGTTTTTAGCGCGCACGGTGCGCGCACCCCTGCGATTTAAAAATGTTCTGCCTTCGGGGTCCTTCAGGGACCCCCTGACCAAGGCTAGGGGGTCAGGAACTCTCTACCCTGCCCCCTTTTCACGTTCGCCACCTTCCTTTTCCACTCTCGCACTGAAAACAAACAAAATGGCGGCCGACACTTCCTGATTTCGACCGATTCGAACGTTGACTGACATGTAACAACCAATCAGAATTACGCTCGCGCACGGTGCGCGGCTATAGATATGTATGTTCTTTTAAATGCAATTTTCTCAGGAAATACTGAACAGATTGACTCCATATATGCAAAAGGCACTTCCTTGACCTGAGGACTACCTCTCTGCCAAATTTCAAGTAATTCTGTTCAGCCGTTCGGGCTGTACCTTCGACTAAAGGTCCTATGGAAAAATGCATGGGGAAAACGCGTTTTGGGACCCCCCTTTTTTCTCGGCCCCCGCTTGACGAATCACCCCGAGACTTTCAGGGTAGGAGCTGAGCGGAGCGCCCCATTAGTTTTGAAAATTTCGCAAAGATTCGTCAACCGGCGCCAAAGTTATTCAAAATAGAATTTTGAGATTCCCTATGGAAACACGGTCCTAACTATAACTATCTACTGGCGACCGCCAGAAGAATATATATATATATATATATATATATAGTTATTTTTGTGCCAACATCCAACATAACTGCCTGCCTTGAAGATTAACAGGAAGTGATTATTTTTCACCAGCTGAATGGGTTGTCTTTCTGTATTTTACCAAAATGTATCAGGAACCTGTCCAACTAAAGGGTAGTAAAAAAAAAAAAAAACTTTAAAAAAAAATCACACAATCACAGGGGTGGGTTATGTGTACCCTTTTATGTTCATGCGAATAGGGTCATAGTATTAATCAACAAAAGACTGTGCCAGATTGAAGGGGCCTTTCATCTTGATGAATGCCCCAGACCCTACTGTTGGGGCCATATTGAGAGCAGAAATATGTTTACTTCTAGACACAGATAAGGTCATAATCAACGTGGATCCTGTTTTTAATCTTGTGAGAAAAGGGTACTAATAATACAATTTTACCCATCATTGCACAATTTTAATTTCAGGCCTCATTTCCAAGACAGTCCGGTGTATCACCACTAGGCGTTCTTCCCTTTATAGATCTGCCTTGACAGCGCTGCCGTCGATAGACCTTATGTGTTCAACCTAAAAAAGAGCTTTCAGGAGTACTACAGATGGGAGCTGTGGCTCCACCCACATGTTGGTGAACAGGAGTACAGTTTTTGACTAGGAAGAAATTGTGTGCTTTCACAGAAAAACGGCTCCCCCTTCACACAGCTGTGATTACTTTGTTCATCAGGCTGCCGGAGCCAGTAGCATTTTGGATGCATAGAGAATTCTCATGAATATGCACGAAGTACAGAGTTTAAATGGGATCGATTTAGCTTGACCTCCTTTCAGGGGAACACATGGCACTGTAATGCTGTTAAAGTGTCTTAGATAAGTGATTTTTCTCTTGAAGCAACATAGATGGGATAAGGAATGCGTTGCTATTTTCCAGTCCCAGCACCCGGATGGTTGCGGGTTTATGTGCCCTTGAATAGGATTGTGTTGGTTATGGTGTTGCCAATGATAAAAGCTATAGACTTTAAAGGTTCACTGGGAAAAGTTATGTCAAATTCCTTAGGTGTGAGCGGTTTACAATGAAAAGTTCTAAGAAAGCAGGTAAGCCTGATTTACTTACTTCATGTGAAAAGTGTGTTAAAAGCAATAGGATTTTAAGGATAGTTATTACACCGTGTTAAAGCCTGTTGGCAGGTATTTTGTTACGCAGAGTTTTGCAGATTACTGTAGTAGGCAATCGATAGATGTGCACTTTAATAACAACCCATATAAGGCCCTCTTAGAGGAGTTTTGATATAGTTTTGCCAACTCTAATTTTGTACTAATTACAATTTTATTGTGGCATACCTGATGGTTGCTTTGTAGGACAACTTATGCTGAACACAGCAAGACTGAGCAAGTTATAGTGACAAGCAGTTGATTAAGGTTAAAGGCCTGATGGTTTGTTACGAAATTTATGATAAAGGCAGTAGGCCTGATATATTTAGAGTGTTATTACACTGTGCTAAAGACTGTAGGAAGTTATTTTGTTACATGGAGTCTCAGCGTACCGCGGTAGGCAACGATTTTGGTGACCCACTCAAACAAACCACAGGGAGAGAGACTTGCACTATGGTAATCCTTGGGTGGGATTTTAAATTGTTTTGAAAAGTTTAACCTAGTATATATTTGTAATTTTATTATGGTATACCAGATGATTTCCTAGTGGGAAAACGGATGACCAACACAATTGGTCTTATTTGGGTATGGTAGCAAACCAATGGTAAATGTTATATGCCGGATGGTTTATAATGAAAAGTTACAATAAAAGGCCGCAGGTCTGACATATTGATCGCAAAAAGTTTATGTCAAAATCAATAGGGATTTAAGGGTGGATTTTAATACTCTGAATTAGAGTCTACAGAAAAGTATTTCGTTATATGGAATCTCACCAATTATCGTTGGAGGCAAGGGTTTTGGTGTTGATTACCCCCTCTAACAAGCCATGAACATAGAGGATTTGCACTCTGAGAATCCTTGTTAGACTCTCTTAAAAGAGATAGTATTTTGCTTTGCCAACAATAAGTTTGTATACTTTAGTAATTTTATGACTGTATTCCCGATGGCTTCCTAGTTAGAAAGCTTAAGCTCAATCAGCAGGCCTGAGTTATTTATGGTGGCAAGCCAATGATAACATTATTTGCTTGACTGACAGTTTGATTGGTTCACTAGGAAAAAAGAATTTCCGATGCCATAGATCCGATTTGTTTATCATGAAAAGTTACAACAAAGGCAGTGGATTTGGTTTATTTGTACCCTTGGATCAGTTCCCAGTGCCACTTACCTTGCACAGCCCAGCGACGCAGACTATGAGAGTGAAGAATTCTGGAAAAGCTGGAGCCACAATCTCCATGAAGATAGCAAGGTCGTTGAGGATATCAGCGAAAAGCCTACGGTTACAGAATGAGACAGGTTAGAGGGTGGAAAGGTCAGTACACAGAAGCAGTCAGGAAAGATCAGGGGGACAGGACAGATCAAAGGAAATAAATGGTTAAAGAACAGCAGTGATCAAAAAGGTCGGCACAGGAGAGATTGGGGGGGCAGGAGTTCTAGTGGGGCAGAAGAGTTAAAAGGATAAGACAGGACAGCTTTGGAAAGATTTTCAGAGGTTTAGACAGGTCACGAGATTGAAATTGCAAGAATTGATTAGCAAAATAATTAAGATGGTTGACAAAATGGCCCTAAATTAGCAATGTCATCTCAGAATACTGTTATAGCCCAGGTTTGAGAACGTTGGAATAGACAATTCAGAAGTATTAAGAGAAGCCGTGATCTTGCAACCTACCTAGTAACTAATCCATGGAAATATGGGCAAAAGAATCTTGGGGGTTAATCTGCTTAGTTGTGGACTAGAAAAATCTATCATTACTCTCAAAAAGAGAGTGTAATTTTCAGATGATATTTGCATCCATAGCACTAAGCAGGTTGGCCATGATCTTTATTCTAGCTATGGCACCCAAGGTGTGTCAGAGCATTCAACAGTTCAGATTAAGACACTTGGAAATTTTGGAGCAGGTAGCTCATTGGTGTAAATGTTGGAAGTACAAGATTCTCTGTCGCTTACAAGGGCTGGCGCCCATGTGTGGGTAACTGCAGTTTGGAAGATAAAACATCAAGTTCTTTATTGAGGAACGTAAGAAATAAGCAAGCCCCAACAATCACATTTTGACTATACCCTGACCAATCGGCAGCAAGCATGTGTTGTTCGTCTTCAACAATTGGCTATAAACAGAACAAACTCTGCCAAACATCCTTAAAAGCTGTTGTTATACTGGGGTGTTGTGCAGTTCAGATGTGTTTATAGGGACCCTATGGAATCTATGTGTATGGTCCGATATCTACTAACTGAGTTTAATGAATGCTACAGAATGTGGGAATAAATGTAATTTATTTAATATCTATTGGTTTTATTCATTGAATTTCAACTATTGTCTTACTAAGATGTATGCATTAGATTCTTGTTTTAACGATTTGTTAACTATTGTTGTATCAGGTTTTAACCTAGAAGCAATCAATATTAAATAAACTGAACTGATGTGGCCTTTTGGTGACTAAGCGTCTCTACCTGGCAGTTTCCATTGCCTGTCCAAAAGTGATCACTATTCATGTAATGTCTTTCAGAGTACTTGTTACATGCTAAATGTAACCTCTTGTGGTAACAGAATCTTGGTCTGGGTTCAGAAATGCCAAACTGTTCCCAAAACACACAAATATGTTGCTCCAGAAAATAAATCCCTCCTATGGTTTACTTCTGACAAATTTCTGAACAATACTAGATGTGTGTTAATAACAGAATGCCACAGCATGCTTGCAGAACATGAGTTTGGCAGCGTGCATCACTTATAAACAGGACCAGGAATGGTCTTTACTTGTTGCGTATCCCTGGGCATTGTATTTTATTTTTAGGCATCCTGATAAACTCTGGTTCAAAGGTTTTGCCTGAACCTACATTGTTAATTTGTTCCATTTAGCACCATGGTGACTTTAGTCTTCGCCAACTCCATCCAGTTTCAGCTTCATTTCTTTTTATCTCCTAAAGTATGCCTTACTTCACCATGTCTGTGAGGTTGTTTGGTGTCTGCTTAGTGAAGACATTCTCTGTTGCATTATCCAGAATTATACTCAGGAGTTTAGAGTCTTCCTAGTGTACATGTTGTGGGCTACAGCTCCTTTTAAGTTAAGTGAATCACAGTGTCCTAATGTTTTGCTTCCCAGATGTAGACAGTTTTACTGCAGGTCCTTCCAACTCCATTGAACATGCACTCTATATTACCTGCAGTCCCTATGATTGCTTCAGGGATAGTACCGTACGGCAACTAACGCCTACAAGAGTAAACTGTACTATGGCTTTTTTTTCATTTGTGGTTTCACAACACTTCAATTATGAAATAGCATGGCAAGGATGTCATGAGCTCCCAATACTAGCAAGGAAAGCAGCCCCTTCAGCCACGAGCTGGACAGTAAAGGATACCCAGAACTGAGGTACAGTAGGCCCCTCACAGCCCCAGGTCCCAGTACCACTGCACCTGCTGCAGTAATGATAGCTACACCCCTGTGAGCGCCTCACTAGTAGCCCTTTAACTGTTTGAATCAGGCAGCACCATGTGCAAGTCTTCAACGATCTTTTTAGGTCGAGCAATGGGCATTGCATGCACTGCTCTACAAGGCATGCTGTATTCGAGTATGGACTTGAAGCTCCGCCCACTCTCTACCCATATTTTTCATCGGCTTGTAGCATTGTCCTTTGCAAATGCTGGCTTCTGATTTGTTAATAGGCTTGCTAGTCCCTCCTTAGTACCGCCTTGTCTTCCTTTATAACCTCCCATGAGAACTGGCACTTTTACTTCAGTTGTTAAATGGTGCGTCTTATTTAGTCTGTAAGCACTATTTTCTTTAATGAATTTCTCCTACTGCAGGCACAACATGCATTCCTGATACATTCAGCGGGCCATGCGCGCTTTCACTTTCCAAGCAGTCCAGGACAATGGCGGCCGCTTCTTTGAAATGAAATAGGTCTTGCATTTACAAGCGTTTGAGGTATTGGCATTGTAAATGAATGACAATGCATTTTATTGATGTGTTAATTAACAGATTAATAAAAAGGCATTATCATTTACAATGCCAATAGCTTAAACTCGCACAAATGCGAGACCTATTGAATTGCAAATGCTGGTTTCGATTCAATTCAAGTACAGGTGCAAGGCAGCTCCGCAGGTGCCAGAGAAGTCACCCGCTCTCATGAATGGATGCAAACTAAAGGCCTGGTTAGATCTGCCATGTTGTAATACTTAATATTCCCGGGGCTGAGGTCAAAGGGGAGCAGTCAAACAATTTGAGACTCCCACACTTGCAATCAAATCCATACCAACGGGGGGGGGGGAGCCTAGCGCGCAACCAAGATGGCCGCGTAGGTGCGAGGCTCCCGAGGACCTCCGCGACCTCCTGCATAAATCCTGACAGAATCCTGTCCCAGATGAGGGGACTGTATTTGTGAGCCCGTGCAGAGGTGACGCCCGTTTTCCGTTTTCAAATCGGACCTCGGACACCGGCAGGAGCATCGATTGAGGTTTGCGGCCTTCTCCACGCCGGCCCCCCGTACTGGAGTTGTGGGGCGATCCGGACACAAAGTGAACAACAGCGGCGGGCAAGGCTGGGTGGCTCGCGTGCCCCGCGCTTTCACTTTCGCTTTTGCGCCCTCCTTGCTGCCAGGCGAGGTTGGGTCGCGGGGCGGTGTGCGGTGCTGTGGCCTCGCTGGGCTGCCCTGCCGGCCCGCCGGCTGCGATTCGTCCTGAGGAGCGGTGGTCGCCCCCCCCCGGAGCCCTTGAACGGGATTGTCTGCCCCCTTTCTGAGGAGATTGGCTCGATTTGGGGATTGCGACCATGGCCACAAAACAAGATGGCGACCGGGCCAAGGTGAAGTCGACCCGTCGTGGCACGGCCCAACAATCCAATAACATGGACCGCTACACCCTCCAGAAGGGATCTCCAGAGGTGCTGCGTAGGTCCCCCACGGGCCCGACTGATGCTCCTGTTCCGCCCACGGACCTGACCCTCCGGGACGTCATGGGCGCCATCGCCGAGATGAAGGTCTCGGTGGACCAGCGCTTTGACACTCTGGCGCAGAAGATCGACTCGGTCCTCGTGGACGTGGGCCTCGTGAGAGCCGATCTGTCTAAAACAAATGACCGGGTCGATTCTTTGGCCCACTCTACCTCGGGCCTCACAACTGACGTGGCGGCCCTCCAACAGGAGGTGCGCAGGCTTGGCCAGGCGAGCGCCCTGATGAATCGTCGACTGGAGGATTCCGAGGGTCGGGCCCGGAGAAACAACGTCCGCATTATCGGGGTACCGGAGGGACGAGAGGCGGAGGCAGCGGATCTGTTCGTGGAGGACCTGGTCCTCACCCACCTACAGCCTCGGGGGCTGAGCAAATTCTTTGCAGTGGAACGGGCCCATAGGGTCCCCGGGGGTAGGCCTAAGATCGGCGCCCCTCCGAGGCCTCTCATCGCCCGGATCTTCAATTTTAGGGACAGAGACGCTATCCTGCAGACTTCTAGGCTCCAAGGGCCAGTCAGACTTGATAACATGGATATTAATTTCTATCCTGACTTCACCCCGGCGGTCCAAAAGCAGAGACTAAGCTTTCTGGGTGTCAAACGTCGCCTACGAGACCTGAATCTCAAATATTCGATGCTTTTTCCAGCTAAGCTGAGGGTGGAGGTAGATGGCCGTACGCACTTTTTTGATCGTCCCGAGGCGGCCGGGGACTGGCTGGACACTTTGCCCGGAGATCGGGGCCGGGGGGGCGGGGGGGGAGCGGTTGGTGGGGAGGGCCCGCCGGATCAGGACTAAGGGACTAATGGTAGGCCTTGCTCCGGGCTGTGTTATTGTCACCATTGACTGTTAGGGTAAGTTCCCCTCCTGTGGAGGTCGTGCGGGGTCTCTTGGGGGATCTCCCTCCTCCTCTGGGGGACTAGTTAGTTTTCTTTCTATGGGGCGACAGGCACACTGCACTTTGGGGGGGCTGTTTGGGCTCATGCAGGGGTGCAGGGTGGGGGGAGTTCTGTTGGGATGGGTGGGTTGGGGTGGGGTGTGGTTCGTTGCTACCGCAAGGCAAACCCTTTATTGTACTGGTGTTTTTGAGTTGCTCTCGGGGGGACAAATGATGGTTTCTGTAAGTGATGGGGGGTAGGGACCTGACTTTGTTGTCCTGGAATGTTAACGGGCTGGGGGATAGGATTAAGCGGGGTGTGGTCCTGCAGTATCTGAAACGGATTTCGCCTGATGTGGTCTTTCTGCAGGAGACACACCTTATTGGTAACTCCTTTTGTGCCATGAATCGACGTGGTTATCGTTTGGTGGCCCACTCGGGCTTTACGTCAGGCTCACGAGGGGTGGGCATTATGGTCAAGACCTCGCTCCCGCTAGAAATAGACGAGGTGCGCCATGATGAGAGGGGACGCTACACTGTTTTGGTGGGGAGAATGGAGGGCAAAATGGTCGTCTTTGTCTCAGTGTACGTCCCACCGGGGTTACAGTCCACCACCTTTGCGGACCTGGGACGCCTCCTTCTTGACCTTCCGGGGGGGCTTCTGGTGGTTGGGGGGGACTTCAACGCGGTGGTTTCTGGGACTATGGATCGCTATCCCCCTAGGGACCTCCCCCGGGCACAGGCGTGGCTGTCGGGCCTTTTGGACACACTGGGATTGGTAGACTGCTGGCGTTTAAAGCATCCCACTCAGCTGCAGTACACCTTCCATTCGGGTGCCCATGGTAGCCTTTCGCGGCTTGATCATATCCTTGTCCCTGCGGCCTATGCCGGGAGGGTGGGGGAGGTGCGCCATTTGGCGAGGGGCATTTCAGATCACTCCCCGCTCCTGTTGCACTTTGATGTTTTCCCGAGGGGGGAGGGCAGGGTCGCTCCAATCAACGCTTGGTACCTGCGCGACCCCACTATTCGCGCTGACTTGATTAAATCCTTACAACGGTATTTCGAGGAGAATGTGGGGTCAGTCCTGTCGGCTATCTCCCTGTGGGAGGCTTTCAAAACAGTGCTGAGAGGGGAGGCCCTCTCCTTTATTTCCCATGCCCGGAGGCGCGCACAGGAGGAGGTGACCCGGGTGGAGGCCGAAATTACTGAATTGGAGGGTGATTTGGGGAGTGGGGTGACTGACGCTGCGCTCCACGTTCTGCACCTTAAGCAGGCGGCCTATAGGGCCCTCGTCACGGAGGCGGCCAGGGGCCTCAGCAGAGAGTAACAGGGGCGATTGTATGATGTGGGTGATAAGGCGGGCAAGTTGATTGCGTGGTTGGATAAGAAGGAGAGAGCGAGTCGTGTGGTCCCGCTGATTGAGAGGACGGATGGCGTGCGTGTCACTGAGCCGGAAGGCATTGTCTCTTGCTTCGCGGATTATTTCCGCGAGGTATATTCCCCGGTTTCTCCCTGCTCGGAGGAGGATTCCCATGCCCTGCTGCGTGATATCGCGCTCCCCTCCCTTTCTGTGGAGGACAGGGAGTTGCTGGATGCCGCCCCCACCTCGGACGAAATCGCCCTCGCCATCCGCTCAGTCGCTTCTGGCAAGGCCATGGGCCCGAACGGCATCCCTATCGAGTTATACAAGCTGCGACCGGATGTACTGGCACCCCACCTCCGCGCAATGTTCCTGGCGGCCCACTCGCGGGGCTCCCTCCCGCCGGACCAGCGTCTGGCTACCATCGTGGTCATCCACAAGGAGGGGAGACCTCGAGATCGGGTCACATCCTATCGGCCTATCTCGCTCTTGAATGCGGAACCTAAAATCCTCGCCAAGGTGCTCGCCAACCGGCTGGTCGGCGTGGTGGGCGACCTGGTCCACCAAGACCAGTCCGGCTTTATCCCCCATCGCAATACGGCTCTTAATCTGCGACGCCTGCACGGCGTGCTAGCGCGTGTTCCGTTTGTGAGGGAGCCGGCCATCTTGGCGTCTTTGGACGCCACTATGGCGTTCGACACACTCGAGTGGCCGTACATCTGGGCGATGCTGGCGAAGTTTGGCTTTGGGCCGGGTTTCATCAGCTGGGTCAAATTGTTGTACTCGGACCCACTTGCGCAGGTGGTGGTGAATGGTCGAGTCTCGGCCCCGTTCGGGCTGGGACGGGGCACGCGACAGGGTTGCCCCCTGTCGCCGCTCCTGTTCGCACTGGCCTTGGAACCCCTGGCAGAGTGGCTGCGGTGGCACCCTTCTATCCGAGGTCTCCGTTGGACCCCTGAGTATGAGGACCGCGTGTCTCTCTATGCAGACGACATCCTTTTGTACTTAGCCTCCCCGCGCAAATCACTGATCGTCCTGGTCGATGTTCTGCACTCTTTTGGCCGCAATTCAGGCCTCGTCATCAACTGGGCCAAATCCTGTGTCTATGTGCTTTCCGGGGAGGCTCCGGTCCTCCCGCGGGGCTGTCCGATCCAGATTGCCTCGGAGGGATTTCGATACTTGGGTGTCTACATTACGCTGGACCCGGTGGCCCGCTACGAGCGAAATTTGCTTCCACCCCTCCAGCGCTTGAAGGAGGATGTCGCGCGCTGGAGGCGCTTGCCACTTTCGCCGCTCGGCCGGGCGGCGTTGTTCAAGATGATGTCACTGCCGCGCTTCCTATACGCTCTCCAGAACACTATGGACTTGGTCCCAGCGCGCTACTTCCGTGAAGTGGAAGGTTTACAGCGCCGCCTGTTCTGGGATGGGAGGCCGCGTATAGCCTTGGCAAAGTTGACGCTCCCGTGGTACGACGGAGGGATTGCCCTCCCGGATATTAAACGGTATTACTGGGCCTCCCAGTTAGCTGCAATTGATCAGGGCCTCTATGGGCCCGCCCTCAACCCGGCATTTGAAATGGACAAGATGCTCCTGCCCGGTGGAGACTACAATCGAGCGCTCTACGCTAGTGTGCCCGATTCCCGCTTGACGGGACCCACGCGTGTCATGGTGCGAGTATGGCACGCGGCTAATGCAGCTATGGGCTGGAAGGACCGTTTGACCCGGGCGTCACCGCTGTATGCGTCTGAGAGGTTGGGCTCTCTGTGGACCTCGAAGGGCTTTGAGCAGTGGGACACTATAGGCATCAGTACAGTGGGGGATCTCTGGACGAGGGGAGGATTTAAAACATTCGAGACGTTGCAGGCGGAGTTTCAGCTGCGGGGCAGTGAATACTTTCGGTACCTGCAGGTCCGTCACGCGCTGGGCTCCGTCTTCCCAGACGTGGCCTCCATCCCGGAGTCCTCCCCCCTGGAGGATCGAGTGCTAGATGGCCATGTTCCGGACAGCACAATCTCCCTCATTTACAAGAAATTGATAAATGATCGCTCGGGTTTACTGACTGGCCTCCGCGAGGCCTGGGTTGCCGATGGGCTGGAGTTGGACGACGAGGACTGGATTTCCGCGGTGGCCTCTCCGAAGGAGGTGGCCATCCCGGCTCGCCTTCGTTTCGTCCAGCTTAAGATACTCCACCGGGTGTACATGACGGGGCCACGGCTTCTGCGTATGGGCTATGCCGAGGACGGATTGTGTAAGCGTGGGTGTGGTGCTTCAGCGACCTTTTTGCACATTTTGTGGGAATGCCCGAGGGTGGAGCGATTCTGGCGTGGTGTGCATGAGGTCCTGCGAGCGGTTACGCATGTCGCGCTGTTGCCTGAAGCGAGGAGATGTTTGCTGAATGTGTGGGAACCGACCGATTACTCGGTTCCGCAGACGCGATGGGTGACTCTGGGCTATATGGTGGCTAAACGGGACGTTGCACAGCTGTGGGGATCCCAGAGGTCCCCGGCGGTGTCGGCCTGGAAAGAACACATGGATTGGTGCATGTTCCGAGAAAAGGTGGTGTATGTGGCGCGGGGTAAGCCTGGGGCATGGGTGAAGATATGGGGCCCCTGGAACGCCTACCGCGGGGATATCTGCGAGCCGCCGTTGTTGCCTCCCGCTTCACCAGCGCCATCCCCCTAGTTTACTCCCTCCCTCAGTTCCGAGCACGGTATTCTCCCAGTCCCGGACCTGTTTCCCTTCCCCTCTCAGGGGTTTTCAGTGGATGGTTTGGGGTCCCCCATTTGAGGAGCACGTGCTGCCACTTTCGATCGTGGGTTGCCTTGCGGGTGTGTGTTTATTTATGTTGTTGTGTTGTATAAAATGAAACCGTATGGCGGGCTCAGAGCCATAAGGCCCGCGTTGTGGATACCTCCTGCCTTAGTGTCTATGTATAGCTAAGTGCCTCATTGTATGTATGTCATTTGTTATCGTCACTTTAGCGGCCGGCCGGAAGGTTGTAGGCCCATACCTGTATATATTTGAGATTGCAATAAACGGTTTCAAAAAAAAAAAAAAATCCATACCAACACCCTTGAAGGGCAAGCAAGCAAAACCTTAGTTAGAAACTTAAAAAAAATAAAGTCAAGCTTGTACAGAGGTATTCTCAGTTTTACCTTCAGACCCAAAGTGCTTAAGATCCTGCATTATAGCCTGAAGAACATCTCATGGAAACTAATCATTAGGTTCTGTGTATTAAACAGCTGCACGATCTGAATGAATCACGTCAAACAATGCCACACACGCCACAGACTAACTACATGGGAAAGCAATCGGCTACAAAATATACGGTACTACCACAACATCTAGTTTTAAACATCATATGCAGAATATCGACTGTGATAATATCCTGAAATATGCATACATAGGTAAGTATAGATTTACTATTCTTAACCCACATCTACAAACTCACACTTTCAAGGTGCCTAGATGTGCTTAATAAATACTAAACCTAGCCAATGTCCTGGATACATTATTGCAGAATGATATTTTATCATTTAGTATACATCTCAAGTTCTGCTTAATGAACTGAAGCTAAACAGCACAACAAATCTCTGGAGCTGACGTGTTTGTGAGCTTAGCATGAATTGATCATTGAGAGCATGCCGTGGTTTCTGGCTTGATCAGATTTCATGTCTATGCCAACTGCAGAGGGTAAGAACATGTCTGCAGAAGTATTAGGAGTTTTTTACATGGCTATCCATTCATACATGAAATGTCTGTTTCCAAATTGCATGCTGAGTACCACAAGCTGTTTATCTGCACAGACCTCTTACAGTGCCTCTCCGACCGACTAGTACCTCACAGGGAAACTTCTCTCTCACTTCCCCCCTGCAGGAACTACAGCGAGCCCGAACGCCACATACATTTTGAATGATTTCTGTTTACCTGGTCACATCCCGAGTTCAGTAAGTCTGCACTACCAACTAACCTTCCCTAATTCACCCTACCCCATTTACCCCTTGCCTCTCACCTCCACTTCTTGGCATCACAGTCCAGCTTACTCCTGCAAGAGATGAAAGAGGTTAGTGATAGCTGTATCATCTTGCTGGCCAACACAGATTCCCATTATATAAATATGCTGAAATGACATTAAATGAAGCTCATCTTAACTCTTTTGAATGATCAGTGCTTGTGCTGACAATCTGGCATAGGTTTGGGCCCCTTGGACCTAGGCTATGCACCCAGGTACTAGAAGGTGTTAGTCGCCATCTTGCAGTGCGGTGTGGCCACAACATGTTTGCACTCCTCAGCGTCAAAGCCTAGAAATACCGCCTGTTCTCAGGTTGGCTGCCACTGCATTGCTTTTATCCAAACACATCTTCAGTCTGGGGTTTCCCAGCTCTCCCTGCACATTTTAACCAAGGGTGTTTTTAGAGGTAGACTAAATGGCTTATTTCTCTAGCACCACCCCCTTCCCCCAAAATGTTCTCTAATTTTGAGTTGAAAGGTGCTGCCAGGACGAGACCGAGCACTTCACTTTTAGGACATTGTAATGGTACATTTTAAGAACCTTTACCAAACACTGCCAAGTGATATTTTACCGAAAAGTCCAAAATGATAGGTTCCTCTCCTTCCCTACAGAGGCATCAGGACCAAACAAAAGGCAGCGAGCGGTATAGCTACAATCCTCATTAATGTAAGAACTGTAAAACCGCAGTCGCGTACAACTCCATATTCTGGACCAAAAACTCGCAATGGGGAAGTAAAAAAGCCGGTGGAGAATACGTGCAATGTGCATAAAGCTCATTCTCCTAAGTGATTTTATGTACCACAACTCCTGCATACTAAGCATGATTCTTGCACTCGACAACAGTGCCTAATCCTGTGCAAGGTATTTTACAAACCACACTCCTAAGTCAATAATTTCATCCCCAGTTCATGAGGATATACAGTGTATTCATACAACATTACAATCACTAGAGAGGGTCTCCCTTGCTTTCCAAATCCCATTTTCATCCGCAAGATTGTTGCGTAGCCCAATGTATATCGCATCAAAGTGTGAGATCATTACCCAGGTGAATCTGTAGATTAGTACACCTTATAAGACATATTGTTGGGTCCTCTCCCAGAGGTACCACCTGTGGCTTGCTTCTTCATCGGACCCACACCTCTCACCTAGCGGATGAAAACGGGATTCAGAAAGCAGGGGTGACCCTCTCCAGTGATTGTAATATTGTTTTGGGAAGCAGAGGGTTTCAACCTAATCCTCCAAGTGTAGACTGGGAATTCATACAATACAACTCTCCCAGATATGTCAGTGTACTGCGACGTGTCTGCCTCTCCTCTAACCTCAGCCTCCACTTCCAAATACTATGCATCGCCTTCTGTACTAGTGATTGGAGGTGCCCAGAAGGTGACAATTTGGCATACACAAAACTCTAAAAAAGATCAATACATAACATAACTTTTTATGCGCTTGAGCTGGAATAGTATACTGTACAGTGGACTTGGGAAAGATAAGCAAAGTAGAGGTCACCTAGTGAGGAGCTCTCACTCCTTCCAGACAGTGAGAACATCACCTACCCCTTCATCCATGCAAAGAAGATGCGGCCCAGCATGCCAGTACCATCTGCAGAAAGAGAAAGACAGGAGTCAGAGCCACCAAACAACATAACGCTGGCGACATGTAAAGGATGGAAGCAAGAGAAACAGGTGAGGGATGTTTGAATGCAGGGGTAATAGCAAAGGAGATCAGTGAAGGGAGAATGGTAATGGGAAGAGTTGTGAGCAGAACAGTACAGAGGGGAACAAGAGAAGGCAACCAGCGAGAAAAGCCTAAACGAGGAGGACAGATGAGTGTGACAGGTTATGGGGAACAGTTGATGCGAGACAGTGCCATAATGGGGACACATCTGGGTGTTTCTGTGAGGAGGAAAAGAGGACATGCAGAGGTTAAGCAGGCAGTTGAGAAGGGGAAAGGGGACATGAAAGTGGAACAACTTGTGAACGGATGATAGTAGGAGTTGCCCCAGTGTGTGGCAATGATTTTCTGCATGACAATAACCGTGTCTTCAAGATCAGGGATTTTCGCAAGGCAGACTTTTTGCCTTTAATGAAACAGGAGCAAAAAGAACAGATGATGGACAAAATGCTGAACACATCAAACATTCACCCCCAGTCACAGATATGGGTTTAATCCATCGTTTTGTGCTCAGTACATCACCTCACTTTGGACCCACTCCAGCCATATGCAAACCAGTCTATGCCATGCTCTCCATGGGAACAGTCCAGCCGAAACAGCCAGGCCAGGTCCACCCTGGACCACAAACACGCATCCTGGGACCGGTTTTGGGATAACACCCCTCATCAGCCAGGCTAGCTTGAATCCAGCGACAAAATGAGCAATGGACCCAAGTCTTGGCATACCCTGCCAACTTAGGGAGAACAAAGCAAACACAAGGAGATGATGGACGGAGCGCTGAAACGTTTCAGACACCTACCCCCAGTCACAGATCTGGGTTGAATCCATCATCGTTCTTTAGCTCACTTTACCACCCCAGTTCAGACCGAGCCATATGCAAATAAGTCTTGATCATGTTCCTCATGGAAACAGTCCAGTCCGAACTGTCAAGCCAGGTCTTCAGCACTCCGTCCATCATCTTATTGGGCTTGCTAAGTACTATTGGTACTACAGTCACCTAGCATTGTAAGGCTGTGCTGTCCTGCTCTGTAGCATTTTTATGATTTCCCTGCGGTTTTCCTCTGGTGAACTTGACAATTGTGTAAACCCATTGGAAATGCTCCATGGGGACTTTGTCAAGGGAACACTCTAAGTGAGCCTCCTTTCTGTAGGAGGGTATGATCACCTGAACCCGGGCTGTGCAGTGTTTGGTGGCAGTGCCAGCATGATTATAACCCAGGGGCTTGTTTTTTCACATGTACTCCTATGGAGAGACTGTCAATGAGCTCTTCACAGCAACAAAAGTCCTTCTAGCCCACCTAAATGGAGTCCTTGGCCTTCATAAAGTCTGGAATATGTATGAAAGATGCATGTGTGTGAGGGATGTGTGGTTCACGCTTGGACTGGTGAATTCTAGAGCCCATTTGAACCTAGTACTGTACGTGATACAAGCTGTACAAGTTGGCTATGCCCATTTCAGACATACTAGCATCCATGCATGATTTTTTGACTCCTCCGTGAAACCTGTACTACTTTATTTGGAGGGTAGGTCTCCAACCCATACTACACAGAGTGGGTTTCCCCTGCCCTGTGTGAAACTCATTTGTCCCTCGTTCCTGGCGCTGCAGCCATACCATTTAGCAAAGGGAGAAGATGCCGGGCTATGTTCAAGCCCGAATTACATCACAGGTAGGACCAATCAAAACTAGTCTCACTGAGGACTCTAAGCTCACAAGGCCACAGAATGTGGAAAGTAAGAACGGAAAATTGTACTCCAGAAATGGAAGCCCTAGATAGCTTTTGAATGATGGAAGCCCCTACTTCACTCTAGCATCCTGCTTTGGCCATCAGAAGAATGCAAGTACTGGACTCATCAACCAATATCTGGGGCCATTCCACTTTATCACCTGAATACAGAGTAGGCCTGTACACAGTGTTAGAGTAAACAACAGACCAGGTGTACAGTCTGTGTTTGGGTTCCGCTGTCCCTCCAGACTTGGCCGGTGTCTTCAAGTAAGGCTTGCTGTGGTAACCTGTGATAGAAGGAGCTTTCCTGCCTGCATGAGAGATTGAAAAGTAACTGCCAGGTGGAGCCGACTGATTAATTAGAAGACTTGCACAAGTCACCAACCAACTGAACCTTCATGAGGACATCTGTTTGGCTCAACTTCAACCTTGCACCACGAGGTTGGTACAACCCAACTGTGAGATGCCAAGAACCAGGCCAGAATATTATCTGGGCAAAGGAGCTGTGACATTCCTAGTCATTGACACAAAGGTGGGCCAGAACCATCTTTGACCCATCGAGTACCCTGCACTTCCCAACTTAAGCTCCAAAAGACCAAAAATTAGATGGACTTCACACCACCAATCAAATTATCTTTTGCACCTATTGACATTATAGTCCTGTTCAAGACGCAGCCCTTAAGGTCCTGATAGACTAGTGACTCCCATAGTTGTATCACAGCAAGAGGATTGTTGGGTTACGTTTTGCGCAGAGTTGCATACAGTAAGAATTCTCAATGACAAATGCTCAAAGGACACAAGTGAGGGTCATTCACCATCACCACTTGCATAGAACAAAAATTCTACACCTAACACAAACAATGGATTAATGTCCTGAGCAAAAATTGTCCAAATTATTAGAAAAGGTCCACATCAATATTTGTGACAGGCATTTGTTCATCCTCTTTATTTTCTCTTGACAGGATTCAACGAACTTCTAGCTGAAAACCAGAAAAACATGAACAGAACCCATGAATTGTACGACACAGGCCACATAAGCAATGATAAACCTTGTTAACCTTTTAGCAAGTACTGGCTTGCTCGTATATCTATGCTTTTTATAAAATAGGACAACCAGTGCGGTCTCCAACCAGTTGCTTGGCTCCACTGACACTGTGCCCCTAACCAGATTCTGGAGTGGTGGAGCAGGTAAAGCAAAAATGTGTATACCTTCTCTATTTTGCATGGAAAATACTAATCACGTAAACATTCTAAAGATTAACCTGTATTAATTGTTTGGAGTGTTATGATTAACCAAATTGCACCTTAATAAACACAAGATACACGTGGGACTAAAATGCTAATTGCATGGCTAATAAATTTATTGAGGAACAATGGTACGCAAACTAATTGTAGAATGTGCTGACATAGAAGATTGCATGATTTAGGTTGCTTTTGTGATGGTATGTGCTCCTAGTGTTGTGGAATGGTGAGTATTACTGCTTTAAATGTTGCTATAAGCTAGGCCAATACTAATATATATTGGGATTAGTGTGTGTTTAAACATTAGAATCTTCATTTCCGTATATTAATTACTTTTATGTTTATTTTTGCTTAAGTTGGCATTCGGGCCTACTAGGCCACGGTATTCAAAATGGAGCTCGGGAGTGGCCACCGTCATTTGAGCGCGATGCCTACTGCACAGACTCGGATGGCTCTGAAGATCTCCACGCAACTTCTAACCACAAGACTACGTGTTCCTTATCAAGGATAGGAACGTGGAGGATTGCCAGGACCCAGCTAGTATGAATGACTGAAAGACAATAGAGACCTGTACCCGGAGGTCTACATGTTTTTACTTCGGAACTTTTCGCCTGTGAACCGCATAAAAGAATACAAATTGGAAGATGACATGTTCAATCTCATGGGAACCAAGAAAACCTGGGAACAAGTAAAATTTCAAGGGATTTATCCAATCAGAACACTTCTGCTTTAAAAATTGTTGCACATTGTCCTAGAAGGAAGGGGAGTATATAAAGGGAAATTTAGTAGAGGAAAAAAAAAGCCCGTACTGTTTTTCATTGGTGACTGTTGGTGTGGAGGTTCGATTCGCCCGGTCCCTTGGCTACATTCGTGGGACTGGGTCGTGCTGAGAGTGACTTTACTGGACTTAATTGGGTTCCCATTTAAGGCTAACAGGCTGATTCCATCTGAAGAGATTTTGAGTTACGCTGTGGGTTGACGGGTTCTTCCGGAAAATGGTCGCCAAAATTCAAATTTAGGTAAATATCATTGTCATGTTAATTTGTGTTCAAAATCAAAGTGTAAGAAATCGCTCATTAGAATTCTGATTTGACCGTAATTTTGATTATGCTAAACTGAGTGAATTAACTAGATAAACTAAACATTGATTAATAAGAAATGAGTCTGTGATTCTTTAATAAGGTATTGATTAACTAAAAGGTTCCGAAGCTTTAAATGTGTTTTAGCTGGTTCTAAATCACCATCAACCAGTCCATCTAATTGGTCCATCGACCAAGTGGTAGATGTTAAAGTTAGGACTCTCTAAGTACGGATGTATATAATGTAAAGAATTTTTCTCCGATAGGTAACAAGGTACCCCACATGTCCAGCGCTTCTTTCCTCCTGTGTGCAGATTCGAGTGAGACGTATGAGTGTTGGTGTTATGGGCCCCACCAATGGATGCGTGCGTGAATAAGTAAGGGTGATGTCTGTGACGCAGGGAGGATATGGAAATTTGCCCTTTTCCGCTGGAGCAGTTTTCTGGTAGCAGAGGATGGTTTTATTGCATTGGTTTGGTGATTATTGATGATTCATTTATGTTCTAACACTATGTTGAGTCATGTAGCGTTTTATGTTGTTTTTGAAGACTTCCGGGATGTAAGAAGTTGGAAGCCCTGTAGGTACACGGGGAAAACGTGTGACAAGTGAAGTCGCACAACGCATTGACTGGTTTCGAGTTGGTAACATCATCGTGTGTTATCGTTAGGGACATTTCTGTGTGAAAGTGCGTGAGTGCAATAGCAACAGGTTCTCTCGTGAAACTCTGGCCTTAATTTTCAGGAGCAGTGTAGTCTCCACATGTGTTTTATCCCCAGAGAAACGGTTAGCCTTTTTGCTTGTTAGAAGGGTAAGGTAGAGGGAAGTGCTACTTTATCGGCGAAACTGAATAATTCAGTGGTAGGGTAGAGGTAAGCGCTGCCTACTGGAAATACAGAATTCTTGTGTAAATTAACAAAACTATCCCTCTGGTTTAGTGAAACAGGCAATGGTGGTGTTTTGATGTCGTTACTAACAGATTTTGATTGAAGAAAACATAAGAAAAAGTTTGCCGATAAATTTTGTAAAGGAGGGCTCAGCAGAAGCCGGAGTAGTGAGAAACACAGACGTCAGAAAGACCGCGCTGGGATTGGCCAGCAATAGAGAGACGAAGCTTTCACGGATTGGTGCGAGCCGCGCTAGGAGTGGAGAACTGCCAGTGTGACGTAGACGCTCCGGATTGGTGCGTTAGTGTGAGTCACGCTGGGATTGGACAGCAAACGGAATAGTCGTAGAGAAGCGATTTGAGAATTCTAGTGATTCAGGACTAAGAATAAGTTAAAATGATGTATTACGATCCACCGGAGAAGGAGAAAAAGTCATGGTTTGGGAAAATTAAAAGCTTATTTAAAAAGGATAAGCCAATTGTGACTAGGGAAGGACAGATACTTCCTCCACCGAAATCGCCTGCATTCTTTATGGTAGCGAAATATGGGTACCATACATGTATTTGGCTAGATAATTGGGCAAATTATACAAAAGAAGATGGAGTCTTAGCGTTTCCAGAAAGTGGTTCATTTAGTTTAGCTGTATTAAGGAACTTAAGAGAAAGAATGATGAGGTTAGAACCAAGAACTAGACCTACTCAATTCGAAGCTTTGACGGAGTGGGAAGAAGAGATGTATGAGAGGGAACGGCATTGGAGTGGAAGACGGTATAATTACATGTTCGGTAGACCGTGTGGGCAGGAAAGTCATGATGACAGAATGAGGAGATGGCGGAGTGTAAACATGACTGATGGGATGTTTCCATTGAGAAATACTGAAGAGACAAGTGGTAGAAAGTGTACAGCGAAGAGAAACAATACAGGGTCAGAAAGTTATAAGTATGGTGTGAATGAGTCGGAGGATGGTATGTTAGAGGACATGTTTTATAAAAATCCTCCCCCGTATCAACCAAATTCTACGTTGCTGACGCCGAGTGCGCCAGTAAAAGAAACACTGCGAAATAAAAATTTTGAGCAAACTCCACCAGATTTAGGGAAAAATAATCCATTTAGAGACTCTGAAATAGCATAGCCTGTCAGGACTGAAAATGAAAACTCAGCTGAACTGGCTAGAACTACTCTGGAATTAACCGAAATAATTAGAGAATTAACTAAAAACATGGAAGCTGTAACTGTACTTGTAACTATAGGGCCAGTGATGCCTGTCTTTGATCAACAGAAAGATAGTGAGCATTGTTTAACAGTTCCCTACCATAGTAATAAACAAATCAAGACAGAAGAAAGCAGTTCCGGAGAAAATGCATGGGGGAAATTGGTAGGAACATCGGGTTTAAGTACCCCTAAAAATCTGACGATAAATCAAAGTCCAGCAAGTAAGACGCTGATGAAAACAGAATCAGCACCAGAAACCCCAGAAAGAAATATGGAGCAAATGAGAAATGAAATAATCCCTGTAAGTCCCACTTCTGATGAATTAAGCGATTGGTCAAGGAGTTTACAGCGAAAAGATACAGACTCAACCTTTAGATGTGGCAAAATTAAAGGTAACATTGGAAGAATTAATAGTAGGGACTATTCCAACTGAAAAATTAAAGGCATATCAGGATGAAGAGCTAATGTTTCTTTGCAAGGGTATAACTTGGAGAGCGAGGAGTTTGCATGAGAAACTTGAAGAAACAGCAAGTGAAATGGGCATAGTAGAGTAGAGTAGAGTAGATTTCTCTGAAAAAGATATTGAAAATCTGAATTGGAGTTCGGAAGTGGCCACCGTCATTTGAGCGTGATGCCTACTGCGCAGAAAATTTAGAAACATTTAAAATTAAAATCAGGATTTTACCACCAAGGTATTGCAGGAACACAAGAGATTTTGTTGGCTAGATCTCTACTCGTTTAGGTGGTGGCTTTTGTCAGGATTCTTACTTTAAGGGGCGAGACCTTTTATTCTAGCTTTGGTACCAGTGTGGTACTCATGATGGCCCAGAACTAGAGTTGGGTCCAAGTATCTGAATCCCTCTCAGCTTTCAGACCTTTTTTACTTCTCTTGTTAAAGACTAAGGAACCGTGTGCTCTCATACAACAGTTATCGGCAATCTCGTACCTTGCTCTCAGATGCTGTAATAATGGTTTAGTGGCATCACAGTCCCAGAAATTGCTGGCACATTCTGTGTTTTTGCATATATTCTAATTTTACTGGCCTATTATATAAAGTTTTTTTTCGCAAGTAGATTTTAGAATAGACATTATTGGTTGTTATTTACCGTGTCAAACAGAATCTCAATTTCTAACCCAGTCCACCTCTTGAAGTAAGCCTTGACTACACTACACTGAGAGGGTAAAATGCCTTCAGTGGATCAATGGGTATTGGAGTGCAGCGGTATTGTAACCCTGCGAGACCGACGGCAATACACCCAGAGAATAAAAAAAAAAAAAAAACACGGACTACCTACAAAAAAATACCAAATAAAACCACGGACTCAGCTGTGCAAACCCAACCCTGCCCCTATGAACAAAGGGCTCCCCGTGCCTTTAGCAATGTTCAGGGTAGGAAGCTAGAGGAGTATGACCATATGTGAACAGTACAGCAAACTTCACAATACCAACAAGCATTTGCAATGCAATAGGTCTCGCATTTATAAGATTTTGAGCTATTGGCATTGTAAAATTACAATGCCTTTTATTTATGTTTTGGTTTTAAAACAAATAAAAGGCATTGTCATTTACAATGTCAGTAGCATAAACTCGCATAAAAGCAGTGTGTGGAGTGCAGCAGTGTGCGGCGTGCAGCAGTGTGCGGCGTGCAGCAGTGTGCGGCATGCAGTAGCGTGTGGTGTGCAGCAGTGTGTGGCGTGCAGCGGCTTGCAGCGTTGTGCGGCGTGCAGCAGTGTGCAGCAGTGTGCGGCGTGCAGCAGTGTCGTGCGGCGTGCAGCAGTGAGTAATGCAGCAATGTGCAGCAGTGTGCGGCGTGCAGCATTGTGCGGCGTGCAGCATTGTGCGGCGTGCAGCATTGTGCGGCATGCAGCATTGTGCGGCATGCAGCATTGTGCGGCATGCAGCATTGTGCGGCATGCAGCATTGTGCAGCGTGCAGCATTGTGCAGCGTGCAGCAGTGTGTGGCGTGCAGCAGTGTGTGGCGTGCAGCAGTGTGGCGTGCAGCAGTGTGTGGTGTGCAGCAGCATGCAGCAGTGTGCGGCGTGCAGCAGTGTGCGGCGTGCAGCAGTGTGCGGCGTGCAGCAGTGTTTCGTGTAGCAGTGTGAGGCATGCAGCAGTGTGTGGCGTGCAGCGGCGTGCAGCAGTGTGTGGCGTGCAGCAGTGTGTGGCGTGCAGCAGTGTTTCGTGTAGCAGTGTGTGGCGTGCAGCTGTGCGGCATGCAGCAGTGTGCGGCAGTGTGGCGTGCAGCGGCGTGCAGCAGTGTGTGGCGTGCAGCAGTGTGGCGTGCAGCAGTGTGCGGTGTGCAGCAGTGTGCGCAGCATTGTGCGGCGTGCGGCAGTGTGTGGTATGCAGCAGTGTGTGGCGTGCAGCAGTGTGTGGCGTGCAGCAGTGTGTGGCGTGCAGCAGTGTGGGGCGTGCAGCAGTGTGGGGCGTGCAGCAGTGTGGGGCGTGCAGCAGTGTGCGGCGTGCAGCAGTGTGCGGCGTGCAGCGGCATGCAGCAGTGTGTGGCGTGAAGCAGTGTGTGGCGTGCAGCAGTGTGTGGCGTGCAGCAGCGTGCGGCGTGCAGCAGCGTGCGGCGTGCAGCAGCGTGTGGCGTGCAGCAGTGTGTGGCGTGCAGCGGCTTGCAGCAGTGTGCGGCGTGCAGCAGTGTGCAGCGTGCAGCAGTGTCGTGCAGCATGCAGCAGTGAGTAATGCAGCAGTGTGCGGTGTGCAGCAGTGTGCGGTGTGCAGCAGTGTGCGGTGTGCAGCAGTGTGCGGCGTGCAGCAGTGTGCGGCGTGCAGCAGTGTGTGGCGTGCAGCAGTGTGCGGCGTGCAGCAGTGTTTCGTGTAGCAGTGTGAGGCATGCAGCAGTGTGCGGCGTGCAGCAGTGTGCGGCGTGCAGCAGTGTGCAGCGTGCAGCAGTGTGTGGCATGCAGCAGTGTTTCGTGTAGCAGTGTGAGGCGTGCAGCAGTGTTTCGTGTAGCAGTGTGAGGCGTGCAGCAGTGTGCGGCGTGCAGCAGCGTGCGGCGTGCAGCAGCGTGTGGCGTGCAGCAGTGTGTGGTGTGCAGCGGCTTGCAGCGGTGTGGAGCGTGCAGCAGTGTGCGGCGTGCAGCAGTGTCGTGCAGCATGCAGCAGTGAGTAATGCAGCAGTGTGCGGCGTGCAGCAGTGTGCGGCGTGCAGCAGTGTGTGGCGTGCAGCAGTGTGTGGCGTGCAGCAGTGTGTGGCGTGCAGCAGTGTGCGGCGTGCAGCAGTGTGCGGCGTGCAGCAGTGTGCGCCATGCAGCAGTGTGCGGCGTGCAGCAGTGTGGCGTGCAGCAGTGTTTCGTGTAGCAGTGTGAGGCATGCAGCAGTGTGTGGCGTGCAGCGGTGTGTGGCGTGCAGCGGTGTGCAGTGTTGTGTGGCATGCAGCGGTGTTTCGTGTAGCAGTGTGCGGCGTGCAGCAGTGTGGCGTGCAGCAGTGTGCAGCGGCGTGCAGCGGCGTGCGGCAGTGTGTGGCGTGCAGCAGTATGTGGCGTGCAGCAGTGTGCGGCATGCAGCAGTGTTTCGTGTAGCAGTGTGAGGCATGCAGCAGTGTGTGGCGTGCAGCGGCGTGCAGCAGTGTGCGGCGTGCAGCAGTGTGCGGCGTGCAGCAGTGTGCGGCGTGCAGCAGTGTACAGCAGTGTGGCGTGCAGCGGCGTGCAGCAGTGTGTGGCGTGCAGCAGTGTGTGGCGTGCAGCAGTGTGTGGTGTGCAGCAGTGTGTGGCGTGCAGCAGTGTGTGGCGTGCAGCAGTGTTTCGTGTTGCAGTGTGTGGCATGCAGCAGTGTGAGGCGTGCAGCAGTGTGAGGCGTGCAGCAGTGTGAGGCGTGCAGCAGTGCGAGGCGTGCAGCAGTGCGAGGCGTGCAGCAGTGTGAGGTGTGTAGCAGTGTGAGGCGTGCAGTAGTGCGAGGCGTGCAGCAGTGTGTAATGCAGCAGTGTGCGCAGCATTGTGCGGCGTGCAGCCGTGTGCGGCGTGCAGCCGTGTGCGGCGTGCAGCCGTGTGCGGCGTGCAGCCGTGTGCTGTGTGCAGCAGTGCCGTGCAGCATGCAGCAGTGAGTAATGCAGCAGTGTGCGGCGTGCAGCAGTGTGCGGCGTGCAGCAGTGTGCGGCGTGCAGCAGTGAGTAATGCAGCAGTGTGCGGCGTGCAGCAGTGTGCGGCGTGCAGCAGTGTGCGGCGTGCAGCAGCGTGCGGCGTGCAGCAGCGTGTGGCGTGCAGCGGCATGCAGCAGTGTGCGGCGTGCAGCAGTGTGCGGCGTGCAGCAGTGTTTTGTGTAGCAGTGTGAGGCATGCAGCAGTGTGTGGCGTGCAGCAGTGTGCGGCATGCAGCAGTGTGCGGCGTGCAGCAGTGTGTGGCGTGCAGCAGTGTGTGGCGTGCAGCAGTGTGTGGCGTGCAGCAGTGTGTGGCGTGCAGCAGTGCGTGGCGTGCAGCAGTGTGCGGCGTGCAGCAGTCTCGCATTTGTGAAAGTTAGAGTTTTTAGCATTTAAATCTAATGTCCACGGCCCACTTTCACTTTCGTCCGTTGTTAAAGCTTTGTTGTCTTTATGGGGCCATGTGTTTGAAACACATGGCCCCATAAAGATAAGAAAGCTGACCCTTTGAAGTAGTATGATGGCGAGGCTGACTGCAAAGTAGAAAACACTCCATTAAAAGCTCAGTTTTTCTTTTCTTCTGCAGTTTTATATAACGTGAAATCTACCCTAAGATATTGGAGTGCGTTCACGCCCTTAATTACATCGGCCACGCCCCTTTGAGAGACCCTCCAGTTTATTCATCCCACTTAAAGCCCTGAGTTTGACCATGTCGTTTGTATATTCTTGTGTGTCTATTAGCTGTTTGCACAGATGCCGTGCTGGGTGTGGAGGAAAAGCGTTGCCGTGTCCTGTCCATCCTTGACTTCCGACAGCGACTACAAGCCAGGCTAGAACTCTGACAAATGTCTTTCACCCCCACTGCCCTTTCCAGCCTGCCCCTCCCAACAGATCAAATTAAGCTGTTTTGTGTACTTCCACGTACTAGAGTGGCTGTAAAACTCGGAATGTACTAACTAGGGAGGGGGTGGAACAAACGGAGTGGGAGGTGTATGGGCGAGCGCAGACAGTGCAACACGAGCAGTCTGCACATGCACTCTACAACATAAAAAACAAGAGCGCACTGAAGCTGAGGAGGAGGGAGTGGGAGGGGGGAGTGGGGGCGGGCATGCTTTACGACGCGTGGATTCTGTTGGGTGTACGAAGAATGTCTTCAAAGTGGTCGATTCCACACACCAGCCTCATTCGATTGTTTAAACGCACAATCTTGGATTTCCTCTATTTTTGAAAACCCAAACACCACTGTAGCACAATGATTGTGTTCCTTAGAATGTTATTATTTTTAAACGGGTCATGGTTAAGATAGCCCCGTTCACTCGCGTGTGACAGCCATAAGTTAGAAACAGCTCTGATTGTAACTGAACAATGAAAATCCCCATTACAGAACTTACAGATCTTAAAATGGCGGTGTTTGTCCATCTACAGGAGTAAGAGGTAAAAGTGGAACTCCACAGCAAGCCCCCAGCAGACTAAGCGCAGAACAAAAGCATCCCCGGTTCGTAAAACCTGGCAAGCGAACAGACACCTATTCCCTGAATTTTAATAGCTGCATTGATTTTCTTGTCCTGCTCTCCTGGGAAATCACAGATGACCCCCGGGGCAAGAAAAGTCACCCACACCACCCCCATGCCTACCCTCCAGCTAATTCTGTGCTCACGGGGACGTCTGGAAGGGTCCCTTTTAAGAAAGCACAAATTTGATTTTGAGGCCGACCCCAGAAATGGCCCTGCTCCCTTCCCCATTGTTTGGCAGGCTGCATAATTTGCATTGCAGATCAACCCTTGCAAGCTGCTGCCCCCTCCTCCCTGCCCCCTCCCGTCTCAAATAACTGACCACTCAAAACACACACGCACGGCACCCCCGCCACGTACCCAGATCCGCCACCTATGCCCATGTTTGACTGACAAGGGAGACAATCCAGCAATCTAGGGAAGCCGAGGAAAAGAGGCTCACATCAAGCAGAACTATGCAAAGACTTGAAATCAACTGGGCCCTTTAAAAGTTTAGAACTGACAAGACGATCAAGTTTAGACAATCATCTATTTGAAGTCTGCATCAACACCATACACTAATAAATGCAAGGCCGATATTTATTTACACCTTATTAGATGGTCTTACACTTTAGATGAGATCTTGTTGTACATTATTATCCAATCAACAGTGCATTAAAGTAGGAAGGGAAGCGGCCGTACGGCCGCGAATGTGAAAGTGATCACGATCACGATAAAACATCAAAGCGGCGAAAGTGAAAGACAACGAGTGCTTTCAGGCTGCCAAATGGTGCGCGCGCCCGGCACACATGCACAGTAGTTGGCAGCCTGAAAGCACTCGTTTGCACTTCCAAAAGTGCTTACTATAAGTCTCGCCAGAGCAGCGCTAAAGCGCTGTCTCAGGCGAGACCTAACAACTGCGCATGCGTTAAATGCAGCATGAGCCGTTGATATCAGAGAAAACAGATGAGGCCGGTCTCCCTGGTAACCAGCATAAACACAAACACTCGAATCCAACAAAGACTGGCTGTGGTTGAAGCAGCAGCAAAGTCGACTGTTCTTTGATGTGTGGCTAGCTGTTGCAGACAACTTGGAAGCAAATATTGAGGGGAAAAAAAACAACAGTTGAGAAAGAGCTTTTCGGTTGGCGGTCAGGAGAACCGGACTGTTTAAAAAAGCAGAGCAGTTAACCGAAGGGGAATAAATATGCAAGCCTGTAGTTATTTTTTGAAATGTCCGTTTTTTTGGTATTGTCACGATATGTTTACCACAGATAACATTACTACAGTTATCATGCGTTATCTTATGCTTGCAATATCAATGTGGCCACCAGCACTCGTATTTAAGAACGCTGACTTAATTTTCATCATCAGATTTTGACCGAAGGCAAGAGAAAAGGCAGAAAAAGGTCAGAGAAGAAGCAAGAGAAAAATAGAAGACGGTGACAAAGGAGGAAAGCAGGGAGGGAAAACATGTAAACAGATAAAATGAAAGAAAATGTATGGAGATGAGAGAGGGAGCCATGAGGTAGAATCAAGACTAGGTAGCCTAGACTTCGGCAACCCCGGCTTGGCAGCATCAGTGGCTGGCGTCTCAGAAACCTTTCCGACCCCTGAACTTCTTTAGCAGGATTTATTTGGTTGGTTTTACAAAATAAGTACTGACTCAGTTTTCACTGTTGGTGAGGTGGCTGGTTATTTTTCTGTACGCCAGCCAACCATTATTGCATATTCCACTACTGGACTGTGTTAAATGCGGGAAGAGAATGAGGTGAAAGAAAAAAAAAAAAGAGGAGAGTTAAAGGAAAAAAAGAGAGATGAAGGAAAAAAAGGGGAGAGGCAGGGAATGAGAGGGGCAACCTGACTAAGAAGCAAACAAAGAGAGAAGCATTGGTAAAGTCTATTTCTCTGTGCAATGCGAGAGCTTATTGGTTTTGTCAATGTCTTTTATCCATGTTGTATAGAAGCACGACTAAAAGTCATGGAAAAAGGTGCTATGACGCAGCTATCTCTGGCTGCGTCATAGCACTTTTTTGTCTGGCACGAGGAGCGAACACCCAACATAACATGGGGGCAAGCAGCACAATACGGGAGGGGGTGGAGGGCAGTTGGGAAAAAGGTTGAAAAAACGGGCTAGGACACTGCCAGCTGTCTGCCAACTGTGCCCATTTAAAGCTGTGCTCTACCCCACATAAGAGCTGACAGTAGATCTTTGAGGGTCGCTGGTCAGCCAGCTTGACCCACGCCACATAGACCCACTTGTACAGGGAATGAGGCAGTTAGCACAGAACAGCATGTTCCACGTTCTCGCATGTTCCACGTTCTCCTGCTTCCCCTGGGTCTGTGAAGACTGGGAGAGTGATAGAAGGCAGATGAAACCGCCAATCCGTCGCCACGCTTAGATCTCCACAGACCTTGTGAGGTGAAGAAACAAGGGAAGCAACTAGTTATCTTGGGAATGTAACAACAATGGGAAACAACTATTATTTCCACCGTTACATCATTTCTTTTTTTTTTATCTGTTTATTAGTGTAGGAAAGTAGGATCTGCTCCTTATGGTTACCCCCACTTTTTGCTGGATGTTACACTGTTTTTGACTAGTCTGACTGGGATCTTGCTAATCAGGACCCCAGTCTATTTGCTTTCTCTCTAAAATGTTATGCCTTTTACTTAGGTACACTCCAGATTGGATACTGGGGTACCCATGTCAGTCGTTAAGGCTCCCTGTTTTCCGTTTTTTACGGATTTTTACAGATAAATACAGACAGAAAACAATGTGTTTTCTGTCTGCATTTATTTTTAAAAGTGGATAAATACAGAAAATGTGCTTCCTTTAAGTGACTCTTCGTGCTGTCTTTCATGAACTATAGCCCAACAGCTGAGCAGATGAACAGCATGGGAAATTAAAAAACAGGATGAAATGTATTTAAATAACTGCCTGTATCAACATACATTTGTGGTATAATGCTAATATTAGCCAGAGGATGTACTGCTTTGTAATATGTGGTAACTTAAATGGCTAAAACACGACGGACATCAAAGTATGGGTGCGCGTCGATCATTTAAATAAATATGGAAATGTACAGTTTTACAACTACATTTGTACGCAAAACATAAAATAAATATGGATAAATACAGGTAAAATGCCCCAAAAATAAATATGGATAAATACAGACGGAAATGTTAATAAAATAAATACCATAAAACCGGGAGCCCTATATATGATACACATGTACCCGGGGCATAGGTACCCCAGAGTCTTCTCATGGGCTGAAGCATGTATTATGCCACCCATGAGAGGCCATGCAAAATGGACCAACGGGCCTGCCATTGCAGTCTTTGCAAGACGGGCATGCACCCCTTACGTTAGATATAGGTTTATCGCTAGGTCACTACACTTAAAACCTATCAGTCCCCTCGCTAGCAGGCCTTGACGATCCTGAAGGCAGGGTGCTGGGTTTTACGTGAAAGGGTGCCCCTACATGAGCAGAGCAGCCCTGCAGCCTTCAGAGACCATTCTCCCGGGTTGTCGGCGACGCAGCCAGACATATAGGTAGAGGTCCATTATATGCTCGCATAAAATGCGATCTAGAAAACGGCTGCAACAAACCAGATTGTGTTTGGTATCAAACACCTTTGAATCACACCTCTACACCGGTAACCGGTGTGGGAGGTATGATTCCACCCTTCTGAAGTGAGCTTCGTGGGATCCCTGGTCTTCCCGTTACCGGCCATCTCGACCAGGACAGCACAAAAGGGTTGCTGCCGACCAGAGATACATTTCTGCCCTCATGCTGCTGAGCCATGCTCTAGCAGGGGAAGGCAGCCAATAGGCATCCTGTCACAGGGAGGTGCGACCACCTCCCAGACTATATTTAGTGTATTGGGGCTGGGTGGGTGCACTTCCAAAGTGCCTGTAAGTCTGCACGAATCGCCCATTTAGTGTCCCTGTGCATACTCCAGTTCAAACCAGTCCTGGGAGCCGTTGGCTCCTGCTCTGGCGCGAAACTAGACAAAGGACAAGGAACTATCCTCCCCACTGTACTGACCCTCCCCTGGGTGTGTCCCCTGAATCTATCCAACCTTCTCCCGTGGGTACAAAAGGGCTTACCTGGCTGTAGGACCCTAGATTTGACATGGACAAGATTCTGATCAGGAAACCACTGACCTTCGACCGTCTGGACACTCTGGACTTCGCCTGGGCCCGACTTTATCTCCCTCTCCGTCCAAAGCATCGTCTGTGCCGTGCACTTATACAGGCTCCGTGCAGGACCAGTGGAGCATCAAGGACAACTAAAGTTATCTCCCTTGGGGTGAAGGAGTCACTCCCCTGACCGGTCTGCTGATCCTGAGCTCCTGCGGATGCAGAAGGCTCCAGCAACACAGGAGGTGGTTTCCTACGTTCCTTGAGGTCGAGCTGCCCTCTCACCACGTTTGAGGCCAGTATCCCTCGTACGAACCGCATAACCCGAACCCCTGGGCACTGCATACTTTTGCAAGTGCATGTGCTTGTTGGCGTTCCCAAACTAAGTGCATTGGGCTATCGCTAGCCCCAACCTGTGCGCACATTTCGTACAAAGGACTTTGACCTCCTCACACTCTGTGCCCTGCAAGCTGTTACTTTGTGAAACTGATGGAGGTCCCCTCACGACTCCTGTGCCTTCGGCCTATGGGTCCACTTGAGGGACAACACTGCTTTTCTTGGGCCCCCTGGTTTCTCCAGGCCTGCCCTGACTCCCCTTGCTGTAGTGAATCCCCTGGTCCTTGCTGGGCCAGACCGTAACCTTCTTTGACCTTCTTCGTGGGTTGCACTGCCAAGGCTTGTTGGTGTCCCAGCCGGACACGGACCCCTGAGCACTCGACATCCTTCGCAGGACAGCTCGCATCCGGCTCCTGGTCATCCTCTACATCTCCTCGTTCCTGCAGTTGTAGAGTCAAGGTCTCCATCATCACACCTGAAGCACCTGACATCGGTGGGCATTCGTCTATTGAGCCCCTGGTCACTCCTGAGTGACCCAGACTCTGTCCCCTCTGCTTTCATTCCATCAAGAATCCACCTGTGGGAGGAGCCTAGCGCGCAACCAAGATGGCCGCGTAGGTGCGAGGCTCCCGAGGACCTCCGCGACCTCCTGAATTAATCCTGGCGATATCCTGTCCTTGTTGAGGGGACTGTGTCGGTGAACCCGAGCTGAGGCGCCACCCGTTTTTCGGGTTCGAATCGGACCCCGGACACCGGTGGGAGCACCGATCGAAGGTTGCGGCCTTCTCCGCGCCGGCCCCCCGGATTGGAGTAGTGGGGCGATCCGGGGACAAAGTGAACAACAGCGGCGGGCAAGGCTGGGCGACTCGCGTACCCCGCGCTTTCACTTTCGCTTTTGCGCCCTCCTTGCCCTCAAGCGAGGTAGGGTTGCGGAGCGGGGTGCGGTGGTGTGGCCTTGTCAAGGTGCCCGGCTGACCCGCCGGATGTGGGTCGTCCTGCGGTCCAGTGGTCGCCCTCCCCCCCCCCCGGAACCCGTGAACTGGTTTATCGGCCCGTTTAAGGAGATTGGCACGACGGTGGGAGAGCAAGCATGTCCACCAAACAAGATGGCGACCGGGCGAAGGTGAAGACGACCCGCCGTGGCCCGGCGCACCAATCCAACAGTATGGACCGCTACACTCTCCAGAAGGGATCTCCGGAGACATCGCGCACATCCCCGGCGGGCCCGACGGAGGCATCTGCTCAGCCGGTGGATCTGACCCTCCGGGACGTCATGGGCGCCATCGCAGAGATGAAGGCCTCGGTGGACCAGCGCTTCGACACCCTAGCGCAAAAAATAGACTCGGTCCTTGTGGATGTGAGCCTCGTGAGGGCTGACTTGTCCAAAACGAACGACCGGGTCGATTCCCTGGCCCACACCACAACGAGCCTCACGACGGATGTGGTGGCCCTCCAGAAGGAGGTGCGCCGGCTCGGCCAGGCGAGCGCCCTGATGGACCGGCGACTGGAGGATTCCGAGGGTCGGGCCCGGAGGAATAATGTTCGTATTGTGGGGGTGCCGGAGGGACGAGAGGCGGAGGCGGCAGATCTTTTTGTGGAAGAATTGATCCTTACCCATCTCCAGCCCCGGGGGCTGAGTAAGCTTTTTGCGGTGGAACGTGCTCATCGGGTCCCTGGGGGCAGACCTAAGGCCGGTGCCCCGCCACGGCCTCTCATTGCCCGGATTTTTAACTTTCGGGACAGAGACGCTATCCTGCAGACCTCCAGGCAACAGGGACCGGTCAAGCTTGATAACATGGATGTGCATTTCTACCCAGACTTTACTCCGGTGGTCCAAAAGCAGAGACTGAGTTTTCTCGGTGTTAAACGTCGCTTACGGGACCTGAACCTTAAGTACTCAATGCTTTTTCCAGCTAAGCTGAGGGTGGAGGTGGATGGTCGCACGCACTTCTTTGACCGGCCCGAGGCGGCTGGGGACTGGTTGGACACTCTGCCTGGAGATCGGGGCCGAGGGGGTGGGGGGGGTGCGGTCAGCGGGGAGGGCCCGCCGGATCAGAATTGAGGGGTGAATAATAGGCCTTGCTCTGGACAACATTCCTTTACCATTTATTGATCGTATATGTTCCCCTCCTATGGAGGTCGTTCGGGGTCTGTTGGGGGCTTCCCTCCTCCTCTGGGGGACTAGTTAGTTTTCATCTATGGGGCGACAGGCACACTGCACTTTGGGGGGGCTGTCTGGGCTCATGCAGGGGTGCAGGGAGGGGGGAGTTCTGTTGGGATGGGGGGGTGGGGGGGGTGTGTTGTTTGTTTGCACCGCAGGGCAAACCCGCTACTGTATTGTTGCTCTCAAGATGCTCTGTGGGGGACGACTGATTGTTTCCACGTACGATGGGGGGTAGGGATTTGACTGTGTTGTCATGGAATGTTAACGGCCTGGAGGATAGGATTAAGCGTGGTGTGGTCCTGCAGTACTTGAAACGTATTTCACCAGATGTTGTCTTCCTGCAGGAGACACACCTTATAGGTAACTCCTTTCATGCTATGAATCGGCGGGGCTATCGTTTGGTGGCCCATTCGGGCTTCACTTCGGGCTCGCGGGGGGTGGGTATCATGATCAAGAACTCGCTCCCGTTGGAGATTGATGAGGTGCGCCATGATGAGAGGGGACGCTACACTGTCCTGGTGGGTAGAATGGAGGGTAGAGTGTTTATTTTTATATCAGTGTACGTCCCGCCTGGGTTACAAGCTACTACATTTGCGGACCTGGGGCGCCTCCTCCTGGACCTTCCGGGTGGCCTGCTGGTGGTTGGGGGGACTTTAATGCGGTAGCTTCTGGGTCTATGGATCGTCATCCCCCTAGGGACCTCCCCCGGGCACAGGCGTGGCTGTCCGGCCTTTTAGACACACTGGGCCTGGTGGATTGCTGGCGCCTAAAGCATCCCGCACAGCTGCAATACACCTTCCACTCGGGTGCCCATGGTAGCCTCTCGCGGCTTGATTACATCCTTGTCCCGGCGGCCTATGCTGGGAGGGTGGGGGAGGTGTGCCATCTGGCGCGGGGTATTTCAGATCACTCCCCATTGCTGTTACATTTCGATGTCGTCCCGAGGGGGGAGGGCAGGGTGGCTCCAATCAATGCATGGTATTTGCGCGACCCCACCATTCGTGCCGACTTGATCAAATCCTTACAGCGATATTTTGACGAGAATGTGGGGTCTGTCCCTTCGGCCATCTCCCTGTGGGAGGCTTTTAAGGTAGTTCTCAGAGGGGAGGCCCTCTCCTTTATCTCCCATGCCCGGAGGCGCGAGCGGGAGGAAGTGACCCGGGTGGAGGCCGAGATTGCGGAACTGGAGGGTGACCTGGGGAGCGGGGTAACGGATGCCAAGCTGCATGTTCTACACCTCAAGCAGGCGGCCTATAGGGCCCTCGTCACGGAGGCGGCCAGGGGCCTCAGTAGAGAGCAGCAGGGGCGATTGTATGATGTGGGTGATAAGGCTGGCAAATTGATTGCGTGGTTGGATAAGAGGGAGAGAGCGAGTCGTGTGGTTCCTTTGATTGAGAGGATGGATGGTGCGTGTGTCACCGAGCCGGAAGCCATTGTCTCCTGCTTCGCGGATTACTTCCGCGAGGTGTACTCCCCGGTTTCCCCCTGCTCGGAGGAAGATTCCCATGCCCTGCTTCGGGACATCGCGCTGCCCTCCCTTACGGTGGAGGACAGGGATTTGCTGGACGCTCCTCCCACCTCGGACGAAATTGCCCTGGCTATTCGCTCGGTTGCATCCGGCAAGGCCATGGGCCCCAATGGTATCCCCATCGAGCTTTACAAGCTACGCCCGGATGTACTAGCGCCCCACCTGCGCGCGATGTTCCTGGCGGCCCACTCGCAGGGTTCCCTCCCGCCGGACCAGCGTCTGGCCACAATCGTGGTGATCCACAAGGAGGGGAGACCCCGTGAGCGGGTCACATCCTATAGGCCGATCTCGCTCTTGAACGCGGAGCCCAAAATCCTCGCCAAGGTGTTGGCCAACCGGTTGGTCGGCGTGGTGGGCGATTTGGTCCACCAAGACCAATCTGGCTTTATACCCCACCGCAACACGGCTCTTAATCTGCGACGCTTGCACGGGGTGCTCGCGCGTGTCCCGTTTGTGCGGGAGCCGGCCATCTTGGCGTCCTTAGACGCCACCATGGCGTTTGACACGCTTGAATGGCCATACATCTGGGCGATGCTGGCGAAATTTGGATTTGGACCGGGATTCATTAGCTGGGTCAAATTGTTGTATTCGGGCCCATTGGCGCAGGTGGTGGTGAATGGGCGAGTCTCGGCCCCATTCGCGCTGGGGCGGGGCACGCGTCAGGGTTGCCCCTTGTCGCCGCTCCTGTTTGCACTGGCCTTGGAGCCCTTGGCGGAGTGGCTACGGTGGCACCCTTCTATCCGTGGTCTCCGCTGGACCCCCGAGCATGAGGACCGCGTGTCCCTCTACGCCGATGATATCCTTTTGTATCTTGCCTCCCCGCGTAAATCGCTGATTGTCCTGGTTGATGTTTTGCGCTCCTTCGGTCGTAACTCAGGCCTCGTCATCAACTGGGCGAAATCCTGCGTATATGTGCTTTCCGGGGAGGCTCCGGCCCTACCACGGGACTGCCCGATCCAGATTGCCTCCCAGGGGTTCCGGTACCTGGGTATATATATTACTCTAGACCCGGAGGCCCGCTATGAGCGGAACTTGCTACCCCCCCTCCAGCGCTTGAAGGAGGACGTTGCGCGTTGGCGGCGTCTTCCGCTTTCGCCGCTTGGCCGAGCGGCCTAGTTTAAGATGATGTCCTTGCCGCGCTTTCTGTACGCCCTCCAGAACACTATGGACTTGGTTCCGGCGCGCTACTTCCGTGAGGTGGAGAGCCTCCAGCGGCGCCTGTTCTGGGACGGGAGGCCGCGCATTGCTCTGGCTAAATTGACGCTCCCGTGGTACGATGGGGGGGTCGCCCTCCCGGACATTAAACGGTATTACTGGGCCTCCCAACTAGCTGCAATTAATCATGGCCTTTACGGGCCCGCCTTGAACCCGGCATTTGAAATGGACAAGATGCTCCTGCCCGGTGGCGATTACAATCGAGCGCTCTACTCTGGCGCGCCCGACTCCCGTCTGACGGGACCGACGCGTGTCATGGTGCGTGTCTGGCACGCGGCTAATGCAGCTATGGGGTGGAAGGACCGTTTGACCCGGGCGTCACCGCTATATGCGTCTGAGAGGTTGGGCTCCCTGTGGACATCGAAGGGCTTTGAGAAGTGGGACACGATCGGAATCAGCACGGTGGGAGATCTCTGGACGAAGGGGGGATTCAAAACTTTTGAGACGCTGCAGACGGAGTTTCAGCTGCAAGGCAGTGAGTACTTTCGGTACCTACAAGTCCGCCACGCGCTGGGCTCCGTCTTTCCGGATGTCGCGTCCATTCCGGAGTCTTCCCCCCTGGAGGACAGAGTGCTGGATGGCCATGTCCCAGACAGCACAATCTCCCTTATATATAAAAAACTGATCAACGACAGATCGTGCCTGCTGACTAGTCTCCGCGAGGCCTGGGTTGCCGACGGGCTGGAACTGGACGACGAGGATTGGATTTCCGCGGTGGCCTCTCCGAAGGAGGTGGCCATCCCGGCTCGCCTTCGCTTCGTCCAGCTTAAGATCCTTCACCGGGTTTACGTGACGGGGCCAAGGCTTCTACGTATGGGCTTTGCTGGTGACGGATTGTGTAAGCGTGGCTGTGGTGCTTTGGCAACTTTCATGCATATACTGTGGGAGTGCCCAAAGGTGGAGCGATTCTGGCGTGGTGTGCATGAGGTTCTGCGTGTGGTTACGCGTGTCGCGCTGTTGCCTGAAGCGAGGAGATGCTTGCTGAATGTGTGGGAACCAAATGACTATTCGGTCCCGCAGACGCGGTGGGTGACTCTGGGATACATGATAGCTAAGCGTGACATTGCTCAATTGTGGGGATCCCAGAGGCCCCCGGCGGTGTTGGCCTGGAAAGAACATATGGATTGGTGTATGTTTCGTGAAAAGGTGGTGTATGTGGCGAGGGGTAAGCCTGGGGCGTGGGTGAAAATCTGGGGCCCCTGGAACGCCTACCGCGGGGGTATTTGTGAGCCGCCACTGCTACCGGCTGCCTCGCCAGCTCCGTCCCCCTAGCCGACCCCCCTCCCTCAGCCGTGGGCACGTGGTTCCCCAGTCCCTGATCTACTCCCATTCCCCTCTTCAGAGTTTTGCTGCTGGTTGGGACCCCCCACTTACGGAGCACGTGCCGTCACTTTGGATTGCGGGTTGCCTTGCGGGTGTGGTTTTTTTGTGTTGTTCTGTTTTGATAAAAGGAAACCGTATTGTGGGCTTGGAGTTATGCGGCCTGCGCTATTGATGTCTCCTGCTTTACCAATCTGCACCGCCAAGAGACTCTTACTGTATGTATGTCATATGCTTTTGTCACTCTAGCGGCCGGCCGGGTGGTTGTAGGCCCATACCTGTAACTTTTTCAAAATGCAATAAACGGTTTCAAAAAAAAATAAAAAAAAAAAAAAGAATCCACCTGTGGGTTCCACCGGACACTTTTCTTCTTTCCAGCAGTGGTATTTCTTTGAAGACTCATTTAGAACAACAGCGGTTTCCAACGCCACTTCTACCCTATGCACCCGGCTTCCCTGGGATAGGTAACTCTGGTACTTCGGTATCCACGGGTGGGTGGCTCTCCAACCTTCTAGGTTCCAAAGGGTTTCTTCGTAATCCACTGGGAAGGGTCCTTAAACTTTAAAACTACAACTGCGACTCTCCCACTGAATTGTACGTGGCAGGCAGTCATGTTCTCACACTGCATCCTTCCTCCGTGGGGTTCCGACTTACTCACCTTGGGTGGTTCCTTGGGGTCCCAGCGATTCTACATCCTCTAGACACTGTCTTGACTAGAGTCGTGGTTCTAATACCACTATTTTAGTATATGGTTTGGTCTCCCCTGGAACCCACTGTGTATTAGTTACGATTGTTTCTGTGCTACAGTATTGGGTGCTTATCTGCGTGTAGCAGATACTGTGAGGTATTTAAAGTGTGTTATAATAATAAATACATATTTTTATAACTACTGTGTGGTTCTGCATTCATTTAACCAATACAATAAGATTGCATTCTGGTAAAACAGGCTGCTTAACATTCCTTCAAGACTAAGCCTGAAGGCTGCTCTCCACAGCTACCACTTGGATAGCTTTCTACGGTTTACCTTTGACCTCTTAAATCATCATAAGGGTTGTTTGGACTGGTGCAAGGTGCCCACTTTAATTAGTGGACATCATATACCAGGCCAACTTCTCACAATTAGTTTTACTGGTTTGTAGTTTATGAACAATGTTTACAAAGAGTAACTTACATTACATGTAAACCGTCAGTATGGTGCTAACAGTCAATCAATCAAAGATAGCTTTATTCGATTTTACATTAAAATCATAACAGCAGATAGAGTAATTACAAACAGTAAAACAGTAACAATTAATGTTTAAAAATCTATATACAATACATAGTTCGTAAATACCAAAACCCCTTGCTCCAAGGGTGCAAGGATAAAACAACAGTCATACAAACTCATGAGGATTTCAATCAAACCATGGTGGATCTGCATCTAATCACATATTTCAGGTACCTAGACACAGCGGTAATAGTCATTTCATCAGATAAGGTCAATAATTTAAATAATGCTGGTCTGCATTGTCTCAGGTTCCAAAGTTTAAGGAGAGGTAGTAAATATCTTTTCCGCCCCCACTCGTAAAATCTACAGAACAAAACGGAGTGAATGATTGACTGGGTGGAAGAATCATCACACGGACAAGTCGTTAATTGCGATGACCAATCATTTTGGGTAGGAAAAGTTAACATCCTGAAAAAACTTCCAGTTCTCAAACGAGCTAACAGCATTCTGCTATAACTTGTCTGATCGGGTGACAAATAAAGCGGTAGCCCAGGATTTTGCAGCAGGAATTGATGATAAACAACAGAGGCCTTTTTTCCCTCGAGGCACCAGCGTCGATCTTCCAGATGGGCAAGGCAAACTTCTTTCAGAGCCTGTCTGGAAATCGAAGACATTGTCTCGGGGGAATCATAAAATTCAAGGCGTCCGATATTCTTAAAAAATTCCTGAACATAAGAGAGCCACTGGATCTTTTTAGAGCCTTCAAGTTTGATACAATCAGCAATAATCGCCCTATTAAGAGCAGTTTCTGCTGTAGTCCAGATATTATGCCACAACAAGATAAGACTGATTTTAATTAGATCCGAGATAAAAGACAAGGCTAGTTCTTTGTGACAAACATAGGAAGAGGTGGAGCGGGGAACAGCGAGCAGGTAGCAGAGAAAACCATTTTCCTTTATTTGAATTTCATGGCAATCTCCAACCCCCCATATACCAGCTCCATACATAGCCGTCGATACACATTTCGCCTTATATATGTCAATCAGGATGCGTACTGGCCTACCCCCTAGCTTATTTGCGAATTGCTTCAGAGCGCCAATAGCCCGTGAAAACGCTAAATTCCTAATCGTGATCGCTGATCTCCAGGTACCCCTCTTGTTAAAAACAATTCCTAAATAGGAAAAGGTATCGATTAAGCCTATCTGTGATTTTTCTAAGTGAATATTACAGGTAATATTTACCTTGTTCGAGGAGCACATAGTGAAGGTCTTTCCAATATTAATCCTAAGGCCCCTGTCTCCCATGTATGCCGAGAAGCTGGTTAAGGCCTTCTGGAGGCCGATTTGTGTTCGGGCCATAATGACCGCGTCATCGGCATACAGAAAGATAGGGACAAGTTCACCATCTATTTGCGGGTAGTCCACCTCTGTTTTTAATAAATGGTCTGCCACCCCATTTATATATATATTATATATATATTAAAAAAAAAAAAGGAGCCAGGATACATCCCTGGCGGACACCTTTCTCAATTGGGAATTTGGGCGTGCATTCTCCCAGTTTTCCATAGCGGACTTTAGCCCCTGCTCCTCTATATAGCTCTATCAAAAAATTAAGAATATTAAAATCAATACCAAGATCTGCTAAGGTAGCCCACAAAATATCATGATTCAAGCAGTCGAAGGCCGAGCTGAGGTCTACAAAGGTCATAAATAAATTTCCCCTTTTTGCTGCCGAATATTTACCTATTACTAAGGCCAAGTTTAGGCCTTGTTCGACAGTGCCAAGACCTGACCTAAAGCGGTACTGGAATTTCGAAAGAACGGTTTTCTCCTCAACCCATGATTGGAGGCGATTTAAAAGAATTCTGCCCGCTACCTTCATTAGCGAGTCAAGGAGGGAGATTGGCCTATTGCATTTAGGATCGTTTTTGTCCCCCTTCTTAAAGATGGGGACTACAATAGCTTCCTGCCAGGTAGTTGGAAAACCCTTGATGTTACAACTGTTTAAAAAGTTGGTCATCAGCGGTGCCCACAGGGCGACGTTATCCTTATAGATGTGAAGTGGAATACCGTCTGGGCCTGGGGCTTTACTATTTGAACTATCTGCCAATGCTAATTCCACCTCGTCTAAAGAGAAGACTACATTAAGGGGAAATAGGACTAATGCATCAGGTTCTGTGGTGCTCGTAACTCCCACCAATGAACTCATTAGTCCAGTACGAGTCTCTTGTTTGTATAACTCGGTGAAATGTTTAACCCAGAGCGTTTCTTCAATGACAATCTCTACCTGGTCAGAGTTTCTCCCCACAAAAAATGGGGCATTGACTGCATTCCAAAATGCAGTCGTATCTTTTAATGCACTCGCTTTTAATAGGGCTTCCCAGGCAGAGTGCTTCAAATCCTTCCTCCGTTTTTTTAAGGCATCCTTATAGGAAGCTCTGGCTACTCTAATATCTAGCTGGTTTCTTGGGTTTTTTTTTTTAAGTTCTGGATCAAATGAGAATGTGCTTTGGTGCACTCTTGATTAAACCATCTCTCTATTCTACTGTGACCCCCTTTCGTGCTGTACCAGTTAACTTGTTGCTAATGTGGACTGAAATCTTGTCAAAAGCTGCAATGACCTTGGTGGGGTTAGGGTTCTCCTCTAAACAGGTCATAAAATCATTTTTCTGTTCTACTACCAGGTTCTCTAAGAAATTAGTCGGATTTACCTTACTCCATTTAATAACGTATCCATTGGTTCTAGCCAAGGAAATCCCATGTAAATAGATATTTTCCACCACATTGGTGGCTTTACTGTCTCTCTGCCCTATTTCAAAACTAGAGCCAATTGGATAGTGGTCACTAAGTGCAATGTGCTCTAAGTTAAACGAGAGTACACTGCGGTGATAATTGTTAGAGACCAATGTAAAGTCTATAATAGTCCGGGACCCCCGCCCACAAAAGGTGGGTTCGAAATGGATCGGAGGAACACAAAGTTCATTTACATAGCCCAGGTCCCACTCAAATAGAAAATGGTTTAGTAAATTTCCGAGTACAGAATGCTCAAAATGAGTACAGGGATCACCCCTAAGATTCACCATGCCACATATCTCCGTTTCACTGTGCATACATAAATGGCAATTAAAATCCCCCGTTAAAATGATAAAGTGTTCTTTTTGGTCAGATCCCAATCCTTACGGACAGCATCATTTAATTCCTCTAAGGTCCTTTGTAAAGCGGCCTTTGGGATATTATTGTGAAAATTAATCAGGAGGATAGGGTGGTTTTTGCCTGACCTTAGGGAGAGAAGTTGATAGTATTGAGATCCCCCGTTGGGTAAGCATTTACTGGTTATATTACTTTTATTCGATATGTAGGTACATAGCCCCCCAGAACACCTCCCTCTATAGTTAGTTTGCGCTGCAAGGAAATGTGTGCGAAACCCCACCATATGTATCTCATCCTTCACCCAACATTCCTGCAGGCAAATTACTTCAAACCTATCTATAAGTTCCACAAAGATAGGGTCCCTAATTTTGTTTGAAAGGCCCGCTATGTTCCATGATAATAACCCCATCCTAGTCTTTTGGGCACGTCGTGATGATCCTATGTCTAGCGTGGTGGGATTCGAAGTATAACCTGGGCTTAATAAAGGAGCCAAAGTCATTTCATCATCCCTTATGATCTCAACAGGAGACATACTACATGCTGGACTATCTATCCTGGGCGACTCGGTTGAGGTTTTAACTTGTAAGCTTAACCATGGGTTTTCGTCTACTATGGGGCAAAGAGGGTTGGAGGGAACTACTTGTTCCGTAAGCTTTCCCACGGGGATCGGGTCCAGTCAGTCCACCATCTCCAAACACTCATATCTATTGGTGGTCTGTATGCCTCTCCAAGGTTCTCTAAAGGCTCGCTCTCCATTATAACCAAAGTTACCATTCCAATCCCCCCAATCGCTCCCCCAGTCACGTCTGCCTACTTTGCGCCAATTTCCCTCATAAGCATCATAGTCAAAACCAGGGCGCCAACTGGGAGGGTAAAAGAAAGAGAGACGTTTAGTCTGAATCCCGTCATTTCCTCCATGCAAACTCCAGGAACATATGTGATCGACCATATAGGGATCCTCAAAATTTATCACAACACAATCACCCTGGGTTGTTTTCATTTCCTTCCCTATCCAATGTACCCTACGGACCGTTAAGATCCTACTAGGGTGATTTGGGGGTGGTGGTCGGTTGATGTTTAACCAATGTATGACCTTATTTTTCAATGACCAATTCAGTTCTTCCTTGTGGTCATTTAACTCAGGGACCCCTGTCATCACTACCACATAAGGGGCTGACTCGGGTGGTAAGTTTACAATGGGTCTACCAAAGCCTCCTCCCCCAAACCGAGCTTTATTAGGAAGTGGAGGCAAAGGCCCATTTGTTTTCACTTCCTGGATGGGGTGATTGGTAGTATTCTTGGAGCTAGTTCCCTTATTGTTATCTGTAGTCGCAGAGGTCTTAGGTTTTGGCTGCGACTCAGTAGTAGGTATAGTTTTAGTGTTAGCAGGGGTCCCCCCCCCCGTATTTTTACTCAGTGGCTTGGGAGGTTGATTTACTTTAGCCACCATTCTTTTAGATACAGTATTAGGTGTTCCATTTTTAATAAGAGCTAATAATTCAAATAGCAAATTCTCTACACGGGACAATCTAACCTCCAATGGGGAAAGATGGAATTTAAATAAATTATCTATTTTAATTAAAAGTCGCCCCTCAACTTCTTCAGTATCACTGTCGGACACAAGGATAGCAGAAGCCTCGGGGCACATTGGCATTACACCCCCGTTTGTCGGATTAATTTCAGGGTGTGACTGACCTGAAGGTGCTATGTGATCAGGTTCCTCTCTAGTGTTATCTAACATTTTATGTGTAACACCAACTTTTTCTATATTCTTCTTTTTTTTAGTTTTTTTCTTTGGTATAGCGCCCTCCCGCCTTCCCCTGGACTGTCTAGTGACGTTACTTTCAGTAGATAGGTTCAGGCTGAGGTCCGGGGTTTTTTCCAGGGCAAGGCTTAGCTGTGAGTCAGTTAGAAACTGTGATACCGATAAGTCTACCTCGGTCGGTACGCTATAAATTTCAGCGTACACGAGGGCTCTGTCCTTAGCCTTATCAGGAGTCTTTACGGCTGAGATAAGACCCAGGGACGATCTTCTTGCGAGGGCAAGATCCTGTGAGACTCTTCGTTCCAACTGGGTTATCTCTTGATCGATAAAGGAATTTGCCCTTGTTATAAAATTGTCTATTGGACCTATAAGTTTCCCCCCCCCCGCTGCAGTTTTGCTCCGTGTGCCTCGGGTAGACATCGTAGTAGATGGACCCGGGGTGTGAGTAAAAATGAACGCCTATAGTAGTAGATGGTGGAGAACAAGTCAAAACACTCGAACAGTGACTTACAAGTTAGAAGGGTTCAGAGGTTCGAGAAAGGGCCCAGTCCAATCTCTATCGGTCACTAACGGGCACAAACGGGCCCGCCCTTGGCCCGCGCGCGTCCCACGGGCCGGGGATAAGAGTCGATCTATATAGTAGGAGCGAACACGCCCCTTTGCAAGCAACACAGGTGATAATTGACCAGCCCACTTTTTGAAGATTAGCGATAGAGGCGGGAAGAGGACCAGCTGCGGCAGGTCAGGCCGCACAGCACGCTGGTCCTCGTAGTCCCGCTACGGGCCTCTGTGTAATGTTCCGGTAGAAAGATGAAATCCTGAAAATCCTGAAATCCTGAAACTAGTAGAAAGATGGGACAGCACAGCACGAGCGGCACCTGCGAAGCGTGGAGTCACACGTTCCAAGGAGACAAACCCAGGAGAAGAAGCGTCCACGGGGCTACAGCAACACGCTTTGTCAATCCTGGGGTAGTGCTGCCCTCCTACGCCTTGAGCGGCTCCCGCTATCGCCCAATTATCACCTCTCCATTTCCCCGCAGCACACCTCTGCTCCAGTACTCCGGTGCTCCTCGCCTCCGGCCTCCTCTCCGGCCTCCTCTCCGGCCTCTATACCCTAAGTAGGTGATGATCAGCTCTGCACGGAGTCAATTTAGCCCTCGGTTTCTTCTCAGAACACAACAGGCGCCGCTTCAAACAGGTTCCTAGACTTGGTCCCAGCCTGGTGAGAGAGCTAACAGAGCTTGGGTTCATGGCGTACAGCAAGTTATGCACAAGAGATGCTTTACACATCCATCAGCATACAGCAGTCTGAAAAAGTACACCTAAGTACATTGCCCTGTTTAGGAAAAGAGATGTAATGCAACCCTGGCAGCTCTCTGAGGAGGCCGCTTGTGCATCTAGTGATAAACAGATTAGTCTAACAGAAACAATAACCTCAACCCACCCTTGCCCTCCTCTCAAACAGCCACACTCCTTGAATTAAGCAGAAGAGATCACGCAACAGGGTGAAATTGCCACGTGGAGTCCTGGATCATAGTGTGCGGAAAGCAATGCACTCCCTAAGCATGTCTAATGATCAGTCAAAACTTTAGTTTACAACTCCCTCCTCCCCATCTGTTAGCGAGACAGTCAGGGTATCTGGGGCTTGTTGAACAGCAGTTTGCAAAGTAACCAGGATGGTGTCCCAGTTGGTTCTTATAGCGTATTTGTGTAGCCCTAAACGGACTTCCAAGTGTAAGGGGACGCCTAAGCTGTGAGGGATTGCACTCAGGCTGGGAGTGCTGGGGAGTCTTGCGATTTCCAGCATCGAGTAATGAAATATAGGGCTGTTAGAAACCCCCGGTCAAGGAGGAGAGATGTGACCTTGTTTTTCTTGTTCTTACGGTATAGGCCTAGAAGGCATACCTCCCATATATGCAGTGCTGGGCATCCCGTACAGGTGACACGCAACACACTGCCAGTACCGCTGTAGGGATGGGCACAACCATAGAATATGAAGGACGTCTGCGTCCACCAGACAACGGTGACAGGCAGTTTGTCTTCTAGAAATAGTGTTCATCCTGGCAGGGGTGAGATACAATATAGAGTTGACTAAGACGGAAATGGGCATTGTGGGGGATGTAGACCAAACTTTTCAACAGGGCTGCCCATTCCTTGTCCGTACAGGGACCAGTCCAGTCCTCTTCCCATCTGCGACGGAGGGATGTGAGCTTTAGTGCAGCATGGCAGGACAGCGAATCCACATACTAATGGATCAGGTGTCTGCCCGGCCCCATCATGTGGAAGTACTGCAGGGTGATGCGAGTCAGGTGCACCTGTACCATATCACCCCAGCTATTCCCCAACGCTGCCACCAGCGAGTTGTACAGGAGGAAATGGCCCAGTGGTAGGCCGTCCTCCTCCATCAAAGGCTCATAAGATGGAAGGCTACAGTTGCGGTAGAGATCTCCTATAGTGTGAAGACCCGCCACGTGGCAGGCAGTTAGTTCCGCTGACAATATAATGATGTACCGTCTGGACGTGCCAAGTAAAGATACTGCAGGAGTCACTGTACGCATTAGGTAGAGAGATCTACGATAGCAGTGTTATGTCACTCTCAGAAGTAAGGGATCAGGTGTTTGCGCTCATGTGCAGGGCTGAAACAGATGCAGGGTGTCCAATAGGCACCAAGCCGGTGCAGACATCGTTGTGTCTGAAAGCTGTAGACCTGCCAGCCTTCCCACTGTTACATCATTACAGTGAATTTCAAGCAGGTTATTCATGTTACTGGCTTCCAATAGAAGCCATACATACATAATAAAGAATTTACAGACTAAACGAGAATAAATGAAGAACATACATAAACATGTGTAGGATTCATACAAAACAAGAAAGGGGACCATACAAGAGCTAGTAAAAGAGGTCATGAAAGAATGTGTAAGGCATCTGATGCAGGAACACCCAACCAATGGGTAAAGAGGGGAAGGGGCACAGACGATCAGTATATAGGCGCAAGTACTGGACAACAGAGATAATAGTGAAAGAGCCCAGAACATTCAAGAATGTGTGAAGGAGGTTATAAGCAATGAGAAATATATGAAGGATATCGTGCATTTAAAGTGACGTAAAACATATTTCACATATGAAAGATGACGTATGAATACTTGGTGTTATTTGCAGTGCTAGGAGGGGCCATCACCTTTAAGGATCCAGGTAATTGTGGCTGCTGCCACTGTGGCTGACTCATTACCAACACCAACCCCACGGAGCATTGCCTGAGTTGCCAAAGTCCCTGTGACGCTGCTCGCAAAGGCCTGCAGGAGGGGGAAAATAAGATGGATCAGCAGAAAATCAGACTGCCTCTGAACGATTCAAGTGTAAGAAAGTAAGAGAAAGGCCTTAATGGTTCCTTTTGTGAACTCCTGAGAGGCCTGCCACAAACCCTCAATGTCCCCACCCCAAGTAAGATCTCAATGATTTCTCATCTGCCCCTTCGGAGAGGCTTGAATGGATTCCTCTACAACCCCTACTCCAAATTGAGTCCCTACTGTTCTCCACATCTCCTTATAAAGAGACTTCAATTGTTCATCCCAGAGTCCTTAATGTCTTCTATTACCTTCTGGAGAGGCCTAATAGTTCAATTTTTCTGCACAACAGAAGTATCAATGGGTCTTGCAATTCCTTCAGACACACAATTGAGACTTATTGTAGTTTTCTCTCACGCCCTCCAAGGATACCTCAATAGTTTATTTCTTTTGCTCTATTAAGAAGGATCTGCGTTTTCTCCCAAAACCAATCCATAGAGGTCTCTATAATTTCAACTATCTGACCTCGAGAGTGAGGCCTTTGACAATAATAACATCAACATCATTATTCATAATGCTAATTAGTTTATTATGTAGTCTTCTTATGGACTTCAGATGTTTCTAGGTGCTGTAAATACCAGGCAAGACTGTTCCCCATTTTAATGGTGCTCAATCTATTGACCTCAGAAGAACAGATGGCATATTTGGCCTAGCCTGGATGGCTTCAACTATGCCCTTCCTGATCACTCAATGGTTTCTCCCATGTGCTTTACCAAGATCCCTCAGCACTTCCTACCACAAACATAATAGTTGCTCCTCTCACTCATACATAGGCCTCAAAGTTAACTTCCAACTCTCCAAGGTAGACTCAATGTTTCCTTGTTGTGTGACAAAGTTTTAATGGTTTCACATACCCTTACATAAAGAGGATTTCAAGGTTCCTCCCAGGCAGGCTGCAATGGTTTCTAAGTTACCAGACCCGGTAGGCCTTGATGATTCATTTGTCCATGTACAGGGGCCTTACTAGTTCCTTCAATATCCCCCATAAATGAGTAAACACGTCCACTTATGCATACTCCGAGGTATCAATAGGTTCTCCCATACCGTAATGGAGCTCTAAATAGTTTTTCAGCTTCCCTCCAGAAATCCCTCACTGGTTTTACCCATATCCCTAGGAAAGACCTAAATGTTTTCTCATATCTCTTTCACAGAAAGCCACTATAGATTCTCATATACCCTCCCGAAAACGATCCCATTGCTTTCAGCTACCAAACATTCAGATGTGTTCAATGATTTCCTATATAACCCTTCTAGAGCCACCTCAACAGTACGCCCACAACTCCTCCAGGATGCAACAATTCTTCTTTCAATATAGAGACACAATAATTGGGCCCATCCCAATATTGAGAGAAGCGAGAGGTTTCCTACATCCACATTCAAAGAGGCACAATACTTTATTTTGCCTCCCCTCCCCCCACTTCTAGAATCCTAAGTGACCTCATGGTTCTTCATACACTTCTTCTATAAAGCGTACAACAATGGACATTCCCTTCCCTTACAGCAATCCCCCAACAACTTCTCCCATGCCCGCCCAAGAAAGACCCTAAATGTGTCTGTCGTACCACTTCAGAAGATTGAAGAGTTTGCACCATATACCATGCACAGGTGACTCAATGGTTCCTTAAACTTAAATCTTAAATTCCAAAACTTAAATCTTTGATCCTGCTTCCTTAGATTAATTTGTCTACTCCATTCGGTTTGCAGAGAGGTCCCAGCACTCTGTGGGATTAAGCCACTCATAAAAAGAAACCGCAAAGCCTTCTTCCAACTTCAAAGCAAAATATATATATCAAAATTATCTCCGCTCCCCCACTGCAATACAGTCTCAATGGTCCCCAGCTTTCCTACACTGACAGATCCCAATGGTCACTTGTGTCCCACCCACAAAAATGCCCCTTTATGAGTGTGTCGTATTTTGGTGCGGGCAAGCTGGGGGACAGAAGTCTCTAGTTTTAGTCTCGACCCCCACAGAAATAGAGTAATTACAAGATTTTTCCCTGGAACAAAGGATAACCGTACAAGCCAGGAAATACCTTTTTTTACTGTTATTTTCTCTAATTCGGAGAACAAATCTGCTGAAATGTTCTCCCTGCTCAGAGCAGGCAGACATTTTCAGGAAAACAGCTTGAGAGAGTAGAGTTGGGCGAGTTTGGGGTTCGGAGCAATGTAACCGTAGGCCAGTGGAGCATGCATGGGTCACTGCAGGGGTCAGACATTGCCAAGATATGCCCATGACTGCAGCCTTACCCCTATCCCTGCAGCAGTTTCAATAGTTTTGCGTCTGTAGCCAGAGAAACCAGACCCTGTCTTCGGGCCTGGTAATATAGGGCCTGGAATCAACAACCAGCTCCCTTTATTAACACTCCGGGGGAGAGACACAGATTTTCCTTTGTAGGAAGGTTTAAAAACCTTTATCGTACAGGGCAGCAATATTTCAAATTTCGTCCCCATCACATCCTGACAAGTACCAAGGCATTTCCAGTTCCTCCTACCCTTCACTTCCATCTTAAGCCAAGGTGTTCCCTTCTCCTGCTCTCCCTCTGTAGGACCTTCGTTTTCCTCATGATTAGTTTCCCATTGCCCTGCTTAGTGCCTTTCCCACCACAGTGCCACCCTCCCTTTCCTCAGTACTCTAGCCCTCAAACTCACTCAGTACCAAGTACATTTGTTGCAGCCCATGTTAAGTATCCACTGAGTGACTGCAACCCTGTGAACACATCTCCCCTCACCTTCTGTGACCACATCGCTAGTGTTTAAGGCCCCCCTTTGTGTCCACACCTCCCTAAACGTCACATCTAAATTCTCACCCTTCTCAGCGCTCTTAACCTCCTTAGTGCCTTGCCACCCTGAGTATACAGGCCCACTCAGCGACTGCACCCCCCCCTTCAATGACCACACGTTTACTACAGTGCCCTCACCCCGATAGTGGCCTTATCTTTTCCTTTAACCACATCCTTGGCCCACAGTGGCCCTCACTCCTCAGTGTCTCTCACCAGCATCCAAGTTCCCGCCCACGTCAATGACTGCATCCAATTCGGGATATACTTTCCACTCACCTGCACTGTGTCCCAGATCTGGTAGGAAAGGTAATCTTCACTCACACTCTCAGGGTAACCCTGAGGCAAAAAAACAGACTGTGAAAAGAAAAGGCAATAGGTTTAGTTTAAGTGCGACTGGGGAGGTGCATCAACGGCAATACCTGTAACCTGAAAGCTATAAATGTATGCTCAAGAGAACTGTATTTCAGAGACCCTAGGAACCTTATAGTGAGAATGGTGGATGTACCATCCAGTTGCAGCAGAGGAAATACATTTGAAAAACTCTTGCAAAGACTCGAACCTTTTAAAGATGGCTGTCGCAATGAAGCTTGTTCTTCAAGAGGCAGTTACCCAAGGATCAGTCACCTCATGGAGAAAAACTCTGATGTCCAATCAACCAAGCCCTGGTACCACAATGAATTACCATTAGATAAAGTACCTACTGAAAGTGTAACCCAAAGCAAGGGCTCATTTCCACTAGCCATGTTAAAAGTGTCCCAGACCTACAGTTTTCTCTCATCAGTTCACGCACATTTGCAGGCTATTGCACTGTGCAATGGTGGGGGCACCAATGAAACAAGTGACAGGCTAGCGAGTCAAAACTGAATGCCCGGTCCGACGATACTTCCAGTAGAGTCACTGCTGCCCAGCGGAAGAGTCTGGTGCAGTTCCACAATCAGGAATACCAGTCTTCTGCTCTCCTAACAAATACAGGAGCTACAGGAACTGGACTACAGTCATTTTTTGATGGCTGTTCCATTGCCACCCACCTTCAAAGTAGGAGCAAGGTGACTGTGTGCAAGATGAGTTTCAGACCTAGTGCAGTCTCCTTCTGTGAGACATCAGCTCCTGTAGCACCAGTCACCTAACAAGCAGCCGGAACTGGTTTATATCAGAGAACTACACACTCTCAGGACTAGGGTATTTTACAGTCCTTAATAGCAGTAACAGAACTTAATAGCAGTAATTAGTTTAGATTTGCAGCCAGGCTAACACCTCTAACAGGGCCATGGTGAAAAAATGTGCTCAAATGTAAAATATGCCAGTTTTTCATCTGTAAGTGCAGTGCTTATGGTGCTTACTCCTGGGTTCGGGTGGACAAATACAAACAGGTCCTGTCTAGTGATCATGGCTCATGCAAATCCCGATGCTAGGAGTAATACAACGTGGTAAATGGGCTGCACTGTTTGCAAGTTATTATTTTTCATTACTTAATTTCTAGGTGTAACTGGAGCACCAATCATTGTTACATGCGCCAAATACATTTACACGCAGATATAAATGTTCCCCAGAAGTGTTTGATTTAGAATGGATGTGTAACATAAAATGTGTTTATTTGGTGGCCTAAGTATTAATTCTTCATTGAAGGATTTTCCAGTGGTGAAGAATTTATCCATGGAATGGAAAATTATTAAAGGTTTACGGAGTAAAGAATCATGATGTTATTAAAAACAAGGAGGCTAGCGTTATGCATTAAACCTTTCATTCGCTCCTTCTGAGCAGCAACCTTAAAAGCTTCCAAATCAGAACTTTAAAACATTACAATATAATTTAGAACTCTCAGCCCTATAAGTACTCCATGACCGCCATGTTCTTCCTTTTTTGTTTGTCTCCTTTCTTCACTTTTTCTTCTAAAAGTCTTCTGCATCACTATCTTCAACCACTCCTAAATATGTGCAAAATAAATCGCACACATATATCCAAATCCCAACCTATAACATTCAAGAATTTCCTAAAATAATTTTCATTCCCTTAAATACTTAACAAATCAAATGACAGTAAATCTTAGAAGATTTCCCCACCCACAACTTCTACACAAGGGAAGGGTGGGTAGGATAATGCTAGTCTCCTTGTCTGTAATAAAATTGTGATTCGTTATTTAGGAAACCTTTAAAAATCGTCATTATATAGCAAGACAGGAGGGTAACATTATGAATGTTCAAAGTTTTTCAAAACACATTTTAAAACATGTTCTACCGCTTTAAAATATAACCTCCTGAATGTTTCTGCTGTAGACCAATCTGCCGCATTCAGGATATCCTCTAATCTTCCTCCTATCATACAAGCTTTACTTGCCATAGCACCCCTGACAGAATGAGCTGTAATAGTTGACATATCCACACCTGCCTCCTTCATTACAGCCTTTACACATCTGGCTATTGTTGCACTTGAAACAACCTTACACAGTTTTACAAAAGATATCATATCCTTTAAGCATCGTACCACACACAAATTTGGCAAATCGTTAAATCTAGAATAATAATGGACGCCAACATAGTTTTTGTCCTCTAACAGACTTCAACAAGCATTGGCATAGCCAATAGGTCTCGCCTCTGGGACCTTGTAAGTGCTTAGCCAGAGCTATTGGCTTTGGCAATGTATTTAAGTTATGACGTAAAGCAGCATGGCTACTGTGCAGCATGTTGAAAAGTTATAATAAAAAAAGTGTTAAGTATTTTTGTTACCTTATATGCAACCAATAAGACATTATATAGAACTGAACGACCCTATTAAAAAAAGAATTAACATAAAAAATGTCTTCTAGTTTTCTTATTCTTGCAATGCTTATTGAGAAGAAGTGGAATTAAAAGTATTATTTTTTCGAATATTAGAAGTAAGACCAGTAATCTTTCTAATATGGTGGGAAAACGTGGGGGGGGGGGGGTGGTGTTCAGCTCATTGTCAAATCTCCTGGCATGTATATATAAGTGAAACCTCAGAACCGCAAATAGGTATGTTCACAATTGCAAAACCCTTTCGAAATTGGGAGAAAATGGTTTTGTGCTTGTAAATTGCCTCTTTTTTTTGCAATTATATATAGCACTAACTCTGACCCAAAGGTATTTGAGTGATTTACGTGCACACCAGTTACATTGCACACATGCACATTTATTTTTGGTAGGCAAGGGGAGATTAAGTGATTAGCCCAGAATACACAGATAGACACTACAATAGACACATTGAAGTATACTTCCATATTCACACAATAACGTACATAGGCTAAGACCAGGGCCACTGGAATTATACGGCACGGCTAAGTAAATAATGTGCCAGGAGAGGCAAAATTACATCAACTCACCACAACTGAAACAGACTAGGTATGGAGATCGGTTGATAAACACAAGACCTCAAACACACTTACAGTCGCATATCACAGCCTAAACAAAAACACGAACACACACACACCTATGGAGGTCAAACACAGATACCTGAAAACAAACACTTGAAGAGAGACAATAATACATAAACACACACACAAAAAATTAGACAGGGAGACATGCTTATGAGCACATGTTTGACATAACAAACCTGTAAATATGTTGTTTGTCGGCAGCACTGATGACGCTGTAAATTCACAGTGCCTCTGCGCCACAAAATAAAATGTCTCCTGTATTTCTAAGACTGTTTTAATTTTGCGCATGGTGCACATGAAAGAGCACGCAAAAATACATCAATAAACCTTTGTACAAGGCAGAGTTGAACAATTTCTAATTGTGTACTTCGATCCAACTGAATAATTTTTTCTGAAAAGCGGCCTTTAACGCCATTCAAAAGGGTTCCTGAAAAAGCATCTTTCACTAATGTGCCCAAATTCTAAATCGGTCCCTCCGCTGCTCTAACCAGGATCACCAAAGCGCCCCGAGGTCGGACCTGGGTGCATGAAGCACACTGTGTGATTCGTTTAACCTGTGTCATTCTTTCATGAACCTATTTATTTATTTGTTGGTGTTCGTTAGTTGATTCACTCATCCATTCAAAATGTAGCGGGGTTATGTTAAACACGTGATCAGATTACCCACCTAGTGATGTAACGAAACTTCCTCATTGCATTAACCACAAGCCACACCTGTATGTGGCATACACGGAAATAAAGAAAAGATTTGCACAGTGGGTTAGGTTGGTGAGTTCAGCTCCAGCCTAAGAGGAAATGTGTAAGATGCAGTTAACTGGTTTGTTCTGGAATGGCACAATTAGCATTTCAGTCCGATCGGTATTAGTAATTTAAGCGCTAATACGTAATTTAGGTTGTGATGCTTGCTATTGTAAAGCCCAGTATTATATTAGACTCATTGAAAATATAGGACTTTATGAAAACATTTAAAAACTATTAGGGGGAGGCTCCATTCAATTCACTTTAAAATGCCAAATTCTTACGAAATATATGTAAATATCAATTGAAAAGCAAATCCTTATTTAAAAAAATGTAAAGATGTTTTTTGGCAGTGTGCTACTAAAAAACCTCTGTGTTGTGTTCACCCAGCAAAGCAGAAAGAAGAGACGGCGTTTCCTGTAAATCTCTTTTCCTGAACATGCTTAATGGAGGCCAACAAACATACGGCTATTTCCTGCACTACAGCCCTTTGTAATATTTGAAGAAGAGTCTTTTTTCATACGTCTTGTGGGCGGTGCATGGTGTGCCCTTCTTTACTTGTTTACAGCATGTGGCTCAAACTGTAACTATTTCAGTTAAACACCCATCATCCCCCCAGACCTCTAACTCGAAGTCTAAAGTCTTAAATGTGCAGGAACCTGTTCACCGTGCATCTAACAGGTTTACACGCATCCCAGCATCTCTAATGAGGGCATCCGCAGTGGATCTAAGATAGCAATAATGTAACCTTGCATCGGCGTGGCGCTGCATAGAACAGTTTATTATGAGGAATAACGTAGCACACAACTCAGTCTACTTAAAAAAGCAAAGCGACACAGCAGACAGACTTTCAGGCTGAAGCAAATGCAAGGACACAACGGGGGACCCCAACATAAACAAGCCGAGGTGACAAGAAGGGCTGGGCGAGAAGGGAGGGGGGGAATGCCAGCATCAGAGCAGCCTGATTAAAGCTGACGAAAAGGGAGGGGGAGAAGGGAGGAGGGAGTGGGAGCAGCAGCTGTGCATAAACAAGCCGAGGTGACAAGAAGGGCTGGGCGAGAAGGGAGGGGGGGAATGCCAGCATCAGAGAAGCCTGATTAAAGCTGACGAAAAGGGAGGGGGAGAAGGGAGGAAGGAGTGCAAGCAGCAGCTGTGCACGTGCACGCCATCGTGCACTCAAGCTTTAGGCCTGCCAAATCATGTGGGTAGCACTTTTGAAAACCCACTTACAAAATATCTCAAAGAGACAGCTTGCGCTGTCTCAGCGAGACCTAAAAACGACTCCATCTGGTTGGAAAAATCAACGAGATACTTCCAATGCTCTTGCTTCCGAAATTCTTCTGAATTAAATGAGACATGACTTGGAAGATAGCAACATTGTTAACACCCTTACCTCCAAATATGTTGCTCGTACAGTTTTCAAACAACTGTAATATCAGATCTACATCCCACAACATCTGAAACTTTGTATTAGGTGGTCTCTTCAATCGAATTCACTTCATCACTCCACAGACCACCAAAAGACTTCTACTCACAGACAATCCTTGCCACAACAATGACCTGCTGCTACAGCTGATCTAGAACAATCCACAGACCTGTATGACATTCCTTTCTCAAATAATTCTTCCAAGAAATTTGCTAAGTCTAGATCATCTGCCTTCACGGGATCCAAATCCCTTTCCAAGCACCAATGTAACCATACCATCCTTATCCTTTTTTCCCCCCACTAGGAATATGGTACTTACAAACTTTACTTACTCCCCTACCTTTGCTATTGCATTCTTCTCCAACATTTGCAACACCTCCTATTGAACTACACTCCCAGATCCCTCTGAAACACCAACTCGTTTGGTTAACTCAACTGATATCGCTCTGAATCACACTCTATTCAACAGCCTCTTATTTGCAAAACCCATGTATTTTGTGTTATCGACTCCCATTGGTCCTTTAAAAACCACAACCTTCCTCCCACGTTTGTTGGGGGAAAAAAACAGAAACCGTCCTCGTACTCACCCCGTCCTTGTCTGGGATTTTATCACCATACTTTATTACTGCGACCTCGTCCTCTGCCCCTCTGGGGGTAAAACTGATTTTCTCCTTGGTTTCCTCTGTAGCATCCATATCCTTAGTTTGCAGTGTGTTGGTAATGGGCTTTATAATTTGAACAGCTAGAAGGGTGCCCTCTCCTACCAGCCCTATTATAAAAACTACTGTTTGAGAATACTCGGCGCATATTTGGACTGCGATTTGTCTAAATTGGTGAATGTTTTCACATATTTGGTTAGGGACTTAACCATTCCATCCCCGAAAACAGAAGACATTTGCATCCTCGCTCGACTCCTTCTTAGCCAGATCACTTAACTTTGGATTGATATGCATAAAAAGTGCCTTACGCCTCTCTGCCAATAGTCCTCAGTTTGCGTTACCTAAAAAGCAAACCGCACGCTGACACTACCCTCGTAACTGAGTGAGATCCACATGAGTACCCTTCAAAAAGGGCCCCCTCTACAGCATCAAATATTTTTGCTACGGGTCCTAGGATGTATTGCACTTTATCCTGACAATTTAAATGATTTCTCAAGCCCCATTCTGGGATCCCTTCCCATTTTGAACATATAGGCGATTAATACGGGGTCCAAATGTGGTGTAAGAGTCCCCTTTTCATCAATCACGGGCCTGCATGATATTTCTTTGCTCTTTTTCTAAGGACTTTCTCAATCTAGTTTTCATATACTCTGAAATGAGGTCCAGAGGCCACCAGTCTTTGCCCCTTGAATGCCTAGTGTCCTGTGGGTTTGATCATTTTTTCTCGAAAGGGTCAACCACTGTTTACATAGCTTTTACCTTCCGTCTACTGCTTATCTCACTTTCCTCATCTAAGTCATCCTTATTTCTAAGTCTAGAGAATATTCACCCATATCCTCATTCGATCTCTCTCCTTTCATCTGTAACTTCTCTTTAAGACTCCTGTCTCTCTCAGTGTAAAACGGACTGTTCTGAATAAAAGACGCCTAGTCCATGCAGATTTTAGGTTGGTTCATTTAACCCCTTCGATGCTGCGCAGATTCCGCCGCTGTGCTGACGGAATCTTGCGCGGGTGTGGTCATGACGGAATGGTTCCGTCATGAGCACAGCTCAACCGTGGGTCATGACGGAACCATTCCGTCATGAGCACCGAAGGGGTTAAGATGGATGTTATCACCTAGAGCCCGAACAGGAGAAGCTTCCCGGCTGCTCAGCCCATTCTCCAACTGACTCTCCCACTCACCAACATTCAACAGCCACCTCACACACGAACATTCCTCCACCACAGTCACACTGGCTGAGCAGGAGGTATAACACATCTCCTTTCTTTACACAAAATAACATTGGAACTCTTGAAAGCATGACAATAGAACCATTGCAGGAGTATAAACAATGTAGCAAAGAACTAATGTAAATGCATGAACAGAATAGGTGGAAACATTTCACACACATGTCGTAAGGCAATAATTGGAAAAATGCAAACAAAGGCAGATGTATAAATATAGAATGCAAATTGCACAACATGTCATAAAATAATACATGCAAAGAAAAACAGATAAAAAGTAATAAGAATACGCTCACATACATCATCTCCCTTTCTAACCAAACAGAACACCCACTCTACCACACCACAAAACCACAATCCAAACCCTGATTCTACAAACATCCCAGCTCGCAAGGCAAACATAATAGTGGTACGAAGGGCAACGACTACAGGGCGCCGTAGAGAACCATCCAAACAACTGCAAAAATAAACTTAGTAAGTGTGGAACACCACTCCACACCAACCATATGGCATCTACACTGCCCTTCCACCCAAACCCAAAGTAAGGGTGTACACTGCAAACACAAGTAATAAGGCTTCACTATACTTCAAAATGTGGCTTCCTCTCTGCCCTTCACCCCCAAACCCATAGAAGGGGTGGAAAAAACACCTTCAACCCAAATCATCACAAACGTGACATAAAAACAAAAAGTGGGTGATATTACTGCTTCATCCCACAAACTCCACAGTGGGTGGTATTACTGCTCCATCCCACAAACCCCACGGTGGGTGGTATTACTGCACCATCCCACGACTGCAACTCATCCCAATACACAAAAATAAAAACACACCGGGATACAACAGACAACACACTGCTCCACCTCATAAAACATAATGATAGAAATCTCCTCTTTAAATTGAACAACCCAAACACCATGGCTGCATACTCCAACACTCATACTCTATCCAGCTGCACTCTCCCAACACAAACACTGGAGAGACAGAGTAAAAAAAAAATTGTTTTGCACACGTACATTACAATCGAGTCAGTACCGCACCATAGGGAGATCAATTAGAACACACGGTCTATAATGTGCAAAATCTGCTGCAGTAGAATATCTTAGATGATCGATTCCTCGTCTTGCCAACAACGTTTTCAGATGTGTGAAAAGACTACATTACCCCCAGTTTCAAAGGAAGAGCTCGAACACCACCAATATTGCAGAAGCGGATATTCCTCCAGAAGTCACCAGCTATTCACCTAAAAGTGAAATGGAACACCCCTTCCATACCCCCCCCCCTCCCCCCCAAGTCAAATCACTACCTTTCCCAAATGCCTTGATGAACTAAAACTTGTTTGCTTTCCATGCATTTTATTCGTGGCAACACAAAGTCACATTACCGCCTTGTAGTTTTCTACATCATTATCTAACGCTGCGCCGATTGGCTCCAGGCATAAACTTGCACAACCGACTTGCTCCACACAATTCTGTAATCTTCGTTATCACTGGCTTCAACTCTGCCTCGCTAGGGGAGCACAGACCAACCTCAAGATAGCGGCAAGTAGACGTAAGGAGCGCAGGGTGGCTCCAGCCACGATGATGTCGCAAACGTACCTATGCTGCAGTTCCACATGACAATGGTGACAAGGTAAGGTAAGCGCGAGACAAGTTAAAACCATCTCGCGGCCCTTTCAAATACTGCCACAAGTAACGTCTTAAATTGACTCACAATTTCTTCTGGGTGCCCTTTCAAATGCCGCGTAGAACAGCGGCAACAGATTTCTCACCAGTTCCTTCGGGTCCCCTTCCAAATGCCCATGACTGCCCAAAATCGAGTTAAACCCGAGACAACTGTCACACCATAGAAGCACACAAGATGAGGCAGTTCTGCCCAGAAAAAAATTACATAAGCGAGATGACTCTGTTGAAGCAGCCCGGTCCACATCAGCAATTTTACACAAGAGCTAAAATCGGTCTCCTCGAGTCTCGTTAATTGTTCACATAGTTCAGGGACGCCCTGGTTGGGGCCGACCAATCTTGGGGTCACTGGTGGGGCACAGGACTGAAGAACTATGATGTAATACTCCGTACTCTTGGTTTCATGAAAAGTTCTTTCAATTGTAGGTTCGTTAGAAACCAGTTTCAAGAAGTCATTTGTTTCATTATTTCTTTGACCACGTGCGCCCGGATCTGTTTAGATTGTTACCATCTATTAACCAAACACTGGAGACGTCGCCACATTCCGATGCTCCCTGTACCCTCTAAGTACATGTGTTATGTATGAGTGTGTAGTAGTAAGAGTGGTTAGTATGTATGTGAACTATTTGTATCATGTCGAGTAGGTTGTAGCTGCTCTGTTTTTTATATGTAAATTGTTTAAAAAATACAATCTTCTAAAAAATATATATGTTTGTCTAAGTGAAATGATTTGTACTAGTTATAAGGCAAAATATGAAGACTAATGTTCAATGACCATGTCAAAAGTTTAACCTATGATCAATTTGCAAAATAAAATGAAGATTTTTTATTAAAGTAAAGACTATGCATTTGTATATTTAACTACACATATGAATCAATAGAAGCAACTAACCCATGCCTAGATTAATTCTTGAAAAAAATAATATTGGTCCACGAGGAGTTCTTTGTTCTATTCATTATTTCTTTTCTCCATTCTTTTGCGCAGAAGAACATTGGTTTTTTCCTACTTTCAGATTGCAGTTTCATCAGGTTTGTTTCCACAGTTTCTTCTTTCAGTAGATTTCTCAGCTTTGTTTCATGAAGGGTCAGTTTTGATTGGTCCCTCTTCCAGTCCACTTGCACACTTAGTTCTTCTTCAAAATGGTCGCCAAAGTGTTTTAAAATCACCAACATTCCACAGCCCCCTCACACACTAACATCCCACCACCACAGTCACATTGGCTGAGCAGCAGGAGTAACACTGACCCATATGTGTGCCGCCTCGGACACCCGTTCCCTGCAAGCCTCTTTGGGCTCCTCTGTAAGTAGATAACCAACCATCGGTAGGTCTCTTTTTTTCTGAGGCACGTTCCCCCAGGTCGTCTGTTTTGCTCTTCATCCTGATATCTAATATTATACCTCCTCATCCATATTATGCCTTTCTCTTTTGCCCAAAACTTGTTTTACCATCTCCTGTGCAACTGCCTGTACTTCCTGGTCAATATTCTCCTTATTACTTCCTCCTGACTGAAGTTTTTACCTTGATTTTCAGTCATGTTGTGCTTCCCTTGTCACAACCTATATTTAAATCACCTCAACTTGTTGCTACCTATTTCTGATAGTTTGTTAGAATTCATGTTTTTTATTTATTACTAGCTGAATGTCCACTATTCAATTGCAATGAAGCGCGGTTGACCGTTTCTGACAACAACGCACCTGCCAAGCAATACGTTGCCTTAGTTACAGGCTTCCATGTCTACTTTCCTCAGAAACAGGCCTCAATTTTTCTTTGGACCCAAATTCCTTTAGAAAATGGCCTATGCGACAAATGTTGTTGAGGAAGTACAAAATAACGCATACGACGATCTAATGTTTTTCTCTTTACGGCCTCATGCGCTTCATCCCACACGCACTCCTACATGCGCAGAGATCAGACAACTCCCCTTGCACTCCCAAGACAACAACGGGCTTTCGTACTCCAGCCGATTGTTGCTTTGCGGATTTTTGAAATACAGTACGAGTAAGTACTTTGAAAACCTGTTCTTTCTCACTAAACATTGGGAAACTACTGTAACGAATATCTATTTAAAAAAAAAATAGGCATAAACAATATACCTATTCAATACCAATATTGGCTTCACTAGAAACACAGATAAAACATTTGAAATAGAAAAATACCACATACACAATCTCCCTAAAAGCTACCCATAAATTGGGTAAAGCAACAAACCTATAACCATCTTATTAAAAATCTATAAGCAAAGCTCTATGTACTTATCTGCTCAGAAGCAGCAAACAAAAGAGGAAAAAAATGGCTGTCATGGAGTACTTATGGGACTGAAAGGTCTAAATTATTTTGGGATGCTGTAAAGTTCTGTTTTTTTAAGGTTGCTGCTCAGAAGGAGTGAACAAAAGGTTTAATGCATGATGCTGGCCTCCTGTCTTGCTATAAAATCATCTCCGCTATATGAATTGAAGTAATTATATCATGGGATTCTAATCTGGAGATCATTACGCCAGTGGAATCGACACCACAGAAGAATACACTTCTTCTACAAATGGGGAATTTTGGTTGACTCCCAAAGCTAATTCAGGCTACTTAGGGACTAATTTACCAGTTTTCACCTACATGTATCATTTTCAGCACGTGCGAAGAATACTAAGAAAGAACGCCAGACATTTTACAAATATCTTGTGAGTCCAGCCATCCTACTTAATCATTGTAAGATTATATTTTAATCTACCCATTAATAGTGTGTGGATTTAAAATACATTTAGTTTTGTTTTAATTCTTTGCAGCTGCTCATTCTGTGGTGCTAAAAATCGTGAATGCACTCTTCAGTTCCCTAAATCTATCTAGATTCAAGGTGAAGGGCGAGGTGCTATCTAGATTCTGGTGAAGTTCTAATAAGTAAACATGTGATTATAAAAGTTTCTGTGGTGTGTGGGGTGACATGCAGCATCTCCAGAAATGACCACATATAGCAGCTTGACATGACAAGGACAACGCTGTAAAACCATGTTTCCGCCAGTCCAACTTCACATTTCTCCTATAGAGCCTCAGTTCAAACAACTCATATGTCACCCCATGGGAATTGCCTGCATGTGTGGCTAGTAACCATAGATGGTGCTGACATGAACCAATTCCCCTTTAAGTTGCCAAGATATATGGAGACATAGGGTAGATAGTTGCAGAGGTACACAGAGGTGTGCACCTGTAGGGGGCTGGGACCGCTCCACAAGTATGTAGACACGGAACAATTGTGTTTGTAACATTTCCAAGAACTTGACAGTGGATTCACCCAATTATGTGGCTTGGAAGCAAGGTGCTAGGGTGACAGCCCAGCAGGTACTTTAGCAAATTACCCAAGAGGCCGGCTACACAAATTGGAGCTACTGGTATAGCTAAAAGTGCTCATCCACGGGGCCCATCTCAATGTGCTAGAATACTACAACCTTCGTCCTTCAGAATAGGTATCTGATGGCTTCCCATTACTAGGCTGTTCCACACAAAGCCAGTGGACATAATGACCTAGATGGCACACAGGCTCAATATCTTAAACCTATACAGTGAGACATGGAATCTTCTATACAGGAGATAAAAGTTACTCACAGCCTCCTTCATTTACGATGCCAGTCCGAGAAGATTGGTCTGTGAGCCTAGATGTGAGTTGCCTAGAAATTATTACTTTGCAAATGGAAGCAGAGATGTTTAGAAATTAACTCAGTGTGGCATCTTACTTGCCATAACGAAGGTGTTGTAGTTATGGAACCTGAATTTACCATTCGCAACATTTCAACAACTAATAAATAGAGCAGCAAAAAGACACTCTTTAACGGAGGACAAAACTATATTCAGCAAGCGCTCTCATGCCTGGATGGTACTGCAGTCTTATACGATCTTACAACCAGCAGCTTACTTAGTCATAAGTATTCCATACATCTAAAAAGGACATTGATAGCAATACGTCTTGGGGCACTACCGACTAATGCCGATCAACCCCCCTGGAAATACAGTGGTCTGCCGTTATGTGGTGCTCCGAAGCAGGACTTTATTCACCTGATTTGTACATGTCCTGTTTTAAAATTAAATCGCCTTTTATTGTTAAAAAATCCTTTTAAAGATAGGGGCATACGCACCTGTAGGTCAGCTATACTAAAGTGTCTTGATCCATGTGACCCGCAACTTAATTGTAGACTGGTAAGGTTTTTTACTTTTATATGAAAAATTAATTTGAATTGGTACTTTAAATGGTATTTCACTAAAAAAAGGAAACCTCTGATGTACTGTTTAATGTTGTTTTATCTATTTGTAACTGGTTCTTCAGCGGACAACTAATAAGTCTGACATGTATATACATTGGTGCTAATACTGTCTTGATATGATGTTATTAAAAGCTGTACATTTTTTTAATGGTAATCAAGATTTTAACATGTACAGCATAGTTTCCTCTGCAGACTGCTTAATTTTATTGGAATTGTTATGGTTTTAATTAACAAACAATAAAGACTACTACTACTTGCCATAGTAATCCTCTCAAAATCCAGCAGTATATTGTACACTGTACAGCCTATTGTTTCATGCTCAGTCATCGCTTTCCGATCTGTTTCAGTAGTTTTGACGATAGTTCACTCTATGGACCCAGGTCCAGTAGATACTTCCCCAATGTCCATCATCCAGAACTGCCCCACCTCTTAATTCCCTTCATCATTCACACGACAGGTCAATCGCCTGCAAAAAGAGTAGTTCAAAGTGATATAGAATATGTAGTAGTAACCCCTGTTTGGAAGAAAACTAAATTGGACTCAAAGGGATGGGGAACGACTGGTCCTTATTCTATCTATCGTTCCCTGGTGGAGAGATTAAAAAGTTGCCGTCAGGTTATATACAGAGTGATGTGCATCACTGAACTCCAGTTATCTGAAACTATGACCTTTTTGTTGCACCAAATCAGCATATCTGGTCATCCAGGAGCATAAGACGCAGTAAGAAGACAATGGGCAGGCGCAGGTGGACTTGTTGGCTGCATCAGGCCAGGTACAGCACCGATCTGGTTGGACAAATTATTGTCTTGGCTCAGTGTCTTTGACCAGGCAATAGTTGCAACAGACCAAATGCAACAGGTGAAACTCTGAGATAATTGCTCCCTTGTGGGCTTTTAACATCTGGTGTCCAAGAAGGCTTTTTCCTCTCCTCTTTGTTAATTTGCCTACAGAGACACACACATATTCTTCATTTTCAGAAGTAGGCAGAAAACACACATTTTGTGAATCGCCTGGTGGAAGAGAAAAACTGCTTCAAGGGTTATGGTCAGTGAGAATCTGGTCTGCATTTAATGCGATTCACAAATATCTACTTTAAACAGTGCGAAGAACTGAACCTTTAAGGCATCGACACCGTTTAGAGCAGACAGTTGTGAATCGCATTAAATGCAGGCCATATTCTTATTGACCAAAGCCTTGAAGCGGTCTTACCACTTTCAGCAGCAGAAACCTCAGACATCACAGCTGTGGCATTCTCCAGGCCAACCCAAGTGGGTGAGTTACTTAACCAGATACTGAAATATGCAACCAGGATATTATTTTAAATCAAAGTCTCTCAGTTAAACTCATGATCACTCATATGGTGAAGACAAACTTCAGCTCAGGAGTGACAACATGGCAGCTCCCTTGTCAGAGCCCTGAATTATTACAAACTGATCACTGTAATATCTCTTACCCTGGCCTGCCCAGCAAATTACTGAACAGTAATGGGGTGCACAAAAAAGTGAGCACATTAACTACAAGAACCAAATTAAGAACCATAAGAAGCTTGCTGCCTGTAAGTCAATGGGGTGGCATAGTAAGCATACCTAGTGTACTTACATTTCAATCAGCAAGAATGCATACATTTTCGCATGGCAACTCCTTGGCCTTACAAAACCCTTTAAAAAAAATATTCTTGTGAGCATTCCCCCTCTAAATTTGTGCCTACACAATGGAATGTTTAGCAAGAGAGCTTGCCTCGATTATACATCCCATTCAAAATTTAAAAGCATATTAAAACATTCCTTCGAAGGTGAGCATTTCCAAAATTCTAAAACTCCTGGGCTAACCACACTACCTGATCCACTGATTCCTCACCCTTCCCCCTTAACTCCTAGAAGCTGACTTAACAAGAGGATGGTTTGGTGTGGGGATTAATTAGGTAGCAGGATGGGTTTAACAGACAGGACTGCTTCTCCCCCATGTGACTCATTCCTTAAGATATTGACATGTTGCTCCTCTTTGTGTGATTTACTGGAGGAGACATACTCTTAGAACCCTTTTGGCTTTTGCCAACATCAGTACAGACCACATTTATGGATGATGTGCTTATAATCCAAAGTAAAATACTAAAGATACAGGTAGTTTCCATACTGGGGTGTGCATTAGTGTACAAAATCAGTCTTACATTTGGGTACTTGTTTACCAGTCACCAGTGCCTATAACCGAGTTGGAGGCCTGGGCAATGTCCAAGGTATCTATGCAGCTAGTCACCCAAAAATATGAGCGACATCCCATTCCTACATCTGTGCTTCTAGAAACCAAAGGCCCTCTGGGAGCCATTGTCAATTATACTATAAAGAATGAGGTGAAGGTCCCTTGGATGCAGTGAGTCGGACAGCGGATGAGTTGAGCTTATCAACAATGCAATAAATGAGACAGGCGTGTTGCACTACAGAAGAAAAAAAACAAGCATTTGCAATGCAATAGGTCTCGCATTAGTAAAAGTTTGAGTTTTTGGCGTAGCAAATATTAATGCAACATTACTAGCTCAAATGTTATTAATGTAGACCTATAGAGTGTAGTGTGGTGTGGTACAGTGAAGTGGTGTAGTATAGTGGAGGTAGGTTTATAGAGTGGGATTGTGTGTGCTTGTATTATGATAAAATTTAGTAATATTATGTAGGAATAAACGTATGAGAAATATAGGTACGTTTTTAGCAATTTCTGTGTTACAGGAGGGTTGACTTTGATATTCAGGACAAGCAGGCCAGTGGGAGGAGTTGGGGGTGTGGTGACATCATTGTTCTGAAGATCAGATGCTTAGAAATATAACTTGAAATAGCCTGGAAAGAATAGACAGCTGAAATGAGGCTTAAGGACGGTTTCATGGATAGCATTCAGATAGATCACAGACGGAAGGTGAAATGCAATTACAAATGCTACAGAGGGTTTTGCGCCTAGGAGGCCCAGAGGGGTAGGGCGGTTTGGGCATAGTTTGATCTATGAATTGGTGAGGTGATTGTCAAATACGGCTCCCCTTACCGCCTATAAACAGTCTTTTGTTGTGATTGCCCTATTTTACCTAAATGACAAGGTCCTCACAACATGTTTCTGTATTACGCTTGTTGAGCCACAACTAACAGGATTATTCTTATCTGAGTTTGTATAGCCTTCCAACTTTTCATGCTATTTATTCCTGCTTGAAGCACTAGACAACATATTAATTATGTGGCTGCTATCTGAAATGAATCACTTCAGTCATAACCGCCCATCTCTCGTGTAATGTGTGACACCTTCAGCCAGTAGTGGCTCTTACTTCAATACCACTACTCCTGCTGGGATTTCTTTTAACCTACACTTACAATGTTACGATAAAAAAAATGAAAGTCCCATAAAGTAACAGGCAGTTGTTTGAAAAGTCATGACTTACTGATAAGACGTTACATGGAAATACTTGGCAGCTCTGTTTATGGTGGTACGAACCAGCAAATTGGTGATAGCAAACGCTGGATACAACTAAAGCTATTCATGTTTCTACGAATCTTGCGTCCCCTCCAAAAACATACACTCTATACAGCGCTTTAAGTGGCCCGGGTCCTGCCGGTGCTATGCAGGTGCAGAGAAGGGTCCTTATTAGGCTCTCCAATTTTTGCCTTCACCCTCAGGGTGAAAATAAAAATCTTCACTTTGCAGCATAACCATCCTTCACAGGCTTCGATATAACTTCCAAGAGACTCGTTTTACTTTTTTCACAGTCTCAATCAGAATTGAAGCATTTTCAATATTATATACAACGAAGCCGTAGTAGTTGCTTATTTATTTTATGCAACTAACAACCATTGACAAAGCCAATAGTCCCGGCTTGTTGTAGGAGTAATGTTACTTGTATTATATATCTGGATGCTGTGACAAAATCAACTGCAAAAACAACATTGATGGACAGAATGCAGAACAATGTCATACATTCACCCCAGTACAGAACTAAACTGGGGTGGTGTAGTGGGCAAAAGAACGATGGATTTAACCCAGATCTCTTGACTGGGGGAGAATGTCTGCATTGTCAGCATTCCGTCCATCATTTGTTTGTTGTAACGCTTTTCGCCCTAAGTGGGATGGGTATTCCCCAGACGTGGGACCCGTGCTCACTACGCCACTGGAGTCAAGCTATCCTGGCTGATGACGGCTGATAGCCAGAAACCGGTCCTAGGATGCTTGATTCCGGTCCAGGGAAGACATGGCTTGGCAGTTCGGGCTGGACTGTTCCCATGAGGCACAGGGTCAAGACTGATTTGCATATGGCCATGTCTAAACTGGGGTGGTGTAGTGGGCAAAAGAACGATGGATTTAACCAGGATCTCTTGACTGGGGGAGAAAGTCTGCATTGTCAGCATTCCGTCCATCATTTGTTTGTTGTAACGCTTTTCGCCCTAAGTGGGATGGGTATTCCCAGACGTAGGACCCGTGCTCACTACGCCACTGGAGTCAAGCTATCCTGGCTGATGACGGCTGATAGCCAGAAACCGGTCCTAGGATGCTTGATTCCGGTCCAGGGAAGACATGGCTTGGCAGTTCGGGCTGGACTGTTCCCATGAGGCACAGGGTCAAGACTGATTTGCATATGGCCATGTCTAAACTGGGGTGGTGTAGTGGGCAAAAGAACGATGGATTTAACCCAGATCTCTTGACTGGGGGAGAATGTCTGCATTGTCAGCATTCCGTCCATCATTTGTTTGTTGTAACGCTTTTCGCCCTAAGTGGGATGGGTATTCCCAGACGTGGGACCCGTGCTCACTACGCCACTGGAGTCAAGCTATCCTGGCTGATGACGGCTGATAGCCAGAAACCGGTCCTAGGATGCTTGATTCTGGTCCAGGGAAGACATGGCTTGGCAGTTCAGGCTGGACTGTTCCCATGAGGCACAGGGTCAAGACTGATTTGCATATGGCCATGTCTAAACTGGGGTGGTGCAGTGGGCAAAAGAACGATGGATTTAACCCAGATCTCTTGACTGGGGGAGAATGTCTGCATTGTCAGCATTCCGTCCATCATTTGTTTGTTGTAACGCTTTTCGCCCTAAGTGGGATGGGTATTCCCAGACGTGGGACCCGTGCTCACTAAGCCACTGGAGTCAAGCTATCCTGGCTGATGACGGCTGATAGCCAGAAACCGGTCCTAGGATGCTTGATTCCGGTCCAGGGAAGACATGGCTTGGCAGTTCGGGCTGGACTGTTCCCATGAGGCACAGGGTCAAGACTGATTTGCATATGGCCATGTCTAAACTGGGGTGGTGTAGTGGGCAAAAGAACGATGGATTTAACCCAGATCTCTTGACTGGGGGAGAATGTCTGCATTGTCAGCATTCCGTCCATCATTTGTTTGTTGTAACGCTTTTCGCCCTAAGTGGGATGGGTATTCCCAGACGTGGGACCCGTGCTCACTACGCCACTGGAGTCAAGCTATCCTGGCTGATGACCGCTGATAGCCAGAAACCGGTCCTAGGATGCTTGATTCCGGTCCAGGGAAGACATGGCTTGGCAGTTCGGGCTGGACTGTTCCCATGAGGCACAGGGTCAAGACTGATTTGCATATGGCCATGTCTAAACTGGGGTGGTGTAGTGGGCAAAAGAACGATGGATTTAACCCAGATCTCTTGACTGGGGGAGAATGTCTGCATTGTCAGCATTCCGTCCATCATTTGTTTGTTGTAACGCTTTTCGCCCTAAGTGGGATGGGTATTCCCAGACGTGGGACCCGTGCTCACTACGCCACTGGAGTCAAGCTATCCTGGCTGATGACGGCTGATAGCCAGAAACCGGTCCTAGGATGCTTGATTCCGGTCCAGGGAAGACATGGCTTGGCAGTTCGGGCTGGACTGTTCCCATGAGGCACAGGGTCAAGACTGATTTGCATATGGCCATGTCTAAACTGGGGTGGTGTAGTGGGCAAAAGAACGATGGATTTAACCCAGATCTCTTGACTGGGGGAGAATGTCTGCATTGTCAGCATTCCGTCCATCATTTGTTTGTTGTAACGTGACAAAATCAACAACACACAAGTCAGGCAGCACACTATGCTAAACACCGATCGATTTTTAGCTTACGTGTTTTAAAGCAGTTTTAATCCACGGCCATTGGCCAGGCCCCTTTGAGAGACCCCCCCCCCCACCCAATTTTTTCATCCCACTTAAAGCCCTGACTGTATGGTACCTGCATTTCTATTGAGTTTTCTCCCCACCTGTGTGTGGGTCTGAAACACCAAAATACACTCTGGCGCTGCTCAGTGAAAGTTCCACCGTATTTCTTATCAAGTCGTTTCTTGGTCCATCCGTACCACAGGCAGGACTCCAAGCTGCCCCCACTATTCCCGGGGACGATCGCCGCTTCACTGGGGATTCTTGGACCATTTTCCTCATGAACCATATTACTTGCACAGAACATGCATACCACTTACTGCAAGAGCTTAGAGAAGAAGACAGAAAGAGTCCGAGCCCACACAGTGATGCGAAAGGTTCAACAACGAGAAGTTTACAGAGTGCTCAGCACCGGACACCGCAAACTGTGCAGTCAGTGCCATTTAGGACTGAAAAGAGAAATAAAAAAATAAATAAACAAAACAGACTGGGACATCTTTCCCTAAAATATAAAATACAGAAAATAAGAAAGGCGCGCTGCCATTTGGTGAAAGTATGAGCAGGCGTTGTGCTGAAACATTAAGCACATCACCCAGGACGAGGTGACGGACTGTGAGCCACAGGCGACATTGTTAAAAGTGTGCGCCCGTGTTATGGATAAAGCGCAGTAGGTGTTCTGGGTAAAATAAAATGCGTTTAAAAAATAAAAGCAGGCAAAAAAGCACGGTGTGCCTTTTGTAAAATCAAAATGTTTTAGCTACACGATGGCCCATTGCATCATGCCGCTTCTTTTGCATGTTGGAAGCGGTACAACATAAGGTGTGCCCGCCGGTTGGTATAAAAACAAGCAAAACAGAAAGCAGCTCCACATCCGGGCCGGGAGGGCGAGGGCTGCCCGCGCACGCGCGGTACCAGTAAGTTTCGGATGCCCAGTGGTGGCGCGTGCAGCCGGTGCAGACAGCGCCTGTCCCCTTCCGGGGCTCCCGTGGTGAAGAGGGAGCCCCGGTGCCAGAGAGGAAGTGCGGGAGCTGAAGTTCCGGGTCCCAGGAGGGGGCCCGGGTGAAGAGCGGCAGATAGCTGTGCGGGGCTCCCATGCCTAAGGAGAGCGCCTCGCGTCGTGCTTGCAGTAGTGGAGCTGGAGTGCTCCGGAAGCGCCGCAGCCAGCTGCCGTTCAGGAGGATTCCCCCGCAGACCGGGTGAGTGGGGGATTCTCCAAGGCAGTGTCAATGTTTGTTTCCTGAGCAGACCCGCCGTTGCTGGCCGCTCCAACGAAAGGGCGAGTTTTAAAAAAAACGAAAGTGAAACTGCATGCTGGCTTGCGAGGGAAGGGGGAAAGGAGATGTGCACGCCGCGTGGCTGTAAGCGCGTACACCAACTCAAATCCGCCAAAAGCCTGTGCGTGCCCATCTCCTGTCCCACTTCCGAGGCAAGTCAGCAACACTAGATCTCGCTGGCGGACAGCAGCGCTTCGCGCTGCGTTCGCAGGCGAGACCTAAAAAACAGTCCGAGCCTGCATGCTCTGCACAGAATCAGACAACAGTCTCTTTCTACACAGAACAGGAATAGTCATCTAAGCAATAGAGACTCAGTGGGTGGACTAATCAGATGTATAAACCCTAGAGAGCAAAGAAATGTTAGTCAGCAACTGAAATCCGGACGTATAAAATCAGTCTCCAGGTCAGTATGAGGTTTTCTTAATGAGACCGTTGTGATCTGTCGTAAGTAGCTTTTTTGTGCTCCCTCGATACTTCATAAGGCCGTTTTGTGATGTTGTCATAGAATGTGGACTTCTCAGTGGAATGTATATGTATGTTATTGTTGGTGAAAATGGAACCATGCAAAATCAAAGGTGTTTAATAGCAAAGAGATAGAATTCTTCTAGCAGATCACTGCTCAATTAATTCTTTAGGTCACTTTGGAATAACCAACTCGGAGCAGGATTTTTGACACAGCTGCTTTGTTCTGGGTCACTGATCTAGAATATGTAAGACATGGCAGGAAACAACCTTCCCTGCTCTAGATAAAGACCTGAATAGCACCCATGCACTGGCATCTTTTGGTGCCCTGAAATGTAAATTTCCTCCCATGCATCACAATTTCTCCTAACATTCCCCGACTTATTTACACCGCCTTCAGTTAATTCCTGTCCACATATTTAAGAACTAAAATAATACATTGGATTTGCCCAGACAGGTCTCTTCATGAGAAAACCTTAGTATGTCAAACCCAGTGATGGTGGAATGATGAAAGGAGATTTGGAGTGTTTTGTGGCTCGGGCACAACAATCCTGATCATTACAGCAATGGAAGTCCTTTGTGATCTCACATATCCTGATCATTACAGCAATGGAAGTCCTTTGTGATCTCACATAGTCATTAAGAGATGCAAGGCCAGCCCCTACCACATGTTAGACATTGACTAAGCTGGTTGAAAATCTCATCATTTAGCATCTGTAGTAGAGATCTCGGTTTAATCTGCAGTCAGATGCTTAAATACGGTGGTGTCTTCCCCAACTCTTTTCATCTAAGAAATGTGAAATGACAACTAATAATTCAGGAGTGATGACACTGGTTATATAATCCCCGGGGCACAATACATTGGTCAACATTAATACATTACTTCTTAATATTACTCACTGTGAAGAAGTCTCGGAGAGACCGGTAGCGGTCATCCGTTCGTTCTTTAACACACCGCAGCTGCCCATTCGGATCCTCAATGTATCCTTGCATAAAACGGGTGCCATACCGCTCCGTGCAGATGAGATCCTCTCCAAACTCCATCACTGCTCCTAAATAGGGCAGTAAAGAGGCGCCAATGACCAAAAGAGGAAGGAATCATCAGTGAAGAGGAGTAATGCAGAGGCAGTGATCTAGGAGTTCAACAGTGACAGCAAAGTACAGAACTTCATAGGGAGTAATAGATACCAATAGGAATCATGCCGCCACTGTGTGAATGGCAGCCTTTATTTTTATCTAGCTTTTTATTAAACTTTTAATGTATCCATATATGCTGTGCTCTCTCAAATTCAGGATCCACTTTGCAGTCACCTAAATTTATATCTAAACATTGAAACTGCCTCACCACAAGTTATTACTTTTTTTTCCAGTCCAAGAAAAGTTAGGATGGAAGGAACAGGTAGGGAGAGAACAGAGTCAGACAAACTCTGAAATACCAGTCACATAAAGCTTAATTTAAGTTAATAAATAAATGTAACAGAAGGGATACAGATGCAGCCAGAAGATTAGGTTTCTAGTTAGCATTATAATCTAAGTGTTGTGCCTTACCTCGCCAGCAACAAATGTCTGGGCAATTCTAAGAAGTGCTTTTGAAGAGAGGATGATCCAAGTAACATCAAAAGACTAGTGAGGGGGAAGTAACAGGGGCCGCTAAATCAGCCATCTTAAGCATTTTGAGTAATGAATGTGCACAGTATAATTTAATGAGATTTTAACAGCGAAGTCCACAAAATCTAAAGTGCTGCTCGCAAGTCCAAGGACAGTGTACAATTCTGATCATGAGTGGTCTAATGTATAATAAGATTAATAATGATAATACATAAAAATACTTTACAGACACGTTACAAAAGGGCATGAGTAATTCACAGCATATGTACATTTTGTCATTTGAAAAGATGCCCATTCTGGGACTAGAATGTATATTTGTACACATTTAAAGCAGCAAGCAGACAGAAAGCAGATTACAGCAATGTAGTAATAAGTTCAAACAATTAGAAACCGATAAGAAAGACCAGACAGAATCTTTGGTAGGTACAAATAGATATTCTTCATCGGGTCAGACCAAGCTTACTGCAATAAAACAAAAAAACTGTAGAAACCAGTCATGCGAGAATCCCTACACGAGCCAATAGAGTAAAACATTGTCAATTTTAAATCAAGTGTCAAGTCAGGTGATCCACTTATTTTCTGGTTGGCGTAGCAAAAAATAAATCGTGATTTCCTCCCCAAGAAATCTATGGAATTTTATCTACAGTGACAAAGGTCATGTATTTTTGACCATATAGTGTTTGGCTTGTGGAAATTTGAGGTCCGTCTTCTAAATAATGCAGTAGTGCTCCTGAATCTTGATTTTGCTTGGCTAAATGACGGATCCTAAAGATGATTTTTCTTTTTTTATAAGTACGCAATCAAAAAGGTGCTACTGTGGTAATTACATTTGTTTATTTTGATATGGTGCCACCCACACAAGAAGAAAATTTACAGCATATGTAAAAACCTTTTTGTTCCACAACTATTGGATAAGATTAATGAGTTTGTCTTTAACTCAGATGAGAAACGTTTGTGCCTTAAGTTAGCTAACTTCTTGAAAGCTACTGATTGTTCAACACAATATCTAAAAAAAATATATTATTTCTCTGGTACCAGATTTTCCAAGGGCCTGGCGTATGACATGTTGTCCAGCCTTGGGTCTTCTTTGGAGCACACTCAATTTTGTTCCATCTTCTTGACAAAGTGACGTAAATGCAGTATCGATGACTATGTGAGAAAAACCCAATTGAAGAAATTTGTTGGTACATTTTCAGGTCTTGATTTTAAAACTCTTGTTGCTGCAATTTATATTAATTCACGGTCATTTTTTAGTACATTTGTAATTGATGTTTTGGATGCCAGCTTATTGAATGCAAGTGAATAGTTGTGGGTTTTCTGAATAGTCTGGTATGAAGGAAGTCTGCTTGCCTGTGCTTATATTCCCAAGTCAAGCAATTACACATGTGTAGTAGAAATGTAAAAGATTGCAGGAGCTATAAAAATGCATGTATAAAATCCTGGAGAAGGTTTTTTTGTTTTTACTATCATCTATGCAGTGTCGCCTGAAGATTTTATGGGATGAGTGGTCTGCAGGAACTCTCATACAAAGCTATGGACTTTCGTCGACCTTGCCCAAAGATTTATGCATGATGGGCATATTTAGCCCCAATGATTGTACTTTGTTGCTGTAAATAGATGTTTAAAGCATAAGATGTTTTGAGGAGACTGGATTATAACTCGTCTAATATCATTCTTTTGACACCCATACAGTGTGATGATGGGATAAAATAAAAATACTTTGAGGCCATCCTGAGCTCTAATGGAAGTGTAAATATTTACTTCACTAATGGTTGCTGGGATGTAATCTTCCTACCAGTATATTTTCTGTGTCTTGGAATGTACATCTTGTGTGTCCTGCTTTGGTGAAGGAAGATCCCTTAAAACAAGCATTGGCATAGCCAATAGGTCTCACTTTTGGGACCTTATAAGTATTTAGTTATGCAGCACAATATCCTTGGTGCAACAACATCAACTGTTGCATGGCTAAACACTTATAAGGTCCCAAAGGCCAGACCTATTGGCTATGCCAATGCTGGTTTACTTTTTGGTAGGACATTTCCAGGACTTCTCAGCAAGCCTTCTAAAGTTTTAAAGGAACAGTACAGTCAGTTGTCAGTGGTTGTACTTCAAACACTTCCCTCAGGATTATCACCTTTAATGAGACAGCACACGCAATTCTGGCAATGATGTTAGACTTTTAATTGGAAGGGACCAGTACTCCTCGGTAAGGCTGCTATGCTTTTAAGGGGTCACTGCAGCTGGTTGGAAGTGCCAGCACTTCGAACTGGACAGAATGCACACTGCTCTTCTAGGCTGCTATATCTGTAATGAGACAATTCTCACAGTGATGTTAGCCCTTTAATTGGACAGGGCCAACACTTCTCAGTAGGGCTGCTCTGCTTTTAATGGGTCACTGCAGCTGGTTGTAAGTGCCAGTACTTCTAGCTGGAAAGAGTCAACACTTCCCTGCTAGACTGCTATATCTTTAATGAGACAATAATTGACAATTCTCACAGTGATGTTAGATCTTTAATTGGAAGGGGGCAGTACTCCTCAGTAGGGCTGGTATGCTTAGTTTTAATGAGTACTGCAGTCGGCTCTAAGTGCCAGTACTCAAAACTGGATAGAATGCACACTGCTCTCCTAGGCTGCTATCTCTTGAATGAAACCATTCTCACAGTGATGTTAGACCTTTAATAGAAAAGTACCAATACTTCTCAGCAGGGCTGCTGTGGGGCTGCAGCTGGTTTAAGTGCCAGTACTTCTATCTGGACAGAATCAGCACTTCATTTCTAGACTGCTATATCTTTGAAGACACAGCTCCGAACATTCTCGCAGTGATCTTAGACCTTCAATTGGACAGAAGGACCAAGACTTTTCAGTAAGGCCTCAGGTCTTCTATGCTTTTAAAGGACACGCACGAGTATTGTCCAGCAGGGCTGGTATACTTTGAATGGCATACTAAAAGCACTTCTTAGCAAAGTGCCTGCAATTTAATACTACAATATTGAATTCTCAGTAGCTACACTTTGAACAGGATTGTAACAGTACTTTGCACCAGGGCTACTATGTTTAACATTTGACAGTATCAGCCCTTATCGCAAGGGCTGCAATCCCTTCAATGTGAAAGTGATATCACTTATCACCAAGAATGATATACCTGTAACAGATTGTAGGGGCACTTTTTTTTTTTTTTTTTTAAACAGGCATGACTCGAATGTCTCATTTATGCAATAGTGAGATAGTGCCGGCACTTAGTAGGAGAACTGATTTACTATGAACTGGATATTGCTTTCACTTCTCAGCAAGGCTAAAATCCCTTTAATGGTAGCCTTTCTTAGCTGGGTGCTGTGGTTCCAATGGGACAATACAAGGATTTCGCAACACTGCTCCCAGACAAGTTATGGGAAACTACCGGCAGGGCTACTTTACATTTTAATGTGACAGTACGAGCACTTCTCATCGGGGCAGCTTTACTTTTTAATGGAAGAGGTTCATCGCCTCTCAGCACACTGCAGTAAATATATTAGCAGAGTACCAGAATTTCTCAGCAGGGATGGTTTACGTTTAGTGGGACAGTACCAGTACTTCTCTGCAGGCTGCTGTAAATATATTAAGACAGTAGCAGAGCATCTCAGCAAGCATGCTTTACTGGCAGTGGGGCAGCAGCAGCACTTTTCAGCTGGGCTACCTTTTAATGGGACAGTGCTAGGACGCCTCAGAAGGACTGATTTATTTTGTAATGGGACTGTGCTAGAACGCCTTAGAAGCAATGTTTTACTTTGTAATGGGGCAGTGCTAGAGCTCCTCAGAAGGACTGTTTTACTTTGTAATGGGACAGTGGTAGAACGCCTCAGAAGGAATGTTTTACTTTGTAATGGGACAGTGATAGAACGCCTCAGAAGGGCTGTTTTACTTCTTAGTGGGACAGTACTAGCACTTCTCAACAAGGCTGCTTTACGTTTTAGTGGGACAGTACAAACACTTCTCAGCAGGCCTGTGTTATCATTTAACAGGGCAGTCACAGCACTTCCCAGCAGACTGTTGTGAATATATGAAGAAGATGCCAGAATATCTCAGCAGGGAGTCTTTCCTTTTAGTGGAACAGAATCAGGACTTCTCAGGTGGCTTATTTACTTTGTATTAGGACAGTAGAAGCACTTCTCAGCATTGCTAGTTTACACTTTAAATGGACAGTACAAGACCTTCTCAGCAGGGCTACTTTATTGTTTCATCGGACAGTAAATATCAGGGGACTCAGCAGACTACTATAAATTTATTAACCGAGTGTCCCAGACCTTCTCAGCAGCGATGTTTACGTTTAGTGGGGCAGTGCCATAACTTATCAGCAGGGCTGCTTTACTTCCTAATGGGGCAGTTTCAGTGCTGCTCAGCAGACTGCTGTATATTTATTATAAGAGTACCTTAACTCCTCAGCAGGGAGGCTTTACTCGTAGTAGGGCAGTAGCAGCATATATATATATGACCAAATCCGCTATACATTTAGTGCTACACATACTAGCACTTCTCAGTACGTAATGTCTGCCACACCTTTAATTGAACAGAGCTAGCACTTCCTTTCAAAGACCCACATTTTCTGTCCTTATCTGAATGGAAAACGGAGGATCGGTATAGGAAGAGACATATGGAAAGAGAGGAAAAAGCAATGGAGCTAGAAAGAGAGAGAGAGAGAAGGAGTGGGAGCAGAGAGAAAAAGAGGTGAGAAAAAGTCATAGAACTAGAGTGTGAGAGGTGAGGGAGAATGGAGAGAAGAGAGAAAAAGTGAGATGACAGAGAGAGAGATGAGAGGGAGCAGAGAAGACGGAGAAAGAAAGAACGAGAAAAAGAACATTAGAGGGAAGATACAGTGAAAGAAATGGAGAGAAAGACATGTAGAGAAAACGAGAAGAAAGAAAGAGTGAGGAAACACAAAAAGAAAGGAGAGAGAGTGAGAGGGGCGAAGACGGGAGATAACACAGGGAGAGGAGAAAGGAGAAAAATCATAAGAGACTGGAGAAATATAAAAGGCGAAAGAAAAGGGAGGGGCGGGATGGAGATACAATGGAGAGAGAGAGAAGCAGCCAGAGAGATATACAGAGTGGTTGAGCAGGGTGAGAGAGAAGGAGAAAGAAACAGAGAGACAGAAAAAAGGATATAGGACATATTTTCAGTGGACTGTTTACTAATGAGGTTTATGAGACCAAAAACAATGTTGACTTTAAGAGGAACAACATTTAAATAATACATTTACCAATCGCAGTAGCCATATTAACATCGCTAACTGTGATGTCGTAATACTACAGCAATAAAAGTCACTGTTTGGACAATCTGGCTGGGGCACAATTAAGAACCTATTACAGGCATGGTTTCGAGTACGGGTGCAGCAAAAGTGATCGCGACCGGGAGTTGTGTGCGCAGGGTGCAGCAAAAGTGATCGCGACCGGGAGTTGTGTGCGCACGCGCAAAAAGGAAATAAAAACAAGCACGCAAAAAGAAAAAAGTGATCATGAGCAAGAAGTTCAGCCGCGACTGGGAGTTCTGTGCGCGCGCAAAAAGTAAATGAAACAAGGCGGAGAGAGGCACGCAAGGCTTAATGAGCCTTGATGGAAACCCACATGGCGGCTGTGCACGTGCACGCACGCGTGAACGCAAGCTTGAGGCCAGCAAAAGCCTCTGGTAGCACTTTCAAATGCCACTCACTAAATTTCTCGCAGAGCAGCGCATGCGCTGGCTCAGCGAGACCTAAGAAGGCTGATGCTTGATGTCTATATAGGTGGAATTTCTACCCACCCCCAGCCTGGTCTAGAAAATGTCCCTTTTCAATGCATCTAAACAGCAGAAAAAGGAAGTACAAAGCCAGCCTTTTGGCAATGTTTACTCCCGAGATCAATGCCACCTAATTGCTCAAATCAGTATTTAAAATCAGCTTGTCACAACCATGTATATTCTTTTCCCTGGGTTTTAAAATAATTTTCACAAAACCTTTTTCCATGAGAAGGTAGGTCGCATTTCAGATTTAGATGTGACCGACTGCAGAATTTCCAGGACTGCGACACAACTACACACATTAAAACCTTTGCTTGCCCTCCATAATATCTATGAAAAACCATGGTGCCACTTGAGCTCTCTTCTCTCAGCACTGAAAGTCAACTGGAGACCTAGGATTGACAAAGACCTAATCTCCGCTGGGATAGCTACACATCCCTGAACAGGGCTATGGAAAGATCCTAGGTGATGTCAGCAAATGCTGCTCATCTCTATGAAACAGGCTTTGTTAAAAGAGTTTACTAACCTGAAAGGTAAAAATTGAGAAGTTTAAAGAGTAAGCATTACAACACAATAGACAGCCACCTTTTTCGCAAGCTTCAGCAGCTTTGTCAGCACCCTAAAGACAGGATTCACACAAAATATCTGTATGCTGCTCTAGGCGATGGAGCAGATGTCAATGTTGCAGTCATCACCTTTCCTGCCTGTTGAAGCTCAAGAGAACGAGGACTGCAAGAGATGTCTACTAAGACAGAAACAAAATCCAAGCAAGTCAATTGGCGCATTTCATGACGGGATTAGAAAGCAAGCCAACACATGCATGTCCACATTGGTAAAGGCCAATGACAAGGCAATTAAACTAGTAATGTAATGATGCATCAAGTCCACCAAACTCTAAAGGCAGAGGATTTGGAAACCTGCTATAACTTTGACCACCAAACTGGACAGTTTGATGTGGTATAAATTTGCAAATACACGAGCACCCAACATGGAAACATTTAGTGGCACTTTCAAACGAGAGAATGTTGAAGCAGTGGACCAAGTACAAGCCACAATTCCATGCCCAGGCGTGTCATTGGGAGCTAAAAAAAAGTTAAACTACCAAGTAGTAGTCAGAATAAAAGTATAGAGAGCGGGTACTGCTGGAGAGATTTGTCACAAAGGCCTAGGCCCATGTAAGAAGCTCAATCACTGTTGAAGTGTGTGCAAGGCTCCAGAATCTACCAAGAAAGCAAGGCCAATGTCTAGGACTGGGAGGTGGGCGGGTCCAATACAGGATAAAATAGTCAGAGGACAAGAGCTCGGAGGAGGCAATCATCATTTCATTTTTTATTCAAGGTTCAACACAAGCCCAAGGTGAATGGCTGAAGAATGAATTAATACTATCTATAGAGTCCAACTGGTACAGTGGTCCTTGCACTGGCTCCTAGACAAATTAAGGGTTGAGGGCAAATGAGAACAAGGAGGTAGAGGAATTACAAAAAAAGGATTAGACACATTTTGAGTGTCTTACCAAAGCTATACTAGTTGGCAATTGATCTTAAAGAACAAAGAAGAAAGCTCCACGCTTTAGTAGTCAGGAAAGAAAAAGCATGCTCTACAATGCAAGCACATTGGGGTAATACAATGAGGTTCGCCATGAAAGACTGCACAACATGTCAGGGCCTTTGCCTGGTAAACACAAGGCGGATGAAGGCAGACAGAGTATTAAGAGATAGAGGGGAATTTAAAGAGATATTGTTTAGCATTATGTAGCAAATACAAAAAGGGAAAATGAGAAGTAATGTCAGAGTATCTTCTGAGACTAGAATGCTGCATTCTGTACCCCTGCAAAATCTGCAAAAGAAATACAATGGAAGGCTTAGGGACAGAGGATTGCGATGAGACCAGCAAGGAAGACATTTTATCAGTTTTATTAAGCGCATTGCTACCTATACAGGTGCCCTAGTGCTGCGTGGACACTGGCACTATAAAAGGAGACAGAAGTCAAACGAGGGTTTTTATAGGACCCTGAGAAAGTAGAAGTAGATGGACAGCATCTTGTTGACATACTTTAGGAGGACATGCAAGAGTCAAACATAATGCCGAAATTCTGGGCTGACCAAACTGATTTGAGGTAGTCCAAGCCACTGGGCCACAAATAGTCATATCAGAAAATCTAAGGGACACAAAGGACAATGACCTCCATCTTGTTAGATGGACCTCAACCTTAGGCGATTTGAGTGCATCCACCTGGCAATGACAGAGACAATCCTTAAAGTTCTTCTGGATGACCGTCATCCCTTCCTTCATCATGGAGGATGACAAGTGTGTCAGCCATACAGGAAAACAATGGGAAGTCATAAGGACTTAACGGTGAGACTGGGAGAGAGGGGAGGGACTGAAGGCCAAGGGTCTCAAACAAAGATTTTAAGTGGAAGGATATATATTGCCTATATTGGACCACAACAAAGGGAAGCAGCCAAGCAACCACCTGGTCTCTCACTCCAACCTCATAAGGGCGCTGTAAAACGATGAAGGAGGAGGGGGGGAGAGAGAGAGGAGGGGGGAGAGAGGGGGGGTAGAGAGAGTTAGAGGGAGAATGCTGCATGTGGCATTCATATCATTTTTTCATGATACAGGACTAGGGGGCAAATGTCTGGAATTTGCTAGCTTTGTAATTAGGTGAGTAAGAGAGGATTACAAGCATCATGATTCAGAAACGAAGTTCAGGTGTTGCATCACAATAACGTGATATCTGTGGTTTTCAGCAGTGGCCCTGCTCAAAATAACATTCGGTCTCTACAGAAACCACTTTGAAGCCATGAATTTGCTGTAGAATCCAGTGTGCATAGATATCGCTCCGTTTCCTGATGCTAACAAGTCATGAATTTTAAAGAGACACAGCATATTACTTGCTAAATGATACATGCTAGCATTTTAGAACATCTCACAAAAGATGGGGGGGGACTGGGAGAGCTAATAGGTCCAGCATACGTGCTCCCATGGCTCAAGTATTTACAACTAGGGTATGAAGTTCCTTCCAGAAAAGAGGAGAGAGAGAATAGGAGGTCGGTCAGAAATTAAGGGAACGGACGGGGGTCAGCTCCCTTAGGAACAGGAGCCCTCACACACCCAGATGGGTGTCATGCTTCATCATAGGGTGTGCTCCTCATCTGGCCGGTGCTGCAATGCCCGATGGGCACCCACAAGGGGGCTCTTTATCAGAAATCTTTTGTCCCAATCCTGTATGTGAAGTGTGGGTGTAGGGCCTGTTGTGTAGATTGAAGTGCGGGAGTGAATATGTGCACTAAAAAGTGCATATTAAAATAGACAAGGTAGTCCTCTAAATAAGATTTTAATAGGCGAGTCTACTTGTCGAGTTAAAAACGTGGTGGCTATCACCAGACATAATAATCTACAATAGCTTTAAACGGTCAACATGTTTCTTACTACTGGTAAGTCAATAATGTCAGCTGGCAATTCGTCAGGACCAATTTTACCATAATCTACACTGTGGTTGGAATCTGGGGTTATATCAAAGAATATCCAATCACAAATGACCTAGATGTGGTATGTTTTGATACCTTGGTATTGTTTTCTTTTGAAAGGAAAAGCTGTCCCAATTAGGGTAGCAATTCTGTCTCCTTGAGTGGGAGCAGAGAGTACGCTAATTCGGTGTAAAAGTTGTAGTGAAGACTCCACCGGACGACCTACCCAAACTCTGCTGTGAAGTCATTTGTGATTGTTCAATCATCCAGTAGAAATAGAAATGACTGAATGGATGAATAACACTACTCTGTTTTCCACCTCAAATGTGATATCCTCTGAAGAGGAGCGAAAGATGTAGTTGACATGGAGCCTACGTCCAACTGTCCAGGACCTATTGCCACTGGCTCCACCTGGCCTTCACTCGGTCTGTCCATCCATCCATCCATCCATCTTTGTGTGCGAGGTTGTGTGTTCCTGGGCAATATGGGGTGGATTCACAAAAGCATTTATGAGTATGGGAAATAGTGCTACAAGAGTACTGTTGCAAGACTTTGTGAGTCAGCCAGAAACGTCCAACTCTTTATTAGTATATGTCCAAATAGGAAACAGTCCTTAGTAGTTGAACAATATATATATATATATATATATATATATATATATATATATATATATATATATATATATATATATATATATAAATGATACAATTGCATGACAAATTATGTAAACATGTACTAGGGGAATATTATTTTACATACTCTTACATGCCTTTATCTATCAGTCAGTTGCTCTGTTCTTTGTGTGTGCTTGTACATGTGCTAGTCTGTGCGCTTTGGTACTTGTATTTTTGGTGGCCTAGGTGCATAGATGACTGCATGACCGGTGATACATGTTCAATGGCTATATTTATGTTTGGATGCTTAGATTACTGAATGGCAGTTGGTCGATGTGCGAGAGTGCCTGTCGGTGTGTGGCCGCATGGGGAAGTATTCAATCGCCTTTTTGTCCTTAAACGTTTTTTTTTCCAGTTTTATATAGCGCGGACTGAACCCGAAGGTATTAGAACGCTTTACATGAGCACCAGTTACATTACACAAAGGACACATTCATTTTTTGGTGGGCACTGGGAGATGAAGTGATTTGCCCAGAATCACGGGATGTTGAGCAGACGCCGAGATTCGAACCAGATTCCCCAGCTCCACAGTAGGCAGATCTGGCCGTTGGGCCAAATCCTCCCCAACAGTGCCCCTTGAAAGCGTTTTATCAAAACCCAGTGCTTGAAATGGAAAAATAGAAGAGCAGGTACTCAGTGCCAGAGTACCTGCTTGTTTCCAAGAAGTGCCGGTACTCTCCAATTAAAAGTATTACGTCTCTCTTGAGAAGTGCTGGTACTCTCCCTCTCAAAATAAAAAAGTGCCGGTACTCCATACCGGGCAGTACCAGCCAATTTAAAGCACTGTCGACACCCATGTGGACTATTATAGTTCGTGCACACAAATCCAATAAAACAGAAAGCCTTTGGTATATATCAAGTTCAGCGCGTAACCAGCTCTGCTCATTATCTTTTTGTAAATTAAGAGCATGAGAAAATACGCGCGTGCCTACAAAACCTTTTACCTGAAAACGCATATTTATCGTGGACATGTAGATTTTACCCGGACTAATGAAAGCCACTCTTGACGGTTAGTGTCGACGTCTTCATGAAGGATGAGAGAGAGGTTGTAAGCCTGCACACAGTCACCTAAATCAAAGATGGCCAGGAAAAAGCAACATGGGCTCATTTCCTACAGAGTGGATCATTTTAAAAACCTGATCAGGGTCCCTGTATTGGGGTGCACTTTCACGATCGGGGTGCGGATTTCTGCTACGACAAAGAGATCTGATAAGAAGAGTAAAAATAAACCGCTGTGCACGGAGTCTCTCGGGCATTAATGTTTTTTATATTTTAAGGCAGAGATCGCCCCATGGGGAGGTTGCAGGTTAAAAACAACGCTGGATAATTTGTTGACAGCACAACCTTCAAAGCGAGTTTTTGCTGTGTTGGCAACAATGCCCTCGGGACTGCATGAACTTAATGATCCAAACAGCACTAACTGAAAACAGAAATATCACCCAGCTGTTTGCACACTAAGAAAAGAGTTTCTCGGGTAATTACTCGTACATTTATGCCAAACTGAAATCAGAGGAAATTAATGAGTCAACTGCACTATTCAAAGAGCTCAAAATCAGCAAACAAGTCACAAAAGAAATATATTTCAATTATATTAAGGGACCCGTCTAGCCAGATTTGAAGACAATGTTTATGAAACAAAAAATACAAAATGTAGTAAAAAAAAAAAAAATGCATCTATCAATATCGTTAAAAATGTGTTACCTTGTCTGAGCCACCTGGCCTGAGTGACAGCAACCAATGGGGGGGACTTAAATTGGAAATATATTTTTCCAGAGGTGGCAGAACCCTCAATTAATGCACGAAATACAGACAAGGCCAGGGCGACATTTTAATGACACTTGACGAAAATTTGCATTATGCAATTCTGTGTAATATTTTGCCCATGGAGACCGATTCGATCCTGCCAAGAGACATTTGCTGCTCGAACCATTCTCCTGTCGGTAAGTTAGGTGACTTTTTAACATGAGTTAAGCCCTCGCAGGGCAATTTCACCCGATTCTTTCATATTTTGAAAGAGTGTGATAAAAACTCTATTCTCCGTAAAGGGCTGAATTTGCTCGTTGTCCTCGTGCCTTTTAAGCACAGCACAAGCCTAAACCAAGCATTTGCAATGCAATAGGTCTCGCATTTGGAGAGTTTAAGCTCTTGGTATTGTAAATGACAATGCCTTTTATTTATGTTTTAAAAACCAACACGTAAATAAAAGGCATTGCCATTTACAATGCCAATAGCTCAAACTCTCAACTGCGAGACCTATTGCATTGCAAATGCTTGTTTTTTTCTGTGGTTCCTGGTTTCCAAATAAAGTAGTACTTTGTTCCTACCTGTGGTAGGTCAGTTTCTTTGCTCCTTTCATTGCAGAAATTCGTTTTTAAGCAGGAGAGTGAAGAAATGTAATATTTGTGTATTTTGCATCTCTCCGTGTCTCGTGCAGGTCTTTGTGATTCAAGTGTTAGTGCACTTTAGATCTCATTTTTGGTTGTTTAATTATCGTCTTTGTTCACTTGGGTGGAAATGTACTTTAATTTCCGTCAGCACAGATTGAAAATTTGTGTCTATCTAGGACATGCCAAATCCATCTTCCCAATTTAGTCCTGTTCATGTGAACTTTGATCTCTTCAATGACTCCAGGAAAGGCAATGAGTGACTAGTAAAAAACAAGCATTTTCAATGCAATAGGTCTCGCATTACCAAAATTTTTAGCAATTGGCCTTTCTAATTGGAATGTATGATGTTACAACACATACATTCACAACGCATGCCTTTACAATGCAGTTTTTACATCGCAACATCCTTTACAGCGCATTCATTTACATCGCATGCCATTACAACAAATTTTTTAAAACTACATTTACAATACATTCCATTGCATTATACCTTTACAAGGCATACCATTACAACGCATACCATTACATTGCATTTAAAGTAAGTATTGGATAGTGTAGGGGTAAAAATTACTATTCTAACTCCAGGGGGTGCAACAGTAGGGTAAGTGTTGGATAGTGTAGAGGTAAAAATTACTATTCTAACTCCAGGGGGTGCAACAGTAGGGTAAGTGTTGGATAGTGTAGGTGTACTATGCGTTGTAATGGTGTACATTGTAATGGCATACAATGTAATGCCTGCGTTGCAGTGACATGCGTTGTAGTGTACAAGCAAGCCTTTGCAATGTAAGATTGTCTCGCATTACTGCAAGTTTGGACTATTTGGCGTTGCATTTCTATTAGCAGGGAAACAACCTATACAACGCAGTCATTACATCGCACTACATTTACAACGCAGTCATTACATTGCAACATCCTTTACAACGCATTTCACTACAACGCAACCATTACATTGCATGTCACTACAAAGCATGATTCTCCCAGCAATATGCAGAGTGGAGATGCAGGGACTCTAATCGTGGACATCTCCATTATTGTCTGTGTTATGCCGGCGCCAAACAAATAAACAGTGATGACGAGGGGAGATAAACCATTGGCTGGAGCCCCTTATCTTCCAAAATGGGTGATGTCATGTATAATGCTCTCACTTGAATACGTTCGACACACACAAAGTTTTAGGTAGCGGTTGATGCATCCCAATGCTGATTTGAAGCACTGTAAATAGCAGGTGTGCCAGATGCAAACAGCTTGTACTCATTTTCCCCTTGCAGCGAAGTGCGCTCTGAAAATGGATTTTTCTCCTGAAATGTGGTGAATGCAGGATGGCTTGTCCCATAAGAACTGGTGAAGGCAAAACCGTTCTAAATTAACAAACAATGGCACTGACTAAACATGGGTGAAGCTGGAGACCGCACAGGGGCAGAGAGGGAAGCACAGGAAGGCTGGATGGGCTGGGGCTCCAACTGAGAGTGCACATTCGCACCCGTGCCGTCTCTTTTGAAGATTCTAAAAAGCCGTTCTTGATATGATTTATTGCAAAAATCCTATTTGAATGAGAAATATGCTTTCAAAACCTGTGGAAAACCTGCGCATGCGCAATGGGCCACTTTGGTCGCTCCTCTTATACCCCTGAGCAGGACGAAAACCAGAGCCCGCGAAACCTGAGCCTCCAGGCCATTCTGCCATTTGAATCTTACAACCTTGCGAGCTCTGTAAGTCAGTCTACAAGTCTCCTAAACCATGTCTGAAATGGATTGATCCAAATGATATTAGTGAACAGTGCATTTGTCGTACAGCAAACAACACACAACCTTTCCTCTTTCCCTACTTCGTTAAGGTGTCCTGGGGGTCACACGAATAACGCGATACATAAAGAGTTACACTCTCAGCAGGTGAGATAGTACTGTGCATTGAGTGCCTGTTGTAAATGTCTGTATTGAGCCTACAGGAGCAAGCCCCAGTAGGGCCAGCTCGGACCTTTATCTCCCCATGGTGGATGCGAGGGGCCCACTGAACTGTGGGACTGGTAAAGCGTATATTAAATTGACAGCGGGCAGTTCAACTTGCAGTGTGTGCTATATAAAAATGACCAATATCATTTGCGTTATTTTTATAAAAACGTACAGAATATTTTATGCTCCTGTTACCAAATTTACTGAAGAAGAAAATACATGGTTAAATGCTAAACAAAGGATCAAATCTGACTTGTGTGCTCACTTACCTTCACCTCATACATGAGATCGCTGTACAGGTCCGAAACGTATGTTTGTCTGCTTTTCAGAAAGGCGGAAAAAGGCAGCAGTTAAGGTTAGGGGTGAACGGAACCAGAAGAAAGTAAAGGGAAAGGCAAAGTGAAGACAGGCGGAATACTGCATGCAATGCTGGGAGGGAAATGGGCAAGTGTTTCCCCATAATGATAAGCAATATAAACCAGAAGTGAGTGCAGCGCACGGCTGATGGGGATAGGCGCAGCGACGGAAGATGGTGGTGGAGTGCACCACACGGAGAAGGGGTAGTGACACACAGGGGCATGAAGACACGCAGCTGCAGCCATGTGGATAGGCGCAGCGACGGCGCACGGAGAGATTAGGTGCTGATGAGCAGGGGCACTGAACACACGAAATAGGCTTGTAGTGCAGGGAAGAGCAGCAGTACAAAACAAGGAAGTAGTCCCTAAATAAAAAGATAACAGCCCAGCAGCGGAACTAAACTGTAGTTAGCCGGTGCTGCTTCCTTCAAAACTGAAGCAACGTATCGTACCACCAGCTGATCAATGAGCGGGATAAGAAGAGCAATGCCAGATTTAAACAATGGCAAGTGACAAAACAAATAGAAACGCAATGGGTGGAGTTTCACCACTAATACTGATTACTTGATGCCTCGGAGAGGCAGCGCATGCGCTGCCTATGTGAGACCTAAAAAGGGGATGTGTTAGAAATGGGGGTCTCTAATTTGCAGAGTTAGGTACCTTTGTCCAAATAGGGACCCTTGCTTGTAGTCAGGGTATACACACTTTAGATAACCCCTGCTCACCCCTTTTGTAGCTTGGCACGAGCTGACAGGCTTATCCCAAAGGCAATGTGTAAAGTATTTGTATCAACACTCACAGTAACACAGTGATAACACCACAAATGGACACCACACCGGTCTAGAAAAATAAAGTATCTTTATCTAAACTTAACAAGACCAAAATGACAAAAATCCAACATACAAGTATTAAGAAAAATTACTTTCAAAAGGTTTTAGCAACTGAGTCCATAGAAAACTATGGATGCGTGATTTCTTGCAAAGTACCTGTTGTTGCAACAAAATTCACCAAGCCAAACAGCTGCAGCGATGGGATGCGTAGACAAACAAAGAGATGCGTCGATTTCTGAGAAGTTCGTGGATGCGATGCAACAGTTTCGCGGGACACAGGGGAGCGGTGCTTCGGGTCCGGTCTGTAGGGAGAAGCGATGCGTCGATTCTGAGATGACTCCGATCTGCGGGTGATGTGTTGGGGAAAACTTCCCGCACAGGAACGATGGGTGGAAATCCAGGCTGCGTCAGCGAACGATGCAGCGGCGTCAAGCGGCGCTGCGTCGATTTCTTCAGCCGCGATCCCTCAATGCGTAGATTCTTGCAGCGGCGACAGGCGCAGCGGCGGTTTCAGAAGCAGCACGGCGGTGCAGGGAGATTCTTCTCGCACCACGGCGTTGCGTCAGAAAAACTGGTGCAAGAAGAGCTATGCGTTGATTTTCTCGTTGCGTTGCTTTCCTGCTCCCTGTAGCAGAAACAACCTCCAGAGGCCACATACAGCCACTGGCTCTCCTGGCAGGTCAGAACTCCCAGCAAGGAAGTTCAGGGGAGCTGTGGGTGAAGTCTTGTGTTCCTGAGACTTCAAAACAGGAGGCAAGCTCTACTCAAGCCCTTGGAGACTTTCCTCAAGCAGGGGACACAGCACACAGCAAAGTCCTTCTCATTTCCTTGGCAGAAACAGCAACTGCAGGCCAACCCCAGACACACAACAAGGGCAGTACTTCACCTCAGTTTCTCCAGCTCTTCTCCTTGGAAAAGGTTCTTCTCGATTCCAGAAGTAGTCTAAAAGTCTGGGGTCTGGGCCCCTCTTTTTATACAGTAAATCTCTTTGTTCTCTACTGGCCCAGGACTCTGAGCCCAGTCCAAACCAGTTTTGGGGGCACTTTGCAAGTACACAACAACCTCCATTGTCAGTGTGAGCCCTTGGCTCCAGACACACCACAGGGGGGTGGAGCCAGCATTGTGGAAGGCAGGCACAGCCCTATTCAGATACAGGTGCTACTCCTCTCAGCACTCCAAATGCAGATCAGGCCTATTCAACCTAGTGCTGACTCATTCAGGAAAGGCAGGACATACATCAAACCAGCCAACCCCACCCCAACGGCTGTCTGAGAGAATGCACCTCCCCAGCCCCTGTCACTCCAAAACCAGACAGTCAATACACAAACAGGCAGAGGCACTCAGAATGGTTAAACAACAAAATGCCTACTTTCTAAAATTGGCATTTTTAAACACCAATTTAAAAACCATCTTTAGTAAAAGATGCGTTATTAAATTCTGAGTTCAGAGAGCCTAAACTTTATTTTTCTATCTTATCCCTATGGAAAGATATGCTTGTAAAATGTTACAAAGAATTCCCCTTCTGTCCTATGGGGCAAGATAGCCTTTTAATAGTGAAAAACCAAATTGGCTGTATTTCACTATCAGGACATGTCACACACACCAGTACATGTCCTACCTTTCACATACACTGCACCCTGCCCACAGGGGTACCTTGGGCCTACCTTGGGGGTGACTGACATGTAAGAAAAGGGAAGGTTAGGGCATGGCAAGTGGGTGCACTTGCCAAGTTGACATGGCAGTTAACAACTGCGCACAGACACTGCAGTGGCAGGTCTGAGTTACCTTTTCAGATCTACTCATGTGGGTGGTATAATCAGTGCTGCAGGCCCACTAGTAGTGTTTGATTTACTAGCCCCGGCACACTCAGTGCACTTTACTGGGGACTGACCAGTAAATCAAATATGCCAATCAGGGAGAATCAATCATAATAATTTACGGAGAGAGCATATGCACTTTAGTACTGATTAGCAGTGGTAAAGTGCCCAGAGTCCTAAAACCAACAACCACAGGTCAGGAAAAAATAGGAGGAAGAAGCACAAAGATAACCCTGGAAAAAGGGCCTAGTACAACAGGATGAGATACAAAACTCCCGTTTCCATCGAAGCAATGGGAAGCTATAATCAGGGGAGAGAGGCCCTACACAGTGCCAAAAACTTTCTCTCTGTATTAGAAGCCAAGAATGCACCACTGCTCCAACACGCCAACGAAGCAGTCATCCTACATGTAAGTCCAATAGGGCCACATCACTCCCTGAAAACACAATACGCAGAACCACAAGAATTACCTGGTACTGGAGATCAGTAAAACAATTAATATAGTACGACGAGATGCAAAATGTGCATTCTTTGTGGCAAGATAGAAGGGCGGGTCCCAAAACCCAACTGCAGAAAGTAAAAAAAACAACCTTTCTACAGCACATACCGAGCGGGCTGTACATAAACAGGGTAAGCCCTAGGGCATCTCCAACCATTGCTGAGTACAGCAACATGTATCCCTACAATTACATATGGCGCATAACATTTGGGAGCAAACTGAACTTTGGGCTTTAAAAGACAATGAACAAAGCCCTCAGACACATCATTTTCTACCAGACTCATGTCCACCTGAACAGCTAAGGCTATAACTGGTTGTTAGACATGTCTCATACCATCAATACACACTTTGAAATTATTGTAATTGTCTCAGGAGAGCTCTCGAATCTTAAATATGTAAAGAGATTAGTAAAATATTCCTCAATCAATCTTTCATGTGGTTGAAAGCATAAATAGAATCATAGCACAGCTGAATATGGCAGATGAATGGAATAATGCATTGCCATGCGCCAAATTAAAAAAAGAGCTAAAAATAAACATAAACTACTCTCCTGTGTGGACAATGTGGAAAGATTTTTATAATACAAAAGGATCCATCTCACACTAGAATCATATAGTGGACCACTGCTACAGCAGGTCCTTCAAGCTAACTTAAAAATAATATAGGGACAGCATTTATGAGGTTGTAACTCTTGCTTCTTGCTACAGCTAATGCAAGTACTGGGTGGCTAATGGCGCAAGACTTCCATGCAGATGCTATATCCTGCGGAAAGAAATGAGAAACCTGCAGCGTCTTCGGATTACGGAGAAACTTAAGACCACACCCCATTCAATGTCTACAGGTTTTTTTTATGGTCCATAGAATAAGCCATGAAGCAGTGTGTTTGACCATTTCATTGACAAAATTCTTCATTTGCTCACAACCACTGCACCTATCATTCACTGAGCATTTTGTGAAGCTTGAAGGAGATGACACAGCTGGCTCCCCAATAGAAACAGGATCAATGAAAATTTAATATCCATTTTGTGAAAACAAAACTTTTTAGAACTAGGTATCACTTTTTAATACTGACCTGGGTGAGTGTCAGAATTTGGAAAAGAACTAGCGACTGATCATGACCTAAAGACTGACAGTCTTTTGAACGATGTAGCAAATTTGTAACAATGCTCCCAAGGAGACTCTGAATGATTACTTATTAAGATCTGAACACTGTCGGTCACAGTCTTTAACTTTTTTTAAAAAACTTTTGATTCTATATATGTATTCATATTGTTATGATTTTAATTAACCTACAATATACATGAACTGAATTAGATAAATATTTACTATCTTTAAGAGCTCTTTCCATAGGAATTTGAGTTGATCATGTAGAAGGTTCTATTAAGTATAAATGATAAGGGTTAGTAATGTGCCTCACAGTGTTTACAATCAGTAGCACCTGAGGAGGCACCAAGTGTGGGGAGAGGAGTTGGCCTAACGGCTAGGGCGCTCGGCCTCGGACCTGGGTTCGAGTCTCGGTAATGTCGCTAAACATCCTGTGATTCTGGGCAAATCACTTAATCTCCCCGTGCCTAAAAAAACAAGCATTGGCATAGCCAATAGGTCTCGCCTTTGGGGCCTTATGTGTTTAGCCAGAACTTTTGGGCTATGTTGTAGAGCATTGTGGCTGCTGTGCATCGTGTTGAAAAGTTATAATAAGTGTTAAGCATTTTTGTTACTTGCATACAAACCAAGACGACATTGTATACAACTGAACAACCTGATTAAAAAAAGATTTTAACATAAAAAATGTCTTCTAGATTTTTTGTACTTGCACTGCTGGCAACTTCTTCCTGCCTGTGCGCGTGCTTGTTTGTTAAAAAAAATTTTGTTATGGGGGAGCGGGACATAAATAACGGGGAAGTGGAGGTTGGAAAACAGTAATTTAATTAGAATACGAGCGGACGTACACTAGGGGAGAATCAACAGATGCCAGATTCAGAGGGCAAACTGACGTGATTATTTGGTGATGTTTAGATGATGCTTAGATGGTGCGCTGATGCAAAATGGTGGTGGTAAGTGATGTTTGGTGCTCAGGTGGTCCCACTATATGGTGTGGATTGGAGGTACGTTGTGCATTGTGGAATTGAAATATATTGTTTGGTGAGTATTGGATATATGTGGAGTTGATTTGTGTGGCCTTGAACTGTGGTGTTGAATTAAATTATGCTTAGTGAAATTGTGTCATGGTGTGGAGTGCATTTATGTTGATTGGTGGTATGTGGCATAGAGTGCATTTATGTGGAGTGTATTTATGTTGCATTGAGTAGAGTGCAATTATGTGGTGTTTAATTATGTGGTACTGAGGGGTATGTGGAGTGTATTTAAGTTGCATTGAGTAGAGTGTAATTATGTGGCATGTAACTGTCGCACTGAGTGGTATTATGTTGAGTGTATTTATGTTGCATTGAGTAGAGTGTAAATATGTGGCGTGTAATTATGTGGCACTGAGTGGTATTATGTGGAGTGTATTTATGTTGCATTGAATAGAGTGTAATTGTGACGTGTGATTATGTGGTACTGAGTGGTATTATGTGGAGTGTATTTATGTTGCATTGAGTAGAGTGTAATTATGTGACACTGTGTGGTATTATGTGGAGTGTATGTTGCATTCAGTTGAGTGTAATTATGGGGAGTGTATCTATGTGGCACTGAGTGGTATTATTTGGAGTGTGTGTTGCATTGAGTGCAGTGTAATTATGTAGCATATAATTATGTGGCACTGAGGGGTATTATGTGGAGTGTATTTATGTTGCATTGAGTAGAGTATAATTATGTGGCACTGTGTGGTATTATGTGGAGTGTATGTTGCATTCAGTAGAGTAATTATGGAGTGTGTAATTATGTGGCACCGAATGGTATTATGTGGAGTGCATGTTGCACTGAGTGCAGTGTAATTATGTGGCATATAATTATGTGACACTGAGTGGTATTATGTGGAGTGTTTTTATGTTGCATTGAGTAGAGTGTAAATGTGGCGTGTAATTGTGTGGCACTGAGTGGTATTGTGTGATACCGCCATAAGAGGCTGGGGAATAAGAGCTATGCACGGTGCCTCCTTGCCTTGCATGCTGCCTTCGTTGAACGCCTCATGGCTGAGCTTTAACAACATGTGACTGTGAAAGTTAATCCTAAATAAACATGTAAGAAATATGTGAAGAACCACCGCACAACCTACCGTGCTCACATGCAACTATGTGAAATCTTAAACACGTCGATGTCTATCTCATATCCTAATTAATTTGACAACTTCTGTAAAACGATGTTAAACAATAAAAGACCATAAATATTCCTTGCAAACTATGGACTGTTGTGTAGACTTAATATGAAATATGTAACGCGCAGAAAAACTATTCTCACCAAATATGTTCAAATTCAAATGTGAAACTTAATAAAGCAAAATTAATGCTCTGTAGAAAAAGATACACAATTTTGATGTGAAGGACGCTCCCGCTGCTGAACCTAATGAGGCTCGATGTTCCCAATACTCTCCAGGATTGCATTTTTCGTAATTCATTTAGAAGCCCCTACCAGAAAAGGAGCACGTCCCAAAACTGCAAGGCAGGACCCGAGCAGAGGAAATCTGTCTCCCTGTTTGTAAAAGACATGGAACCCTCTTTTGAATGGTAACCTCTGGTACGTGACCGCTTTTTCAGAAAGCGCCTGCGATTGGTGCGAGAAGGAAGGAGCAAGCAGAAAGGGGAATGAAGAGGATATGGCTGGAGCGGCACTTTGATGCTGTGATACCGGGTTCGAGTGGGGGTACAAAAGTGAAAAAAAAATGTAAAACAAGCAAAGGAGTGTGGGTGTATAATAGAGGAAAAAGCAATAAACCGATCGAGAAAACAAGAGACGGGGGCGGAAGGGACAGACTGGCAAGAAGAATACAGCGGAGTGTGCATAAATGGAATGGAATTTTTTTTACTGAAAGCGGCGCATTAATCAACTCAAATTATAAGGAGCTCTGTAAAATTAAAACACGTTTTTCCTCCCATGGTTTTCGTTGAGTGGTGGCAGAAAGTAACAAGCATTGGCCGCGCAAAACGCGATGGGGGGCGGGGAGAATGAACAAGCATTGGACGCGCGAGACGCGATGGTGGGGGGGTGGGGGAGAGAAGCGGGAGTTCTGATAAACTGGTGTGAAATAGCAGCAGGGAAGGGGCGGAGAGGGGCTACGAGGGAGAGCGACGTAAAGCCATATGGCTGCTTTGCGCGCGTGCACGCCTCGTGCATTGTAGCTCTATGCCAGGGGAAGCACTTTGAAAACTCACTTACAAAATGTCTCAAAGAGACAGCTTTCGCTGTCTTAGCGAGACCTAATGAAACTTCTGCATAGCTCACACATACCATCACTAAGCACTACTGCAGAGGGACATGTTCACTCCTAGCAGGTGCAGTGTTATCCATGCTAAGGGGAATTTTAATTTCTGTTAACCCGACTGTGGCGCACTTGAGGTTATTTGCATAAATAATTTCTATGACAAATGTTTATGGGTTAAGCGTATTGCAACCAGACTGGTGGGAGCCACAGTATATTGGCATGATTTTGATATTAGTATAATATCACACTTTTTGACTCCATTTTCTTTTTTGCACACTACAACCATGGGTCTTATACACAAAGCACTGGACAGCGTGCACTTCAATACTTGTCAAAGTTGGTGCATTCATAGCCACAGGCCATATTTTTAAGTTTGTTTGCCCAGAATAGATTCCGGTTTTGCTGGGTGTGCTACAAATAGTCCAATGTGAAGTAATTCCACTGAAGACTCATTCCTATGGAACTTTCTCACACTTATGTTCCAAAGTGAAGCGGATATCAGAAAATGTAACTGTCTGGTAACTAAAAGCAGCTCTGGCAAAAATGTTGAAACGATCCCTGCTTTCTTCGACCCCCGTCCATTCATCCATCCATCCATTCATTCCCTTCTCTCGCCCTTCCTCTCTCTCTCTATCTATCTCTCTTTCTTACTCCTGAAACCTGCCTGTGCCTGCTTGAATGATCCTACGAGATCTGGAGAAAGTGACAAAGGTGCCAGCCGCAGCCCTGGGCCTCAAAAACTGGCCTCCAATGACTCCAGTCCTGTGCGGAAATGCCCGTTCGAATAGATGGTTGGTCTGGTCCTGCAGTTGTCTTGACTCTTATTGCATCCCGCTCTTAAAAAGCAGAAATGCTGCGGGCAAACTTTTAAAATATTATAAATACACACACACATATATATATATATATATACACACACACACACACACACACACACACAGAGTAAATAATGTCACAGACTGTTGAGCGAGACTGCTACTTCCAAATAATAGTTCAACAGGATAAAAAGGTGCCTGTGCCATTTTCAGTCAGCACAAGATTCCTGTGAGGTGGCCTTTCTTATTAGTCGGGGTCAGCACAGTGTCAGTGAATGTAAAGCGTGCCCCCTCCTCACGCGGATGCATCCAAACCTTCCAATGGGTCATTGAGTTTAGTCAGGAATAGTTGTATTTCCAGAGCCGCTCTCTGACTCGAGTGATGACATGTTCCGGTGCACTTGTAGAAAGAGCTCACTAATATTTACATCAAAAGGATGAGCGTGATGCAGATCCTGAAAAATTATTCTTATGCCCACCTACCTTAATCGTTGAGAAAATGTATTTGTGCTTGTCTGAATACAACAGTGTTTTGAGATTTGCATCCACTCAGCTTCCGGAATATTAGTTGTCCTCTCTTTTTAATTGTTAAACACATCACTCGAGCAATATTGCTAATGTCCAGGTAGGCACATTTGCATTAAGTCCAGAAATACAGGACTCCATTGTCCTAAGTGTCACTTCGATCTCTGAGCTGTCTCTCAATGGGATGTCACTGCCAATGAGGAAGTACCAGAGCACGCAAGAGGGAACCATAGAGTAAAGGGCTAGAGGGTTCATTCAGGACACCTCTCTATGATATTGATTAAGATTAGGTGCTTTGTGTTTTTCGGCGAAGAGAGCACCATCTACTCTGACCATTAACGTTCCAATTAGTATATCACTCGGGTGTCGCACATAAAATCATCTATTTTAATCTAATTATGATGCAGACTGGTCTCTGTTTAATTACGTCCCACAGATGGCATTATTTCCCCTGCTCGTCCATATTATCAACTGGCTAGACTAAGTAGGAACTAATACAGACCCGTAGATGGCTACTACATCTCACATACCTCAGAGGAGCGTGGAAACCCCACAGACATTCACCAAGCAGTACTCTGGCATTTGAGGCGCAGTACAGGATACTAGACAGCTCCCTTCTTAAGCAACGAATAGCACAACAAGATACTACCCATTTTTGCTCTGTACAAAACAAAATATAGCGTAGTATAGGCTACAAAAATCCCAATTACAGAGGAACACCATGGCTACTTCTGGTCCATCTATGTCCTTTCTACAATTCAACCTCCCGACAGGAGTTGGTTTCTGCACAGGAGCAGGACTCAGTATTACTACCGTTGTTGTGTGTTAATTATATAAAATAACGTGGATTAAGGCAATATTTTAAAGACAAGTGGTGAACGCGCGACAAGGCAACGAGATCCCTGCGAGGAGCGTGCGCCATCACAAAGCAGAGTCCCACGAGAGACGCCATACGCGTGCACATCTCCTGTCCTGAAACGCCAAAAGAGGAGACGCCATGCGCGTGCACATCGCCTGTTCGTGCGCGCACGTGGTTTGTCTCCCTTCGCTAGCTAAACCGACAACAATGTCTCACCAAGGCGAAAGCAGCACATGCGCTGCGTTCACTAGGCAAGACCTAAAAATGGTGGCATGAGGTCTAATCAGCATAGGCAATGTGCTAAGATGGAACTTGAAGTTCGAGGTGGGCGAGCCACTGCCAGTTTGAGCCAGATGGCTGGCTTTTGCTCAGCTCGAGGGTACTCTTTGATCCTGAAAACGAGTCGAGTTTTCATGTGGCTTCCGCGTGCCACCCAAGCTTCTAACCTCACGGATCAAGAATTAAAGTTCATTTCTACATAGGCACCCACAGAATACCTGCTCTTTCTGCAGTACTAGACTCCTACTTAATTCCATCTGCAACAAAGGGGCTGGTGCAATAGGGGAGAGTGGACTGAGAACGTGGGATGGCACAAGGAAGGGAGACACGGGCTGAGACTTTGGGGTATGGTGATAGATCGAGAATTGTGTGACACCTTCAGCCATTCCTGGCTTTCCATTCACCACAATGCTTCATTCCAAGATATGTAGGTTTTTTTTTTTTTTTACAATGTATGCTGGGTCTCAAAAACCCTAAAATGCAAAGTGTTACCGGATAAAATCCATGGTTGCAGAAGAAGTCAAGTATTTCATAAGATCAGTTGGATGCTGTAATATTACATGTTAGAACATATATTAGCTCACTTCCATAACTGTAGCTGCTTGATCCACATGTGAAACCAAATATAAGCCCTGTACAGCTATTTTAAAGGAAGTGTACTTTTCATTCACATCATGCTTGTATCAAACATTGACAAGGCAATATATTTTTGAATAGCATATAGAGAATACGTTTTTATTAAGCTTCATTAATGGGCAAGGCAGGTATAGCAGAAGCAGCAAGGCAAACTTTCCTAACACAAAAGCAGAGAGTGAGAGTGAGAGTGAGACACAGAACAAATGTACGAAAGAGTGCAAAAGAAATAGTGAGAATGTGTGTTACGTGTGCTGCTGGTCTGGCAGACTAGAGGTTATTCTTGCCTTATGTACAAGGACGCGAATAGCATTGGTGTTACCTATGGCAAACTGCAGGCCCTGACATGCTTCTGTTCAGACACCATTATTGGCTGTGGGGATTCGAACTATCTGAGAAAGCCGCTAGCCCAGTGATATCCAGCGGCAGGAATACAGAACAAGCACCACCACACCTGGTCGAAGTTCCTGACATGATGCACATAATTCTTAGCATACGTGGTGGATCCATAACAAAATGTTGGAACGGATACTTGAGTTAACTCGTCATAAGATTTCATGTACTCATTTTATTGGTGGATCATTGGCAAAATGCTGACCCTTGTATACCGAAGGGAATTTTTAGAGGTACCCATGACTGTGGGTGAAGTTTCCATGGTACATTTCTGGCACTGTCATATTGAATGTACTCCATGGCAGAAGGGGTTCACTCGTGAAAAAACGAGGGCCTTGTTATAGTGGAAGTAATTTCTTACTTAAGATATTTGGAAAAACGAGATGGACTTCTAGGAAAGGCCAGGTTTCCCTGGTGCACCACAAAAGTACTGGAATATTTCATGAATGCCCTATAAGGGCCTGCGGCGTTCTAGCAAATTTGATCCCAAAAGTTTCAAAAAATTCTCAGGGGAGAAGTCTACTCTCCCTTAAATCATCTACACGAAATCTGTTAACTTCTTTTGCTTGCTTGAAGTTGGGGTCACACCCCATCACTTACACAGATCTTTTTCCTTATATAATGGCTATGAGGTTAGCTCTCATGCCTTTTCTGGAAAAGCTTGTCATGGACCAATGCTGGGAGCAGTACTGGTTTTAGGGCAGTGCAGACGCACCTGGCACTGCCTTTGGTGGGGGCCGCTGTGTTCAAAAACATTTGGGGGGTTTAACAGCATATGACTGCCTTGTGCATCAGGTAGTTGTCAGGCAACAATAAAAATCTGAAGATAAATCTGGTGAATAATGTTCCTACTGGTGAGAGTTCAGAATTTTGTCTAGTGGGAATTTTGGTTCATCGTAAAGTTTCAGGGAGGGTTAATGTGCCTGCTGCAAAGAACGTGTACCATGCAGATCACACAACAGAGCGTGAGTGGACTATGAGTAGCACTATAAAAAATTAAATGTACGACAGAAAGAGGCGATGGGGAGATGAGGTACTCTGTTGGAGAGGGGTAGTAATGGAGAAAGAGGATATGGGGGAGGAGAGTGCCAAAAAAAAAAAAAAGTCGTAACAGGCGCCACTAGCCGGCCCTGACTGGGAGTCTTAGCCCCACCTTCCCCACCCCGAAGTTCGGGTCTAGTTGCGCACCTGGAAGTCTCCCAAGATATTTGCAGTAGTTGGGAAGGCACCATCATGGGGTTAAAGCATACAGTGCATGCGGTTAGAACAAAAGAATGCGCGGGCGGGCAAGCTCGCAAGATAGGTTTGGGCTAGGTCACGGTGAATATAGAAAACAGAGCTACACAAAGTTAACCTCAGCGTTGGGGCATACTTCCTTCCCGACGGTCTTCCCTTATGAGACGCGTACCAGATCCGTAATAATCATCTCAGTAACACCCATTTTATCAACCACAAAATAACTTCTCTCAATATAGCGTTTAATAGACCTGCCTTTTCTAAGCACTGCATACACCCACCAGGTATTAGTTAGTATTTCCCTGATTTAGGATGTTCAATTGCACGACCCAATAAAAATGGATGGGACGGTCTTGCGCGATTAGAACTCAGTACCTGTAGATAACCGCAGATGTCAGCGAAGAAAGGTTAAATAACTGAATTTATTTGCCCACAAAACATGAATGGCTGAGTGTACCCTTCTTCTGGGATGTGAACCGGTAATCCAAGGCTGTAGGCAGATAGCAATAGCAGGTGGTTTACTTGCCAGCTATGTTACAGACAAGTCAGACGCTCTCCCAACGTGCTGTTTGAAAAGTATCGCAAGCGATTTCCAAGAAAAGTGCTAATATTAATTAGGAGGTGGTCCTTTTATCTTCGAGTCTTGGTTTGTCGGGAGCCGGATAGGAGGAAGGCAGGGAGTGGATACTGGATAGGATGATGATCGCAGGTGAGAGATGTCCTACCTAGCCTTTGCCCTAAAGAGTACAACTAGCCCGCACCCGCCCATGAAGCACGAACAGGAAGAAAGTCGCCCTGTCTATGCAGCAGCATATTAAAGGGATCTCGGTTTGTGATCGCATATAGTTAGTTACTAAGTGGCCTCGCTAAACCCACATGGTCTCTATGGTGGAATGAGACCATATAGGCCAAAAATGCAGATGGAGTTAAGTGTTTAACAGGGTGATCCCAGTAATAAGGTGAATGCGGGATGAAAAATTTAGCGGGTGACGTGACACCACTAGATACATTTTATTCTTCTGAAGGGTGATAATACATAAACAGGGAATCACACACGCGTAATGCAGACCCCTGCGGGGAAGGGGGGAGATTTCAGGGGTCCCAACCTTCAGAGGGACCCCATGAAGACCAAGAGCAAAGAAAATCTGTGAGACATAGAGAACTCAAGGACCTCTAATCAGTCTCACATTCTACAGGAAGCCCCATTATTTTGTCACGTCACTGCATTCGCCAAATGCTGGCGAGTTGGCACGAACGTACCTGTGATGTCGTCCTAGCCTGAGATCCTTGCCAGACTGAGCCCTCAATAATCTCGGTTTCGAGCCGGAGCCGCAGTCTGCTCCTCGCGCACCAGGCACATAGTGTAAGCTTTTTAGATCCGCCCTCGCCGAGCTACGAACACCTGTCAGAGCCAGGGGAGGGGCGCAGGAGTTAGCGGCAGCTCCTGGGCTGGGGACACCTGGGAAGGGGAGTGTCCTGGTTGTGAGAGCATCTGAGCTGCCCGTGTACACCGGGGGTGAGACTAGAGAGTATCTTGCCTGGCAGGAGGGGGAACGCATGCGAACTAACATTCTCTGCCCGAGAAATGAACAGCAGGCTGTAAATTATCGGACTGCGGGACCACGAGCAAACTGCAACTTCCGCCGTGGGAGTAAGATGTTATGCATATGGTATCAGTCTACACAATCACCTGCGGCATCATAAACAGATTCCAACATTCCCAGTCTGGGGTAGACGCTACAAATCAAGGCGCTCTCCGGGACAGCAATATTTACGATATTAAGAATAAAAGTGTGCTACCATTCTGCCTGGTTATAAGCAAATCATAGCGACACATCGAATTAGGAGACGGCGGCACAGAGACACTGCAATGTGCTAACGAGCTTCGGGGATGTATACTGCTTCTAATACCGGTGTGCTGTTAAATAGCGGTTCATATCAAACGCTCTCCTTTTTAAACGCTGTGAATAATAGGTGTTCTTGTTAGCTAATTTAGGCATACAGCATTTCTCGACTTCGAATAGATGTAAGGCCAAGGTGGGACCCTGCTGGGACGTGAGAAGATCCTCACTACAAGATATAAGTACAGCACAACAAAGCGACCCCCAGCTACGTGGCACTCACCAGTTACTCTTTAAGGCTGGCGGCCCTGTGGGATTATGCGCCGCCCATTTTTCGGCTCTATGATTGGCTGGCCTGCTGCTTACAATATTTTCATTGGGCAGAGCCTTAGCGGCCAGCAACCATTGGCTTCTGTGTGGATCAACAGAAGAGCGGTACCGAGAACAACTAACATAGAAGAAGGACAATTAGTCACGGTAACAGGACTAAGGGCTATAGGAAGTGAAGACAGCCTATGGATTAGAAAAAACACTTCAGAGTATATGTTTAGTTATGGAAATAAATCACATTCTATAAATACGAGCGAAATAAATAGCAAACTAGAATAACAGCCTCGAGTCTGAGTACAGAAGGGAATGATTCGTGAACTAAGGCTAGCGTGCATGCAAAGATGAACAGCAATGGACCTCTTACGTGATTGAAATCAATAAAAATAATTCTTTTTACTGAAGACCCAAAAACATTTCTTTGACTACTTTACTGCTTTTCTGTTGCCTCTCTTTTTCTTATGTATTTTGAAACGCAATGCCACCATCTCTACATTGAACTTGGTAATACATACAAACTGCTATGAAGAACTGGCGTTTGCATGATTTACCACATTAAAGGAAGACCTTTTGGCTTTCCCAAAGCTTTTTTGCCGCTAGCACACTCGCAGTGTCTAACAGCCTCCCCCACCCCTCCCCCCCACTTCCTGCCCCAGTCATGCATAGCTGCTAAGTTTCCCAGGTCCATGTGCCAACATTTCATTTTAGAAGAGGAAAGTGGGAGATTTACAAAAAATAATCTGGAAACTGTATTTCTTCCATTGGCTCCTGTTGAGGCCGGAATGGGGTATATTGTCATTTATGGGACTTGCAAGCGTGCTGATGCAGGATCGGATATTAGAAATGCAAATATACAATTTTTTTCCCTTGCCTGTCAGAAGCAGGGATAAGGCACTATGGCAGGCAAAGAGAGCGTGACGAAGGAGCAGGTAAATGGCAGGGAATACTTGGAGTCACACAAGACAAGTCCTTGTCACCAGAAGCCTGTAGAGAAATCAGATTTTTGCATGTAGGACTCGGAAGGCGGGAGACTTGCCTTTAAATCGGTAGTCTCCCGTCTGAATCAGGAGGATTGGCATGTATGCCATGTGTGATGTGTTGCTCTAGTCAATGTGTTTTCCTCTGAATTCTGGGACTTGTAGTTTTGTTTTATACTGTAGTGCTGTTTTATACTGGAATAAACAAGACTACAGGTCACAGAAATAAAAGAAAAAACCTGGATTGGAGCAGCATATCACACACAGACCTGGAGAACTTGACAGGACTGGGCATGGTGGTGGTAGTAATGATAGTAAACATACCTTTTAACTCACCAGTGTTTGGTGGTAATGATAGAGCTAGATTTCATCAAGATTAGGCATTGCTTTATTTTTGTGCTTCAGACAGACTGCATTTAAAATGACGCAGATTTGGCGCAAGCAAAATGAAAACATGACATAAGGCCTGGTCAAATATATTCTTTTTAAGTGGCAGATTTTGGTGCATGAAAAGTGAAAACAAGAATCAGATGCTTTTAAAGGGTAACACTTTTGGTACCTACAAATGAAAGGCATGAAATAAGGCCTGGTCAATGCTTTCAGTCTGAAATGCTTGTGCTGAATTAACATGTGTTTATGCAGTGTAGAGAATACTCTTGATTTTAGGGGTCAGCCTGAACGTCTCCTCAAACTGCTGCTTTCTTCAGTCCGTGTTTTCGCCCAGATTCTGAAGCGAGACATGACGTGCAGAGCAGCAGCAGCGGGAGCGAGAGCGGGAGCGGAGCAGAGCGGCGAAAAACATTAACGGCCGGTGGTTGACAATCATACCGCGTACCCGTACCCGCATTCCCCGCATTTCTGTGTCTCCGGAGTCTCCACTGTACTTGAGAAAGGAGAAACAGACAACATCAGGCGACAATGCTACAGATTGGCGACCGGGCGGTAGGCACGGCCGCGGCCACGGCTGTGACCGCTCCTCTCATCTGGAGTTCACAGTTACAGTTGCTCAAGGACGGAGCGAGGGGCAAGGAGCACCAAGATTCGCCGAGAGAAGCCGGTAGAACTGCTGTGAGCTGAGAGCCGTGAGCGGTGAGCTGGCCATTAACATCTACAAATATTCTGGTTGCACTTCGCAGTATTTTTTTTTTTTTTAACATTTAAGTATACCTCCAAACTATCAGCTCTTAGTGACTCACCGCCTCAGCCAGTCAGCCAGCTAAAATCCGCTTAAATCAGCAATCCAGGCACACAAGGCTGAAGAACCACCCAGCAGATCAAGGACTTGAGAGATTTGAGGGGATATACTCACAAACTTTGTTCCCTTCCGGCGCGCCCCCCCCCCTAGTCGAGGCACATTCAGAGCCAGAGTGGGACAGCTTCTGACCTAGGATCCCGGGGACAGTATATTTCAGCCGCGGCTGATACCATCACCATCGCACTCTTGCGGTTCGGGGGCCGGGGCCGTGTCGGGATCATCACCACTTGAGCCTGCAGCCTGTTTCTGGCCGCTCCAGTCCGGTTCCGTTTGATACTAGTGTTCTGGGTGTTCCAGGGGCCGAGGAGTGTTTCAGCCAGGACCGCACAGGCAGCGGGTGCTCAACCAGGCCGGACGTCCTACAATCTAGGGCTCAGGCGAAGAAAGGGAAGAGACCCATCCAAGCTGCCTACTCCGTTTGTTTGCTGGTCCATGCTAAAAGAGTGAGCCCAAGAGACGGCTCGCAATCAGTACAAAAAGGAAAACAAAACAAACTAATCTGTGGCAAATGCAAATTTGTGCAGGAAATCAGCAAGGGCTTGTGTTGGACTTGGCCCTTCTGGCAAGGTCACCCCTAAAACTTTTTGCGTTCTCCTAGCCTTTTCCTGTAACCTGGTGTTGGTGATTTTAGGCCTCTGAGCACTTTAGCACTGGGGTCCAGTGTAAAGTGCGTGCGCTCTGTGTAGGTGTGGTGAGATGGACCTGCCCTACCATAGGAATGCATGGAGGATATGTGTGTCCCTGGTAGTTCCTGGTATGAGAGGAGAGCAGGGCTGAGTTTGGTATGTGCGAACTCGTGAGAATAAATGCTGCGCAATGGTGTGCGCAGATTTATGGTGACTGGTGGAGAAGTGCCACTTCTAGAAGTTGGCCTTTCTCTGTACTGTGTGTCTGCCTGCCTGATGTGGAGTGCATGTCTGGCTTGTGATTGACAGGAGCGGAGAGGGCTGGGGAATTCCAGGAGCCATGGTGAGTCTGCCCGGTGGTGAATGGAGAGATCTGCATGTAGATGGGAGGGAGGAGTTGCACCTGGGACCTGAATAGGGCTGTGCCTTCCCTCCACAATGCTGGCTCCGCCCCCTGTTGTGCGTCTGAGCACCTAGCCTGTCCTGTGAAAGGGAGAGAGAAGCTGGGCAAAACAAAGTGCTCAGGAGCTCCCCTGAACCAGTTGTATCTGGTTCTCCCCTTGCCCTACAGTGGTAGACAAAGGGAAATGGTGTATAAAAGAAGGGGCTGTGACCCCATGCAAAGGTTCAGTTCTGCTTTGGATCCTGACCCTGTGGGGCGTGCTGCTGCTGGGGCCCAGGGGGGGGCTGCCATGATGGCTTGCCTCCCTGAGCCATGCATTGCCCCCTGGATGCTCTAAGGACTATTGGGAATTGTTTCTTCTTGGTACAGGACCTTTTGCTTGCTGTTCTAGCGCCCTGGGAGCGCTGTATTTCCATTATAGCCAGGCACTTTTATTGTCCTAAGAAGGAGCGCGAGGGATCCGCAGCGCAAAGCTGTCTGTGCAGGAGGGAATCCCCGGTGTAGGGATTCCCCCGCGTTTTACCTGCAATAACGGGAGCCTACCCCGCTTTTTCCTTATGTTTACGCGGCCTAGCGGGAGCCTACCCCGCTATTGTTATGTTTAGAATATGGGTGCCCACCCCACTTATGTCGCCGAAGGAATCGCCGCGGCCCGAGCAAATGATGGCCGCCGACCCGAAAGCCAGGCGAAGTTCGCCTGCTTCTGGGCGGGGCCGGCAGCAGGAGCGGAAGCAGTACAGGCGGGAGGGAGGACGGGAGCCTACCCCGCCTCCCTCTGCATCGTGGCCAAGTCCCGGGTCCCAGGAGGGGGCCCGGGTGAGGCGAGAAGAAGTTGCCTCTGTTCCTGAGGCTGAGCGCGGCTCCCCCAGTGAGTTGTCGTAGCAACGCGGGAGTCGCGGGGAAGCCAGCGTCAGGAAGTGGAGCAGGATGCCAGGAAGAGCTGCCAGCATCGAGGCGGGGCTCCCGTGTGACAAGGAGAGTCCCGCCTATGTCCGCAGAAGTCCCGGGTCCCAGGAGGGGGCCCGGGTGAACAGAAGTGCCGGCGTAGGTGAAGTGCTGCCGATCCTGGTGAGGAGACCCGGAGAGCAGCGAGTGGAGTCCTGCGAAGCCCCGGTGAGTAGGGGCTTCATCTATGGTGTGGTGCCTTGTGAGGCACAGTATTGGATCCTACATGGGTGGCCCCTGTCCTGAGGGGGCCCAGAGGGGCCCGGCTTGTTCCCTGCATTCCCGCCTATTTCCAGAGCGGCCCCCGCCTGATAAGGGGTCGCTCCAACGAAGGGGGCACATTGTTGGTTAAAGGGCCAGAGGGGCCCGTGAGCATTTTCAGTGCCCCTGTGTGGTGCTGATTTTCACAGCGGCGCCGCAGTTGCGGGCCGCTGCAACAGCTTGGGCATAATTACTTTTAGAGCCCAGTGTGGCTCCAACGAAGGGGGCATATTTGTCTTGAGAGGGCCAGAGGGGCCTGTGTCCCTACCAGTTTGGCGATTTTCACAGCTGCCCCAACAGACAGATGGCAGCTGCAACCTTCTGGAAATTGTTCCAGAAAGCACCTTGGTGCCAGGCCCCATTTAAATCTTCCCAGCTGCCCAATAAGTAGTGGGCAGCTGCAACGTTTAGGCGCACAGTTCTTTGGGGCATCTTTTGAGTTAGGAGTGAGACGCATTCCTTTGCCCCATACTTTCCCAGCTGCCCAGCAAGTAGTGGGCAGCTGCAACGTTTAGGTCTGCGCAGATTGTGCACCCTTGACTTTCGCTGCTTAGGCAGCGCGCCCTGACTTTTGGGACTATTAGGTTATTAGGGCGCCAGGCCCTAATGTAATGTATGCCTCTACTATGGTCTTTGTACGAGACCCTGTGCTAATGTGATGTGGTGCTAGGAAATGTAATTCATGTAGTATGTTTTACGCACCCTGTGTTATACCTCTAAATGTGGTCTTTTATGATTATGAGGTTGTTTTGCATATCATGGTTTATGCTAGTGAGATTATGTCTCTGTGTGATTTATGCCCCTAATGTGAGTTGCGCTTAGGAGGTTAGGGTCTAATGTGTTTAGACTTGTGAGAGGACTGCATAATGTGTTTATACTGGTGAGGTTGGCGCAGAATGTAATTTGCGCCTGATGTGATGCTGTGCATAATGTAGATTATGTTACAGGCTGATGCTAAGTACAGTGATTACTAGTGTTTACTGGTTGTATGTTTTACTTTTACTAAGTTCACTTTGTGATGGTACTGACAGTGGTCCAGTTGGCCCTGTCAGGTGTAAATAATCCCTTGTAAATATTGCCCCGTGCCAGTTGGCACAGTTTATATTGTGTGATTACTATTCTAATGTGTTATGAGAATACAAAGGCTATTTTTGATATAACCTTGTGTGGAGTTCATTTTGTGGTGTGCCTGGGATGTTGTTGCTGTGTGCGTGCGCAAATGCTTTACACATTGCCTCCGGGATAAGCCTGACTGCTCGTGCCAAGCTACCAAGGGGGTGAGCAGGGGTTATCTTTGGCGTGTAACTCCCTTGCCCTGACTAGAGTGGTGGTTTCTGCCTGGCTTTGGCGCAAGCCTTAGCCAACCAGAAATCCCATTTCTAACATTGGTGGCAGCGGTGGGATTAGGACTTGCATTTGCGCAGTACCACAGCGACAACTGGCTACACTACAAAACTCTGCATTTTAGATAGTCACATGTTGGGGATTATTGTTTATGATTTTGTTTTCTCCTCAAGAGTGTCATTTTTAAATGGTGTTTTCTGCGCCTTTATGTTGTGTGGCAGAAGAGAGAAAATGACAGGGCGGGACGCCAGTAGGTGGGGAGGTTCCCATAGATAGGGAGTCCCTTGCTGGGTCCAGTGCCCAATCCCTGTTCCTGTCCCCAGAGGTGTGGGTAGATAGGAGGGAAGAGAGGGAGTGTGGAGGAGAAACAGCTAGCTCAGGAAGGTGGTTATCCCCTGAGCGTAGTGTGAGTGTCTGGATTCACCAGTAAGGGTGGGATCCAGTGGTGGCAGCAGAAGTGTGTCAAGTGCAGGAAGCCCCATTCCCGTTCCCAGAGTATGGTACCTGGTACTCAGTAAGAGGGGTGCAGGTTGAGATTCAGTGGCAGTGAGGAACTGTCCCACCAGTCTGGGGGGGTCGTGTGTGGATGAGTGATGTATTGCACTGGACAAAGGAGTGTGAGTTCTTTTTGTGATAAGGAGCTTGCATGGAAGGTGGACCTCTGGCTGTGTGCTAGAGGCCTTGCAGAGGCATTGGGGAGTGATTCCAAAAGTAGTGGCTTAGGTATCTTCTGTTCCTGTGTGGGGGAAGAGGTTCAGTGTAGCCCAGCTAGGTCCCAGTGGAATGGGAGGGGTGTAGGGGCTCACGTCCGGTCTCAGTGGAGATGGAGTGAGTGTGGGACGGTGTGTCCCACGGTGGCCCGAAACCCCGTCTCAGGGCCTGGAGGGTACCCTAAGGGAGCGCCAGGTCGGGGGCCTAGGCTGTACTTGTAGGTCATTTGAGGAGGATCTTCCAGTGTCTAGAGGACGTGGAGTGTCTGTAACCAGAGCTCCAGGGGTCCTGGTGTTGGGCAGTACCTCTCCTAAGTGGAGGGTGCAGAAGTCCTGGTTGAGGGGTGAGAGGGGGAAGAGTCCCCAGTGGAAGAGCCGTTGGGTCAGGGCCAGCCAGAAGGGCTGAGCGACCAATGAGTGACCATGGTGACGCTACTTCTGTCCTGGGGAATCTCTGCGCCCTGTCAGGTGGACAGGAGGTCGCGAGATTAGAGCCAGGCAGACTGTCACATGACCCATTAGTTATGTGTCACCCTCAAGGGGGGGCATGCGTGCTCCCCCGGAAGTCTTGGTTCTCTGGGCAATTGTCTGACCAAAAGGGTTAAGCTCCGAGGTTGGGGAGGCCAGGTTCAGGTTCAGCCTGACCTGGAGGGAAGGGCATCTGTAATCAGTGTCCTGACCGGTTCGTCTTCCAGGGGTACCGCTCCTAGGTGGCAGGGTGCAGAACTCTGGAAGGGGGTGCAGAGGGAGGGCGTCCTCGCCTCTGACCCCGGTGCAACCTGAGGCTTTAGACCCTAGGTTGGGAGGCTTGGAAACTTTGTGGTCGAGGGGGAATCCCTGCCAAAGAGAACAGCTGAATAGACTTAGGAAAAGCTACGCTTTGGAATCCATACAAGTATCGCCTCACTCCCCATACAGACCGGATTCGTTGCACACGCCCACTGCATGCAGCGGGGTTGTCGCATCGCCTCCCCAGGGTTTCAGGACTGATGCTGTTGCTTGTTTTTCGACGCTGAGTGCCGCCATTGATATGTGTCTGGGGGCTGATCTATAGTTTGTTGTTTCTGCTGAGGTAGAGGACTAAGGAACTTTGCTGTGTGCGGTGTCCCCCCCAGCTTGAAGAGGAACTGTGCTGTGTGCTTTGTTTGTCTGAAGACAAAAGTTTCTAGATCCCAGGTGGTAGACCAGTTGATGGAGAGAGGTCCTGAACTGGTGGGAGAGTGGTGTTCTGCTGGGGGCTTACCTGGGAGGGTGCGGAACCCCAGAATTAGAGGTAGGGTGCGGCACTCTTGCCCGTGACCTCTGGTCAGCCTGAGGGTGAGGACCCTAGGTTGAATCATCGGTGGTAGTTTGTGACTACACTGAGAGGGAGAGTGGAGAATGGCTTTTGTGTGCCAGGGGTTACTGCCCCCACTCTGTGGATTAGCAAGGACCTGTGACATCTGGATGGCTTAGGGCCTGGTCCAGGCCGTGGACAACTAGGGAGTACCAGTGGGGTAGCCTAGTTGGGCCGGAGAGTTCTTTTTCAGAGGGAACCACGTGGGTTCAGAGTGGCGTAGAACCGGAGGGTGTCCCTGCCGTTGCGGGCCCGCGTCCGCGTTCTATCGCCCAAAGCAGGAAAGACCATCACAGTGGTGATTGGTCTGCCCTGCATTTTGACTGGAAGGGGGTTGTGTTGGACTTGGCCCTTCTGGCAAGGTCACCCCTAAAACTTTTTGCATTCTCCTAGCCTTTTCCTGTAACCTGGTGTTGGTGATTTTAGGCCTCTGAGCACTTTAGCACTGGGGTCCAGTGTAAAGTGCGTGCGCTCTGTGTAGGTGTGGTGAGATGGGCCTGCCCTCCCATAGGAATGCATGGGGGATATGTGTGTCCCTGGTAGTTCCTGGTATGAGAGGAGTGCAGGGTTGAGTTTGGTATGTGCGAACTCGTGAGAATAAATGCTGCGCAATGGTGTGCGCAGATTTATGGTGACTGGTGGAGAAGTGCCACTTCTAGAAGTTGGCCTTTCTCTGTACTGTGTGTCTGCCTGCCTGATGTGGAGTGCATGTCTGGCTTGTGATTGACAGGAGCGGAGAGGGCTGGGGAATTCCAGGAGCCATGGTGAGTCTGCCCGGTGGTGAATGGAGAGATCTGCATGTAGATGGGAGGGAGGAGTTGCACCTGGGACCTGAATAGGGCTGTGCCTTCCCTCCACAATGCTGGCTCCGCCCCCTGTGGTGCGTCTGAGCACCTAGCCTGTCCTGTGAAAGGGAGAGAGAAGCTGGGCAAAACAAAGTGCTCAGGAGCTCCCCTGAACCAGTTGTATCTGGTTCTCCCCTTGCCCTACAGTGGTAGACACAGGGAAATGGTGTATACAAGAAGAGGCTGTGACCCCATGCAAAGGTTCAGTTCTGCTTTGGATCCTGACCCTGCGGGGCGTGCTGCTGCTGGGGCCCAGGGGGGGGGGCTGCCATGAGGGCTTGCCTCCCTGGGCCCTGCATTGCCCCCTGGATGCTCTAAGGACTATTGGGACTTGTTTCTTCTTGGTACAGGACCTTTTTGCTTGCTGTTCTAGCGCCCTGGGAGCGCTGTATTTCCATTATAGCCAGGCGCTGTTATTGTCCTAAGAAGGAGCGCGAGGGCTCCGCAGCGCAAAGCTGTCTGTGCAGGAGGGAATCCCCGGTGTAGGGATTCCCCCGCGTTTTACCTGCAATAACGGGAGCCTACCCCGCTTTTTAGGTCTCGCCTGGCTATCGCGTAAGCGATAGCCAGGCGAGACTTATGTAGGGGCTTCAGAAAATGCTCTCAAAGGCTTCCCAGGCGGATCGGGTGGCGGTTACGCGCACAACCACGCGCATTCCATTTGCCATCAGCTACTTCCTGCGCGTGCGCCGCCTCACGCATTCAGAGAGATTTAGTAAGGGGCACAAGACCTTAGGAATGTGGTTTATGGCCAGTGCATGTGAGGCATTCAAGCGCGAAGCTGGCATCTGGCATTGGACTTGAAAGCAGCAGACTGCTTTCCCCAGCGCGCGCTCGGCCTCACTTCCTGCATCCCCTCTTACAACAAGTAACTTTCGTTATAACTCACACCCCATATGCTCGTTCCCTCCCACCCTTCCTTTGATGTCCGCTTTTCTTGTTGTTTACAAACCACGCCACATACTGCTGCACGCCACACACTGCTGCACACCACACACTGCTGCACGCCGCACACTGCTGCATGCCGCACACTACCGCACGCCACACACTGCTGCGCACACTGCTGCATTACACACTGCTCCATTACACACTGCTGCACGCCGCACACTGCTGCACGCCTCACACTGCTGCATGCCGCACACTGCTGCATGCCGCACACTGCTGCACACCACACACTGCTGCACGCCGCACACTGCTGCACTCCACACACTGCTTTTATGCGAGTTTATGCTACTGACATTGTAAATGACAATGCCTTTTATTTGTTTTAAAACCAAAACATAAATAAAAGGCATTGTAATTTTACAATGCCAATAGCTCAAACTCTTATAAATGCGAGACCTATTGCATTGCAAATGCTTGTTCCTTATGTTTATGCGGCCTAGCGGGAGCCTACCCTGCTATTGTTATGTTTAGAATACGGGTGCCCACCCCGCTTATGTCGCCGAAGGAATCGCCGCGGCCCGAGCAAATGATGGTCGCCGACCCGGAAGCCAGGCGAGGAGCGGAAGCAGTACAGGCGGGAGGGAGGACGGGAGCCTACCCCGCCTCCCTCGGCATCGCGGCCAAGTCCCGGGTCCCAGGAGGGGGCCCGGGTGAGACGAGAAGAAGTTGCCTCTCTTCCTGAGGCTGAGCGCGGCTCCCCCAGTGAGTTGCCGTAGCAACGCGGGAGTCGCGGGGAAGCCAGCATCAGGAAGTGGAGCGGGATGCGCAGATTATACCAGCTTGCCTCGAGTGAAGACCTAGTTCAAAGCCACTGTGAACTCTAAATTCTTTCTATTCTGCCAAAGTACCAGAGTTTGTGGAATGTGCTTGTGAGGAAACCCGTGGGCGTACCCTTCCTACTCCCGAGCGGACAGTTAGTCAAGACCCATGGGAACCATACCGTTCGCGCCAGAGTGAGGACTGCGGGGGCATGGATCCAATCACCCCAGTAATTACGGACTCTTTCTCCACAACACAGATCGGCGAACATTACCCGGAAGCAATCCATCCTTGGAGGGGCGGAGCGGAAGTCCAGGACATCCAATCAGGAAGGACGTACGCTCCGCGGGAGTGGCTGAAAAAGGAAGACGGGAGCCTATCAAGTGGTTCAGCTACCGAGCAAGAGAGGCGGGAGAGTGGAGGAAGTGCTGGCGATTCAAGGGAAGACGCGGAGGATGAACGGAGTACCCGAGTGGCAAACCGAGACGGTGACGGAGGAGACGCAGACCCGGAGAACCCAGAAGTGTGGACGGAGGATTGGTGGATCCCGGAGGAGGCTGCAGAGCGGCCGCAACCCAGGAGGGTTGCGGCGGAGAGCGGTACGTGAATCGGGCGGAGGGAAGGTTGAAAAGCGGGAGCATAGAGGACCACTTTGTTTGTTTTTGTGCCATTTCACCACCCCAACCTGCGCATGCCCAAAAAAGTGTGAGATCTTACACCAAATACCTTCACCTTTAAACCCTCTTCACCCACCTTAATAAAGCTTCACAAAAATACATCCCCTACGGCCTCCTCGCTTCTGTTTCCGACCCTCCCTCCGACAGTGCTTATCCTGCGTGCGATGTCACAGGATGCAGAAAACTGGACTGAAACATTTTTCCTAGTAAATATTGCTGAAATATATGAATATATTTATCATTAACGCTTCTTTTGTTAAAACCAGTATGGTTTGGAATTTGCAATGAGAACAGGATGGTGAGACCCTCATGTCATCTATGGTAACCAATCACAGTGCGAGTTTCTCTGAATTTGAAACAATTATTAATATAGTCTGCCAAGAATTAGAGTATAAATAATGACCTCTTTGGGGGCGTGTGCCTTTTTGCTGCTTAGCTGCTTTTAGGAGGAGGAGAGAGGAAAGGCAGCAGATAAGGCCAGAAATTATAGGGGTTAGGTACGTGATTGTCGCGGGTGCAGCCTGGGTGGAGATTGCGTCCGAGGAGAAACAGAGGGAGGTGGGGAGCCTTTTGCTCATATTTTTTCAGAGAGTCCTTGCACGTCATATTTTTGGCAAGGCAGATCACATTCCTCTGATGGTCTGTGAAGGAGGGGCGGTCTTACTCCTTGTGTAGCACAGAGACACAGATGATCAGACCAGGGCAGAGAGTGGAGCTGGATAGAACAGGTTCATGCTTTGACTAATTAATTAGTTTTTGAAAAGATTTATTTGTCTTATGCATTTATTTCTCTTTATGGGAGATTTTTGTCATTTATTAATTATTGACTAGCCTTGCAAGACTCACTCTTTCCTTAGAAACTCTTTAAGAGTTTTGACTGACATTTTGCGCCCCATTTTCTTTTCTACATGTGATGCTATTATGCAGAATGTAATATTTTCTATATTAATGCTATTTTTCCTAATTTCCAAATTCTGTAACCTGATTGATATTTGACTAATGAATAAAGGGTCAGAAAAACTTCACTTTTAACTAAGAAAATAAAACCCTTTAAAAATACTCACAACTCTCTTTATTGGCTTAAATATTAAATGCATTTTTGATTTTTCATGTTTAGTCTCCTGAAGGTAATATACAGTGAGAAGGGTCCAGTACCTTTACAGCAGTGAATTGGAGGTAATGAGGTTTTGCATTCAGAAATTACTGTGAAATTACCTCTGCATCAGTAACACGCTTCATAGTGGTCACTCATCCGCCAATCTCCTTTCCCCCCATGCCCCACACCTGGACTCTGAAATGTCTATCGCCAGACTGCCTGTTCACAGATAGTTTTACAGCCAACAGATGAGTATAGCAGCAGAGGCAATGGATCAATAGATCACTACTATGAAAATGGCTTCACAAAGTAAAGTAACTTATCCATGCCTGAAAAAAAACCTGGCGATTCCAATAGGTCAGGCTTTAATTGAAAGTGCCTTTTCAGTCATTGACGACATTAAGATCTTAATAAGTCATCATACATGAGCTCTGTCACTCATCCTTGCACTCATACAAGCCACCCAGTTTAAAAATGGTGGCAGCCTAGAATGTACACATCGCAGATGAAATGGTTGGAAAGCAGGCAGCCCGGTAGGACTGACTAGGGAGCTGCAACATTCAATACAAACAAAAAAAGGAGATGAGAGAAAGAGTCAAAGGACACTTTTAAAAGGAAAAATGGAACACTAATGGACTAACTCAATACAAAGAACAACAGAAACAACTCTTGTTGATTATAGCCGAAACAGTTACAAGATATTTATTCTTAGTCTATTTGCTATATCGTCAAAATTGACAGAGCACACTACTAATTTATTAAACCTGTTTATTGAAGTGTAACATCATTCCAATTAATGTGAAATTTATATAAAAATATATCATGTTTATCGCTGTATTGGTTAACCCCACCTTTTTCAGGACCAAACATACAATCTAACTTCAGGTGACGTTTTATATGGTTTAGTTACATACGTAACGCATATCTGTGACAGCATTACAAAAGGCATGTGGAATAATTTGAGATGTTAAAGGCATATATTAGATGCATGCAATTTAAACACTTTTCAAATTGAGAGATTGGTGGAATCATCTGGCACAGGAATAGTGTATCAGTGTATATGTGGGTTCAGAATATATCTGCACAGTAATGGAATCAAGGGCAAGTTACACAAGCACTGGTCGGAAAAAACTGGTCGCAATTTGCTACCAGTATTTTTGTGACCAGTGTGGCCTTTTACAAACTGGCCCATGTACAAATAGGTCAGCTTGCAAAATACGGAATCGTAGTGGGTCTCAATTCAACTTATCTCATGAATATTAATGAGGGGCATCACAAATTGTGACCCAGTACAATTTGCAGCCATCGCGGGGATGGTCCTGCTATTGTGTTTTTAAATAAAGCAATTGTTTTTTTTTTTTAATGCAGCCTGTTTTCCTTAGAGGGAAACAGGATGCATTAAAAAATGAAAAGTTTAACAATTTTTAAGAGTGGACCACTACCTACTCTTAAAAATGTTTTGTCAACATTCATAAAGGGGAAGGGGTCCCATGTGGACTTCTTCCCATTTGTGAATGGGTTACCACTATTTTTGTGTCTTGTTTGTAATATATTATTATTTTGGGACTGGATTTCAATCACAAAATATCAATACTTTCGATTCCAAATCAGTTTTTGTAATGGATGCCCTAAACATGCCCCTTTCAAATACCAAATCGGTTTGTAGACACAAACCAAATTCAATTAGGTAATGTGTTACGAAATCTGAATTTGTGTTAGTTATATACCAAATGGCCTTTTTATGGTCACAAACAGCCCGATTATGCCATTTAGACCCTTTGTGATCACGAAAAGCCTTAGTACATCTGACCTCAAGTATTTAAATGGGCAGAATCTTTATCTGTGCCTGCAAAAGTTACCTTGGTCATTTAAAATCTGGAATTGGACCAAGCTTGATCTAGGACAGTTTGATGGTGGCTAAAAGATAATACTGGGCATCACAAGATTATTTACCCATTTAAAGACATATTTGATTTTATATAGTGTCATGAAGAAGGCAGAGTTAACCAAACAAGACACTAAAGTGCTGCATCGGCAATTGTTTAGAAACTCATCACTGTTTTTTACATTATACAATACAGGAACAAGGAAGAACTTACAATATTGTGTGATGATTAAAAATTAAAGGATGATATGAAATGGTAATAAGGCATGTGCAAGTAAGAACTTCTGTGAGATGTTGACTAACAATTTTTTTTTTTTAAAAAGGTTTATGATTTGTTGTAATCAATCAAGCAATGCCATTTGTAAAGTGCTCGGCTGCTTCAGTAGAAGCGTCCTGGCGTTCAAAAGCAGAGAGACTGGTAAGATTTTGCGTTTATAAATTAAGGAAAATAAACATGATATATTTTATATACATTTCATGTGGGCATTCTCTAAACAGTGTAGATCATCCATTCTAGGTAAAGACACCTGGAGATAAGTAAACAACACCAAATGAGAAGAATGTCAATACGTTCAAACAAAACTGTTGCCCAGGGACATAACTATAAATGGTGCAGAAGGTGCAGTGTTGAGAAAGCTAATTAACAAATTAAAAATGTACTCAACATCATTTTTGTGTTGCTAACAAAAGGTCTTTAAAACATGCATGGCAAATGAATGTGTGAAAAAGTGTTGTTTTTTTTTTGCAGAGTTTTATATAGCGCGAACTTGACCCGAATCCAATCAGGTATCAGAGCGCTTTACATAGCACCAGTTACGTTACATGAGGACACACATTCATTTTTTGTTAGGCACGGGGAGATTAAGTGATTTGCCCAGAATCACAGGAAGTTCAGCGTCATTACCGAGACTCAAACCCAGTTCCCCAGGTCCGAGGTCGAGCGCCCTAGCCTTTAGGCCAACTCCTCCAACTCCTTTCTCCCTGTAAAATAGAAAAATATAGTTAAATAGTTTTAATTGGCCTGGCCATTGTGGGTCTCTGTAATTTTCCTTAGTTAATAAGCTATTACACCTCAAGGGGAAGACTGCAGCCTGTTGGCAGAAGCAAATGTTTTCATTACTATACAAAGCTTCTTTCAGCAGGATACAAGCAGGAAGAACGATGTGCAAAAGGATGCATTATGCAATACATTTTAAAGTTATTTTATTTTTGGTGCAAAAATTACAATAATAATGAATACTTTTAGAATATTTTAGTAATATTTTAGTAACAATACCAGTGTCCAGACAGAAAGCAAGACAAATGTTTTTATTCTTGTGTAACATCTCACTTTCTAAATCCATTGCTGACAGAATGTTATGTATTTAAAATATCACAATTTGTTTTGTACAATGTTTATTGGGCAAAACAGTATAAATGGATTGAAGTTTCTGTCTGTTGCTCTCTGCCCTGTTTTCAGAGCCCTTTTTCGATGACATTTCATTTGGGATCTTTTCAGATAGTTTTGCAAAATTGCTTTTTTGCTGCCAGTGATTATTTTAAATTATATTATTGCTTTGAAGCTCCCTTGTTGGCAGGCTCACTTTAACTTACTTGGCATTTTACGGGCTTTGTTTTTCTTGTGCAGAGCATTTTGTTACTTATTCTGAATAACATGACTGTGTGAATATGTCTATTTAATCTGGTTTAATTGTTTCCTTAGACATACAATTGACTTTATGTTTTGTACTATTTTTGTTGGCTACAGTTACTGAATGAATCTAATGATAAAAACATTAAGGGGCCGATTCTGATCCGGGTCGGAAGGGCACCGAACGCGATCTGGCCGGAAAAACTACGAGCTGTATGCGTGTTTTCCGCCCGACTCGTACAGCTGTACGCGCGAGCCAGTATGATGCGAGCTACATGAAATTCACTGACCGAGTCGTTTCCGGGTCCGAACCGCTCCGTACGTCTCGGTCGTAAGCTAACCGTGGCCTGCAATGGATGCTATTCAAGACATCAGACAGCCTGTGCGAGCCGGAGTGACCGGCTCACAAAAGCTCCCAGGGTCGGACTTCGGGGGTCCACGTCGGACCCCCCGACACCCGCAGCCATACGACTCGCACACAGGGGGAGACCCATGGGACTCCCCCACACAGGAATGTACAGCGCGGATGGTACCGACGCGTACTCACTGTAGGGGGCGCACTTGTTCGAGACGTACCCATTCAGTCAATGGGAGCACATGTACGTGTCGTACAACTGGCTCCCATTGACTTCTATTGCGGTCCGACCGAACCGAGTCCGACAGCATACGTGCGCATCATACTCGCTCGGTCGGACAGTAGGGGTCCGGCTCGGTCGGAAAACACTCCGGATCCGACTCGTCGGAGTGCTTTCCACTAGCTTGTGATTGTACCTTTTTTATAGAAGGAAAGCATCAACAGTGGCACTGGGGCCCAGTGTCCTGAGGGGCCCACTGAACCCTGATGACATTTGTAATTTTCTATCCAACTAGGAGTAGGGGCCCCACTTTTCTTGATCGCACTAGGGCCCATGTCACCCCGGCTACTCCACCACTCTGTCTGCATTGAAAAGTCAAACCAGGCAGTCCGTCAGATGGAAAGGTACCATTTATGCAGACCATGCCTAAACATGCAAATATTTCACCCAACGGTAAGGCATATTTCAAACCAGATATTGTTGGAGACTGAGCACTTGGTGTGTTGAAAGTTTGTAGAAAATCAAATACAAGTTACATGTTAAAATCACCTGCTACAATTTTTCAAACCCTAGGGAATAGTTTGGATGAGGTACTTCAAACATTTCTGAAAGTGATAAAATTAGACATATTAGTTTTATCAGACACATTATTAACACAAAGGCATTATAGTTACAGTTTAACACAGCAGGCATCAGCACATGCACAGGTATTAAGGAACCAACACACTGAGCTTACTGTCTTTTTTGATATTAACAGTAACAACCTTCTTGAAGGTTGCCCTAAATGGTAGGAGATTGATATTTACTAAGGGTAATATATTCTCTTATACTTGAGTCACCCCCAGCCGCGTCTCCTGGAATGAATGTCATGGAGACCTGAGCAATCCATGAAGTTAATTTCTTTTAATATTTGATCATTTCGACTGAGCATATACCCCCCCTTCACGAGACATCGCTGCCAAAATTTTGACATTGTTAAGCATTTTCTGTCGGATACGATTCACAGTACAGAGAAGCATATCCCTATAAAACATTCAGGGGGACATATCATGATTTATATTTGAAATAACCAACTGAAAGTTATCAGTATTGGTGCTATCGAGACCACTTTTCTGATGCTGATCGGTACTATGATCAGAGATACTTTGACCCACTCAGGCAGTCAATCCTAACACTCACTTGCTGAGGGACTAAATCAGGATAGCTTTTAAATGTTAAATTGTAAAAGTTTTCAGATTTAATAGTCTCTTCATCGGGACTAACCTTGGCATCAAAGTGATTAGCTCTTCAGAAGTTTCACCAATTTGACCCTTCATCGGTTGCAACTTAAAGGTAATTTGTGTTGCTCCTTGCCCACATTTTTCAGCAGAAATCCCACCCTCTTTAAAAATGCAGTCATTAACGAAGAAGGGGTGGTAAGTTATGGTTTACATTTCTTTATTGATTTTCAATACGTGAAAAAATAGTTAGGAAAGCAATACAAGTCTATGACCATACGAAGGTAAGGGGCATATAACATTGTCAAAACTAAACAACCCCAACCTCCCCCCACACCCCAGTTGGGCCTACCTTCCCACCTGCCCTCTCCCTCCCTCCATCCATCTATTATTCATTGAGAGAGTCATTGCTGGCCAACCTCCTCTATTAAGGAGCTGCTGACGGGGGGGGGGGGGGGTCTGTAAGTCTTAGGAGTCGTAGGTACTTTGGGCATGTAAGTTCTCAGAATTCATAGGAGAGTATTGTCAAGAACGGTTTCCAGTGCTCAGGAAACGAGGTTCCTTGATTACTCAAAGAAAGGGTGATGTGCTCCATGCCTAGGATATACCATATGTGGTGTAGCCACCCTAAATGTGTGGGGAGGCGTGTGGACCCCCACATCGCCAGAATATTCTGAAGGCCCTCTCCTAATGCTAAGCCTATCTGGCGACCTCTGCAAGATTTAAGAGGAAATGTTAGAACGTTAGGCAATCCTTGGAGGATGTAGGCCGGGAATCGAGGTACATGTGTAATTATCAACATCATCTAGCACTTGTGTCCAATAGCTTGCAAGTTTGGGGCGTTCCCATAGTATGTGTGTCAGTGTACTAGGAGACCCGGAGTCCCGCCAACACAGAGGATCTCTTGCAGGGTTCCCCCTGTGTAGCCTGGCTGGTGTAAGGTACCAATAGGTGGCTATTTTATTGGCAGCTTCTATACATGCTACATTGCGTGCCGTGTGTCAGGCCCTATAATATATGTCCTCCCATTCCCGTTGCTTGAGTGTACGGCCTAGGTCCAGTTCCCACCTCCTCTGTCCCGAGGTCCTAGTATCCGCTGGGGCCGGTTGTAGTAGGCTGTATAATTCGGATATAAGATAGGTGTCTGAGGATTTAGATAGCAGCCATTTTTCAAATGCGGTTAGATGTCGCTGTGCCTACGAGTGGACCTCAGGGTGCATCACCCAGTGTCTGATTTGGTGATACCGGTATCGTTCATATTCTGGGAGTGCTTGCGTAACCAGAAGTCCTCGAAGGTAAAGGGGCTGCATTAATCAAAGAGGTGTCCTAGGTACCAGCGGCCTTCCTGAATCCTCTGGGTAAAGGTCCTTTCACTCAGGCTTGGAGTGAATTCTAAGTTACCTACTATAGGTGTTAGTGGAGATGGGAACTCTGTTAGTGCTCTCTTCTCCGCGGCTCTGTCCCATGCCACTAGAGGGGCACGTGTGACAGGTGAGAGATAAAGTCTCTGGGGTCGCGCCCTTTTGGGAAGGAAGGGAATTTTCCACAGTGACTGGCCCGCCACCGCCCTGTCCATGAAAAACCAGTGCTTTTCTGACTCGGGACGTGACCATTCCACGAATATCTTCATCTGATCCGCCCAGTAGTACTCCTGTAAGTTTGGCACCCCAAGGCAACCCTCTTTGGGAGACCTGTATCACAGATTTTAGTGTAGCCAGGGTCGCTTGTCGGCCCATATGAATCACTCTACCTCCCTCTGCAGGGAGTGCAGAGTGTCGGTGGGGGTTCTAGCGGCAGGGTCTGGAAGAGAAATAATATTTTGGGAAGTATAGTCATCTTGACTGCCACTATGAGACCTAACTAGGACAGAGTGTAGGGTCTTCAGCGGCATAGGTCTGCTTTTAGTTGGGTGAGTAGTGTTTAGTAATTTAGTGTTATAGTAACCTGTATGGAAGCTGTAATCTGTATTCCATGGTACGGTATTGCAGCAGGTGTCCATTGGATAGGGCAGGTATGTTGTAATTCTGTTAGCGTTGAATCTTTAAGAGATAAGTTGAGAGCCAGAGATTTATGAATATTGATTTTAAAGCCTGCCACTACGGAGAACTGCACCAGTTCAGCCAAGAAGGCCGGGAGGGATGATCGGGGATTTTCTACTGCTGCTATCACGTCGTCTGCTTATGAGCTAAGGGTATGATGTTCTTGCCCAAAGCATATGCCGGTGCTATGGGGATTATTGCGTGTCCTCTGGGCCATTGGCTCCATATATAGAGCAAAGAGTAGGGAAGAGAGGGCGCACCCCTGCCTAGTGCCTCTTTGTATTAGAAAAGGAATGGATGTGTATCCATTTACTCACACCCATGCTCTTGGGCTAGTGTAGCTGCTTAGGACCTAATTTATAAATCTATCGGGAAGCCCAAAATGTCGCTCAGGTAAGGCCAATACCCTATCAAACGCTTTTTCTGCGTCGATGGAGAGGAGCATGCATTCGGTGTCAAAGCGCTGTGTTTTATCTATAATGTGAAGCAGTCTCAGTATTGTCGGCGCATTGATGATTGGGAACAAACCCCACTTGGTCCAGGTCTATTAGGCCAGGGAGGAAGGGGGAGACCCTTGAGGCTAGGATTCCAGTGAATAGTTTGAGGTCCACGTTGAGAAGTGAAATTGGCATGTAGGAGGCTCACTGGTGCATGTCCTTTCCAGGTTTGGGTATTACAACCACCAAGGCTTCTAGCATTGTTGTTGGGAGTGGCGAGGAGACACCTATGGCATTATACACTCTAGTGAGGACAGAGGCTATGAGGGGGCAGAAGGTCTTGTAAAAAAGAGCAGTAAATCCATCTGGGCCTGGGGATTTAAGCAGCTTCTGTTTTGAGATAGCAGTTATGACTTCCTTTATTCTAATAGGGGATTCTAGAGTCTCAGCTTGATTTGGTGTTATTTTGGCAGTAGTGACGTCTCGCAAGTACTGGGCGGGCTGTTTAATAGGAGATCTTGTGCCTCATAGAGCCCCGCGCAGTATTTCCTGAATGTTTCAGCAATCTGTTAGTCTGTGACCCTTTCCTCTCTGTTTGGGGTGAGGAGTGATGCGATCCCATCTGTTTGTCTTTGTACTCTCAGTCGGTTAGCTAGCAACCTCCCACATCTATCTCCCCCTGTGTAAAAGGTATGGTGGAGTCAGAGTGCTGCATACTCCACCCTATCTATGTCTAAGGCGTTTAGTTGGGCTCGTGCAGCTTCCAGTTGTCGCCAGACACTAGAGGTGCCTGTCCTCAGGTGAATGCACTCTAATTCTTGTAAGAAGGTCTCTGTTGTCTCTACGGGTCCTATTGTCCGAAGCTGCAATAGCAATACATTCCCCCCTGATAACCACCTTTAGGGCATCCCAAAGAATGGTCACCTGAGTTTCCGGGTGTCGTTTATCTCCAGGTAGTCCTGTAGTGTTTTTGAGATCTGTTAAATCCCCTGAGGCGGTGTAATAATGTGTCCGTGAGGCGCCAGGATCGTGGCGGAGGGCGGGTACCCAGTAGGGAGAGGACAAGCAATAGCGGTGAGGGGTCCAACAGTGAATAAGGTAATATCTCTCATTTGTTGAGTGTGGGATTGTATACTCTGTGTGCCCAAGAAGTAATCGATTCTAGCATATGTTTTGTGGGAGTTGGAGTAGAAGGTGTATTCCCTGTCTGTGGGATGTATGGCTCTCCAGATGTCTCGCAGGCCCGCCCCTTGTAGAATCTGATGTTCCTCTTCGGAGAGAGCCCCTGACTGTCCCTGCCTTTGGGCCGACCTGTCAAGAGCGTTATCAAAAGCCAGATTTAGGCCTCCTCCCAATAATAGCCCCTTGTCAGAAGATCCACTAATCTCCCCAACTATCCTCTGAATAAATACCTCCTGTACTTCATTGGGGACGTAGACCGAGCCTATAGTGAGTGTGGTTGAGCCTAAAATAAAGGAATATACAACAGTCTCCCTTTAATTTCTGCTTGCTTAGAACCCAGCTTTCCAAGAAACGTGGATGAGACCAGGATGGTTACCCCTGCTGTTTTTGTGGATAGGGAGGAGAAAAGCTGTTGGGGGAATGCCTTGGAGCGAAGCCTATATGTACCCCAGGGAGGAGATGGGTTTCTTGGAAGAGGCAAATATGTGCCACTGAGTGTTCGAGATAAGAAAGGATAGCGCGGCGTTTAACTGGATTGTTAAGTCCTTTAACATTTAGGGTAATTATTTTAGGCGACTGTGACATTACAACGGTCATTGAAAAAAGCTAGAAAGTGCCTCATTGATGGAGGGGGGGCGAACATTGTGACTTTCCAGCATTGGAGGTCGGTGGCCCATGCCCGTGACTCAGTAGCAATATTGCCCTTGGAATCGGGCCTAGAGAGTGGGGGAAGGAGGAGACCCAACAAGCCCATTTCCATAAAATTAAAGTTCAACATTTGACGGGATTTACAGTTAATGTCCCGGGTGATAAGACCCACAGGAAAGGAGTGGATTTAATTGGAGCGACATGCCCCACCGTCCCACCCAGGCCCACCCCTCTCTGAACAGGCAAATAAAGGACTAGGAGAAACTCATGTTAACATAGCTCTGGTGACTCAAGGGGTAAGCGAAGGTCGGATCATGCTGGGCTGGCGGAGTCGTCTCCCAGAGAGTCTATGACCACTTGACGGTCTTTAGCTATTGTCTCTGGGTCCGGGCGTAGTCTCCTGGAGGTATGTCTCACCGTCTTCCGTGTGCAAGACTCTCCAGTTCTGCTGGAGCCGGCAATGACCCTTCGGGCAAGTCTTCGGTGATATTCAGCAGTTGGCGAGCCTCTTGAAGTGAGCGTAATTGGTGAATTTTCCCATTTCGGCGGAAGATTAGTCGGAACGGGTGCCCCCAGGAATATGGAACTTTAATGTCTCGCAGATGGGTTGTGATCAGCCGGAATGTCCTCCTTTTTTGTAGGTTGGAGGCAGCAAGATCCTGGAACAGAGTGAGTTGGTGCCCCTGGTATTGAACTGGGTGGTTGTCTCTTGCTTTTTGGAGAATGCACTCTTTTAGTTGAAAATCATGAACGTAAGTGAGAATGTTAGTGGGGGCTTAGAGGATGGCCTCTTCGGTCCCACTTGGTGCGTGCGGTCAAGCTTAATTTCCAAGTCCGAGGGGGCCTCCAAAATAGATCTAAAAAGGCCATTCATGAATGATGCAATGTTCTGGCCCTCACTCCGTGTGGAATACCACGGGTACGGATATTGTTGCGTCTTGAGCAATTCTCAACATCTTTGGCGTGTGCCTGGAGGTCTAGATGTTGGTCTCTGAGGTGGATCACCTCTTGCTGGAGTTGTTCGAGCTCCTTGTCACGACTGGAGCCCTGCGTCTCCAGTGCGCCGACTCTTTCCCCCAATGTATCTACATCTCTTCTCACCTCTCGTATCTCTTGTGCCAGCTCCGTCTTCATGGTTTTCAGATCTTCCTTTAAGGAGGCAAAGAGCGTTTCAATGAAGGAGCGAGTGAGCGGAGCTTCAGCATCTGCCTGGTCTGGGGGCTCTTGCGTTTCTGGGGCCTACATACCAGAGCCGGGTGTCTTGAGAAGGAGATCTTTGACTGAGCAATCTTTTTTCCCTTTGTTGACTGCCATTTTAGAGGTAGTAAGTCAAACACTGCAAGGGCCCTACTCACCTCCCCTCCGACAGCCTCTGTGTGTATCGGTTGGGAGGAAAGCTTGAATTTGCTGGTCTACATGGGATCTGTCCTCGCCCCAACACAGGCCAGGGGAAGAGAGGATAACAGAGCCTTGATTAATGTTCCGGCCAGTGAGAGGCCCAATTTCGCAGCTGATCAGCCACAGTGTAACCAGGGGCCTCAGTAGAAGCTGTCCAATATTCTGATATGTTGAAGCTAGGATCCTCCCTCCTCGCCCCCTTCACAGGTCTCCGCAGGACCAGCACAGTACTCGGGGCCTAGGTGAAGGTCCCAGGCCTCTGGAAAGGGGCCACGGTGGAGTAAGCACAGGACTCACCCCTCTCTCAACAATGTGCAGAGCAAGCTGATGATTCTGCTGCTAATAGTAGATGTGTTGCAGGCCAGGGGGAGGGAGGAGGATGTGGTTTCCAGTGGCCCTTGACCAGGTGAGTGAGTAAAAGGGTGTTGTACTATCCTGCCAGTAAGGCTTCAGTTACACACCGCATCTCTAGCTGAATAGGAGGGTGTAGCCTGGTTGGTATTCCAGCCAGCAGGAGGTCTGTTTTCACGGCTGTCCGGCCACAATACTGCCGGGGACTTCAGCAGGGGCAATCTGGTCTTCTGAGACGTTGGGGCCGGGCCCTCCATCCCTCTCTCCTTTCCCAAGTCTTTACAGCCAAGTATGGTGTTTAATGCATGGGGATTACCCCAGGCCTCTGGAGGGGGGTGCAGTACTCTTGCGTTGGAGGGAGCACAGACCCACCCCTCTCCCGGCAGTGAGCTGAGCAGGCCGCTGCCAAGAGATAAATGCAGTCCCAGGCCTCCGACTCTTTCCACCTCTCCGTTATACCTGCTGCAGTCTCCCGCCCCTGGCACAGGCCTCCTCACCAGTTTTGAGCTTGAGGCTCGGGGAGGCGGACGTCTCACAATTCGCTGGGAACGGGTCCGGAGGAGAGCTGAGGTCTTCTGTAGTCAGCCGCCAGTCGCAGCAGTACCGGTCCAGCCTGCTCGGACCGGCCAGTTGACTGCCTCCGCCCCAGGGCAAGTCGGGATCTCTCGGCTCTCTGGAGGGCACAACCCACTGCTGGGTTGCTCCGCAGGGCCCCCGCCGCAGCCCAGAGCCCTCCGCACAAGCTGGTAAGCTCCATCGAGGAGTCACCAAGTCCGTAGCGCTCCCTCGATCCGATCTATGGCGGCCTCTCGTGTGCCAGTCTGTTCTTGCTGCTCGGCCACCAGAGCCCCCTCACCGCTCACGATTCTTGGGCGCCTTCTGTCCTCGCCAGTCCCCGGGTGTGTCAGCGGGGGTGCGAAGCAAGTCCTCTGGTCCAGCTATGTAACTCTAGGGCAGTGGGCCCAGGAAGTCAGACGGAGTGACAAGCAGGCACGTCCTACTCGGTCACCATCTTGGCCAAGCCCCAAGGGAGGTAAGTGAAAAGAAATTGCGAGTCTATTTAACAGCTTCAGTTTACGAGCCCTTTTCCCATTCGGTTTTACATCAAAATATTGTCACATTTCTTCACTATTGCTATCTGTTGACAGCAGACCAACATTTGCCTATGATATGGACTAATTCACCAACCTCACAGGGGTAGATGAGTGGGAACTCTTTAGATGCTCCATCATTTATTGATACATTTTGACTGCTGAACTGGGTGGGCTTTCATCTAGCCTAAGAATGAAAGATTACTTTTTAGATCTCGACTACAACAGGTTTAGATGTCTGTTTGCAAAAGACCTTTTGTGCATCCTTCAAAAACTTGCAGTGGGCTTAGAGCCCTCCATTTACTTACCGTGGGTTGCCTTTAATGTCACTTTCATTTGCTTGCTTATTATTTAATGGCTTTCTTTCCTCTTCTGGTGTTTGTCCCCCCCCCCCCAAGGGGCATAGATTCTTTACCATCCTTCTGAATGAATGACGTGTATCCTTCCACTGCTCACATTTAGAGAACTACTTTTTTTATTTAAGCAATGCATAAGAGTGTATGTGTTTTCTTGCACCCTCTTGTGTTCTTCTTCTGCTTAAAATATCTGCCCCAGTACACATTCCAGGTTGCTCCCTCCTCCAGCTACTTGCTCTAACCCTCTCCTGTTTAATACCTGCCCCAACCCTATGTACTCCATGTTGCTCTCTCCCCTTAACCCTTTCATTCCCATTCTGGCTTTACTTTGTTATTTTTTTAAACTACCCACCCACTCGTCATTGATTCCCCCAATCCACTTCTCCTTTGCTCCCTGAACCCTTGTGATCCTTAAAAGAGAATATTTTATTTTTCATATTTTGGAAGGTCCCGGCCATGTGCAGACTGGTCCCTCAATTTTCAAAAACGTGCTCATGGACCAGTAAAATGTAATTATTTTTTAATGTATTGCTCTAAGTGGCGTCCACCATCTAAGATCGGTAAAAAAAATTAAAAACGTCCTTTCATGGGCCACGTATGTGTGGTGACGCATGTAACAAACTCATCACATGAGCATGTCTTCAAAGTGACGTGGCCACCAGGAGCATCCAGATGCTCATGCACTCATGTGCATGTTTACATCATAGCGCCTTTATTTATTTATTTCCAGATAGTGCACAGCATGGTAAAATGCTTTCACAGAGCAGATAGGTTGAGGCCTACTGGTTTTGCTAATGCTTGTTTCCATCTGTGCAGTAGGTTAAACTGCGTGACCTTTTTAGGTCTCGGCCTGACGTAAGCTGCGCATGCGCTGCCTCGTCATACGAGGCTTCTTGGAATCTATACGTTTCCCAGCTCCGCCTTCAGTGGTGATTCGTGCACGTCATTTGGCGTCACAAATTATGCCTAAGGCAGTGCAATGATTGCACCGAAGGCATGTCACTCACTGCTTGTTGCCAGCCTGTCTCCTTTTATCCCTGCCCACCGGGATTGGATAGTTTTGTTTTCATTTTCAGTGGGGTACGAATCAGAGTGAACCGTGCCTGTTTGTTTGTGTAGAGATGGAATTCTGGAAGCAGGTAATGGTTGAATAAATAAAGTTTAATCCAGATAAGCCCTGACACCAAGAAGCGTCTGACAATCTACCAAGAAGTTGTCAACTGTCCCTCCAACCGTCACCCTCGCCCAAGGTTCCAGAATAGAACAGGGAAATGTCATGGAACCCTGGGCGAGGGCTCGTGGCGGAAGGTGGCGCGAGACGAGTCGCGAGGACAGATAGATGTAAACACAACACATCTCCTCATTTACAGGAAAAATAAAAACAGGAGGAGCGGTAAACACAAAGTAGAGTGAGCAATTGTAAGGACAATATGATTACACCTGCTTCCGGAATTCCATCTCTACAAATTGGCGACGAGGATGGGATAGATGTAAACACAACAGTTTGTTTTTTATTTAACTTTGAAACTGAGCGCGGCGCCGCTTCACGGACACCGCGCTCAGATTATTTATATATTTCTTAACTTTAACACTGAGCGCAGCGCCCGCTTCAAGGACACCGCGCTCAGTGTTGAAGTTAAGAAATATATAAAGAAACCAAGCGCGGTGTCCGTGAAGCGGCGCCGCGCTGATCTTTAAACTTAAGCATTTACAATGCAATCGGACCTATTGCATTGCAAATGCTTGTTGTCAGTTTGTTGTGCTTGCCTGCCAATATGTGGGTGTCTTCTTCGTGTGCTGTCGGTGACTGCCTGGTGTGGTTTTCTATAGTTGTCGGTCTGTCTCTCTGAGACTTCCACATGCCCAGTTTACCACCACAGACTGGCGAGGGCCGCTGCCTCGGCCTCGCCGCCGGAAGAAAGAACCTGGCGAGGTTGTGTTTTTTATTGCTTCCTCTTTCCCTCCTCCTCTTCTTCATTAGAGTTTCTCCCTGGCTCGCACCCAGGGTCTCTTGAAGCGCAGTGACTGCGGCGTGGAGCCCAGTCCAGGGAGGGAAGAGGTGCTGTGACTGCGAGGACGACCTCTGCTCAGCCCGGACGGAGCTACCTCCGCCAGGTAAATGACCAAATGCCGTTTATCGCTCCCCTGTGCTGTGTGGTGGGTGGGGAGGGGGGTAAGATGGCGAGGGGCTCAATGCATAGGACATACTCTGGCAAGACCGTAGCAGGTGTATTGTGTGACCTTGTACAGATGTGAATCTCCTGTTTTACTGTGTTTAATGTCCGGAAAAAAACTAATTTCGCTAGGTGCCAGAATATTTTGCTTAATTTACTCTGATTTCTGAGTTCTCCATTACATTTGGCGTTAGGCTGCTTCTACAGATATTGTTCTCAGGCTGTACTTAAATTGTCTATTTACCCTGAGGATTTCCTCTGTTGTCAAAGTCTCACGCGCGTTCCTACTCTTTCATAATTAATGCAGCCAAACGCGAGATCCGCACAGGTGCATCCTGGGACGAATGCCTTATGCAAATGACGGTCAACAGGGTGGGGTTAGGTCCCTTATGATTGGACATTTTATAAAAAAGATAATATTCCAGTGAAAGCTCACTGGGCTTTAGTGGAAGGAGAGTGGTTCGGAAAGGCTTGCAGGGCTGGGGCACAGTGAGTTTCATGGTAGGCGGATGCATCTGACAGATTGCAGGCTAATACATCTTGAATGCCAGTAGGGAGCCGGGCTGGCTGGTGACATGGGGGCGTGCCTCCATAAAGGACAATTGGGCTGGGGCAGAACAAGTCATGCGGCAAGCACTCTAAAGGACAGACAGCTGGGCTAGGACAGTGGCCAGTGCCTCTGCAGGATGGCCAGGGGTGGGTCAGAGTAAGCAATGTCGCAAGCTCTCTAAAGGACAGCGTGGCTGGAGTAGAGTTACTGAAAGGACAGCTGGGCTGGGACAGTGGCCAGTTCCTCTGTAGGGTGGCCAGGGGCGGGTCAGGGTGAGCCCCGTGCCAGGCTAGTGCCCGAGAAAGGCTGGGGGACAGACAGCCACATATCAGGTTTACCTGTATGTCAGGCTATATTGAAAGGACAAGTGTGGTTGGAGTAAAGTCAGTCATATGGCAGGGTCCCCTCGGAAGGGCTTCGGAGGAGCTGACTGGTACCTCTACAAGGCCGATAGTGGTGGGTTCGAGCCAGGCACATTTCAGGGAAACGGCTGCCCACAGAGACTCAACAAGGCGGACAGGTTGGAGGGGAGACCTGAAAGGCGTCCTTGTGGAACCTGTTTCTAATTCCGCACACAGCCTCAGCTGTGGGCGCCCCAAAGCAAAGCGCCCAACATCTCAGCACAAAACACGCAAGTTGAGTTCACACTAGTAACAGGCATTGGTAATGCATTGGCTTCGCCTATGTGATGGATAATGAGCGGGTCGGAGTCCAGGACTAAAGAACGAAGGAAAGAGCTGCTCCTGCCATTTTAGTGTGTTGACATCCATGGATGAAAGGCTGAGTCAAACCTGCTCAGACAAAGATAACCTTTGTTAACAGACTAGTATCTGTATTGGGCAGATTTACAGACATGGCCATCTTACCATGACCCTTGCCAAGTAGTACAAACATTGAGCCCATGCATTATTAGTGTTCAACGCTCCGCCCCTCCAAACCTTCAAATGGCCCGGTCCATGCGTGAGAAAACCAGAAAGAAACAGTTCCCTGTTCAAATAAAACAGCAGCTATAACAAAGCGTACGGTATGGATGTTCTATAACAAAGCGTACGGTATGGATGTTCTATAACAAAGCATACGGTATGGATGCTCTATACGGATTGATGCTTGTTGTAACTGTTAAGGGTCTGTGTTTGGAATCCCGACTCTACTCTGACGTGTTGCCTGATCCTGAGCAGATGCACATATCTCCCTAGCTATAACGCTTCTGTGGTTGGCTAGGAGCATACCACTGCCAGTTATGTAGTGATACCAGCTGGGCTGATTAATCTCTTTGTGTATTTCAGAAGTGTACATTTTCCCCCATCTGAATAATTGGATTTTTTCCTGCGCTCTTCCGTCAGCCCCACCTAGATAGGTGTACGTTCCTCCTGAAGCCACTGCTTCCAGGAGTGGGCCAGGAATGCACAGGTCCTACAACACCCACCTTCTGGATATTAGATAAACTTATAAACATGTTACCATTTTTGGATAAAAGAAACCGTATCCCGCCCCACTCTAGAGTGCTCATGAACAGTCCAGCTGTTCTTGAGTGAAATATTTTTGACAAAGTTCCACAAATTGGAAACGATAACCTGAATCAGCCTGCGTTAGTATAGTAACAAACCTGGTCATTTCATAAAGCGTGCACAACACATTTACTGTCTGTTGGCGCTAGAGACACTTAATTTATCCACTGCGGATGGATAGCAGAACTCAGATGGCAGTGACAGCATGTTACACACGCATTGGCAATGCATTGGTATTCCCTATATGATCAATAAAGACCTGTTTTTATCAATCATCCTCCAGGACGAAAGAATGTGCTTCATGAAGAGGATGTGGTGCAGTGGCCAGAGCTGCAATTTTTGGCACCATAGCGAGCCCAGCTTTCATGTGGCTGCTGCCTGCCACCCTCCGCTCTACCCAGGATGTGGTGTCGAGTCCGTTCACTTTGTGGCACTGGGGAACCAGGTTCAAGACACGTTGTGGGCTCAACATCCTGTGATTCTGGGCAAATCACTTTGCCTACCAGTGCCATTAAAAGATGAATGTGCCCGTGCGTGATCTAACTTGTGCGTATGTAAAGTGCTCCAATACCGCGCTATGGAAAAACTGTGGAAAATGCACAAAGGAGTACAAGCATTAATAATGCAATAGGTCTCGCCTTTGATTAAGTTAAAGCCATTTGCTTTGCTGATGGTATTGTATAGCAAAGCAAATGGCTTTAACTTAATGAAAGGCGAGACCTATTGCATTTTCAATGCTTGTTTGATGCTGGTGGCAGTAATAGTAGCGCATACATGCCAATAGACACAATTGAGACGGGATACTCCCGATATTTGAATCCAAAAATGGCTTCATTTTAGCTGTCTCCCATCTGAAATTGTCCCTGCTTCAATACATGTCAATAAGGAAAATATATTACCCCAGTTAGTTTCAATATCTCCCACTTTCCCGTTCTAAAATGTTGGCATGTGTGGTAGTAATGGTGGTGGTAATTTAGGAAATTATAATGCATAAATGAATTAAAGAATTTAATGTGTTCATTTTTGAAAGCCTGCCAGTTAGGCAATATTTCTCACCATGTGAGAGAGGAGGTGAGGTCTTGGAGACACATGGTTCTGGCAACGGGGAAGGGCTTTTGGGCCATCACAGTCTGAGGCCCTTGGAAAAACTTTGGAGGCAGGGCACAGAAAGGGGGATGGTCACACAGAAAGGGGGATGGTCACTCCTACACTGACCGAACAAAAAAGACTTCTGAAGCCACCTCCCATATATTATTGGGCAATTGTGAAATCATTAGGTGCAAAGCCTCCAAATAGAATCTAGAAACCCACTCTAAATAGGAGTTACCGGCTTTTCTTGTGCTCACCCTGTGATATCAGATATTCATCAAGTGACCATTAGAAAAGACCCGATATTGTGTGACACACAGTGGCACTGAATAAGGTGCACAGTCTACCGGGCGGGACTGGTCGTAGCGGGCACCGGGCATTCCCCCCTCTTCCCTTCACCCCCACTGCCAACAACCCCGACAGTCTGTTATTGAATGTGCTCGTGAACAGAGGTCTCAAAACTTCAGAATTGCTAGAACAAATTAGCATACTTGATGGAATAACAGGATATACTGCTACACAACTTTTGGTAACAATGAGAATGTGGAAAGTAACATCAGAGACATTATAAAATGAATATAATATTGCATTGAATGGATAATAGAGGTTGCTATCTAAATTAAATGCGCAGAAGCAGCAGGAAAAAATAACCAAGAATGTGTGTTTTTTCCTTCAGGTCAGCTCTTTTCCTTTCTACCCTGCTCTGCCTGCCCATGAAGGCAAATCAAATCAATTTATTGAACAATTAAAGAAAAACATATCAATTACAAAACCATAATAATAATTACAACAAATAAAACAGTTAATATCAGTAGCTATCGTAGTCAAATGAGCCAGTGTTCTAGCAAACAAACACAAAGAAACTAAAATACAAAAGCTAAAATTTGTTAGTCAAGGTGTGTATTCTTGAATGAGACATTAACCGCAATTATCTGATTTTGTGTTACTTAAATGAACTTTACAAAGCTCCTTACTAACTGAAGATCTGAGCTATTAAAATACCTGAAAGCTGGTCTTGGAAAAAACGTGTTTCTGAATATAAAGCCACACAGCAGTACATAATGTGCATCATGTTTTCAATGACATTCAAACATAGCTTACTTTATGGCACCTATAAAGATAATAGAGTAGAAAAACTTTCAGCCGTATGTTAGTTGATCAGATTTTCAAAAGACGAATATAAAATTTCCTAGCTATAGTAAGAGAAAGTTTCAATTTTATTAAGGACACAGAGGCGAGGATTATGCTCAACTTTCCTTCCTTTTTATTTAACAGCCTTCAAAAAATGAAAAAGACCCTCCTTCTTATGAGCCAAAAAGGAAAAGAAACAGAAAATAATATAAACCAATCATAGCTTCTGCCAGTATTCATAGTCCATTGTCTTTCTTTATGCCCCTTCTTTCTTCATGCAACAGCCGTCCTTCCCAATTTGTGCCTCATTTTTGCTTGGAGTTCTCATTTCCTACAACAATAAGGATAGCATTACCAATCTTTCAGAACTGAAGACCTTTGTTCGACTTATTATGATTTACCAAATTATCTCATATACATTGTAACAGACCATCAGAGAGAAAAAAAAGATCACCCTAAGCAATAAGAATCCAGAAAACTATACTTATACAGGGCGGCGACAATTAGCCCCATACAGAGTTGTTCCTTCTCTACACTTTACCTTTGGGTGGGAAAACAATGTCAATAATCAGTCTTTGCCTCTGTGTCCTTAATAGAATTGACCAATATTATGAGAGAGGCCCCAAGTACTGAAATAAGAAGGCAGAAGGCAGGATGCATGAACGCCAGCAGTTACGCGAGTACAGGGTGAATTTATACTCTTGGGAGACCAATGGTCCCAATATCGGAGTGATTTTAATATACTCACGACTGATGATATAGCTGTTACAGCTTTCTTACAACAACTATCCCAAACAAAAGAATATATGTAATTGAACCCCTACATTGTGGGGCTGGAGCTATGAGGCCCAGTGAAATATTCACTTACCCATAAGGATCCTACTTTTTAAGACAACTCTATGAGTTTGTTCGGTCATATTGAAAAAGATTTTTAAAGAGAGACATAGAAATAATTCTGTCTTGAAAAAGGTGGTTACTATTCCTAAGAACACCGCTGAAACGTGTTGATGCACTGAATTAAATAAATCCACTCAACAGGCTGGCATAATCGATAAAGATGTTTGTACTAATCATATGCCTGTTTTTTTATTTTCTTTATGGATTAGTCCACAAACTATAAAGAAGTGTATTGTCATATATGTTTTGTGTCTCTCCTTCTTTTTGTCTCTCCTCCTTGTTTCTAATTTCAAATTTTTACTTATGTTTCCTTTACAAGGTATTGTACTGGACTGTATAAAATATTGAAGCTATCTTTGTATTGAAACTGGTCTGTTCTCCCAATATTAAAAAAAAAAATATGTTATAATCATGTATTACACAAGGAAAATGTTATAATCACGAAATGATTTTTATGTGTGGAGCAATGTTTTAACTTATGACTTATGTACCTTAATAAATATATTATATCTTTTCTCACCTTTCGTGTAGTTGTGGCACTACAATTATAGAACTGTTGGGCTTTGATATGTGTGGAGTATGAATGTATGAGGTTTTTTTTAATCTGAATATATGATCAAACCACCAAAGGAAATATTTATTCTTCTTAATAGAATTGAAACTTTCAGTTTTGACAGATATATTCTATGTCAAGACCGGAGGCTAGGATTATGCCAGTTTAAAGCTTATCCGCCACTAGGGCTGCCATGTTTACAACTGGTTTAAAATAAAACCTCTTCAACGTAGTGTCTGAAGACCAGTCTGAAACATTAAAAATATCCTCGTGCCTTGCCCCCAGTGAAAAAGCCTCAGAGGAGATTACTCCTTGTGTTAAATGTGCTCCAAAAAGGGAAGTATCAATGTCTGCTTCCTACATGATACCTCCCATCCACCTGGCTATAGTGGGGGTAAAAAACTGCTTTAAACTTTTTTTGTAGATAAATCAGAAGTTGTTGTTCTTGACTGGGTGAACTTCTTCATTCACGGCTTCATAGATCTTAATGCACCGTACCACACTTAGTTTGGGCACCTCATCGAAAGCTGGCTATGAAACTAGTTTGGAATTACATTTAAGTCTTCTTGAAATATGAAAAGTACCCATCCAGGGTAAATACTGTATCTGAAATGCTGTAAACGGTGGTTTTTGGTTTTAGGTAAAGGCACCACAGGGAAAATTTACATATATTATTTGTCCTGAACTTATTGATTGACGGTGCTACAAGGTGAGAAGTACCACCTTACTTCCCAGAATTATGGGCCTTGGCCCAGTACAACTTGGAAAACAATCCTTAGCACACGTACTAATTATACAAATTTAAAGGTATAACGTATTTTCACAGCAATATTCAATCAAGTGTACAAAATAAATGAATTAGTCTTTTTCTCTTCTTGGTCGTTCTTTTATTGGTTGCCAGTCTTCTCAGTGGTTCGTAACAGCCAACACGTGTTTCGTCGCTACAAGGGAATGTAGTCCCGCGACTTTTTCAAGGCTGTGTTTACAGAAAAGATTAAAAGAACTAAAGTATCTATCCTGAAGAAAAACATGTTGTACTTATTGATCGGTAAATACTAGTCGAGTCCTAAAAGGGAAACAGGATTTCATTAAGGATTGCAGTATCCTATGACAACAAGTGACGCCACAGCCTCAGAAACCATAGGCGGTTTGGAATTATCACCGCTTACTAAGTAGGTCTCTCACTTATGATATATTTATTTTTATTTTTTGAACTCTAAAAGAACATTTTCCTTTTGACGTCAGTCTGATATTATTCTTTCCAGATATGTGTACCAAGCCGGAAATAGGTAGCTATGATTAGATGCACTTTGTTTCACTCACAGGTCTGGCACCAATGTACAGCACAAGTTTTTAATCACCTGAAATGCGCGAACTCACACTCCCTAGAACCTATGAACACCAACTACACCCACCTCACTTCCTTCTGATATTTACAATGCTGGTGTGTTGTTCACAATTAGGACTCGACTAGTATTTACCGAACCTTTTCACAAAATGCACTTTTATTAGCTCTCTCCATCGCGATTAGAGTCACGAATTCACACTGTATTGTTACTATGACAATTGGTCGTAAAGTTATTTATTCAATTGGATATAGGCTTCACCCACACCCCGTTTGGGTTCTAGTTCCACTACCGTGATGTTGTGATATTATCAATAAGTACAACATGTTTTTCTTCAGGATAGATACTTTAGTTCTTTTAATCTTTTCTGTAAACACAGCCTTGAAAAAGTCGCGGTACTACATTCCCTTGTAGCGACGAAACACGTGTTGGCTGTTACGAACCACTGAGAAGACTGGCAACCAATAAAAGAACGACCAAGAAGAGAAAAAGACTAATTCATTTCTTTTGTACACTTGATTGAATCTTGCTGTGAAAACACGTTATACCTTTAAATTTGTATAATTAGTACGTGTGCTAAGGATTGTTTTCCAAGTAAATACTGTATCTGTAATGTTTATGGCTTGAACGTCAGACAAGAGATGAGGAACAGGAGCATAGCCAACTTACGAGAAAATTACTGCCGGGTAAGGTATTTATTGTATTGCCAGGAGATGAAGAGATTAAGGACCTTATTCACATCCCTATAGAAAGGAGTACATGGGTTCCAAGGAGGAAACGATAACTGAATTCACCTCATCAATTTTTTGACTAAATTGTGTTCTCCTACTGGGGAATCTACTATGGGGAGATGTCCCGCAGAAATGGCCGATCTAAAGGTATTCATTGACCTGTACCACATTCCTGCGGAAACCAAGGAGGATAAGAAGTTCTGCATATGGACATCGACCCCACAGGACCTGTACCCCTTTGCAAACACCAATTCATCCCTATAGGCCAGGCAGATCTATATTGTTTAACTGTTCCATCTGCCCATGCCTTTGACAAGAGCTGTTCAGCTTCCTTTGAAACTCCTGGGATTTTCCATCGTTCCCTGTAATCATCCATAACGTGGGTTGTAGCTTCTCTTTCATAGATGATGGTGATTCCCCAGAGGGTCCTGGAGAAGAGCTTTCTTCTGGGTAGAAAGACTGGAGCATCCCAAGAAAGTTCCATTATCATTGGAAACCAGGGATGCGATCGCCAAAGCAGTGTGATGATGCCAGCTCTATCTTCTAACCTGAGCCAGCAACCTTGTGATCATCATAAATGAGGGAAAGGCATACCCTTTCTCCTGACTCCAATCATGGAGAAATGCATCCGTGGATGTTGCTTGCATGTCCGGTCTCCAGCTGAAGTATTTCTCCACTTGACGATCCAGTCGTGAGGCAAATAGATCTAGATAGGTCCCCACCTGAAATTTATACTCTTGAACACATCTGCATTCAACTTCCACAAGATTAGGTCTTGCAGACGTCTTGAATGCCAATCACCACTTTGTTGGCTTGACCCAGGAGATAGTCCGCCATCACTAAGATATTGTGATCCAGGTAGAATTGCCAGAAATCCTTTGTAAAGCCTGTGAGGGCTCTGAAACGAGAACCTCCCAAATGGCTAAATTAGCATCCCTCTGAGATGCTGCCCATTTACAGCAACACGCAACATTGCACTTTTTTTTGTCCAGCATTATACTGCAAAGGATCCCATCAAAAATTCTAGCCAGTTTACGTGCGATTGTTGTTCTTGTGCAGACCATTTTCCTCTTGTGGACACAGCACCCACATCTGGAACCCCAACCGGTTTTGCTGGCATCAGATTCCATAATGATATCCGGGCTATATCTGAAGATTGTTCTCCCGTTCCAGGCCTCCAAATGGGTTAACCGCCACCTCAACTCTTATTTGACCTCCTCCATCACTGGAACCATTTCCAAATAAGACAAGCCCCTGTGCAGATGGTCGCCTTCAGCCTCTGGAGCTCCCTGCAATACAGGGGGCCCAGAAATATTGCTTGTATTGAAGATGCCAATAAGCCCACCACACAGGCAATCTGTCTTAGCTAGGTTGTCTGTCGTGACAATGTTTTCCAGAGTCATATTTTTGTCATCTCCTGGATTGCAGACTTAAGGTGGTTGCTCTGGCATCTATGACTAAACCCAAGAAAGTCGGTTTTTTTGGAGGGGGAGGGAGAGTAAGGAGAGACTTGTTCTTGTTGACAATGCCCAGATCTGTCATCTGAATATATTCCAACAACCGTCTCGGACATTGATCCTTTAAAAGAATGTTGTCCAGGGAGACTAAGATGCAGACTCCCTGGGAACCAAGGTATTCCATGGCTGGCCACAGCACCTTCTTAAAGGACTGTGGTGCTGAAGAGAGACTAACGGGCAGGTTCTGAAATTCGAAGGTTTGATGAGCCCACACGAACTGCAGGAATGCAGGGGAAATATTGGCACTGTCAGATATGCACTCTTTAGATCAAGCCGTACGATCCTGTTGCATGGTCTCGGTGGATCGCGTAACAGGTGGATGCCCTTCATCTTGAAATGACAGCACACCAGCCACTCATTGAATTCCCGAAGGTTGATTACCAGGTGTTCGCCACCATCCCATTTTTCCACTGAGGGAAAGGCTGCTCACAAAACTATCTGGATGGATGCTGGTTGGAACAATTGCCCCCTTTTCCAGCAAATCTACTATTTCTCTGTTGATAAGGGTGGCTTCCTGAGCAGAGAAGGATAAAAGTCTTGGCTTGTGAGGTTGAAACAGGGTACTGTAGAATTCTATGTGGAACCTTTGGACTGTCATGAAGAACCCAACCATCTGATGAGAGGGTTCTCCACTTGTGGAATAATTTTGGCAATCTCCATCCCACTTTTAGATGGGAAGAAAGGAGAAGTCTTACCTTGGTTTGCACCTTGCATGTATCCACACACACTTTCTCTGGCCCCCGTTGTCTCTGGAAACTTCTGGAAGGAAGAAACCTCCAAATCTATGTTGATCATGCCACTGTCCACGCGGAGAACCTTGGCCTCTTGGTGGGGAATTGGAGGGGAAGCGTCTGGCCAAGAGCCCTCTACCATGGCCAGCCTGGGGAAAAACCTTAGGAGCAACGATTTTTTTAAGTGAGGCTTGCACCTTATCTAGGGAACTATATGTAACGACAAACTTCCCCGACTCCTTAATAGAAGAGCGCTGTGGCCAAAAGTTAATTAATTGTATTATATAAATAATATCTTACATTCCTGGAAGATAATCTGTAATTGTAAAAGTTTATTTAAAATAAGAGTGATTTAAAGAGCTAAGAAAGAAGCAGTTGCTTTCTTATTATGTTTGTGCTTCACCAGAGAAGTTTTACCTTAACTTCTAAAATAAAGGTTTTGAGTAATCCCCTCCTTTGGCCAAGATGAATATCACACTATCCCCAGTCTGGCCCCTCTGCCAACTCCAACTCACTGCTATCTTTTTTAACGCTGAAATAATTGACCTGTTTTTCTATAGTGCTTCAGGTAATGTGGTTTAATATTTAACAGTAGACAAGCATCTCACAGCATTGACATATCATTAAGAAGCATTCTCACTTATGAGTTCCCAACCACTAAGCTTCTAACCCTTATTCCCTAATATTCTGTCCATAGAATTTATGGGAACCTTCTTGCAGGAGAAAGAAAGCGATGGGGAAAGGTGAAAGAAGACAGAGTAAACAGGCATCATGAGAAGGATATATTGAGTGGAAAAAACAATATAACAGTACTGCTTCATGAACCACTACTGACTTTTTAAGTGTTGTAAATAACATGTAATGGTAATAGCCATTCTAATGGTGCCCATTAAATCAACATCGGAAGAACAGAAGCCTGAGTTAGCCTTGCTGAGATGCAGAATTGCGACCTGCATAATACAGCAGACGTAGGGGCAGAGTGTTAACTCACTGGGCCATGCAAATGAGGTTGAGTTAAGAAGTATGCCTTTGTGCTTTTTTTCTGGCTACCTTATTACTTAATAGTTAAGCACTAAGGCTCAGCTAAAACAAACATTGGCCCTGATTCAGACTGTGTTGAGTTGAAGTGTAGTTGCTATTCATTGCACCTCATAACATCTGATACTGTGAGGTTAGGTATTTATTGGGTGTGATAAATAGCACATATCCCAAGAGTTTTGGGGGAATAGGATAAGGATTTTAGGGCTTAACACACCAACATTTGCCTACTGGGGTGAATACTCTATTGTTTCCCCTGTTAATTTCTGGCAAATGTTACCACCTGAAATTTAATGAAGGATGAAATATTTAACACACTAGTAATTACCAAGTGTGGGTTTGCGCAGGGGTCAGTAAATTCTGACCAAGTCAGAATCAAGGCCCAAGTGCCAATGCTAACTATTAAATGGCTGAGTCTAGCATCAATGTTAAAAATGGCTTATTAGTATCTGCAGAATCCCCTCTCCCCCAGAATTAAAGTAACCAGACGTGGAAATAACACAGAGTATGAGATTTGAAGGAAGTATATGTGGGAATCAGTGCTTCCTCACTGATTATTGCACTTTTTTCCCCTGGTGTTTCACATAGAGATTTCAGCTACTTTTACCACACGTTATAGTTCCAATGGGCCATGTAATCCAATTATCTAGCTTATCTGCAGGGGCGTATGGTAAGAATGAGTGAAAGGGGCATCGCCCTACCACCCCTTGGGGAGTAACAAGTGGATGAGAATTTGCACCGAGCTGCTGTAAATATATTGCGCTTGTTGCTCCGTGACAAAATAGTTTCAATCTGTATTTATTTTGAGGGAAAGGGGGTGTTGACTGGGCCCTGTTTATGTGTTAACTGGACAAGGTTTTCCTTGCTATGGAGGCAAAAGCCAGGGCAGTGACATCACACTGGTGGGTGCGGTGTGGTAGTTTCGTTTTGGGCGTTAGTTTCATGGTCCAGAGCGCGGTCCGAAGAGCCCCATTAATCTTAATATCCAGGGGTGGGGCAGGCCGATTGAGATACTGTAGGAGTGGGGTGTGTCTGTGACCTCTGCCTCAGTCACTACCACCTAGCAACACATATTGATGACCTTCCTAATGGGTAGGCTGGGGTCTAAGGGAGGAGTCCAGCAGCTTCCTTCGAGGTCAAGGAAAGAGGTACAGCATGGGTTTTTGTTTTCTTTTTGCCAGTGTAGACCAGTCACCACCAGGAAGAATATCTTGGTGAGTCTTGGTGTGCAGTTAGTTTTTGTTTTTATTAAAAACCTGTGTTTTTTAAAAGTACTTTACATTTGTGAGAGCTCTCAGCTACCTAAACGTTCTATTGGACTCTGGGCTTTGTGAAACAGTAAGTCCCCCTCTCTCATATCTGGTCATCTCCCTCTATTTCTCTGTGCTTCCCTCTCTCTCCACATATATTAGTTAATTTGCTGTACGGGTTAGTGAATTTTCTGGCTTCTGTTGTCTCTTCGATATAAATCTCTTAAACTCGGCATGTCCCCACAGCAGCAAGTTGAGAAGGGGGCTTCACTCGACTCCAGCTTGCGCTAGGCAGAGGTTTCGCAGGGAGAGGGTGGTGAGGCTGGTACAGGTCTAATTAAATATTATAATCTCGAAATGAAAGAAAAATAAATATCTGCTGCCTTCTGAGGTTTACACACACAGATTTTAAAGTAGCCAGTTTCTCAGAGAACGAAAGTGAACCATTTTGCGCACTTGTGTGGGCATTGCATGTGTGGGAGCACAGTGTTCATATAAGTGTTTGGATTTATACCCAACTCTAACTCTGTAGGGTTTCTGAACCCAGCAACCTTGCACTTAGGTGTGTGGCAGATTTGTAGCATCATGCTCAGATTTTTTCATGTTTTCACAGCAGCACCCTCCCCCTCTTCACAGCTAGCCACAAACTCAGAATCTCTCTGGATCTAACCTGTGTACTTTAGTAATGTTGTGAATTATTCTAGGACACACGCTAATTTCAGTTGGGTGTGAAATTTGCTTGGCGCTAAGTTTCCGAAGTTTCTAAGCAACATGTTATTTCCCCTCTAGCCTCCCTCCGATTTCCATGCTGAAACCCAAGCATTTGGGGTTTGCCTATATTAATTGTAGCCAACATAGTCCATATTTTTAAAAAGACGTGTGTTAGAATCATTTAATAAAATAATAATGTTGCCCGGAGCCCCGTCATGTGCTCGGCTTCCATTGGAAAGAGGGCTGCTAGTCAGTTCCTTCCATACCCTGTACACAATCAAATGTCACTTTCTCCTACCCTCTGGAGGGGCTTGGGAGGCCTGTGTGGCTTAATCGGAAGCACTGCTGTATTTTTTGTTTTAAGGGTGCAGTTGTTTTGTAATCTCCTATCCTAAAAGAATAGGGCAGTGTAAAATCTTGGAGACACGTTTCCCATTTGAAAAGCCCTAATAAGTGTGCCAATAAAGTCACCATGGTATGACCACCAGTGCATGCTTTCCACACCAGGCGCCAAGCTGCAGGGTGGGGGCTTCAATTGGGAAACATCTTAATGGGTTAAAGACATTTATTTGTGAAGAGTTCCTTGTGTTTCCAGCAAATCTCAGCCAGCAATACAAATGGCATGGTAAAGCTGGTGATTAATGTACCCACCAAGAGATCTGAGTTGTATTTAGTGTTAACTAGTGTAGAGGGTTGATGTGCCTGCTGCAAATTACAACATGTAACACTCAGATCACAGAGTATAGCACAGTGAGTTACTGCTTTTGTCTCAGAGATCCTTTTGTTACTTACAGTTCAAATGTTACCATCCTAATATAGCACAGGTAGCTATGAACTAACACCAAACAGCTGCATGCAAACAGCAAGGCATGGGGTTAGAACTTTATAGTCCCCCCAATCGTTTCTTAGTCTAAGGTTGCTATAAATATGTGTTCCTTTTGGATGCTAATACATTCTTATTAGTAAGTACAACCTAAATCACTGTGCTGTGTTGTAAATCCCAAGTTTGTGTTTCTATCAACCATGCACTCTTAACATATAAGGTCAACTCGTATGGATGACCATTCACTTCTACACCTTGCCGTCATCATGGTCTTACGTAACATTTCCTATGCATTGATTTACACACTTAAAAAGAGGCATGGTCTCTATAATGTGTGATTAAAATAAATCGTTCTGACGCCCTATATTGGGATACAAAGCACTATAAAAGAAATTAAAAGCATGTGATAGAGAGGGCTATGGAGAGATGAAGGTCACAGTTGGAGGATGGAAGTGAGGGAATCCATGGAGAAGGTGATCATTGGGGGAAAGAGGCCACCAATGAAGATTGTTGCACCTGGTGCCATCAGAACAAAAGCTGGCCTTGAATGCAGGTAGTTCTCTCATCAGTTGCCACTCACCAGTGCTGAGGGCTCAGAAAAACTGCAATGGATGTTGTCTTGAGTAAACACATGTCCAACGCCTGCCTTTTCATATTTATAGGTCTCATTTATTTTTACGCGCTATAACAAAAACAAAGAAATGCTTTGAACAAACTTCAGGTCACTAAAATGTTTTGATTACACTTTTATTACTTCTAGTTTGTGTTACATTGTTCCTGAAGCATCACACGAAGGTTGATTCAGCCACCAGATGCGTATCCATGCTGTTTCCTCCTTATTTCTAGGGACACTATTGAACAAAAGGACTCCAGGCTGCCTGCGGCACCCACATACTAATTCCATCCATTCATTTATTCTCTGAGTATTATTATTATTATTAGCAGTGGTGTAACAGGAGTGTCAAAGCCGTTCGCAATCAAATTATTGTAGTGTTTACCATGAACGACGTTACCACCAGTCTGGACCTTCATGACTTTATCAACCAATACAGAAAAGAGGCAGAGTTTTGTTACACGTAGGACACATTTGGAGTGCCTTTTTAGGTTTCGCCTAGCGTTGCTGCGCACATGCGCAGCTCACTCGGCGAGATTTATTGTGAAGGAGGACTTTGAGAGAAGGGCTTGAAGCCCCGCCCCATATTTCCATTGGCTTGCGTCACCGTTTGTGGTAAACGGTGGCCTGCCATTTGGAAATAAGCTTTCTGGGGTGCCTACTTTTCGCTTTTTTGTCCGGCCCATCCGAACTGGATCGCCTACTTCACGGCTGTTGTGAAGCAGTTTCTTATCGCAAGAAGCGTGTTATGTAAACAAGCCCTGCGATCTAGTACGGATGGGCCGTCTCAAAAGAAGACAGGGTGCCGCGTGTTTATTTTTGCATCGCGCTTTCACTTTAAAGTGAAAGCACGATGCAAAAATAAATAAACAGCGGCTGACTGGCGAGCGCTTGTTCTTGAAGAGACTTGTAAGTCTTCTTGTGACAAACGTTGATGCATGCAGGCAGTCATTTTGACAAGCTTTAATTGGAGAGAGGACAAACTCAGGATGTTTGAAAGCCACAAAGATTTGATTCGATTTCTAAGGACTTTAATCTTTTCCAGCTCAAACTTAACCCTCTTGGGGACGTGGCCAAGCAGTCAGACATGGTGGACGCGAGATAGAACAGCTCCTGTAGCCCTTCCCAAAATCCGCTGAATATCCTACCGGCATCGTCCCAAAAGCGGATCCAGAGGCTGGCAGACGAATACTAGCCCACTCACAGGTTCCTTGGGGCCGCTCCACTGAGCTAAATCATGTGCGGCCGCCCATGTAACATCCGAAGAACGGCACGTCCTACAGCGGCAGTAAGTGCGGCTGATTATTGCCGCACCACCTCGAAGGTGGGCTCTTGGCCCTGGGGTGCTGCGGTAGTTGCACAGCACGGGTGCTGCCAACTGACGGTGGCTGGGGGCGAACCTAGCGACCCGGGCTGAAGAGCGGTGCATCTGGCGACCCCGATTGAGGCCTGTAATTGATCTCAGCTACCCCCGGAGCGCGGAGAGAAGCCCTCGCCGTGACCCACGGCCGGTACACACACGGCAGAGTTGGTACCGCGCGGCCATTCGGGCGGCAGATACCAATCTCAGGAGGTAAACAGGAGCAGGGCGACGGAACCTCCAACACGCAACAGATATCGAAGAGTACTGGAGGTAGGGTGAGTGTGCGGCAGACACCGGAATGCGCGGGCCATATTTAATATACAATAACACTGTTGGAGTTCAAAGTCATAAACACTATCTGCAGAGACTCGAACCGGCTAAGTTCGGCGCATCGAACATTAGCAATTTTGGCCCACAATTTGATCTTGGGGCTCAGCGGTACGCAGGCATACTATAAACAAGCATTTTCAATGCAATAGGTCTCGCATTTGCGAGAGTTTATGCTATTGGCATTGTAAATGACAATGCCTTTTATTTATTTGCTTAAAAAACCAACACATTAATAAAAGGCATTGTAATCTACAATGCCAATAGCTCAAACTCTAGTACATGCGCGACCTATTGCATTACAAATGCTTGTTTAGTTGGGTGTGCTTGCCTGTGAAACTCCAATGCACCCACCTTTGTAATTCAAGTGTGCTCGTTATACTCCGGTATATAATTTCTGCCTCACCCCTTTTCAAATCTAATAGCCCCCACTGCCTATCTGAATTAATGGTTAAGTTGTAAAAAGGACATTGCTTTTGTGGTAACTTAAGTATAATACCCAAAACTTCAACCACCCATTTTCAGTCTGTCTAATGCCTTTCTCAGTGCTGCATACCACAGAACTTACAAAAGAAACCCCTCAGTAGTTTTCTGAGAGATAACGGCATGTAGTTCTACAAAAATGTGATCTTGATTTCCATCATTTCTGAAATTTTCCATTGATTTTCCAACTCATTACACAAAACAACGCCCAATCAAGTGATTATATGAGAAGAGAAATAATTAAGCTATATGCAGAAATTTAGGCACTCAAAAGTTAATCAAAAGCCACCCTCAAACTTAAACCAAGGGGTTAATTATTTTTAAAATGACATATCGCTGATTCAGACTGCAGCAAAATCGGCCACGTATTTGCCAACCAACTGCATCTGAACAATTAGGCTTACTTTAAACAGTTTAGGGATCATGTCCATACGCCCCACAGCACTCATCATGGTACTAGAGTTCACCCCAAGACAGCGCGGAGATACTCTAGCGGATGACACAAGCTGTAGTAAATTCCTGCCTCATCAATAACTCAAAAGGCAGGTTGGAGGTTTCTAAATTAACTTTATTTGCCAGAGTGCCGGGACGCGTCCTTTCTGCCGCGTTACCTCGTGGCGATCTGGCACGTAGCCGCGCCCCTTCCCGGCATGCCCTTGGCGCGCTCACAAACACTAGAGCGCGTCACTACATATCTCCCTCCTTTAGACCAACCAACAATGGGGCCAACAGCTAGCATAAACATTTACAGTCTTACTGGATTCGTGTGTCAAAGTCTTCAAACCTCCTCGGCACCTTGATCACTCTGCCCAGTCTAGTACGGGTCTGTTTAGGGACATGAGCGGTTCTTTGGTCCCCTGTCAGGAGTTCTCCGCCTACTTTCGCTTCTCCTTGCATCTCTCTCTCCTTTGCTCTGACGTCTGAGTTCTTTGGTGTACTTTGACTAGTCGTTTCTCTTCCTCCACTTCCTCCTGAGGCGTCTTGATCTTCCCTACCTTTCTTGGGAGTGGCAGGCCCTTGCTCTACATTATCCTGTTCCCTGTCTATCTCAGGCTCATTTCCTTCCTCCGAGATTGGTAACCTTCTGTCCTCCGGATCTTCCCACTTCATGATTTTGTTGCACTTCGCCATCCTATCCTGCGACCATATCTTCCCGTCACTCAACAGGGCTGACCTGGTATAGGGTTCTACCACTTGCAATGGTGGACTGAATTTACTGTCTCCTTTCCTCCTCAGAATAGCTTGTTTCACTCTCACCCACTCTCCCCTTTCTAGGGTTACTTCCTTGACGTTACGTCGTTTGTTGTAGTACTCGGTGTATAAGGCTTGCACCTTGTCCATGTTGCGTCTTACCACCGCTGGCGACCATCTGCTTTGTACAAGGAGTTGTTTCCATGCTAAATTGTCCTTTGTGAAAGGATCACGCCCACGGAGGATTTTGAATGGACTGTACCCGGTGTTTGTCGGGGTGATTCGATAGGCCCACAGCATTCGTTGGAGCTCCTTTTCCCAGTTAAGTCCTGCGCTTATCGCTGCTTGTACCGACCCCATGATTACCCGGTTAAACCTCTCTGCTAGTCCATTCCCCGCCGGGTGGTAGACAGGAGTGTGTTTGACCACTATTCCATTTCAGTCCATGAATGCGTTCCATTTTGCTGACACAAATTGTGGACCATTGTCGCAGGTAATCACCTTTGGGATTCCTTCCCTCAAGAATGTGGTCGTGAGGAAGGCTATCACAGCCTCGCTGTCTGCCGTTTCACATACTTCCACCTCAGGCCATTTAGAGTATCTGTCTACTAATACTATGGCGTATTTGGGTACACCTTCTGCATTCAGAATGGGACCCAGTATGTCCACTGAAAGCATTTCCCACGGGCTGGACGGACAGGTGAACTTCCCTAGTGGCGGGCGTAGTAATACTTGCGTTTTGCCTGCCCGGTTGCACAATTCGCACGTTCTGACGTGCCTCTCCAGTTGCCCGTCCATTGCTGGCCACCAGTATGCCTGCTTCGTTCTCGCCTTGGTCTTCATGACGCCAAGATGTCCTTCGTGTAGGATGGTTAGAAGATGGCTCACCAAGGCTTGCGGATGGACCACCTTATCCCCTCTCAGTAGGAACACTGGATTGTCTCCGATGGATAGTTCCTCCCGGACTTCCCAGTATTTCCTCAATTCACTGTTAAGGTGCTTCTTGTCTGGCCATCCTTGGGTTACGTAACTCTTCACTGCTCCTAGAGTCTCGTCAGCTGCGTACGCTTCTTCCCACTCTTGTGCGCTGACCGCTCCTTCGTGGTCTTGTGTGAGTGCCACCATGTATCCTTCCCATTCGGAGGGCACTTGATCTCCCGCTGGCTCCATTGCGGCTGCTCTGCTCAAAAAGTCGGCTACCTTGTTTTTGGACCCGGGGAGGTACTCCACATCGTACACGTAATCCAACAGTCTCAGGGTCATCTTCGCGATGCGAGGGTTCGCATGTGCGTGTCCGGTTGATGTCAGGACTTTCACCAATGTTTTGTGATCCGAGCGGAGTAGAAACTTCGCACCCCAAAGAAACTGTCTGAACCGTTCCATGGCCCAGACGGTTGCCAGCATTTCCTTCTCTATCACACTGAATTTCTCCTTGTTGGTTGCTAAGGACTGCGAGGCAAAACTGACAGTGGTGACTTCTCCGTTTTGGGATCTCTGCATTAACACCGCACCCAGTCCCTTGTCACTGGCATCGGTGATTAGTATGGATAGAGCTTCTTGGTCGAACCCCTCAAGGGGAATGGCGGTACAGATGTCTTGTTTTAGCTTTCCAAATTCTTCTTGCTCTTCGTGCGTCCACTTGAAGGTGTTCTTTTCTTTCAAGAGCTGTCTTAAGTGGTGTGTTTGGGATGCGAAGAGAGGGACAAACTTGCTGTAGAACTCCGCCATGCCTAGGAAGGAACGAACGTCTTCCTTCCTTTTGGGTGTAGGCGCTTCTTTGATGGCTGCAACGTTGGCTCGCTTCGGTTCTATCCCCCTTCCGCTGATTTCGTGGCCCAGGTACATCACCGATCCTACTCCAAATCTGCATTTTTCCTATTCAGTGGTGAGACCATTTTGTGCTAGTATCGCTAAGACGGTGTGCAGTTTCTCGTCGTGGTCTTCCTTCGATTTCCCCATGACGAGGATGTCATCCTGGAAGTACTGAACTCCTTCCACCTTCTGGAACAGCCGGTGCATGAGCTTTTGGAACACCGCGGCGCCTGAGGCAAGTCCGAACGGCATCCTGAGAAACTTGTAACAGCCAAAAGGTGCGATGAACGATGTTAGGTGATTGCATGATGCATGCAAAGCAATTTGGTGGTGAGATCCACTGTTGAGAACCACTTGACTCCCTTTGTTTTCGCCAACATCTCGTTTATCCGGGGTAGCGGGAACTTATCCACCAAGATGTTCTTCTTGAGCTCCCTCAAATCCATACACAGGTGCACCTTCCCATTGGGTTTCTGGGCGACCACCAGTGGTGCGAGCCATTCTGCACTTTCGATGGCTTCTATGACTCCATTTCTCTCTAGGTGTTGCAATTCTTCTTGGACCGCTTCCCTGCTCCTGAAAGGGATGTTGCGAGCTTTGTGGCTTACTGGCGTCGCTCCGGCCTTCAGGCGTATCTTGTGCGTTGTAGGAGAGTAGGATCTGCACTTATGTTGCCCCCAATTTTTTTCTGATGTATACACTGGTTTCTGGCTATTGTCTGGCTGGGTCCCTGCTAATCAGGGCCCCAGTCTCTCTGATCTCGCTAAACGACTTGGTGTGCATATTAGATGCACTAGTGATTGGATACTGTGGTACCTTATGAGCCCCTAATATATGGTACCTTAGGTACCTAGGGCATTGGTACTTCACAGGCCTACCAGGGGCTGAAGCATGTATTATGCCACCTTTGGGAAGTAGACTCAATCTGACACCGCAGGCCTGCTACTGCAGCCTGGGTGTTAGCACTCCTCACTGAGGTATAGGTTCCTATATCTCACCATGCACACACATATAAACCTATCAGCCACCCTTATGGCAGGCCCTATCAATCCTGAGGGCAGGGTGTTTGGTTTACTATGTGAGGGGGTGCCTCTGCATGAGCAGGACCCCTCTGCAGCTGGCAGAGTCTATTCTCTGTGGCTGTTTGTGGATGCAGTTAAACCATATACTCTTAAGTGCATTATAACCCAACGGTAAATGCTAACTTTGGAATGACTGCATCAAAACATGTCATGTTTGGTGTCAAACAACTTGGAATCATACCCCACACCAGTAACTGGTGTGGGAGTATGATCCCACCCTTCTAGAGGGGACGACATGTACACACTGTAGTAAAATGACAGAAATCTGAAAGAGCCCTGGCATCACAAAATGGATGCCACCAGCACAGACGCTGGGCTGCCCTCCTGCTGCTGACTGAAACTCGCAGTGGAGGAAGCCCAACAATAGGCATCCTGTCACAGGGAGGTGTCACCACCTTCCAGACAGGATTTAGTGTATTGGAGCAAGGTGGGTGCACTTGTGGAGTGCTTTGAAGTCCTGCACTGGGGGAGCAGTAGGCTCCTCTGTGCATATGCCAGCTCAAACCGGTTCAGGGGCAAACCTGTCCCTGCTCTGGCGCGAAACTGGACTAAGGGAAGTGGGTGTAACCACCCCCTACCCTGACCCTCCTAGAGGAGTGGTCATTGAGCTAGTCCCTCCCCTATCTTCAGTATAAGATAGCAAACTTTGCCATTGCAAAACAGATAACCCTGGACGACGCTCTACAAAGAAGAATCCTGGCCCTTCGACGTTCCACTACCTTTGGAAGACAGAAGAATCTCCCTTGGAGTCAAGGAGTGACTCCCCTGCTTGGCAGGCACCAAAAACCTTAATCAACGGTCGCAAACTTTCCCGCTCCCACCGGAGTTCGAAGTCCCTGCCCCGGAAGTGGATTTCCTGACTTCTCGACGGCCAAAGCTGTGGCGAGTGGACCCCATGAGTGACTAGGAACAGCAATACCCGGGTACTGTGCACTATTGTCGAGTGCAACCCCTACACGACGATCTACGAACTTGTGCATTGGACCATTTGTGGCCCAAGCCTCCAGTAGGTTTTGCAGCGAAAATCAGAGGCCTACCCAGTCCCGAGTGACCGTGGGCTCCTGTGAAGCATTTCCTCAAGAGGCGTCTTCGCGATCCCTTGCCCGTTGGCTTGTGGGTCCCCCGAAGACTTTCTTATCGATTCAAAGGGCTCCCCTGGTTGCTCCAGGCCTGCCCTCACTCACCCTTGCCGGTCTCACCGCTGACTTTCTTCGATTTCCATGAGACTTGCAGTTGCCACGGCTTGTTGGCTCCAATCCGGTTGCCGACACCGCAGTCAGCTGCAGACGTCGTGGGACACTCCAAATCCAGCTGCTGGTCATCGTTGATCTCTCCTGGACCTCGTGAGCGAAGAGTCAAAACATCATCGACGACCTGAAATCACCCGACATCCGTGGTCAGCCATCTTCCTGGCCACCGGTCACTGGCAAGTGACTTTGAACACTGTCCCTTCAATTTTCAGGTCATCTCCATCTTGAATCCACCCTTGGATTCCACCTGACACTTCTTCAGTCGACACAAGCAGCAAGTCTTCTTTGGTCTTTGGTCTCCATAGAAAACAGCGACCCGACACCAAAAGACACCTATACACCCGGCTTCCCTGGGTGAGGTGACTCGTGCACTCCGGTGCCCTAGTGGGTGTTGGCCCTCGAAATACTTACCTTGTAAGTGGCTTGCTTGTAGACTTCCTCGTAGTACCCTTAAACTTTAAAAATCAAACCGCGACTTGCTCCATTGTAATCAATAGGGAACCCGCGGCTGTGTTCACACACTGCACACGTCTCCCGTGGGCCTGTTACTTACCTGCTTTCACTGCAGTAGTGAAGCCCCAGTGATTCTACAGGCCCTAGGCCTTGTCATTTTGCAAGTCGACATTCTTAACCCATTTTTTTAGTATATGGTCTGGTACGCCCCTAGGCCTCCAGCCATATTTGTGCTTAACTTATTGTGAAACGTTGACATTTGAATGTGTTCCTGGCTTCTAATCTCATAAAGAGATTAGTAGAGTGTGTCTAGTAATAAATACATATATATTTGATATATATATCTGTGTGTTGTCCTTTCATTTGGTAATTCAAGAGATTATAAGGTAAAACAAGCTGCTTTACATTCTTCTGAGACTTAGCCTGAAGGCTGCTCTCCACAGCTACCACTAGGATAGCTTTCTTTAAAAGGTTGTCTTAAACCTATCTACCATAAGAGTCGAATTGGACTGGTGCAAGGTGGCCACTATAACTAGTGACCAGCATATGCCAGGCCAACTTCTCACATTGGTGGGCAGCGTGTGGGATTCCAGCTTGCCATTGTTTTACCAGAAAATCTCTATTTGAATTACTAACTGAAAACCACTAAAGGCACTCAAGGTACATATAAAAGTCAAGCTTAGTATCAATAAGTTCTACTGAATTTAGAGTTGTTTGTGAAGGGATAGCACACCCTTGCTACAGCTCAAGCTAGGATCAGTAGGCCACAAACTAGTTTAAGTAGTGCAACACTGCATAACACTAGAATGTCCTTAAGGGATGGAGCCAGTGGGTCCAAGGCAAAAACCAAAGGAAATGATGGACGGAGTGTTGAACATTGCAAGCACTCACCCCCAGTCAACTGATCTGGGTTTAATCCATCACCGTTCTTTAGCCCACTCTGCCACCCCAGTTCAGACATGGCCATATGCAAATCAGTCTGACCCTGTGCCTCATGGGAACAGTCCAGGCCGAACTGCCAAGCCATGTCTTCCCTGGACCGGAAACAAGCTTCCTAGGACCGGTTACTAGCATTTCAGCCGTCTTCAACCAGGCTTGCTTGAATCCAGTGGCAAAGTGAGCAAGGGACTCACGTCTGAGCATACCCTGCCAACTTATGGCGAACAAAGCAAAAATCAAAGGAAATGATGGACGGAGTGTTGAACATTGCAAGCACTCACCCCCAGTCAACTGATCTGGGTTTAATCCATCACCGTTCTTTAGCCCACTCTGCCACCCCAGTTCAAACATGGCCATATGCAAATCAGTCTGACCCTGTGCCAGTGGGTCAACCCAACCCCAGTATAAGGACATGACCTTCTTTGACTTGAAGGCCATGTGTGTTGCAAGACACCTGGCATTAGGACAGAGTCCCTCCACACTACACCTGATAAATCTACTTATTGCAGATGATCTTAGACTGGCTCTAGGAGCTGGTGGATCTGGATCAGGGGGTGTGTCAGCCATAGTCTCTGGGTCTGATGATGAAAATCAAGATGACCTGGAGTCTGTGATTGAAGGGCCAGACCCAGAAAGGTCTGAACAGGACAGAGGAATTCTCCCTAAGAGAGATGAAAGAGTGGAAGAAAGGCATAGGTCCCCTTCAAGGGAATCTAACCTCTCATATCACTCTGACAAGGATTCTGTCCATCAGAGGAACTCATACTTACATAGAGAGGCCTCCTCTGAAAGAAGGTACAAGATGCTCCAGTATGAGGAAGCTAGGCTTGCCCTCAGAACCAAGCAATTGGCCTTAGATAGAGAAGCCTTTGAGCTCCAGGGAGCTTCTAGAAAAGAGGGGTTAGATACCCCTGGTGGCAGCAACAGTGTCCCTAGAGGCAGAGATTACATTCCAGACCATAGAAGCCTGTCCAAGTTTGTTCCTCCCTACCAGAGTGGGGATGATATCCACAAATGGATAACTGCTATGGAGAGGGCCTGTAAAGTTCAACAGGTCCCCGAGAAACAGTGGGCAGCAATCTTGTGGCTCTCCTTTTCCGATAAAGGTAGAGACAAGCTCCTCACTGTTAGAGAAGAGGATGCTAATGACTATGAAGCCCTGAAGAGTGCATTAATAGATGGGTTTGGCTTAACCACTGAACAGTACAGGTTGAAGTTCAGAGATACCCAGAAAGCACAGACTCAGGATTGGACTGACTTTGTTGATTGTGCAACCAAGGCTCTAGAAGATTGGCTGGTTGGTAGTAGAGTTACTGATTTTAAGGGATTGTATAATCTTATCATGAGAGAACAGGTCCTTAATAATTGCCAAAAACAGTTGTTGCATCAGTACCTGGTGGACTCTGATCTGACCTCTCCCCAAGAATTGGGAAAGAAGGCAGACAAATGGGTCAGAACCAGGGTGAGGCAGAAAACCCAGAACCAAGGGGGTGACACCAAGAAGCAAGATCCTAAAGGCTCAGATAAAGGCGGGGATAAGTCAAAAGACCAGAAGTCTTCACAAGGGCCCCAAAAATCTGCATCTGGTGGGGATTCGCAGTCTACAAAGGGAAAAGGCCAAAAGAAGCCCTGGTGCAAATTCTGTAAACAGAAAGGGCACTGGACTTCTGATTGTACCAAGTCCAAAGACCAAACCACCACCACTCCAGCCCCTAAGGCAACTGTTGCCCCTAGTGCAGTCATTGGTGGAGGTGGTAATCAGACTAAGGGTGTAGTAGGGTTGACCCTGGGTTCTGATGTGGACTCGGGCCTAGTCAGAGTACCAACACAGGCATTGCTAGTTTGTGAGGGAGACCTTGATATGTCCTTCCTAGTGAGCCCCAGTAATCTGGGCAAGTACAAACAGAAGCCTATCATAAATGGCAAACAGGCTTTGGCATTCAGGGACACAGGTGCTAGTGTCACCATGGTGGCAGAGGATCTAGTGGACCCTGCACAGATCATCCTGGGTTTAATGTACCAGGTTACCAATGCAAGCAATGTCAGGACCAACCATAGTCTGGCAGTTGTGAATTTCTCCTGGGGAGGGGTAACTGGCCTCAAAAAGGTAGTAGTCAGTGCAGACCTCCCGGTCGAATGTTTGTTGGGCAATGATCTGGAGACTTCAGCCTGGTCTGAAGTGGAATTATGGACTCATGCTGAGATGTTAAGCATACCTGCATAGGTGTTTGCTGTGACCAGGTCACAGGCCAAAATGCATAAATCTGAACCAGTTCTGGATCCTGAAACTATGGACCAGTTGCTACCCAAGAGGAGGAGCAGTAGGGTTAAGGCTGTGCCTTCCCTTCTGTCTCAGATCTCAGATTCCCCTCCTGAGGGAGGAGAAGCAGAGCCTGAAGAAGGAACTGCCCCAGAGGAACTTGAGCCTGGTCAGGTTGAGCTCTTGGGGGCAGGGGGACCTTCCAGGGAAGATCTGAGCAAGGAGCAACAGTGCTGCCCCTCTCTTGAACCCCTCAGACAGCAAGCTGCTGCTGAGGCTGCTGGGAGTGCTAGTGGGTCCCATAAAGTTTATTGGGATGAGGGACTCCTATATTCTGAGGCTAGAGATCCTACCCCTGGAGCCACCAGGAGGTTGGTAATACCTCAGAAGTTTAGGGGATCCTCTTGACCCTAGCACATGATATCCCATTGGCAGGACACTTGGGCCAAAACAAGACCTGGGACAGGCTTGTTCCACATTTTCATTGGCCACACATGTCAGAGGATACCAAGGAATTTTGTCGCTCCTGTGTCACTTGCCAAGGCAGTGGCAAGTCAGGTGGCACAACAAAGGCCCCTCTGATATCACTACCTGTGGTGGGGGTTCCCTCTGAAAGGGTAGGGATTGACATTGTCGGTCCCCTTGACCCTCCAACTGCATCTGGGCACAGATTTATACTGGTGGTAGTGGATCATGCCACCAGGTACCCAGAAGCCATTCCCCTCAGGACCACTACAGCCCCTGTAGTGGCAAGAGCCCTCATTGGAGTCTTCTCCAGAGTGGGTTTCCCTAAGGAGGTTATATCTGACAGAGGTACCAACTTCATGTCAGGATATCTAAAAGCAATGTGGAAGGAGTGTGGTGTCAATTCAGTTCAGTAAATCTTTATTTCGCTGATTAAAAATCAACATAAAAAGTACAAAATACAAATACAATATACAGTGTACAGTATATTTACATTAGATCTGAGCCGACGGACATTAAAAACAGGTTAAAAACAAAACTTTAAAAAGGCACTTTGCAAAGGGCACATTACATTATTAATTCATCATTATTCAATCACGGGTATTCCTCAATCTTACCGACACTCTCAAGAAATTTACAATCGAGCACAAAGTGCAGGTGTCCACGGCCATTTGTACGAAATTCAGGGCACTCTTGGCTTCACGTATTTTAGCCTCCTTTAGGATATGAACAAGAAATTTGCGAAGGGGGATTTGATAAAAAGAACACAGAAGTACAAAATGAAGGGTGTCCTGCGGAGACCTATTGTCGCAGCCGCAGGCACCCTTCTGCTCAACCGTTACTGTGAAACCTGGAGGATAAGCTAAAATGTGGTGTAACAGGTTGAGCCTAAAACGGCACATTAAAAATCTGTCCTGGTGATTATGCATTAGATATAAATAGGGCTCCATTCCTGCTCCATTGCTCACTCGGTGGTGTGCTATGACTGATTTCTTTAAGGAGTCAGTGCTTGCTCTTTGTGCTTCAAATTTATCCAGTAGCTCTCTTTTAATCTGGTTTCTACATGTGGGGGTAATGGAGGTAGGATCACTGAAAAGAGATAGGTGGTCGATTGAATCCAATGTCTCTTTTATGTACCTCAGCCATGGGATACGTAGGTGGTTGTCCATTTGCAAGCAGTCCTGAGCTATTTGCCTGCTTAGTTCCGCTGCGGGATTCACCCATAACCTGAGCCATAGCATAATGGGTCTCACCTTTACCCAGTCGGTGATATAAGGTAACCCCAGTTTTGTGTGTGTTATTCCTGCTGGGGTACCCTGTGGTAGCTTCAATATCCTCCTAAAAATGTATCTTCCTCCAGTTGCAGGGGCCTTACATCTCTAAATCCCCAGACCTCCGCTCCGTAAATGGCTTTTGCAGTGCTAACCGCCACATACAGATTCATCACCTGTTCCGGCGACCACCTCCCCAGTCTACGAGCAAAGTTATGAATAGCCCCATTTGCCGATACCAGCTTTCTGCATCTATCCTCCATTAACAGATCAAACTTTGTATCCCCGTCAAACAGTAGACCCAGATAAGAAAAAGAGCTCACTGTTTCCAATTTGTGCGACCCTATTTTAAAAGCAAATTTCCTGCTTGGTTTCTTGCCAGCTATCATGACATACGATTTGCTCAAATTTACGGACAAATCTAATTCGTCCATAAACTCCACAAATCCATTGACCAATTGTTGTAGGCTCACGGCCGTCCTGGCAAGCAGGACGGCATCGTCAGCATACAGTAGAACCGGTATGTGACGATTACCAGCTTTGGGACAATCCACATTTAAGGCAATTACAAATTCACTACTCCCTACCACCCACAATGCAATGGGTTAGTTGAAAGGTTCAACAAAACCCTAAAGGGAATGATTAAAGGCCTCCCAGAAAAGCTTAGGCAAAAATGGGACCTTTTACTTCCCTGCCTTCTGTTTGCATACAGGGAGGTCCTACAGAAAGGGGTTGGCTACAGCCCTTTTGAACTTCTGTTTGGGCACCCTGTCAGAGGCCCATTATGTTTGGTGAAGGAGGGATGGGTGTTACCTCTCAACCCTCCCAAACGGGATGTGATGGACTATGTACTTGGTCTCCGCTCCCGGATGGCAGAGTACATGAAGAAGGCAACTAAAAACCTTGAGGCTAGCCAAGAATTACAAAAAGCTTGGCATGACCAAAAGGCTGTCCTGACTGTTTATCAGCCAGGCCAGAAAGTGTGGGTGTTGGAGCCTGTGGCCCCAGCAGCTCTCCAGGACAAATGGAGTGGCCCCCATACAATTGTTGAGAAAAAGGGAGAAGTCACCTACTTGGTGGATCTTGGAACTCCCAGGAGCCCCCTTAGGGTGCTCCATGTCAACAGACTTAAGCCATATGTGGACAGGGCTGACATGGGCTTGCTCATGGCAACTGATGAGGATCAGGAGGAGGAGAGTGACCCTCTCCCTGACCTGCTCTCACAGAACCCTGATGATGGGTCAGTTGATGGTGTTGCTTTGGCAAGCAGCCTCACTGAGCATCAGCAAACTGAATGCAGACAAGTTCTGCAACAGTTCAGACATATGTTTAGCCTGACCCCAAGTCGGACTTCCTGGTGGACCCATGAGGTGGACACTGGAGACAGTCTGCCTGTAAAGAGTAACATCTACAGGCAACCTAACCATGTCAGGGACTGTATCAGGACTGAAGTCCAGAAAATGTTGGAACTAGGTGTTATTGAGCCTTCAGATAGCCCTTGGGCTAGCCCAGTAGTCCTTGTACCTAAACCTCATACCCAGGGTGGTAAGAAAGAAATGAGGTTTTGTGTTGACTACAGAGGCCTCAATGCAGTCACCAGGACTGATGCCTATCCAATTCCAAGGGCAGATGAACTTATAGACACGTTGGCCTCAGCCAAGTATCTCAGTACATTTAACCTAACAGCTGGCTATTGGCAAATCAAGTTAGCTGATGATGCCAAGGCCAAAACAGCATTTTCAACCCCTGGTGGGCACTATCACTTTGTGGTAATGCCCTTTGGTTTGAAAAATGCACCTGCCACTTTTCAGAGGTTGGTGAATAAAGTTCTGACTGGTATGGAAACTTATTGCTCAGCTTATCTTGATGATATTGCTGTCTTTAGTTCCACCTGCCAGGATCACCTGGTCCACCTCAGGAATGTTTTGGAGGCCCTGCAAAAAGCAGGCCTCACTATCAAGGCCACTAAGTGCCAGATAGGGGAGAGTCAGTTTGTGTACCTGGGCCATCTTGTAGGTGGAGGCCAGGTTCAACCATTGCAGAGCAAAATCCAAACCATAATGGAATGGGTAGCTCCAACAACCCAGACACAGGTTAGAGCCTTTTTAGGCCTGGCTGGGTACTATAGGAGGTTTGTTAAGGGATATGAATCTATAGTGACCCCCTTAAATGATCTGACCTCTAAGAAAATGCCAAAAAAGGTTCAGTGGACAGCTAGCTGTCAAAAGGCATTTGATGACCTCAAGCAGGCAATGTGCACTGCCCCCATCTTGCAGAGTCCAGATTACAAAAAGAAGTTTGTTGTTCAAACAGATGCTTCAGAGCTCGGTGTGGGAGTTGTACTGTCTCAACTTAATGATGAAGGTCAAGACCAGCCAGTAGCTTTCATAAGCAGAAGGTTGACCCCTAGAGAGAAACGTTGGTCAGCTATAGAGAGGGAGGCCTTTGCTGTGGTGTGGGCCCTGAAGAAGCCGAGGCCATACTTGTTTGGCACTCACTTCATAGTTCAGACTGACCACAAGCCCCTCCTATGGCTCAAACAGATGAAAGGTGAAAATCCTAAACTGCTCAGGTGGTCCATTTCCCTACAGGGGATGGACTATACAGTGGAACATAGACCTGGGACCCAACATGCCAATGCAGATGGACTCTCAAGGTATTTCCACTTAGAACATGAAGACTCAACCGGTCAAGGTTAGTTTCATGTCCCTGCGTTGGGGGGGGGGGGGGGGGGTGTAGGAAAGTAGGATCTGCACTTATGTTGCCCCCACTTTTTTTCTGATGTATACACTGGTTTCTGGCTATAGTCTAGCTGGGTCCCTGCTAATCAGGGCCCCAGTCTCTCTGTTCTCTCTAAACGACTTGGTGTGCATATTAGATGCACTAGTGATTGGATACTGTGGTACCTTATGAGCCCCTAGTATATGGTACCTTAGGTACCTAGGGCATTGGTACTTCAGAGGCCTACCAGGGGCTGAAGCATGTATTATGCCACCCCTGGGAAGCAGACTCAATCTGACACCACAGGCCTGCTACTGCAGCCTGGGTGAGGTAGTGTTAGCACTCCTCACTGAGGTATAGGTTCCTATATCTCACCATGCACACACATATAAACCTATCAGCCACCCCTATGGCAGGCCCTATCAATCCTGAGGGCAGGGTGCTTGGTTTACTATGTGAGGGGGTGCCTCTGCATGTGCAGGACCCCTCTGCAGCTGGCAGAGTCTATTCTCTGTGGCTGTTTGTGGATGCGGTTAAACCATATACTCTTAAGTGCATTATAACCCAATGGTAAATGCTAACTTTGGAATGACTGCATCAAAACATGTCGTGTTTGGTGTCAAACAACTTGGAATCCTACCCCCACACCAGTAACTGGTGTGGGAGTATGATCCCACCCTTCTAGAGAGGACGACATGTACCCACTGTAGTAAAACGACAGAAATCTGAAAGAGCCCTGGCATCACAAAATGGATGCCATCAGCACAGACACCGGGCTGCCCTCCTGCTGCTGACTGAAACTCGCAGTGGAGGAAGCCCAACAATAGGCATCCTGTCACAGGGAGGTGTCACCACCTTCCAGACAGGATTTAGTGTATTGGAGCTGGGTGGGTGCACTTCTAGAGTGCTTTGAAGTCCTGCTCTGGGGGAGCAGTAGGCTCCTCTGTGCATATGCCAGCTCAAACCGGTTCAGGGGCTACATGTCCCTGCTCTGGCGCGAAACTGGACAAAGGGAAGTGGGTGTAACCACCCCCTACCCTGACCCTCCTAGAGGAGTGGTCATAGAGCTAGTCCCTCCCCTATCTTCAGTATAAGATAGCAAACTTTGCCATTGCAAAACAGATAACCCTGGACGACGCTCTACAAAGAAGAATCCTGGCCCTTTGACGTTCCACTACCTTTGGAATACAGAAGAATCTCCCTTGGAGTCAAGGAGGGACTCCCCTGCTTGGCAGGCACCAAAAACCTTAATCAACGGTCGCAAACTTTCCCGCTCCCGCCGGAGTTCGAAGTCCCTGCAGCCCCGGAAGTGGATTTCCTGACTTCTCGGCGGCCATTGTGAGTCCCCAGCAAAGCTGTGGCGAGTGGACCCCATGAGTGACGAGGAACAGCAATACCCGGGTACCGTGCACTATTGTCGAGTGCAACCACTTCACGATGTTCTACGAAATTGTGCACTGGACCATATGTGGCCCAAGCCTTCAGCAGGTTTTGCAGCGAAAATCAGAAGCCTACCCCGTCCCGAGTGACCGTGGGCTCCTGTGAAGCATTTCCTCAAGAGGCGTCTTTGCGATCCCTTGCCCGTTGGCTTGTGGGTCCCCCGAAGAATTTCTTATAGATTCAAAGGGCTCCCCTGGTTGCTCCAGGCCTGCCCTCATTCACCCTTGCAGGGTGAGTCCCTCAGACCTTGCCGGTCTGCACCACTGACTTTCTTCGATTTCCACGAGACTTGCAGTTGTGTCAAGAATTCCTGTCATGCGAGGGGAGGAAAACGGTAACCAGCGAAAACGGACTACATCTCCCAGGATGCTTAGCGGTTGAGAGGTTATGTAAACAGGAGAGCTGTTACATAACTCAAGGAAAACACGCCCTTATGTAAACAGGAGAGCTGTTACATAACTCAAGGAAAACACGCCCTTATGTAAACAGGAGAGCTGTTACATAACTCAAGGAAAACACGCCCTATAAAGGGAGGAACCGGGAGGCACAAGGCTGTCGGATATTGTGTTTACACCGACGTACCTGCTTCGTGAAGAGCAGTGTTCCGGAGTGGTGCTCCAGTAAGGCAAGAACGGAGGTAGGTCGAGTCGTTACTCCCTGGGCCGTGTCTTGCCCCATCGTCACCTGTGAAGGACCCGGAAGCTCTACCGGTCAACCATTGAGCTTCGCTTTTTGACTCGGCTGAGTCCAAGCGCGGTGGCGCTTTTGCTGGTTGGAGTCGTAACTCCCAGCCCGACCAGAGACACAGGGACTGCCAGCTGTAACGCACACCAGGAGGTGTTTGCCGCGTTACAGACTCGGAAGTCCACAGGATCGATCGAGCGGCTGCTCTCGGTTCAGTCTTCTTGCTTGTGATTGGGGTATCGGTGACGCATCACCAGGAGGTGACTCCGCGTCCCGGTGCAGTCTGAGGAAGAGGTTGAGCGGCTGCTCCCTTCAGGTAGAGACCCCGGCTGGGTGTTTCCCTGACTCCTCGCTTCTCCCCAACACTCTTCGTGCCCCTCACAGCCTACCGATTGGCATTGTCGGCCATTTCATTTCTGCCCTCTGTTGGCATACGCCGGGATCGGCGTATATGCAGAGGACGGTTAGGACCATCCGTGCTGTGGGCTGGTAACGTACTTAGCCTGGAGGATTCCAGTGACTATAACTTTTGTTTATTCTTTGTATTATATTTGCCTTCATTAAAATAACTAACCCTTCACAAGTGGTTGCGTCCTCATTATCGTGTCTGTTAAACGATCCTGAGACGTTCAGGGCGTTACAAAATATCCGACCTTAATAACACTAACTGTCTCCCGGTCGATAACAGACATGGCAACACTTGATGATGTGCTGGCTGCTTTAGCGGCCATGCAAGTTGAAGTGGCTGCCTCTAGGCAAGAAACAGCCGATGTAAAAGCCAGACTGGATGCTATCCAATTGGACCCACTCACGCCCAGCACCTCCCTCACGAACCAGACCCCTGCGGTAGTAGTGGAAATGCAGGTAGCCATCCCCTTGGCAACACCAGAGAGGTACAGTGGGGATCCTAACACAGTGCAGGTATTCCTCACACAAGTGGCGCTACATTTATCGTGCAAACCAAAGGCGTTCCCCACGAGTCAGGCTCGTGTGGCTTTCCTTATATCCTATTTGGCTGGAAACGCGGCACAATGGGCCGTACCTCTGGTGAGCAGGGACGACCCCATCTTATGTGATTGGGGTGCTTTTCGCGAGGAATTCCTGAAGGTATTCGACAGAAGGGCTGACTCGTACACGGCGGACCGTGAAATGCTTGAGTTGAGACAGGGATCCAACGACCTGGTGCAGTATCTCAACGCGTTCCGAAGGCTGGTTGCGGAAACCAAGTGGCCTGTTGCTAAACAGACGGCGCTCTTCCATCAAGGGCTGTGCGATGAGCTCAAGGACGCCGTGGCTCATATTGACCCTCAACCCAAGACATGTGAGGGCCTTATCAACCTGGTATTACGGCTGGAACATAGGCTAAGTGAAAGAAAGGGGGATCATGGGAGAAAAGGAAAATCCCTTCCATCCTATGTGACGGTTGGAAGTCCTGAAACTTCCACCGCATCCAAGGGAGAACCCATGGACATCGGCGCAATACGAGCGAGCCTCACAGCCACGGAGAAAGAGTCACGCCGTAAACAAGGATTGTGCCTATATTGTGGCAAAAAAGGCCACTATGTACGTGAATGCCCTGCCAAACCGAAGACGTCACGTTATCGGGCCAACCGGTCGGTAACAGCCGTGGTGGACATACCGGCGGAAAACTAGAGGACTCCAAGACCAAAGAAGGGGCATCTCTGAGTCACTCATCCATCCCTTCACTTTCCAACTCGGTCACTAAGGGACAACGACACCTGTTTCTCACGGTGCACGTGGGAGTGCATGACCAGTGGATACCCGTTGTGGCCATGGTGGATTCAGGGGCCACTGGCATGTTTATGGACCACAACGAGGCATGCAGGCTAGGGCTAGTACTTCTTCCCAAAGCTGTACCCGAAGACGTCTATGCTGTAGACGGAAGGCGATTGGTGACGGGGCCCATCGGGCAGCACACGGGGGTCCTTCCGATGAGATATGGGAGGGACCATTTGGAACAAATCGATTTTAACATCATCCGAGCGCCCCAATATGGCGTCATATTGGGATTGCCGTGGCTACAGAAACACAACCCCTCTGTGGATTGGCCAACACATCGCATCGAAATGACGTCACCGTATTGCATCCTGCATTGTGGAATAAGAACGGAATCCCTTGACGCAGATGAGAGCGGGAGTCAGACGGTGGCTACAGCGGCAGAAAAAGATGTGGCTCTCCCCCAGGCTTATCACAGTTTTGAGGATATATTTGATGAGGTGAAGGCGGAAGTGCTACCACCACATAGACAGTTTGACTGCCAGATCGACCTGGTGCCAGGGGCCAGCGTTCCCAGCGGCAGGCTGTATGCCCTGACGGAGCCTGAAAACGTGCATCTTCGGGGGTACCTGGATAAACTCCTCAAGCTAGGATTCATCCGCCCGTCCAAGTCTCCGGCCGCCTCGCCACTCTTCTTCATCCCGAAGGCTAATGGGGAGCTGAGAGCCTGTGTGGACTTTCGGGCATTGAATGCGATAACCATAAAAAATCGGTACCCCTTGCCTCTCATCAGTGTACTTCTGGAACAGGTCAAGAAAGCTCGTATCTACACCAAGTTGGATTGGAAAGGGGCATACCATCTGGTGCGCATGAGGGACGGAGACGAGTGGAAGACCGCCTTTAAGACCAGGTTCGGCCTTTTTGAGTACCTCGTCATGCCGTTCGGTCTGTGCAACGCCCCGGCAGCCTTTCAGTACTTTTTGAATGAGGTATTCAGAGAGGAGTTGGATATCTACGTGGTCGTATATATCGACGACATCCTCATCTATTCGTCCAGTGTGGAGGAGCACGTACACCACGTCAAAGCTGTGCTCCAAAAGCTGAGGGAAAACATGCTGTTTTGTAAACTCAGCAAGTGTGACTTCCACGTCACATCCGTGGAATTCCTCGGAGTGATGCTGAGTCCAGAGGGACAGGAGATGGCAGAACGAAAGATCAAGGCGGTGAAAGAATGGCCGGTGCCCCAAAGCGTGAAGGACGTCCAAAGTTTCATTGGCTTCGCCAACTTTTACAGGCGGTTTATAGATGGATTTTCGGGATTGGTGGCCCCAATCACACAGCTACTGAGGAAGTCCAAGGAGTTTGTCTGGTCCCCTGAAGCGAACAAAGCCTTTGAGGCCCTGAAAAGCGCCTTTGGTAAGGCGCCGGTGTTGGCTCACCCCGATCCGGATCTCCCCTACGTGGTGGAAGCGGACGCATCGGATGTGGCGCTGGGGGCTATCTTGTCCCAACGCAACCACGACACAGGGGTGCTTCATCCCGTTGCGTACATGTCCCGCAAACTCAACGACGCCGAACGCAACTACCATATTGCGGAGAAGGAGCTTCTCGCAATCAAGGACGCCTTCACCGAATGGAGGCATTGGTTGATGGGGGCAAGACATGTGGTATCGGTGTACACGGACCATCGGAACCTACAGTTCATGACGGCCACACGACACCTTTCTCCCAGGCAGCTGCGATGGATGATCTTCTTTGCGGGGTTCAACTTCCGCATCACATATCGGCCGGGGACGGAAAACCGGAAGGCGGACGCTCTGTCCCGTCAATCTGCAGTTAAGGAACCATTGCCTGCGACCGAGCGTTCCATCATTTCCCCGAGGATGGTATTGGGGGTTATCCAACCGGATACTTTCCTGAGGGGAATAAAGAGAGGGATCAGGTCATTCGCATGGCGGAGGTGGGTCCTCAGTCACAGAGAATGGCAGCTGAAGGACGGGATACCCCTGAAGGGCAGGTGCCTATTGATACCCACGCCTAGGCTAAGGAAACAAGCATTCATCTGGTGCCATGACTCTCCATGCGCAGGTCATTTGGGCTTTGAAAAAACAGTGGCTAGCATGGGACGGCATTTCTGGTGGCCAACCATGAAAGTGGATGTCAGGAGGTGGGGACAGGAGTGTCCTACGTGTGCTACCATGAAGGCCGACCATGGCCGAACCCAAGGGCTCTTACATCCACTTCCGACCCCGGATAGACCATGGGATAGCATATCACTGGACTTCGTGGTGGGCCTACCGGTAGACCAGGGGATGACGGCAATACTGGTGGTGGTGGATTACTTGACGAAAATGGGGCACTTCATCCCCTGCAAGAGAGTCCCTACGGCCGGGGAATTGGCGTCTCTACTCCTAAAGAATGTGGTACGACTGCATGCATTACCTGGGGTGATCGTGTCGGACCGGGGGTCGCAGTTTACTGCGCAATTCTGGAAGACTTGGTGCACTGCGCTGCATGTTAAGACCGCCCTGTCTACCAGCTACCACCCTCAAACGGACGGCCAAACCGAGCGCCTGAACCAAACGCTCAAACAGTATCTGCGATGTTTTGTGGACCAGGGCAGGGAAGAATGGGTCGACTTGCTATGGGTTGCAGAGATAGCCTATAACAACGCCACTCACAGCTCCACACAGTCATCTCCGTTCTATAGCAACTATGGCCAACATCCCAGGTTCTTGCCATTTCTACATCCGTTCAGAGAGGACAGGATTCCCGCCACAGCGGACAGGGTGGCACACATAAAAGACACGTTGATGCGCTCAAGGGCTGTCCTAATAGAGGCCAAGAGAAGATACAAGGCTGCGGCAGACAGGAAGAGAAGGCCCGGGCCACTGTACCGCACTGGAGACTACGTCTGGATATCCACAAGAAACATGAGGTTTCGAAAGAACAGTGTGTTCCATCCCAAGTACATGGGCCCCTATCGAATTACCAAGTGTATGGGTCCCGTGAACGTGAAGGTGGGCTTGCCCCAGTCAGTGCGGATACACCCTGTCTTTCATGTATCATTGCTCAAACCAGCACCCTCCAAGCCGTCTGGGACACCTAGGCCGGTATGCGTGGAGTCGGAGGTGGAGTATGAAGTGTCGGGCATACGGGCGTCCAAATGGCGCAGGGGGAAGCTGTGGTACCTGGTTGCGTGGAAAGGCTATGGCCCGGAGGAGCATTCATGGGAACCGGCTGAAGGGGTTCATGCTCCGCGCTTGGTCTCCTTGTTCCATCGGCGTTTTCCTGCCAGCGCTGGACCCGTGGGGAGCCGCTGAGAGGGAGGATGTACTGTCAAGAATTCATGTCATGCGAGGGGAGGAAAACGCTAACCAGCGAAAACGGACTACATCTCCCAGGATGCTTAGCGGTTGAGAGGTTATGTAAACAGGAGAGCTGTTACATAACTCAAGGAAAACACGCCCTTATGTAAACAGGAGAGCTGTTACATAACTCAAGGAAAACACGCCCTTATGTAAACAGGAGAGCTGTTATATAACTCAAGGAAAACACGCCCTTATGTAAACAGGAGAGCTGTTACATACCTCAAGGAAAACACGCCCTATAAAGGGAGGAACCGGGAGGCACAAGGCTGTCGGATATTGTGTTTACACCGACGTACCTGCTTCGTGAAGAGCAGTGTTCCGGAGTGGTGCTCCAGTAAGGCAAGAACGGAGGTAGGTCGAGTCGTTACTCCCTGGGCCGTGTCTTGCCCCATCGTCACCTGTGAAGGACCCGGAAGCTCTACCGGTCAACCATTGAGCTTCGCTTTTTGACTCGGCTGAGTCCAAGCGCAGTGGCGCTTTTGCTGGTTGGAGTCGTAACTCCCAGCCCGACCAGAGACACAGGGACTGCCAGCTGTAACGCACACCAGGAGGTGTTTGCCGCGTTACAGACTCGGAAGTCCACAGGATCGATCGAGCGGCTGCTCTCGGTTCAGTCTTCTTGCTTGTGATTGGGGTATCGGTGACGCATCACCAGGAGGTGACTCCGCGTCCCGGTGCAGTCTGAGGAAGAGGTTGAGCGGCTGCTCCCTTCAGGTAGAGACCCCGGCTGGGTGTTTCCCTGACTCCTCGCTTCTCCCCAACACTCTTCGAGCCCCTCACAGCCTACCGATTGGCATTGTCGGCCATTTCATTTCTGCCCTCTGTTGGCATACGCCGGGATCGGCGTATATGCAGAGGACGGTTAGGACCATCCGTGCTGTGGGCTGGTAACGTACTTAGCCTGGAGGATTCCAGTGACTATAACTTTTGTTTATTCTTTGTATTATATTTGCCTTAATTAAAATAACTAACCCTTCACAAGTGGTTGCGTCCTCATTATCGTGTCTGTTAAACGATCCTGAGACGTTCAGGGCGTTACAAGTTGCCAAGGCTTGTTGGCTCCAATCCGGTTGCCGACACCGCAGCCAGCTGCAGACGTCGTGGGACACTCCAAATCCAGCTGCTGGTCATCGTTGATCTCTCCTGGACCTCGTGGGCGAAGAGTCAAAACACCATCGATGACCTGAAATCACCCGACATCCGTGGTCAGCCATCTTCCTGGCCACCGGTCACTGGCAAGTGACTTTGAACACTGTCCCTTCAATTTTCAGGTCATCTCCATCTTGAATCCACCCTTGGATTCCACCGGACACTTCTTCAGTCGACACAAGCAGCAAGTCTTCTTTGGTCTCCATAGAAAACAGCGACGCGACCCGACACCAAAAGACACCTATGCACCCGGCTTCCCTGGGTGAGGTAACTCGTGCACTCCGGTGCCCTAGTCGGTGTTGGCCTTCGAAATACTTACCTTGTAAGTGGCTTGCTTGCAGACTTCCTGGAAGTACCCTTAAACTTTAAAAATCAAACCGCGACTTGCTCCATTGTAATCAATAGGGAACCCGCGGCTGTGTTCACACACTGCACACGTCTCCCGTGGGCCTGTTACTTACCTGCTTTCACTGCAGTAGTGAAGCCCCAGCGATTCTACAGGCCCTAGGCCTTGTCATTTTGCAAGTCGACATTCTTAACCCATTTTTTTAAGTATATGGTCTGGTACGCCCCTAGGGCTCCAGCCATATTTGTGCTTAACTTATTGTGAAACGTTGATATTTGAATGTGTTCCTGGGTTCTAATCTCATAAAGAGATAAGTAGAGTGTGTCTAGTAATAAATACATATATATTTTGTTAGAAAGGCGCCCTCCGGGAGCCCGATGGTGTCGGACTAATCACCCCGAGGGCCACCGTTCCGTAGGCGAGTAGCCGAGCGCCGCTGAGAAGCCTCCTGGGCGAGGTCCTTCTCCTAAGATCGTATCAGCCAAGCAACCCCACCACCACAAAGGGACACCGCCAGGGTATTTATTCTTATAAGATTTTATCGGTTATCAAGGCAGGTTTCTGGGGCAATATTTACAGGTGGATCGAGGGATCCAAGAGAGTCTCAAAGTCTGGTGGGGATGGGGTAGCGGGACAGTCTCAGTCTTAGCCTGGTACTGGACACCCTGCGCCAAGCTCTCAATCCTCGAGCCGGGGGGTTCCGGGAACCGGGACGTCGTCCGCACGGTTCGGGGGATTGATGCGGTGAGGTCGAGCCGCGACGAGGTCAGCAAGGCTCCGATGGTTTACTTCTGCGAGGTCGAGCCGCGACGAGGTCAGCAGGGCTCCGATGGTTCACTTCTGCGAGGTCGAGCCGCGACGAGGTCAGCAGGGCTCCGATGTTCCGGGAGGATCTTTTTCTCAGCAAAAGGGGGGAGCCGCGATGCAGTCAGCAGGGCTCAGAGGTCCAAGTTCCAAGTAGTGAGTCTTTCTCCGTAAGGTCAGCCGCGATCCGATCAGCAGGGCTCTTGACTCCAGGATACAACTGCCGTCCTGGCTTGAGGTTGCCCCAGATATAGGTCTGGAGCCCTTTGATGTCCGGACCCTTGTGCCTGGGGGGCGGAGGGGCCGGGATAGGAGAGGCCAGACACCCAGCGGGAGAGGCGCCAACGCCCAGGAGGGCCGGAGGGCGATTGAAGCCAGGCGTTGAGGGACGGTTGGGGGTCCCATCGAAACTCCCCTCCTCCGGGATCGGTGGAGTGGCCACTTGGTACCCCCTGGCCGGATCTTGGTGCCTCGATGTCGGGGCTTCGCTGGGGCCGAGGCCGGGGCGAGCCGTGTCGCGCAGGCTGGTGCGGGTAGCAAAGTACAATCCGGAGGGACCTCGAAGGGTGGGGGCTGCCCCCGTCGGGTCGAGTAGGAGGGTTCGGGACCACGCCACGAGGCCAGGTCCAACAGGCGTCCCCCCCCAGCGGAAGGCAGGGAGAGTCACCCATCGTCTTGGGGGTTCTCCTTGCCGAGGCGGAAGAAGCAGGACAGGCCGTCGGCGTTGGCGTGGTCGTTGCCGGGCCGATGATCTACGGTGAAGTCCATCCCCTGCAGAGAGATAGACCATCGCAACAACTTCGGGTTCTCGCCTCTCATCTGCATCAACCACCGCAAGGGTCGGTGGTCGGTTTGGACCCGAAAGTGGGTGCCAAAGAGGTAGGGCCGGAGCTTATTGAGGGCCCACACCACGGCGAAGGCCTCTCGTTCGATGGTGCTCCATCTTTGCTCCCTGGGCAGCAGGCGCCGGCTGATGAAGGCCACCGGCTGGTCAACCCCCTCAGCGTTCACCTGGGACAAGACGGCCCCGATTCCGTACTCCGAGGCATCCGTCTGCACCACAAACCCCTTGCTGTAGTCGGGGGCCTGCAGCACGGGAGCCGTACACATTGCTGTCTTGAGGGTCTCGAAGGCCGCCTGACAGCGGGGCGTCCAGTGCACTTTCTTGGGCTGCTTCTTTGATGTGAGCTCCGTGAGGGGGCCCACAATGCTCCCATAGTTCTGAATGAACCGCCGGTAATAACCCGTGAGTCCCAGGAAGGCCCTCACAGCTGTTTGGATGGTTGGGGGCTCCCAGGCCACGATGGCGTCGATCTTTGGCTGGAGGGGAGCCACATGGCCGCTCCCCACTTGATGTCCCAGATAGGTTACTGACCCTTGGCCTATCTGACACTTGCTGGCTTTTACGGTAAGTCCGGCCCTCTGGAGGGCGGTCAGGACCTCCCCGAGGTGCCCCAGGTGCTCGGCCCAGTGGCTGCTGAACACCGCAATATCGTCCAGGTAGGCGGCGCTGAACGCTTCCAGGCCGTCCAGTACCTTATTTACCAGCCTCTGGAAGGTCGCCGGGGCATTTTTCATGCCGAAGGGCATCACGCAGAAGTGGTAGTGGCCATCGGGGGTGGAGAAAGCGGAACGCTCCTGGGCGCCGGGGGTGAGCCCGATCTGCCAGTATCCGGCGGTGAGGTCGAAGGTGCTAAGGTAGCGGGCTGCTCCTAGGCGGTCGATCAGTTCATCTGCCCGAGGAATGGGATTGGCATCGGTTTTGGTGACGGCATTCAATCCCCGATAGTCCACACAAAACCGGAGCTCCGGGGTGGTGCCGGGGGCGGCAGCTTTCGGCACCAGGAACACCGGGCTGGCCCAGGGGCTGTCGGAGGGCTTGATGACCCCAGGGCCAACATCTTGGTGACCTCGGCGTTGATGCAGGCCCGCACTCGCTCGGGGACCCGGTAGGCTTGGTGTCGCACGGGGGGGCTGTCCCCGGTGTCGACGTCGTGGATGCACCATCGGGTGACTCCGGGAGTGAGGGAGAAGAGAGCAGCGAAGCGATGCAGCAGTTTTTGACAATCTCGGCGCTGATCGGGAGTCAGGGTAGCAGAGAGGATGACTCCTTCCACGGAGCCGTCCTTTTCGGAGGTTTTCAGGAGGTCGGGTAGGGGTTCAGAGTCGTCCTCGGCCCCATCGTCCGTAGCCATCAACAGACTAAGTTCGGTTCGGGCAAAGTGGGGTTTGAGCCTGTTGGCGTGGAGGACCCGGAGAGGGTTCCTGGGGGATTCCAGGTCGACCAGGTAGGTGACGGGGCTCTTCTTCTCGACCACCTTGAAGGGCCCGGTCCACTTGTCTTGGAGGGCACAGGGGTCGACGGGCGACATGACCCAGACCTGCTGGCCGGGCTCGAACTCGATGGAGGAGGCGTTCTGGTCATACCAGCGTTTCATCTCCTCCTGGCTGGCCTCGAGGTTGGCTTCGGCCAGCTCCCTGAATTTCCGTGTTTGGTTTCGCAGGGTCAGGAGGTACCGGTAGACGTCAGGGCGAGCATCTTGGATGGTGGTCTCCCAGCCTTCCTTGACCAGGCTGAGAGGGCCTCGGACAGGGTGTCCGTACAGGAGTTCGAAGGGGCTGAACCCCAGAGACTTTTGCGGGACCTCCCGATAGGCAAACAGGAGGCAGGGCAGCAGGACGTCCCACTTGCGTCTCAGGGGCTCCTCCAGGCCTTTGATCATCCCTTTCAATGTCCGGTTGAATCGTTCGACTAGACCGTTCCCCTGGGGGTGGTACGGGGTAGTGAATTTGTAGGTGACCCCGCACTGTTGCCACAGGGACCGCATATACTTCGAGATAAAGTTGGTGCCTCGGTTCGCTCACCACCTCCCGGGGGAAGCCTACTCGGGAGAAGATTCCCATCAAGGCCCGGCCCACCACGGGGGCCGTCACTGTTCGGAGAGGGATGGCCTCGGGGTATCGGGTGGCATGGTCGACCAGGACGAGGATGAAGTGATGCCCCTGGGAGGTTCGGGGGTCCAGGGGCCCCACGATGTCGATCCCCACCCGCTCGAACGGGGTGTTGACTACTGGAAAGGGCTGGAGAGGGGCTTTGACCCTTCCCCCGCTCTTCCCGCTGGCTTGGCAGGTCGGGCAGGTCCGGCAATGATTGTCCACGTCTTTCCGCATGCGGGGCCAGTAGAAGTGGGTCACCGGGCGGCTGTATGTTTTGTCCTGCCCCAGGTGCCCGGCGAGGGGCACATCATGCACCAGATTGAGGAGGAAGTCCCGGAATCTGAGGGGGACCACCAGCACGCGGCTGGCCCCCAATTCTGCGGTCTTCTGCTCGCTGTAGAGGAGGTCATTGTCCCAATAGACCCAGTGGGTCCCCGCCTGGTCTCCGGCGACCTGGGCGGCAGCTTGCTGTCGGGTCCCTTCGAGGGAGGGGCAGGTTTTTTGTTCTTGGCGGAACTGCTCCCTTGTGGGGCCACCTTCTTGGCGCCATTGTGCGAGTTCAGGGAGGTCGCCGAGCGCAGCGACCTCGTCCGGGGCGAGTTCGGGCAGCCCGGCCTCGGTGTCGGCTTCTTCTTCGACGGAGGGGGCTGGTGGTTCGGGCCATTCCGGCTCTTCTGGGGGAGCCTCGACGCTCGGTTGGATGGCCCGGGCGGTCGTGGACCGGGTGGTTGTGCAGACCCATTCGGGCAGTCCCAGCATCCCCAGATGCTCTCGGCGGTCGACGTGGGCCCAGGGGAAACTTTCCAGGTCGTTCCCGAGGAGGCAGTCCACGGGGGCGTCGTCGCGGACGGTGACCTTCAGCATGCCTGACACTCCCCCCCACTCGAAGGGGATCCGGGCCATCTGGCACAAGCTCTCAGTGTTGTCTGCCGACCGGATGGGGCACAGTACATTAGGCAAGATCTGTTCGGGGGTCACCAAGTGGCAGCGGACGGCTGTCACGCTGGCTCCGGTGTCTCGGAGGGCCTCGGCCCGGCGTCCATTAATGGTGACCCACTGTTGGTACTTCTGGGTGTTGCTCGGGATGGGCGCCCGGGGTACCATCTCCCGGCTGCCCAGGCAGACTAATGTCATGGCGGCGGGTTCCCACTCGGTTGGTCCAGCGTCATCGTTCTCTTCCTCTTCTCCCCCTTCCCCCAGGGCAGCGGCCGCCAACTGGCGGGGGGTGGCCCGGTGGTCCCCGCCCGTCGGTTCACGGGGCAGGTGGGGTCACTGGCATAGTGCCCTGGTTGTTGGCAATTGTAGCACGTCACCGTCGGTCGAGGCCCTGGTCGGGCTAGGGGGGCCCCCCTTCGGGCGAGGGACGGGGACGTGCGGTTTGAGGGCGGTCCCCGGGGGGGGACTCCGGGGTGGCCCCGCTTGAAAGTCTCTGTTTCTGTTCGATCCCCCTCCTCCGCCCCGCTGGCTGGTGGGCTCTGTGGTGTTCCGCTGGTACTCCCCCATCGAGTTCCGAGGGACCCGGGTGTTCACCCATCGATCGGCCTCAGCGGCGAGCTTCCGCGGCTCGGTCAGCTTGCTGTCGAGGAGGTGCTGTCTCAGCTCGATGAAGCAGTTGTTGGAGAGGTGCTCCCATACAATGAGGTCGAACAGCTGTTCGTAGGAGGTGACTTTGCTGCCCTTGATCCACCCTTCCAGGGCTCTGCTGAAAAAGTCTACGTATTCCACCCAGGTGGTACCGGGGAGCTTCTTGCAGTCCCGGAAGCGTTGGCGGTACATCTCTGGGGTGAGCCCATAGCGGGTGATCAGGGCCTCCTTCATATGGTCATAGGAGGTCATCACTGCGTCTGGGAGCTGTAGCAGGGTGTCTCGGCCTTCGCTGAGGAACCGTCCCCATAGGCCGGCACCCCAATCTTTCCGGGGTACCCGATGGGCGGTCATAGCTACTTCGTAGGCCTTGAACCATTGTTGGATGTCGTCGTTCTTGTAGTACTCTTTGACGACATCCTTGGGGATGTGTACTTTCGCCTCGACTGGTGTGGGGGTGTCTCGGTTTCCGGGGGTGCCGGTCTCTCCATTTCTGGACTTGATTTCAAGTTCTTTAAGGCCCCGCTCATGCTCGAGGGTTAGCCTCCTCTCTTCCAGTTCTCGGTGCCGCTTTTTCTCCTCTATCTCTTCTTGCAGCCGCAGTTGTTCTAAGGCCAGTTTCTTTTCGGCTAGCAGGAGTTCGCCGTCCAGGCGGAGTCGGGCGAGCTCTAATTCGTGGGTCCTGACCCTCTCCCGTTCTCGTATCTCTTCCGGGGAGAGGCCGGTCTCTATGCTGGTTGTCCTCCCCTCTGCCGGGGCAGCGGTTGGTTGCCGGTGTACGTTCGGCACCGGGTTTTCTTCGGTTTGGGGGGAGTCCGCTTCGGACTCTGCCCAGGTCTTTAGGGCTTTTTGCAGGTCCTCTTTTGTGTTTAATCCGGTGGTTGCGATGCCTTTGTCTTTACAAAACTGTTTTAGTTCCTTATGGGTATACTCCTCCAACCGTTCTTGTCGGAACTCCGCGGTTGGGGTGGTCTGTTGGTCGTTCATGGTTACCCTGTGTCTAGGTAGGTAGTGGGTGAGTTACTCGCTGTACAATCTGCGTCGGACTCGGATCGCACCGCTGGCCACCAATGTTAGAAAGGCGCCCTCCGGGAGCCCGATGGTGTCGGACTAACCACCCCGAGGGCCACCGTTCCGTAGGCGAGTAGCCGAGCGCCGCTGAGAAGCCTCCTGGGCGAGGTCCTTCTCCTAAGATCTTATCAGCCAAGCAACCCCACCACCACAAAGGGACACCGCCAGGGTATTTATTCTTATAAGATTTTATCGGTTATCAAGGCAGGTTTCTGGGGCAATATTTACAGGTGGATCGAGGGATCCAAGAGAGTCTCAAAGTCTGGTGGGGATGGGGTAGCGGGACAGTCTCAGTCTTAGCCTGGTACTGGACACCCTGCGCCAAGCTCTCAATCCTCGAGTCCGCACGGTTCGGGGGATTGATACGGTGAGGTCGAGCCGCGACGAGGTCAGCAAGGCTCCGATGGTTTACTTCTGCGAGGTCGAGCCGCGACGAGATCAGCAGGGCTCCGATGGTTCACTTCTGCGAGGTCGAGCCGCGACGAGGTCAGCAGGGCTCCGATGTTCCGGGAGGATCTTTTTCTCAGCAAAAGGGGGGAGCCGCGACGCAGTCAGCAGGGCTCAGAGGTCCAAGTTCCAAGTAGTGAGTCTTTCTCCGTAGGGTCAGCCGCGATCCGATCAGCAGGGCTCTTGACTCCAGGATACAACTGCCGTCCTGGCTTGAGGTTGCCCCAGATATAAGTCTGGAGCCCTTTGATGTCCGGACCCTTGCGCCTGGGGGGCGGAGGGGCCGGGATAGGAGAGGCCAGACACCCAGCGGGAGAAGCGCCAGCGCCCAGGAGGGCCGTAGGGCGATTGAAGCCAGGCGTTGAGGGACGGTTGGGGGTCCCATCGAAACTCCCCTCCTCCGGGATCGGTGGAGTGGCCACTTGGTACCCCCTGGCCGGATCTTGGTGCCTCGATGTCGGGGCTTCGCTGGGGCCGAGGCCAGGGCGAGCCGTGTCGCGCAGGCTGGTGCGGGTAGCAAAGTACAATCCGGAGGGACCCCGAAGGGTGGGGGCTGCCCCCGTCGGGTCGGGTAGGAGGGTTCGGAACCACACCACGAGGCCAGGTCCAACATATTTGATATATATACCTGTGTGGTGTCCTTTCATTTGGTAATTCAAGAGATTATAAGGTAAAACAAGCTGCTTTACATTCCTCTGAGACTTAGCCTGAAGGCTGCTCTCCACAGCTACCACTAGGATAGCTTTCTTTAAAAGGTTGTCTTAAACCTATCTACCATAAGAGTCGAATTGGACTGGTGCAAGGTGGCCACTGTAACTAGTGACCAGCATATGCCAGGCCAACATCTCACATGCGTGAATTTCGTCATCCGTCCTATTGTTTCCTTGAAGACTTCTGGATATTCCATCTTCCATCAGTTTTCTTCGCGTACGTGTGCTGCGTCCACCATTAACACTTGGGTGGTCCCGCCTGGGTTGAGTTGTATTCCTAAAGCTCCTTGATCCATCCATCCTAGCATGGAGGGCCCTTTCTCCGTAACGTACAGTTTCCCCTCTGCCTTTCGTCCTTTGAACTCGAATCGTAGCGGACGGTACCCCACCATGGGTATGGGTTCTCCTGTAAACGTGACTGGGTGGATGTCTGTGGGGAGTAACTCCTCACCCACTCTGGGCTTGAAGTCGTTTTCCCATATGGTTCGTTGAATAATGGTGTATGGGGAGCCGGAATCCGCCACCATGTCCACCTCCGATCTCCATCTGTAACGCTGGTTTCTTGGATCTCGCGCAGTTTACTCCCAAGATCTGGTCGTCTATGCACAGGACTTCATCTTCTTTATTTCCTCCTTCTCGGACTTCGTCATCACCGTCCGCTTCCTGGGCGACGTACTTCACCTCCATTCTGCTGAGCTTGCGCCAGCACACCTTCTCATAGTGTCCCATTATTCCGCAGTAGGAGCATTTGGCTCGGAATGCTGGACACGCGTGTCGTTGCTTGAATGTGTTTGGCTGCCACATCTGTAGCATGTGTGTTTGCTCTCTCCTTGTGGTCTCTGGGTTCTTGTGGCCTTCTGAGAGTATTTCCTCTGGTACCTCGTATTGGTCGGTGCGTGCTGCCTAGGTGTTTCTGGTCTGTCTTTGTCTGATATCATGCATACGGGTGTTCTGTCACTGCTCTCTCTTTTTGCCGCTTCTGCGCATCTTTTTGATAGTTCCGCCTTTTTCACCAGTGTCACTACTTCCTTCAGGGGAGCGTTGCCGTTGACCCACAACATCTCTTGTATGGCCGTGTTGGCGGTGTGCATTATGATCTGATCTCTGATGAGCTCATCGTGGAGGGTGCCGAATTTGCACGTCACTGCTAACTTCTGTAAGGCTGCTACATACTCGTCTATCGACTCACTGCTGCTTTGTTTCCTTTGGAAGAAGTTGCATCTGTCTATGGCTGTGCACACCACTGGGCGGTAGTGAGAGTCTAGATCTTCCAGCGCGTGTTGGAACACATTTGTGTCGTCCGCGGGCCTGGTCGTCTTCACCAGGTTGTCGAATACCCTGATGCTTACCGGACCTAGTTTGTGTAGAAGTATTTTCTTTCTCCTTGAACTGGAGAACTCCCCTTGGCTTTCTTCTTCTAAGGCCTCTAGGTAGTTCAGGAGATACCGCTTCCAATCTTCCCATGGCATAGCCGGCTCGCCTCTCTTGGGTAGGAAGGGGACCAGGTTGGTAAGCGACGTTGCCTGCGCGCACATTCTGTCCTTGTTGCGTTGGACAGGGCTTTGTCTAGTGTCTATCTCTGGTGGGCTCCCTGGCGCTTGCCTCTCTCCTGACTCGCCGGATTGCGTGGGTGAAGGACTTCCTTGCCCTACTCGCGATGACCCTGGGGCCGCTAGTTCTGTTGCTCCCTTCTAGCGTTCTGACCACTGGGTAACTCTCCCCTGGCGTGCGCAAGGTCGCACTGCTCCGGCCTGCTGCGCCCGATGCTTTCTTGGTACTGCTTGTGGGTGATGCTGCTGGTCCTGGCCTTGGGTTTTGTGGATTGGTGCGCCTTCACTTTTGGAGCTACCTTGCACTCTTATGGTGGTGCCTCGGGACCCTCACCTCCTGGCCTTCATTATCGGGTCTCTTCGTGGCCTCACACATGCCCTTAAGGCTGTTAGGACACTGACAGACCTTGCAGGCGCAGTTGGGCTCACCTGTTGGCGGAGAGTGGTGCTGGGGAACCGCACTTGGCCTCTTCCGTAGGCCTCTACGCACGTGGTGGGGACGCTCCGCTGCCGCGCTCGGGGTTGTTGTCAGGTTCGGTGTATAAGGACACTTGCTGCTCCTTAGACCATTGTGTTGGTATCCCGGACTCGTCGCCACTTTATGTAGTAAATTCCTGCCTCATCAATAACTCAAAAGGCAGGTTGGAGGTTTCTAAATTAACTTTATTTACCCCAAGCGCCGGACCGCGTCCTTTCCGCTGCGTTGCCTCGCTGCAATCTGGCGCGTAGCCGCGCCCCTTCCCGGCATGCCCTTGGCGCGCTCACAAACACTAGAGCGCATCACTACACAAGCGCTCTATTAATCTAGTACGAATTGGTTTCTTGAAGACAGGGAGAAAAACGTTGTTACATGTTTGAGGTTGTAAATGCTAACCCTCAACAATGCCATGTCCTCATCCCACGAACCAGAACTAGAAGCACTATCGGGATGCTCTCTTCTTATAGAACGTCGGTTAGTTACAGCATTCACGTTTGATCCCCCGTCCTGTGAGTCTTAATAATCCTTATTAATGATTGGGTTGAGGGACTTAGATGTAATGTACTTCTCATTCGTAAAAAAGTCACTCGTGACAAAAAGTCCACTGTATATAGATTTTTTTTTTTTTGCGGACAACAATGCCGTAGAGCCAGGCAAAAAAAAGTATCATTCGAGTTAAAACTTTAGAGTAAGTCGGTGATGTCTGCGCTGTATTTATACATACTGCGGTAAATGGCACCACTCGAACCGTAGGAAGATGGCGCTCGCTGTTCTGCTTCTCTACAAACGCCGGTAAAAAGACCCATTTCAAGAGGGACGACGCAATCCTGCTCTGGCATCGACCCGCCCCCTTCAGCTGATAGATATGTCTGATTGGCGTATGACCGGCTTTCCTGATGTATGGCGATCTATTATTAGTCAAAATTCTGGGAGTTCAATGTGACGTTTCTTCCAATTGGTGGAATCGGCTTGTGAAACGAAAACAGACGGTTTCGGTTGGCGGAGCCGCGCCCGAGTCGATTACAGCTAGTATCTGCTGCAGGGAAGCGTTCGTGGCAAATTGCCCGCCGTGGCGGCACAGAAACCGGAAGTGAGCAGGTCAAGACCGGAAGTATGGTTAACGATGGGCACCTGGGGTGCTAAAAGTGGCCGGTGAGGACGTAAAAAAGTTGGATTGGGGACCTTTTATGGTGCAAAGTGCCTTCAGCAGTTTGTACGTGAATCAGTCAGCGCAGGACGAGAATATCGGGTCCCCTGGTGGAAAAAGGAATAAGCTACCTTCCAAAGCGAGAGGGAGGGGTCGTTAACGGGGCACCAGAAAGAGCTCACGCGCGCTGAGCGCAGTGTGTGACGTAGGTTGTAGTCCAATTGAGTAACTCCACCACCTAAGGGTGAGCGGTTAATACGGGCGCGCACTGAAGGAACTCGAACATAGCTGGCAAGTAGACCCATGTCCTGTCTGACACGTTTCACAGTTCTGGCTTTTTCGATTCTCTGATATAGCGGTTTATAGTGCTACATGAGTGAGTTCCCGAATAAATACATAATGTGGGATACGAACAGAGCTGCAAAATTCTGTAGGTTCATGCATGGGTTGCCTCTTCAGTTTACTTTGGTGTGTGTTGTCGTGAAATTAAAATGTAATAATACTACTGATAACATTAAAGGAAATGATGGATTTCAATGATCTACTCGCACGTACACCTACCCGGTACACTTACAAGCTCCGCATGAACGGCAAGTTTGGCTGAAAGTTTTAACTTGACATGCCTTCGGACCGACTTTGCGGCGGGGGATGTGGGGGGTGCTAAGCAGTGGTAGTTATAGTATGAGTGGATTGTCTTCTTTAACAAATAGGAATAATGGGTCAACTTGAGTGGGTGTGGGGTGGGGTTGGTGGACATCCAGCAGTGGGCTGGAGAATGTTGTGGGTCGTCGAATGTGAAGGCTGGGCCTAGGAACATTTTTGTTTATGCCTCTGCAATCTTTGGCATTTTGCATACACGAAATGCCTGATATTGCTTTCGGGTTAAAATCTAATCTTACGAGCACGGGAAGCACGCAATGAATAGTACGTGAATGCTTGTTCGCAACGCTTGTGCATCCCCCTTGTGCGAAATCCTTCTTTGCAAAGATATAGTTCACGCTTGAAAAATAGTGCAACATGCCAGAGTGACATTTAGCACAATATCGCGTAATTTTGTAACTTTTGCATAGCCACTTGATGACAAAGGCTAGACTACAGGCTTTGCCAATGTTTTTTGTAGGTCCTTCTTAAAGCAGAGCCCCTACTTTTCGTTGATGATCAAATATAAAAACCTTGTTTATTTGCTTATTGCAGTTAATCTTTGCATTTTAGTTAAGGACGGTTTTATTGTTGGCATTCTGTAAAGAGTTACAAAATAACCTCTGCAGTCATTATTGAACCTTAAGGTACACGACGCCTTGTTTAAACAGTTGCACTAAACTCGTGTTGGTTCAGGCATATTAAAAGGAAATATTTCAAATTGTAACATTCTTAGTGGCTGTAATATGAAATGAATGGCAAGCTTTCTTTTGATGCAGTGACTCCACGGTGCACTAGGCTCGGGACTTATCACGTTTCAATTCCAAGCAATATTGAACTTGCTTTGTAGGTCTTCTCATGCATTGTACACGGCCAGCTGTGTACTGTTGCCCCATGCAGAAATCCAAAGTTCTTTCTTTTTGAGTCTTCTGTTTTTTGTAATACATTTGTAGTAAAAGTTGTGCTTAATGTTGCTTGTACACATATATTTTTTTCCATTGCGGTGGGTGTGGGGTTTGAGAGGGAAGGCATGCATTTGAATTGAGAGGCACTTTCCAATACATCTTGTATTTCTGAACTATGAAATTAGCACTTCGTGTGTAGTCATCAGACTTACTCTCTAGTTATGCTTTATATATATTATATCTATCTATCTATATCAAACTACGCTTGTTCCCTGAAGGAAAAACACGACACACTCCGGAATCTTTGAGGGCGTTATTGATAAAATGCGCAGTGCTGACAGTCCATGAAACGCAGGGGCATACGCGTTTCAGCGGTAAATCGCCTTCGTCAGTGCTGGTTTCACGGACTCCATTAGAGGGTCAGTACAGGGCACAACTGCTGTGAATTCCGCACCTGTTTCAATGTTCTTAACGCCCCTCCTCCAAATTGCGTGCACTTGCATCGCGCTGACACTCCCACGAGCAGATGCATGCTGGTACCTGTAGTCTGGGTGGGCGGCTGAAAAGTTCCAGGAGCGCTCCGAACACACAGTGGTGCTCCCAATAGGATGAGCACGGGCCACACTCCTCTCTCCCCATTGCAGCCTATACATATAACTGCTGGGGGGGCGCCGTGTTTTACCAATAATGCAATTTTCCACACACTGCTGGTCTTTCAATGTGCTCCAGATCGAGAGGGTGTGCTGTATGTCAGCGACCAGCTTGCTGACTAAACACCAAACCACGCTTGTTCCCTGAAGGAAAAGCACGACACACTCCGGAATCTTTGAGGGCTTGATTGTTGAGAAAATGCGCAGTGCTAACAGTCCATGAAACGCAGGTGCATACGCGTTTCAGCGGTAAATCGCCTTCGTCAGTGCAGGTTTCACTGACTCCATTAGGGGGTCAGTACAGGGTACAGCTGCTGTGAATTCCGTCCCTGTTTCAATGTTCTTAACGCCCCTCCTCCAAATTACGTGCACTTGCATCGCGCTGACACTCCCACGAGCAGGTGCATGCTGGTACCTGTAGTCCGGGTGGGCGGCTGAAAAGTTCCAGGAGCGATATATTCATATTCAAAAATAAGATTCTCCTTTGTATATAGGAAATAATCGTCCAGCACTCCAGAAGGGTTGAATCACTCGGATCTTTATTTTCAGACGATAAACATCTACGCGTTTAAGCAGTCTCAGCTTTATATTTTTTGCATCGCCCTAATGTATTTAGGGGCATATCAGCAACAGCCGGCGATAATTATCACTAAGCGCGCTTAGCGCGAGGATAATTATCGCCGGCTATCGCTGGATTTTATTGTAGAGATAGCGTGCTATCAGCAACGCTTATCTCCAATGCGATAAAAAAATCCAGCGATAGCTGCTAAATGTGCGATTATTGCTAGAAATACAGCGATAATCGCACAGCGATAGGCGATACGTTGATGATAAGGCAGGGTGGTCTCATCCTCAAAATCCACCACCCATAGGCTATAATGGCTTAGTCAGTTGAAAAGCAGGCGTAATGAAACCTGCGATAAGCGCTACTTTTCTCGTCGCTACACAGTTTAGAGATTTGTTTGATAATTGGAGAAATGTCTGTTAGCGACATTTTCCACGTTATTTTAGTAGGGTAAGCCCACTTTGCATATAATTGGCATTGCAAAGATGGGCGTTAGGGAAACTGGCGCTTAGGCATAGGAACACGTGTTAGCATGTCCTTGCTGATAGTGCGATGGAATTATCACCGTTTTTCGCCCGAAAACTGACGCTAAAGCGGCGATATTTATAGTGCTTCCCCTTGATGTTATGTCCCTTAGGGCTTTGTCATTGGCTCTATTTCCTAAGACTCTTTACTGACCTTTACCGAGGAAGTTAACTCCCCAGGGATACACTGATATGAAACTAAGTAGTTTTCTTAGTTGCTAACAAGACATTATTTTCAGTCCAGTGCTCCGGTTATTCTCTTTATTAAGGCCTATGAGTCTACTTAGCATCCGTTGTTAGTCTTTCGGCAGTGCACTGATCTAGTGTGGCAAACATCCACAGTACCTTCTCTGACGCAGGTGGGAGCCCGATTTTGACAAGTCATACCACAGGATTAATGGTACGTAAGATGATGCCAAAAGTAATTAAAGCATCTGTGTATTTTCTGTATTGCTTTTAACTCAAGTCATGCAAACCAGCATGAGAATCCTATTGTCTTTCTTCAAATACATTTGTGGGTGGTATCGACCTTCCAAATTAATACTCTTATTTGACTTCTCTTAGCCCATTTTTCTGCTTATTGAAACCCCGCTGTTTTCGTCTGTGTTTGCAACAGTTATATCAAGTATTCAGTTTGTCTTCAGAGGAGTCCAGCAATCAAGATCTGGCTGTTTGCGAAAGTGCTGTCTCTCCTTTTATTATTAGTTAGGAGTGCCCTCTCATTTGTTTTCCTTCCTCGGTCCAAGATGAAAATACATTTTCAATATTTCAAATTCATTCTTTATTATGTGGTTAGTTCAAGATCAACGCATAATTCATTTAATAAATACATACATCATTTCAACTTGACAATCACAATAAAAATCAGTGTTTGGCAACAGTCTTTATAAAGAAACTATGGTTAATGTTAGTTGCAGATCCCGTTCCAGTATTCACCAAAGTATGTTTGCTTCTTTCCATGGCCTTGCCCCATCTCCCTCTGCCCCCCAAGAATCTCTATCATGTGGTAGTAGTATGTTTTAATTGCATTTAAGGGGCATTACATCACCCATATTTTTTAAAGCTTTTCCCAAGCACATTTAGTGTTCACCAATCTCTCTCTTTCCTCCACTATCTTTAAAGGACATATCTTGAAGATCGGCATTGTGTGTAGATCATTACATTTATGGGCAATCTGAGATGGAATGTAGGTCCAGGTGAAATGTACATTCTTCTTAGTTATCTGTCTCGCACCCCACATTACCTTGCCCGCTACTTTTGTGTGGGGCCTAACAGTGTGTTTCAGTCACTTGAAGGAATTTTACAGATGTGCAGTGATGTCCGTTGTACTCGCGGAGTCTCCCACCCGAAAGGCTCGAAATCAGTTCTAAAAGGAAAATTCTGCATCCGTGTAAAGAATATGATAGCGGTTGTAAAGCATTTTAAACCCTCAGAATGGAGACTACAGCTAAGGTGATCATTGTCGTAGCACACAGATGGTAGAAAAAGCATGTTTACTGTTGAATTGCAAGATTCCTCAGCTTATGTGCAGACGATGGCCAGAAAAAATTGACAGTACGATATTTAAGGACCAAATTTAACTCTGAGGAACTGAAGGTCCATTGAATACACCTAGTCATTACGCTATCAACCATGTAGCTCCACTGGACTGATCTAGTGCAATCTCAGGAGCTTTTTGCAGCGCTTTGTCAGACTGAGCGAAATGGAGGCACACCACAAGCAAATATGATACATTCTGCCCCTGAGTGTGATTGTTAACCAGCGGAAAAAGTCAAGGTCTCCAGTAGAGAAGAACCATGATAGTTGCCTAGAAACATAGCTTACCTGCCTTGCTCACTCTGCCAGCAAAAGGCAGTGTGTGCTCACGAGAAGCTGAAGAAAATTAACGTCATGCCCTTGTAGAGGCTAGAGAACACGGGTAGTTAAGAAGTGCTACATCATTTCCGGCTTTGTGATTGATTCGGGACAAGGAGCGTACTGCTGGCAGGAGCGTTACGGCGCTTGCTGTGCAACTTTTAAACTCACCTGTTTATTTTCTTTTAGGTACCCGGATTCGCGCTTCTCTGCTCCCCTCACTTGCACTATAATTGTGCCCCTCACCGCCGTTTGGCGGGCTGGTTCCGGGGAGGCGGACATCTTGGTTTGGGGTGGTGAGGATTGGTCCGACAGCGCTCATTGCGCATGCGCCAGCGGGGGAACGCATATTTAAAGCGAGTCCCCGCCTTTCCCTCCCCCTGACAAGGAGCGTACTGCTGGCAGGAGCGTTACGGCGCTTGCTGCTTAGCTGAATTTTAACTCACCTGATTGTTTTTCTTTTAGGTCTTTCAGACCCTCGCTCTCCTGCTCCCCTTACTTGCACTATAATCGTGCCCCTCACCGCCGCTTGGCGGGTTGGTCCTGGGGTGGCGGACATCTTGGTTTTGGGTGAGGTGAGGGATTAGACCGACAGCGCTTCATTGCGCATGCGCCAGCGGGGGAACGCATATTTAATGCTCCTCCCCTAGCGCAGCGGGATCGCGCAGCAGGCGTGTCTTCGCGTGGCCGGAGTCGTGCCAGAGTCCTGCCCGTCTGTGCCCGTCCGCGCTAAGGCCGCGCGGGACGTGGCGGGCTCTGGTTCGTGATAGCCATAACTACTGGTTGGTGCCATGCCGACATATTCTAGGGAGAGCCTGATGTCCATCAACCAGGTGAGCCGCTGCTGTGCACTTCCGCCTGTCCACCCTCTCTGTGGTCCGTATCGTTGTCCTTGCAATGGTCTGATACTTGACCCCCCATTGCCTCTCCCTCGGAAATTTCCCTCTGTTGTCCATCATAGCAGGGTCTCCTCTCCCTCTCTGCGGATAATGAACCTAAATGTGAGGTCGATCTTGAAACATCAGCAGAATCTGTACGATCTCATTGAGGATAAAGCTCCGGATATCCTTGCTATAACTGAAACATGGCTTCAGGAAGCTGACACTGCCATTCTCAATCTGGCATGCCCCTCTGACTATTCGATGTTCACCTTGAATAGAGCATCTAGAGGGGGTGGAATAGCGCTGATAGTTAGGTCTTGCTTTCCCTGTGTGTGGAACAGCCTTAAGATCGCTGGCTGTGAAAGCGCCTCTTTTAAAGTCTCTGTCAACCCAGAGTTTACACTCTCTGGGATGGTGGTATATCGTCCGCCGGGCAGTGACGTGCTGTTTAGAAATGCTTTTTCGGATACTGTCGGCACTTTGATCACTGACTGCGCCAACTTTTCTATACTGGGCGATTTAAATCTGCATTTCGATACACTGTCCAGTTTGACAGCTCGTGCCATCTCCTTGGACTTAGAGGCTTGTCAATTGTTCCAGCTGGTTTCCCAGCCTACGCACATCGGGGGACATACTTTGGACCCTTTCTTCACCAACTTGACTGAGGCCAAAGTCACTGCGATTACCCCAGTAGAATGGTCTGACCATTTCCTGGTGTCTATCCAGTGTCCCGTATCAGTGACTACTCCCACTTCTTCAGCTAGACGGGTACTCAGGAGATCTTGGAACAAACTCAGGCTGGAAGACTTTCACCATCTTTTGTTGGTGGAGCCCTTGGGCCCATTGAACAATGTTGATGAAGGGTATGACCTCTTCTGCTCCTGGCTTACTAGGGCTCTGGACGCTCTGATACCTATTGTATCGACTAAGATCAATCCTCGCGAGTCGAGTCCCTGGTATGACGGGGCCTTACGCGCCTTGAAGGGAGCCAGTAGACGGGCGGAGAGGGCCTGGCGGAAGACATATGGGGCTGATTTAAAAGCAGCATATGCCGCGTCAGTTAAGCTCTATCATCGGGCCATATGTCGTGCTCGTGCGGCCTTCTATGCCGAAGAATTCCGGAACAGCACCAACCCGTCGAAGGCCATCTTCAAGGCGGTTAAAGATCTTATGGCCAAACGGACTACCTCTTTAGCCGAGAGCTCTGTCTCCCACTGTGAATCCCTGACTTCCTATTTTTTGGGAAAGGTCCAAGCCATTTATCGGACTTTCCCTAGCATTGGGGTTCCGCTGGGAAGTTCCAATGAGACACCACGTCAGATCACCCTGCCTTCATTTCCCCCTCTCACCTCGGACGGGTTTGACAAACTTGCTTTGCAAGTTAAATCTGGATCTCCATCTGATCCATTAAGGCCTGCTCTCTTTCGAGACCAGACCTTTTTGGGGCGCCCTGTTGTGCGTTCCCTTGTCAACCTCTCCCTGGAGTCGGGGGTAGTTCCAACTAAATGGAAGCAGGCGGTAGTGTCTCCGATCATCAAAAACCCTCCTTAGACCCGTCTAAGCCTGAAAGTTTTCGCCCCATCTCGCTGCTACCTTGGCCGGCAAAGTTGACAGAGGCCCATGTCAATCTGGCCCTGTCAGAACATCTAGCCCGGACCAACGCCCTTGATCCCACACAGAACGGTTTCCGTGCTGGTCACAGCACGGAGACCGCCCTCCTCGCAATGGTGGAATATCTGCGTGCAAGGTTGGATGCGGGTCAGACGGCGGCGCTGATATTGTTAGATCTCAGCGCCGCCTTCGACACTGTATCTCACGGCATCCTCCTGCATCGGCTTGAGGAGATCGGTGTCAGTGGTCTGGCGCTGCAGTGGTTCCGCTCCTTCCTGGACAACCGTTCCTTCTGTGTGGCCATTCCTCCCTTTTCGTCCAGTTTCCAGCCTCTGGCCATGGGGGTTCCGCAAGGGTCCTCGCTAAGTCCCACGTTGTTCAATCTTTACGTGAGACCGCTGGCTGATGTCGCGAGGCAGTGGGGCCTCACTTTGGTCTCATATGCCGATGACACTCAGCTGGCGGTTACCCTTAGCGGAGATGTTCAACAAGATGCCCCCAGGTTTCAGTCTGGACTGAAGGCGGTGGCTTGCTGGCTGACAGAAAACTGTCTCCAGCTGAATGCCACAAAAACAGAGGTGATGGTTGTTGGGAAGGGAGTGGAGCTTTGGGGCGATCAGTGGTGGCCTTCTGAGCTGGGCCCCACTCCGACCCCTGTGTCGGAGGTGAAAAATCTTGGGGTCTGGTTGGACGTTGGCCTTACCTTTATAGGACATACCAAAAAAACGGCAGCCTGTTGTTTTGGTCTGTTAAGAGGACTTAGACCAGTTCTCAAATATTTTGATGCCCAAACCAGACAGCTTGTAGTCCAGGCTACTATCATCTCTCGCCTGGACTACGCTAGCTCTCTTCTGGCTGGGGCTAATCAGGCTGAGTTAACCCGCCTACAGCGGGTTCAAAATGCTGCGGCCAGAGCCATTGTTGGCCTACCTAGATTTTGCCCGGTGGCGAATGTCCTCCGCTCCTTGCATTGGCTCCCTGTAAGGAAGCGTATTCTTTTCAAGGTCCTTTGCTTGGCTTTTAAAATATTAAGAGGTATAGGCCCTGAAATCCTGTCCAATTTTATTTCTTTCTATGTCCCCGCCCGTAGCCTCCGATCTCAGGGCCAGGCCCTTGCTGTGGTCCCTAGATTTAGACTCAGTCGGATGGGGGGTCGTTCCTTCAGCGTGAAAGCTGCACTAATTTGGAACACCCTCCCAGTTGAAGTCCGTCAGTTAGACGATCTGCTTTCTTTCCGGAGAGCCATTAAGACTTTTTTGTTTTAGTTGTTCATCTCAGGTTCTCCCGTTTCTGTTGTGTTGTGTTTCTCCTTGTCTTTGCGCCGGGAGGCTCCTTGGCTGGAGTAGCTGTGCGCATAATAAATCAACATAACATAACATAACTTGTACAAAAGCCTATGCATTAGTACATCTCTAGCTGCTGATAAACCTTTTACCTGTAGGTAGCAAATGTTGATGCTGAACTACCATGGAAACGTATGTGAACAGAGGAGTTATAAGAAGGCCCTAGTATTTTCTGTTTAATGTTTTACCACAAAAGTAGGCCGTGAAAAAATATCATAACTTGAGGTAACTGTGGTAGAAGTGGCCCAGTCCCATATTGGACGGAACTCCTAGAATGTTCTATAAGTCAAAAAGTCTGTAAGAGTCCTGGTGGTTTGGGGTTTAATTAATCTATTTTTCATGAATGTTTTGTCATTGCCCACTTAATTCATATTCATCAGGCATTATTATAATTTGACTCTGATGCACTCTTTAGCTATCTGCTCCGGTTTCTTATGGCAAATGCTCTGTAAACGCCTTCCTCCTGACATCCTTGTCATCCGCATGTCGTAAGTTTAAATCCAACTCAGCCACCCCAGACTTCCAAGGTCATTATATAAAGCCCCTACCAACTCGGGGGAATTGTAATAGCTGTAAATAGTAGTTGTTTATTCAGCAGAACTATAGAGTTAAGGGCTATATTTGACTGCTCTTCTACACTATCCTTTCTCGAAATATGCTACAAATTAAATTCCATAGTTACTGCCATCTTCAGTACCGATTTTGACACTACTACAGCTACACTGTTTCTAAAACCCAAACATGAGTTAATGCAACAAATTATCAGATATGTGACTTACAGTAAGTCACACCTATCAGATCATCCTTTGTGGAAACCAGTTTAACGTGCTGTTCCATTGCGAAGTATTTATCAAATAATTGTTTTTTACTTAGGAAGAAAGATTAAGTGTTGCCAAAACATAGCACACGGGACTCCGGTATAGTTGGATTCTTTATTTAGCTCCGTACACAGGAAACATGTCTGCTTGGCTTCCTTGAATCCAGCTATCTCACTCAATGAACCTTGAGCCATAGAACCACATGTCATACCCCCAAGCATTCCATGCACCTGCATGTTCTGCCCTGAGGCATTCCATGCACCTGCACAGAACGAGGAACACACCCCCCCCCACTTACTGCAACAATAAATAACCAAGCAACAACACACCCACTCCCCTTACTTTAAAACAAAACTGCGCAACTAGGTAAAGAACAAAGAAAGACAATTGTTAGAGGGGTAACACAATCCAATATAAAATTATCCATACTACCACACTTTGTAAATGAACAAGTGAAAATCACTACTTAATCTTTCCACGCGACATCCTTACATTCTTCCAAAGGAGCAGGCATCCTTGACAAGCAATCCGCAGTTACATTCTCTCTGCCCGTCATGTGCACAATATTATACACCAAGCCCTAATACACATAGATAATCTTTCAATTCTTGCAGAGGCAGACACACTCCATTCCGTGGGCAATAGTTTTACCAATGGTTTGTGGTCACAACGGATGATGACAGGTTTACCCTGGACAAATGCCTGGAAATGTTCTAAAGCCCATGTGCACGCCAATGCCTCTCTTTGTACCAGCCCAGAACGAGCAACAGAACAGATTGGTAAGTGTAAAAGCTGTAATAAACCCACCAACGGCAGCTTGGGACGATATATTTAGTTGTGAAAAACAACACTGACCCTCCTGGTGCCCTGGCTGCCTACAGTCTGAGTGGCATTCCGAGTGTTTCTGCAACTGCTTCGTTACAGTCTTCCTCTGGGTTTTATTTATAATAGGGTGCCCACCTGTTATTTGATAACTACTTGGTTTCTTACTTGAGAGAGTCTTAATTGCTTTCTATTCATTGAGTTAGCCTCTAGGCCCTCATTTGATGAGATGCAGATGCTTTGAATATTGGGTGCGATTACTTCGTAAAAGGTTGACAGAAACCGCCTCCTTGGCAGCAACATTGAAGCAGTCCATAGGTTTGGTTTGTCTGAGCTGCACAATTATTAACTCAGCAGCAACAAGACAAAAAGAGGAAGGGTGCTAAAGCAGGGCAGATTAATATAGCTTCTGCGGTTGAAGCAATTGTTGACAATTCTTTTGGAATAGGTATCGATTTAACAGTAGTCCTGATATTACTCTATCGAAGAAACCTTGGTTTGAGAAGTTGTATCCTAGTTCATGTTATAAACTGTTCACTTGCTATATTCTGGGCAAAGTATTTTAGGTTTGCTGCTATGTTGTTAATTTTGTCTGGATATTGACTTTATAATTCATGGCACTTTGCAATCCCTGTTTAAACTCCTGTCTCCAATACCTTTATAATAGGCCATTTGTGATGCATTATAAAGTAAGATAAGCGCTGAAGTGATAGTATCTCTAAGCAAAAAGAAAAATGACAACCCACTTCCAAAAACGTGCTAAAAAAATAAATAGTTGTAAATCAAATACAGAAACACACAGACTTAATTCATTGGAAATATCTTTCTTTCATTTCATTTAAAGCGCACAGACATGTTTTCAAAACAATGATTCAAGCATGCACATGTATATAAATCCTCACCCCCAAACTATTTTTTAATAACTCCACACATAAAATTCATACCTTGCATACCGTCATAAGACACAATAGAACCTTTAAAACATACATGTAACCCGCCTTACAAAGCACCATAATATGAGCATCTCCTCAAAGTGCTCAACTAATTAGCACAACTTAATTCTACTTCAAATGATGCATATAGACCAGGTATATGAATTTGCAGGTCTATCAGGATGGCCGCTCCTGTACATAAAGTATATTCACTTTTTACACCATACATAATTTGAGAAAAAAACATTTCACAGATACAAATTCTACTTTTGTTCGGTATCTGAATGGCTCTAGCACAGGTGCCGACGCACATTTAGGTGTAAAGTGGTAAGCCGACCACACACCTTCAGGGCACAGAAAGATGTTTCAACGATAAATAAAAAAAGAGAAAATGGTAGAGGGGGCGGCAGCCAAACAGTTCTCTGAAAACTACTCAGAGAGAGACGTGGTAAATCAGACTCCGATGCGGTCTTAGAAATAACTTAGAAAGCCCAAATAAACATCAGGAATACTCCTCTTAGATAATGCTAGAAAGACCTAGTCCTACTGTTCACGATGAATATCCGACTGACAGTGAAGTCCTGACCATGATTGAAGGCTCCAGAAGCACAGAGGTGAAATCCTGAGGTCCCACAAACGAGACCTTCCATCGGAAATAAATCCAATCGGAATGATATAAATCAGTCACCAGCAAAGAACAACAGGTACTGTCCCTGCAAAGGCTCAGGCAGGATAGGAGGAAAGTCGTGAAGAGTCGGATGACTAGGTCCCCAAGCATTATGTAAGAGGTGTATTCATGATGTTTATTTGGACCAAGAGCTTTTTAAGACCTCTTCTGAGTCTGATTTCACCACATCTCTCTGTGTGTAGTTTTCCAGAGAACTGTTCGGTTGTCACGTCCCTCTTCTCTGTTTTTATTAATTGTTGAAACCCTTTTCTCTGCCCTGAAGAAGGTGTGTGGTCGGATGACCATTTTATACTGAAATAAGAGTTTGCACCTGTTCTACAGACATTCAAGCACTGAACAAAAGTTGAATTTGTACCTGTGAAATGTTTTCTCTCATTTATTTGTCTGGTGTATAAGAGTGTAAATATACTGTGTGTAAAGGAACAGACGTCCTGATAGACCTGTAGATTCATATATGCCTGGTCTATATGTATATATATCATTTGAGGCAGCATTAAGTTATTATAGTTGAGCAGTGTGAGGAGATGCTCATTTGATGGATCCTGGTGCTGTGTAAGGCTGTTTACACGTGTGTTTTAAAGGTTCTGTTGTCTCTTAGGATAGTATGTGTGTAGTTTGTGTGAACTTAAACATTTTTTCTTTGTGGGGTGTAACAGTTTATATACATTTATGGTTACATTATTGTTTTGAAAACTTGTCTATATGTTTTAAAGAAATAAAGATTTCCATTGTATTACGTTTGTGTGTTTCTGTATTTGATGTACAAGGGTATGTTTTTGGAGGTGGGTTGTCAGTTCTCTAATTCCTTAGTAACAACATTTCCCTTGTTTTACAGAGAATTTCAGTTGAAAAAAAATTGCCCTTGGAAGTGTCACTGGACATTCCGCTTTAAGGACATTCCACTTTGGGGAACCCATTGGCACATTCTCTGTTTACATGAGTTGATTAAAGTACAAAAAACTAGCTTGATAATCGAGAAAATTCACTCCTTGAAATACCTGTAGTGGTAGCTGATAAATGCAAAACATACCTCCAATAAATGCTCAACATTTTGAATAGCTATTTTCAGTTCCCCATTTCTGCCACACTGGGATTTTATGAAGATTGTGCGAAAACCCTTGGAGAAAAGTAAGGCACAACTAATGTCATTCCAGTGAATACTATTAAAAATATAACTGGTATGTTGTGCTGTAACAACCAGAAATGTGCAGTTCTTGGGCCGTGAGTTGCAGAACATACAAGTAAAGGAAATTGACCCAAATGTTCATAAAAGGGCTTTAACCTAGTCAGTTATGGTTGAAGTTAAAGAAATAAGTGAAAGGTGTGCCTGTAACATAAGGATGAATGCAACCGTAGACCCCAGTAGGTAATATAAGCACTTGTCCCACGCATGCTCTTTTGATTATAGGTGATTTTAAGGTTAAAGTTCTGTTTTATTTTATTATTTCACATGTACATCTCGACAGATGTTTTCTGCATTACCAATTGAGATAAACTGGTGCATTTGAAGTATTCACAAATGAAGGCCAAATTTTATTTTCTGAAACAAGCTAGAACAACCTAATACAATGTAAATTCTATGGCAATTAATCCCCTTAATTGTTTTTAGAAACGGTAACTGCCAGTGGACCATGATAGATCATGTCTGCTGGTATTCTGTAACAATGAAGTGTATTTCATAATTTATCAATGCAAAGAGCTCCTCATTCTCCTGAAGATCTTCATTCAATAAGAAATGCCTGAAGTTCGAGCGACACTGTCTATCATGCTACGACCATGCAGAAGCATATACAAATGCTGAATACATCATCACATTGTCTATCTAGAAGGAAACTTTGAAAATAATTTTGATATAAAACTGCAGTCATGTTCAGTTACTCTCAATCAGTGGGTACACCTCAAAATATTTTAACTCGTAAGAGATTCTGTAGGAAAGACATTATTGAAAAAAAATGATGTAGGTGCTTGGGAGAACAGTAACAAAACCAAATAAAAGGCTGTCTGAACAATAAATGCAGGCAATATTTATGCTGTAGTATTGGTTATGTCAGAACCACAAATGGGGAGGGACTGAACAAAACATAGAATAATAATTTTGCTTAATAGTATAGAACAAAAATGTTACAGACAACATGCTTGCAACAACCAGGATCATAATATGGATAAGCACTTGCGATGGATGATCTTTTGACTTCGTAAATGCTGGATAACCGTCCACTAACCAAGAAAAATAGCACAAATTACCCACAATAGATTAGAACCTGCTTTAACATTCTGTACTGTTAACAACTTCATATAAGTCTGGCTCACCATAAAAATATTATAAAATAATGGTGATTTGCCTAGCTTTAGTGAAGATGAAATCTAAGAATTTAACATAGACAGTGCAATGAAGACTTATTCAATGGGGTGCTGGAAGACTGTTTTAAAAAATGGCAATTGAAGCACTGGTTGTGAGAAGCAACAAGTGCTTCTAACCGAACCATAGCAGAGGTTGTCCATTTAATAGTGTTTTGGAGCCAAGGGGTAAATAAGAGGGCGCTCAGTTGAGTTTCCTGTAGATGGCTAGGCTGAAAGTGTGTGTAGGAGTCAGGCTTCAGTTGGCAAATAAGCAGTGCAGCAACTGAGGCTTGTAAGATGTATTGCAGGTTTTAAAAAAGATTTGCTTGTGCTTCTATAGCGTGGACCTAGGTAACTAAGCACTGTACAAACAACCAAAGTTTCAGTAACATTTAAAGCAAAAACAGATAACTCATTCAGTGATATGACTATGCAGCAAGAAGATGGGAGCCTTGTAGGTGATGCAAGCAATTTTGGAAATGCCATCAGACCGAGAGACAGTGTGAATAGGGACTAGGTAAGGCAAGGATGAGACACCACCCTTGTGGGTAAGCTTCAGGTATGCTGCTACAAGTATGAGTGAGCCATTTTATTTGCTGAGGTAAGCGGAGTTGGTAAAAGGCAGATTCAATCAGATTATCTGTTTTCAGTTTGTCTAGTGTGACGTGCAGCGACATGGCAAAAGGCACAGAGATGGGTTGTTACTCAGTTGAGGTTACTGTGAACCTAGTTCACCCTGGAAAAGAACCTCGAGGGTAAAGATGGGATGACTGTTTTAGTCTGATTTAATTCCAGAGCTCTACCATCCAGTTTCCATGCTGTTTGGGAAATGTATTTACTCGGATGTGCTTATGCCACCAGAACAGGATAGATACCCTACGGTAAAGTTTGGTCTTATCTGCATAGTAAAGAATTGCCATGAAACTACAGTTCCATGGCTGTGAATAGGTTACTTGGAGTCGTAGATGGGATTTAAACTTGAGGCACCTTACAAAGAGGGTTTGGGGGAGACGAATTGGACAAGACACATTTTTGTGAAATTTGAAAACAGACCCACCGATGCCTGTGAGGTAAGCCATTAGGGCTTGTCTCATTCATATGTGATTGAGCCAATGCTCCTGATGATCAAGCCTATGTAATGCAGCATCCAGTACTTGCAGTATCGTGGTCTCTGTGCTGCAAAGCAGTTCAAATCGTGACTGACCAGGTCCAAGAAAATTGTATTAAAAATTAGTTTGTAGATTAACTTGAGAAAAACCCGTTAATTTCCACCAAGTGACTAAGATTAGGCTCTTGCTTCGGTTTTACGTGCCAGTGATGCAAAGGTGTTTAAAAAAAACAACAAAAAAAAAAAGATTCTGGATACACTATGATTAATAAGAAGAAACTGAAAACCTGAAGAAGTTGTCATTCGACTGAAATGAAACCCTTAATCTCCTTGTAGGCAGTTAATGAGGGGGCTTTGGATGAATGTGACTGGAATTCTTATATTTAAAACATTTTTATTATGCAGTTTTCATAACAAAAAGAAAAAGCATACATAAATTAACAACCAATATTTATAAGAATGACTGTGGTACTGCCGGCCTATGGTCGTTGATAGAATATAGTAAAAAACAGAGCCCCCACTAATAACACTAGAAGCTATGTTAAAAAACAATCCAAATTCCTGTGAGAAATTAATCAAAATAACCGTCTCCTATCGAGAACAATAATTGATGGCTGGAATTTTAATGTTCTCAGATTTTCATTTGAGGCAAATCTGGAAGGTGTCGTGGGAGACGGAGGAAAAGTGGCCTTTTGAGTGAGATTTTGGCACGTCATGAAGCAGGTTAATGCAATGTTAAGAATATTTAATGTGTGTTGTATTTTTGCTTGTGTATAGGACATAATGTGTCTTCAAGGGTTGCAGCGTAATGTTTTTGTCAGGGTCTGGTTGTAAAGGCTTTTTGTAGCTGTACTTGGACTTTTATGTGAGGTGGTGCTGGAGGTTTGGATATATTTTTACAATGCACTGCAGTGGCAGCGCTCTGCTTAATCATGACGTATTGTTGATTGTGATAATTGGCACAGTTACACATTTATATTCACACCTCTTTCACAGGGAGTTAACTATAGTTGGTTCAATGGGAAGAGACCGATTTTTTTTTTTTTTTTAAATGCTCTTTGGAGTTTGATATGTGTGTAAATGGCTGAGAAGCTATGTACATAGCTTCGAAAGTATATATAGCCACAGGCATTTAGTGTAGCGCCTAAGGGCAGTTGAAATCCATGTTTACACAGGAAAGATGTTTTTGACTTGCTTATATCTTTGGCTCCATTTGTCAAATATTCATGACATTTTCCCAAAAAGTGCCCTGGTGAATCTTCTTGTGCATGGAAAGTTTCTGGGCGATCTGTGTAGTGGGGGCTGAGAAAAAGGGGGAAGGCAGTTTAAAAAAAAAAAAAAAGCGTTTCCCATAGTACCGAAGCACTAGATGGAATTATGCCAGATTTGGCAGATAGATAGATTTGGTTACGCAGATCATGCTTTCATTTATTTGGTGAAAATCTGTTAAGTAGTTGAGAAATGTAAGAAAATAAAGATAATGATATCTGTGGCCGCGGGCCCTTTGCGACTATTTTCACGAGTATCTCAGCAACTTCCCGAATGCACACTCCAACTTCCCGAATGCTGTGATTGGCTTGCCGCAATCTGAGCAGAAAGATGCAGTCGACATTTTAGGAAACGGGACACGGTCCCGGGGCTGAAGATTCACCACAATAGTGGTATAGGGGTCAGGGTAGAGGAACCTGATCTCCTGTTTGACATATAGGGATGTTAATGAGACAAGCTATGCTGTGAAATTATAATTTTTTTCGCCAAATGATATTCACAAAGTTGTCGCGACCGTCGGTGCGCCTCCCATGTAACGCCATAACAACTCTGCGAATATCAGCGAACAATCAAAAAATTAATACGTTCACAGACTCTTTCAGACATTGATGCATTTACTCCTAGTTGCACTCAGAGGCTCATCCAGACCCACCATGTCATGAGTGATGTCATATGTGAGGTCATAAGCGGTGCATTCTAGGGGCGTAAGTTATAGTTAGCTCAGGTAACTATAACTGCTGAATTTCTTTGGTTTTGTACGAGTGAAATCTGAGCCTAACTAGAACGTTAAGGCGAGAGAGTACTACATAGGTGTGATGGCTTGCACCTAGAGTTGAACGTTATAGAAGGGAAGGATAACGATTGGGAGTAGGAGAGGCGGAGATTGGTGAAGAATAGGAGATGGGAATAAGTTTAACTAGAAAAGTTGGGGTTACGTATTCAAGAGAGTGGGGAGGTAAAGGAGGAGAGTTAGAGGCAAGACATAGTAAGCAAGAAAGTGGGGATTTTCTAACAAATGTGGGGATTTTCAAGCAGACGTATCTGGATATTAACAGGTGGCATACTCTGGAGTGAAAGGAGTACAGATTCGCAAACTGTCAATGTCTCAATATCTCATTGTTACACTGCTCATATTTTCTACTCAAATGAGTCACAATAGGAAGTATGTACTGCCGCGGTGCCCTACATTTGATTTGAATAGCTATAGGTTTTGTTAGTGATATTGATTATGCTGTGACTAGAATTTACATCAGACTAGCCCTAACGAAAGCTAAAGGTCTAGAATAAAGCATGTCTGCTATAAACTACTAAAAAGATGTAATCAAAAAATTGTCATCTGGGATAATTTATGAATTTGAAAATCATTTCACAAAAAAACTATTATACTGTGTGTGTGTGTGGGGGGGGCATGATTCCTGTATGGTCACAGACTTTTTAGGTCTCGCCTGAGCCAGCGCATGCACTGCTCTGGCGAGACATTTAGTGAGTGGGCTTTCAAAAGTCCGACCACAGCTTTTGGGGTGGCATACAGTGTGCTGTTACGCGCACAATGACGAGCAGAGACGCCATCTGGCTTTCCTCTCTCGTCATGGTGCGCGCACATCGCTAGCGATCACTTTCGCCGCGCGCACCACTCGCAGGCTCACCTCCTGCTCCCCCTCTCATTTAACAGCCCATCCCCCGCCACAGAGCGCGTCTTGCGGCCGCGCGTCTTTTGCAAATGTTTTTGGCTGGATTTTGTTGCAAGTCCATTTTAGGAGTGTCTTTTCGTAGGCAGGCCCGCTTCATTGCACTTCTGCTCCAGCGCTGGCCCGTCTCTGCAGTAAGCAGTCAGCCTCTCCTGTTGCTGTGTCGCTAGATGGTGCCCATGGGCTCTCACTGGGTAGGCTTCTGCTTGCTTGTTTTTGTTTTATCTGCATGTATCAGCATTGTTTTTTCCCACCAAGGTATAGGGGTGAGCCGACGCAGAGACTCAAACCCAGGTCCCCAGTTCCAAAGTCGGCAGCTCTGGCTGTTATGCCACATCCTCAACATAGTTATGTCAAAGAGACAGTTTGTGAAAGTTTGCTTCATGCTCTGCTTTTCCCGACTCTTGAGGGGTGACTGTGATTAGGATAAAAAATAAACGCGCCCCGTACCGGTTAACACCTTAGTAACATGTATCATAGTCCTTTCCTGAAACGCCTCATAATGTTAATGACCGGGCTCCCATTTTTGGCTGAAGCAATACTTTTTGTTCTCATTCCACTCCACGTTGTGTTTAAAACCAACTGGTGAGTGCACTTTAGTTTCGTTTTGGTTCGGCGAAATCTCTCTTTTCATATGCAAATCGCAGTGCGCGTGTGAGCCGCGCCATGGCAGCCCGTTCAGCAGCACATAGCAGAGAGACCGGCGGCCTTTGTTTATCTCACTGCTACATATCAAGCCGATCGCTGCCTGATCCCCAGGGCTAAGACAAACAGCTTGCCTCCAAACAATGCCCCTGTTATCACAGCCTCCTATCGTGCTCTCCCATACCTCAGCCTCAACCCCTCTCCCTCTTTTTCACTCGTTCCAGAGTCTCCCACTCCTCCTTACTCTAGATACCCCATGGACTTTTTAAAACCAACTGGTGAGTGTACTATATTTATATTTTTGATCAGCTTAATCTCTTTTCATTCATTTATGTTTGCCTTAGTATGGAAGTCTCTGCTAGAAAAAATGAATGCGATTTCTCTGCTAGAAGAAATTAATGTGACTTTCCAAACTTTTTTTTTTTTTTATCATGGTTTTATTTTTAAAGGGTCTTGTTCAATTTTCGCTGCATTTTTTTGATGATTAATGTCCTTTCAATGACATTAATGCATACATCTCCTGCATGACTTTCAAAGCTTTTTTAACATTTTTTTTTTACTTTTAAAGGGTCTTGTTAAATTTTCGCTGCAGTTTTGTGGGGAGTAATGCCCGTTCAATGACACTAATGCATGCAGTGGTAGTTAATATTTTAGTTCTGTTTCGCAGTATATAGTGCCCATCTATTGCATGAATTAAGCGGATTTTGTTGGAGGTGACAAGTTTACTCTCAGCCGGGGTACTGTCTCACCTATGGAAGTGCCTGACATCTCTTTTTAGAACATTAAGCACCAGAAGAAATATTTTAGGTCATTAATAGTTCAGAAGAAGCAAGTTCTGTGTCGCACATACTCCACACCCGAGTGTTCTGTGTGCATCAAGTTTTTTTTTTTTGTGTATTGTAGATATCCTGGACTGTGTGTGGGCATGGCCTGTGTGTGTGTGTGTGCCTACGTCTGCATGTGTTCATGTATTTGCCAATGACTGTGTGTGTTTTAGATTGTGGGTCCATTCTGTAACTCTTACATTAGGTGTACGGTTTATAGTCGTATCCAGATTGGTGCATGCCTGTGTAAGTTGTCCCTGTTTGGGTCTGTGAGTGTTTTGGTGCTATGTTTATGTTCATCTGTCGACCTTTGGGATATTGGCACTGTCGCAGTACCGTGCAGCCCCATATCCACAGACACACCAGGGCCATGCTCTTAAACTGTGGGCTCCCTCTTCTTACGAATCATTTTGAAGCTACGATGTGACCACAAATTATTGACGTCTGCTATGCGAAAAATATAATGGACACACTCTCTTTATGTAGTACTAAAAAATGTAATTCGATAATTCCGCAAATTTTTACAGGGAAATGCCTTAAATTAACACATAATAATAACACAAAAAATAATAATGTCAGTATTCATGTTTCCACTACTAACAGAGAAGAGGAGTGAGGGAGAGGACTTGGCCTAACGGCTAGGGCGGTCGACCTTGAAGCTGGGGAACTGGGTTCGAGTCTCGGCAAGGACGCTCAACATCCTGTGATTCTGGGCAACTCACTTAGATCTCCCTGTGTCTAACAAAAAAAAAAAATGAACGAGTCCTCATGTAAGGCAACTGGTGCTCGGGTAAAGTGCTCCGATACACTCGGGTCAAGTTCGCGTTATATAAAACTCTGTAAAATAAATAACAATAATAGTGCTCTGCAATTCCGTCACAAACGAAACAAAGGTGTTTCATTAAAATATGTTTTAATTTGACAGTTCCAAAAGCGATGGATGTGTTCCTTCTAATAAACATGTGCAGGGCTATTTAGCTAAGATGCTAGATAATATACTGTACACCCCCATATAGTGAGACACAGACGGGCTCTTGGCCCTCACATGGCCCGCCGAGCTTCCAGACAGCCCCAGCATTGAAGGATGGGCTTCCCCCACCTACCTCCCCATCTCCACACGCTTCTCTTTCGTTTACATTGAGCATTTTCCTGAAGGCTGAACCCAGTCCATGCGCCTGCAATAATTTTTTTGGCTATTTTGCCATATCTAGTGTTATTGTTGCACAAGGCTCATGAGTCACTGGATGAATTTATTGTATATACAGCTCTTAATTTGTGAAATAACTAGCAACCCGTAGTTTTGGAAATGTTAGACCCTGCAATATCTGCAGTCTTTGTTGGACTACGATATCTGATGTGTGAAAGGCCTCACAGTGACCGTGCTGCTGGAGAGGTGTTTATGTCCCAGTGGTGGCAGGCCTGTAAATTCATAATCCATCTGCACTTGCTCCGATTTAAATCCTGTTAGGAGTTGGAGCAACACATTTAACCATTTTAAATACTCCCGCGCAGTTTTGTAGTTAAAAATGGCCTCTTCTGCACTGTGTCAAATCATGTGTAAAGTGCTGAGAGTTCCCTCTTTTACAGAAAATTTACTGAGGCCTTTCAGTGGTGTGTGGCCACAACATAGCCTATAAATACGTTTACCAGAGCAGGCCATGTAGTGAGGGTGATCCAATGGAACTCAAACTCGCTATCTTGCTTGAAGTAATGAGAATGGTATAAAAATAGGTATAAGAAGCAAAAGCTGTAAATTATGTGGGTATCCACTTCAAGATATAGTGCACATTCCACTTATATCTGTCCTGTTCAAACCAATGTTTAAGAGGAATTAAAAAAAAAAAGAACTGTTGCTATTAGCATAATATGTGCACCCCAGGAGCTTGGGTTGAAGTTCTCTTCTTCAGGTGCTTCTCTCTTTCTGTGCTCTAAATTGTTCTCTCTGTGTTATCCTTGCTGAGTTTTGCTTTCTCCCTCCTACATCCGTTGCTTCCTGCTCCACCCATTCCTCCATTGCAAGCCTGCCTAAAAGTCCTTTTTTAATGCTTACTTCTTTTATACTTAGCAAAAAAGCGCTTTCGAAAGTCATTATATTTTCTTCAAATTTTCAGATCTAATTCGGATAAGTAAATTAAAAACTCAAGTCATTTTAGAGGCATACATGCGTGATGACACATGCACAAACACGGTCTCACACATGCGTTCACATACAAAATAACACGGCCACCGCTTTGGTCCTTTTGTTCAGCTTTTGCCAGTGCGCATCATCAGCCTCATAGGGCATGAACAAAAGGCACTGAGAGAGGCAACAGGTTTTAAAGGCGAGACCTATTGGCTTTGCCAATGCTTGTTCTTGTTCCTACAGCACTGGAATGCTCTCATTTAATCCTTTCATGAGCTATCCAGGAAACTCAAGGCCATTTGCCTTGCTGTGCATCTGGTCTTTTGGGGTCACTGGCCCTATATCTTTCCTGCAACTCTAGTGCAAGGATGCCCTCAGGTGAACTTGTGATGTATAAGTATTGTGATTCATTTGTGTAGGTTATCTGTACTTTGATGAAGGATGGGTCAAAGCTCCTCCCACACCTGTACTTTGGGGTCCAGGTGAGCTATCATTAGACTCAGATGGGTCAAGGCAACCCTTAAAATTCAGTTGTACAACTTTAGTTGTTCTAACTTTATGAATTTTGGCACAACTGAATTCCATAAACTGTAAGGGCTTTGTTATTGCCTGTCAGATATTAATTCACTCTTGAAATGTTGGCTCTAATCCAAGGTTTACACATGCTTAAGCTGTAATAATAGCTGAAATTGTCAACTATAACATTTTTAGCATGTGACCAAAGCAAGTGATAATCAGACAGTGACTTGGAATACACATGAGAACGGGTTGTTTGGAAGGAAACCTGTTTCACCGTAATCTTAGCTTATGCTCCTTTAATGCTGAAGAGCAGTTCTCTGTCGAGTTATTCTCAGTCATAGCCTACCTGGTACATGAGCTTCTTATTGATGGAGACCCAAATATAGAACTAGGTTGTTGTTTACAGTAGAGTGTCTGTCTGTTCATTTAGGGGTTCACTTGACCACTCCCATTGGAGTCTTTATCGAGGCCCCTCCTCTGCCTTAAAGAAATATTTTAACTCGCGCTGGTGAGGCAGGCTGCTGCATGCTGGTATTTGCAGTCCGTGTGTGGATCCCCCTTGAGTAAGTGGGAAATCCAAAACACCAGGTGGTGTCCCATCACTGTGGCCCCCGGACTTCAACCCACCGCAGCTTCCTGTCCAAGATAATGTCCTGGCTGAGACCCCTCGATGCTCCCTGCATTCAATGCTGCTCCTCTCTCACCATGCAATGTCGTCTTCACACTATGGTGCCTTGATCTGCGAGGGGGGGGGCACCGCGTTGTGCATTCCAAACACAATTCCAAAGATTGCTGGCCACAGCTGTGCTCCTGACCGAGAGGGCGTGTCGGGAAAGCCAGTGCCTGCAGTACTGACATAACACGAAGTCCAAATCCCCACTCACAGTTAAAGAAGGGTCCGACACCGCCAGGATACAATCGGGAGTATTATTTCAAGATAGGTTCACAGCGCAAACAAAGTAACAATTCGGCAGACGCGTTTCAGCGATTCAGCTTTCCCCAGAGCCTGTTACAATGGCCGAACCTCACATCTGGTGGCTATTTAGGTGTTCACTTGTATATGTATATGTGTGTGTGTTTGTGTGTGTGTGTATGTATATATATATATATATATATATATATATATATACACACACACACACACGGGTGTGGAATTTATTAAAATATCTACTTGTCCAGGTTGCTTCATAAATCTACTTGTCCTGTAACAAAATCCACTTGTCCCTTTGTTGCCATGTTGTGCGGCGACAAATTTTGGCAGCAATCTCATTATATAAGAGGTCTTATATAGCTCTATATGCCAGGGCTCATACCATTGTAGTGTTTGAATACTAGCAATCTTTTTATGTTGCTACGTTTCCGCAGATCTACATACTGGGACTGAAGGTAGTGGTAAACAATAGGTCCAGGGTTGGAATGTCCTTTTGAGTCTGTGCAAACCTACTAACTTGCATGTTTTAAGGGTTTTTCAACAATTCGTCTCTAATCTTTTCCAATACTGAGAAATTTTGGAAATTTACTCTTGACAATGGCAGAAGTAAACCTTCTTCCAGAGTTGGGAAAAAAAGTGGTTGGAGGGAAAATAAACATGCAAACACTCGGGTTTTCCCATGAGCAAATCTATGCATGCATATTTGCTCATGCTAAAATGCAGTTCACAAATATTTTTTACATGTAGGTGAGGGGAAAAAGATCCTCATCCCTTACTCGTCATTTAATAAGCATGTATCCTTCTTATACTGGTTCTGGCCCAGAAACAGGGGGAAATATTTTTTAGGAGTAATATTTCTTGCCCTACTGCTGTAAATTCTTGTGAATTCAGGAAAGCCATATAGCTGCCCTTAATGCAAGGACATATATCAAGGGCCCACTTTTGAGACCTTCTTTAAATAATTGGGCCCCTAATTTGGTCTGGCGTTAACCATGACCTTTTGTGTTTATTAAAATGCTCTCTCTCGCTCTGTATTGGCTGACTTCACGGTGAGTGACAGCATTCTGCTCTTTCACAAGGAGCATATCGGCACACAAAGTAGTTTTGTTCAGTGCCAGTATCTAATGTGGCAGTGTGTGCTTTTTTTGAGACCAAAAACAATTTTTGATTTTGCCAATGTTTGTTTTAATGGTGAGGGTCCGGCAGCTCTCACATCAATAGGGTTTTACAAAAATCAAGCCAAAACAAGTCCCGCATTGCCAAAACTAAAAAGCTGACCACCATTTCAGACCTACTGGCTTTGCCAATGCTTGTTTATTTTTATGTTTCCCAAATTCCTATTGAAACTGGTTACACTGATTTTCTAATATGAATATTTTGGGGAAATACTAGCATGCATCAACACATTTTACTAAATGATGCTGCAAAGAAATGGTACCTGAAATTTTACAGTAGTTTAGCCAAAAAAATGTTTTCCTACGTTCATTTTTTAGGTACATTTTATATTGAAAGCAAAGAATCATTAATCTTGCTTTCAAGCTTCTGCAAATATTTGCATCTAATCAGAGAGCATTCTGGGAGCATTAAGCATAGCCTCATATTGCTAAACTTTGAAACCGTGTGTACACATTTTTATACTGGAACCACTGTCAGTAATGCAGTCAGAACTTACATTTACTGAGAGCGCTCACCCCAATAATAAAGGCTTTCCATTAATGAACCATAAATACAAGTTTGAACAGCATTAACATATGCACACAAATATTAACTTAACTGCAGGCAGTGCCCTTCCCTGATCCTTAATGTGGTACTGCAAACTGGCAGCCAAAGGGTTTGTGCTGGAGGGGGTTGGGCCTGCTTGTCCCTAGGACAAAATGCACATTAAAACTTGTTGCCCTGGACCCTAAACAATATGTCCTATATATATATATATATATATATATATATATATATATATATATATATATTGTTTACACACTAAAAGAACAAAGGTTAAAGATATGTTATAGGTATGGTGATGAGATCTTGAAATCTTAGTATTGTTATAAAGCAGGGTTAAAAAATATATAGAAAAACCCAAAGTTAAAACTGACGGTATAGAACAAGGCCTTATAATAAGATTAAAAAAATATTGTTTAAAGACCTAAAATTCACTAGATACAATTTACTGAGCTAAGTGTGACTTGCTACCCCCATGCACTGCTTCCATTATTACATCACTCATAAAATGTTAAATGCCATCATAGATGACCTCACTAATGACCTCTCAAGTAACATTGTTGATAATACCATACTCATATACAGCACAGTGCAGAGGTCTACAACCTTTTCTGCAGTGAGAGCTGCTTCTGATCAGTGAAAATGATTGAGCTACTGAAGGACAAGCCACTCCCTCTGTGTTAACCCACCCCCCCACTCCCTGCTTAATTGACTTTAAGCCTAATGTCCATAGAGCCAGATACTATGGTTTGAATCAAATACTTTGGATAGGCGCACTATAACAAGGCTCCCATGTGTGTTAGAGCATGGGGTTTGGGGATGTATGAACATGTGTGCTATGAATGGGATATATGTGTATGGGTGAACGAGAACCTGTCTTGTATGTACTTGTGGCAAAGGACATACCTTTTGCGCTATGTGGCACTGTAACATGTTTAACATACAACCATTTTTTTAAATGGGAGAATTTTAAAGTGCCAAAAAGTGTTCTGCGAAAATGTTCTTAATGTAGAATTTTTTTTCTCCCAGTTAAAAAAAAAAAAATTGATGTATTCAGTTATAAATGACGCTGTGTCTACCAGCCACTAGGAGCAGATGCCTGTTGGTGGGTGAATGTGACACTTTGAAATGGGAGAAAATTAAACTGAAGAGTTAATTTTAAGTTTATGTAATTCCATAAAATTCATAATTTCAACTGTCTCTCATTTCAAAGTGTAGCATTTATAAACAACGGGCATCTTGCTCCCAGTGGTCTGTAGACACTGTATCATTTGTCTAACTGATAAATACAGCAATTTGTTTAAATGGGAGAAATTTAAAGTGAAGAAGCGTGAGCCATAAAATATTAAGATATAATTGGCTTAATTGAAAAAATGACGGTGTTTTCAGTTACAAATATTGCACTGGGAGCAAGATGCCTACTGTTTGTAAATGTTACACTGTGAAAGGGAGAACTTTAAAATGAAGAGTTAATTTAATCATTAAGTTAACTATTCATTTTCATTGTTTTCCATTTAAAAGCATTCAGAAACATCAATTTGTTCTCACTCTCCAATACTGAGTTGACAAGGACTTTTATTTAAGAGTGAATTACAAAAGTAATTTACCTCTGTACACCTACCTGGGTCATAAATCTGACCGAGCAATGCCGGTTATCAGACCCTGCTATGTGCAGCCTCATGAGGATGATGTTAAATACACATAAACTATATTAATGATATCTCTGAAAAGAGTGGGGGTCCAAGGGATGAAGTTTAAAGACTCAAATAGTTGTAATCCCCAAATCCACAAACTGATAAACATAAACAGCTATGAGTCTCACATAATTGAAAACCTTGACACAATCGTAAGGGAATGCTAGAGAAAGTGAAGTTGTGAATTCATGTGTACATGTATGTGTGTACGCATGTGTATAAAATTCCCATCATCCACCCGAAGTGGTTTGCTTCATCATCTGGGAATTAGGGACTAATTTAGAGAACCATCTTCTACTTGGCAAATCGTAGATCTTGGTCTCTTTTAGGTCCCAAACTGGTAACTAGTATAGTAATTAAGTTAGATGATGGTAGGGTGTGATGGTCGCAGTGCTAGTGAAAGGTGATAGTGTGTAAGTGCTGTATAAAATTTGTCTAGCAAGGCACTGAGAACACTTTATTGAGTAGCTACCTTGTTGACAAAGTCTAAAAACAGTGCTTTAACAGTTTCGAAATATAATAACTGTGTTGGAAAACGGTCTACATGTTTCTGCTGGAGGATGAAAGTCATCCAAGCTTTCGTCCGGACCAAAAAAGCTACTGCGAAAATACTTTTCAAATTACTAGTGAAGTGATGTATACAACCTGGACCCTAATGGAGGGCCAAGAAGCTCCGTAGAAGGTAGTTTACATTCACTGACCCAATGCGTGATGGGTGTGCGCCTCACCTCACCTGGCTACTGCTCAGGTATAAGGAGGCCCCGCTCTATCCGTCGGTACCTCTTGTCCGTGCTGAGCTCGTAGGGGAGGCCTCACTGCGACTATCACACCCTACCATCATCTAACTTAATTACTATACTAGTTACCAGTTTGGGACCTAAAAGAGACCAAGATCTACGATTTGCCAAGTAGAAGATGGTTCTCTAAATTAGTCCCTAATTCCCAGATGATGAAGCAAACCACTTCGGGTGGATGATGGGAATTTTATACCCATGCGTACACACATACATGTACACATGAATTCACAACTTCACTTTCTCTAGCATTCCCTTACGATTGTGTCAAGGTTTTCAATTATGTGAGACTCATAGCTGTTTATGTTTATCAGTTAAATACACATACCCTTTCATTTACTTTAAAAGGAAAAAGCAGCACTTATTATTTGCAGCCCTTAGGTTGGAGACACCTTCACTAGTATATAGCCATTTTGTTTGGCTGTAGGTGCAGAGCTTGTTGCAGTTATATGCAGTCCGTACCCTGGTGTTTGAATTAATATTTCTTAAACGTGGTACATCAAGCCACAGACCCGCCAATGTAATGATTGGAGATCTGATGAGATATGCACTCAGGTATGTAGATTACGAGGTTGTCTAACAGCTATATTTTGGATTCTCTGTAGCTTGCGAAGCATGGGAGAGGAGCTTTGAGGTAGACTGATGATAATTGAGATGTGAAAGCCCTGAGGTGCATTAGCCTGTAGCATTTGAGGTAATACTGTGCAAGGCAAAATTTGATGTATGGATTGCAAGATGTAGACATTTCCTGTGGTGACTTAATTTACTTTTGCTAAACGGGAGAGATTGGAGAACATGATCACTCCCAAGTTGCTTACATATGTTGAGGATTTAGTGGTGTTTCATATTTTTGTGGCCCGATGATAAAGGAGTGATAGTTGGTCCATTTCCTGCATGTGAGAAACCTAGTTTACTATGCATTTAGCTTGAGATTGTTAGTTAATATCCAGTAGTCAACTGCTTTGAGGCACTGGCAGATGGCACATGAGTCAATATCTGCTAGATTTTCATATTTTACAATGATTTGCATATCCGTAGCGTAGTTAAAGCAATTGAATTTGAAAGGTGACAATGTAAGTTTGAGAGCTCAAGTGAATGTTAAAGCAGAGAGGAATGATGTTTGACCCTCATGTAGAATCTAAATACTCTTTAGGGGTGGGACATGGTAAACAGAAACTGGCATTCCTAAGATTATAAGATGACTGAAAGAGCACATGGCACAGTTTCAGATTTTATTTAAACATTCTTTAGGGTTTTCCTAACTATATTAGACCACTTTTGTTGGAGGTGTATTCGAATGACCAGGGTGCTTATCGCTTCCCAAGTGACATTTCTGATCACAACAGACTTTTGTTGTTCTGGTCCGGTGGTGCCCCACTGTCAATCAATCAGGGGTTTATAAAGCGCGCTACTCACCCGTGAGGGTCTCGAGGCGCTGCGGGGGGTGCAAATGTATATCGGCAATGGAGGGTGAATGAGGGGAACCCCTTGAAAAGCAAATATCAGTTAAGCTGTAAAAGTGTTTCAGGAAAATAACCCGGAGTATGGTTTAGGGTATATACTTGTCTATGCTCAGTCATGGAGATAGTTAATTGTAAAGCTGTATGAAAAGCTGCTTAATTCAGACAGAACGAGCTGGAAGCCCGCTTTAGAAGCTAGGCCAAGCACCAGCAGAATGGATTCCTTAAGAGCTACACAAATCTTTGCAGTTCTGAGGAAGCGCTAAAGGCAGTGCTTACTGGTATTGCAGATTGAAGATTACTGCAAAGAAAGAAGGTGTAGTACTTAAAAAGTCAGAAACGCTGATTGATCATTAGTTTGCTGACTGAATCAAAACAACAAAACTGCAACACCAAAAAAGCTACAAGTATTTTAGAGGGTTTACACTAAGAGTTCTCACAAGAGAAGTGTTGTTCTAAAGGACCAGCAACCGTATCTTAATGAGATGGAATTTCTGGTGAGTGACTAACCGATGACTGAATTGGATCTTCCTAACTCTGAGGAAGAGGTCCTGCTAGACATTTATGCAAGTATCAATGCCCACATGTTTCGTCCTTATCCCAAAAAATACCTATAGCAGTGTTTTGAGCTTGCTATGGACCAGAGTTTCAAGTTCTCTTATGTCATCTATCGTAAATATTAGGTAATTGTTTTGTACATTCTAACAATGGAGACCATGTTGGTCCTAGTTGTACCATGGTTAAAGATATAATGCAATGTACATTCCACACACCTCTATAACCTTCTTGAATTGTGTTGCAAAATTATTTGCACTAATCATAGCTTCATGTTTTGGAAACAGATTCCACAACATTGAGCTAGAAAAAGAATAGGAAGCAGGTGGGAATGTCAGAAAGACAGCTCTCACAGGTGTGGCTATGGGGAGAAAAATCTGGCAAACCACATTCTTGCCGATTATTAATGCAGTGTTTTAAATATTTTGACCGGACTTTTTTTTCCTACATAAAGTTAATCTAGGTGGCATAATTTCCCGAAATCAGCATTGTCAAATGTGCTTGCTCCTCCAATTGGGATCTGGATGGTTCACAGTCTGTGCTTACCAGTTACTCTGTTCCTTGAAACACCCGGGGGTTGTCACCTGTCACCCACTCTGCTAGCCCTCTTGATGAAACACCCTGGGTTTGTCATTTATCACGCATTCTGTTAGCCCTAATGATAGACTTCTTGGCTAGTATGGTCAGGGAAAAATTTCACATTGTGGGATTAAAATTTAAAGATTAACGTTTGCCTTAACCCCTTCCCCGCTCATGACGGAACCACTCCGTCATGAGCCACGGTTGCCGTGTGCTCATGACGGAGTGGTTCCGTCATGCCACGACCGTTGGCGGCCGCTCCTCCCACGCGGCGCTGTTTCCCCGCCTGTGCGGGGGGACAATGCAACTGGGCGGAGTCATGACGGAACCACTCCGTCATGAGCACAGCTAAACCGTGGCTCATGACGGAGTGGCTCCGTCATGAGCACAGCGCCACCGCGCTGCCCCCCCCCACACCCCCCAGCGCTGCGGCGGAATTCCCGCGGCAGCGAAGGGGTTAAACACTGACGATGTCCTTTGTTTAAGGCAGAGTTCAAAGATAAAGCCTTCTATTATTTGTGACGAATTTGAGCTTCTTTGCATAGGTATTTGACTATAAGATCCCTTTACCAAAATCCAGCCTCTGAAAATTTGTCAAAATGTGGAAAATATTAGACTATTGACTGGAGCATATGGTTCAAGTAGCAACAAGCTTCAATTTATTATTATTTTTATTAGTATATTTACTATACAAGCAACTTCAACGAATGGTTACTCACTGTTTACAGACTTTGAACAATGGTGTTAGTGGATGATTGTGTTATAAGGGGATATTCGCTGTGTAAAAATTAAACTTCTTCGTAAGGATCCCTGCTTTTCATAATAACAGAAGAGTTTGACAACTAAAGCAGGCAGCTTATAATCATAGTTATTTAGACTACCCCTCTTTTTTACACACTGAATATAAAATCCTAGTTATTATGCCAGCCCTGGTTATCCAAGTGGAAGATGACCCCTGTCTCCATGGAAGACTGTTATGATGCCCTGACAACTTATTTTATATGGTTGTGCCTATGTAGCCTCATCGTGCTGATAGACCCAGATATTCTGAAATCATGCCTGCGCAAGTTAAAAATATGATTTCCGTCCATCCATCTTTTTCTTCATTCCCCCAGTGGTGGAATGGTGGAAAACAGTTGCCAAAAACATCATATGCTGATCTCGGTGGACTAACATCTAGAGTATGTTTGCCATGAAAAACAGCAAAGCATCAATTGGGAACAAAATGAACCGTGTTTCCTACCTCTAATATACTTGTAGAAATGAAAATGATAGCCAAAGACATTACATTTCTCAATTGACATTGGCCTTATCAATGGCATCAATATGGATACAGTATAATTTCTTTCTTTGGCTGTGTGTGACTATTTAAGAACTGTGTTGTGAAGTTCTTCGCAAACCCTCCACACACCGACTTCTGCAATGCATGGTGTGTGTGCTTTCAGCTGTTTTTGTCAGGTTATGGGTGCATGCCCTATGCGAGCCCCTCTAACATTGGTCAAGCTTCATATGACCTTTGGCAGTGTGCAGCATGATCTAGGCACAGGGCCTAGACCTGCCATTGACCTCTTGTGGCCATTGACCTCTTGTGGCCTTTCCCTGCAGGCCTAATACCTGGTCCTAAGCCAGTGTCAGCTCACTGTGCATGACAGTTGTCATGCATGGTTGAACTGTGATTTTGTTTTCTAAAGTATTTTTGCTTGTTTTACATAAAAGCAAAAGCAAAATTTTCAAAACCTGCAGATTTAACTGAAATTGGCCCTTTTGCAGGCTTGCATTTGGAGCGCAAATCTCCCGAAAAAAATGGGCTTTCTTTTCACTTGTGGGGATAGTATCTTTGCCACTTGAACCCACTCTTTTTTTGTCTCCCTCTCCTCACTGCCCCTGCATTGTCCCATTGGCTAGGTGATGCTCCTTTAGGTTCCCTATCGTGTATGTCACTTTTTTCAGGCTTCAGTGCTTGTTATACTGTGTTAGATTGCCCAGATCCTTGAATCATCCGAGGGTTTGCGTATCTCCAATCACATTGGATGAAGGGAATGGAAAGTCTGCAAACAAGAACATAGATTGAGGAACAAGTGTCACACTACACTGAACTGCAATGGAACATGCAGACGATAACAGAACCTCTCTTGAATAGTGCTTTAATTAAACAAGTCTTAAATGCAAATTGAGCCTGTTTACAATGACAAATTAAGCTAAGGCATTGAATGGCAACTGTTGATTATATAAAAAAAGGAGGGGACTGGGTGCACATATAGGTCCAGCATACGAGCCCCTAGAATGTATCAATTCTATCAAAAAGGTATGCAGATCCTAAGGATACAGGTAGAGAGAATTAGAGGGTCGGTCGGTATCTATATACGTCCAACGGTTGGAGATGGGGTCTCCTCCATTTGGAACTGGGGCCCCCTCCATTTGGAACTGGGGCCCTCACACGCCCAGCATGGTGTCATGCTCCATCATAGGGCTTGCTCCTCGTCGGGCCGGGGCTGCAGTGCCCATTAAGTGGCTCTTTATCGAGCCGTAATGTGAAGTGCAAGTGTAGGCCATAGACTGTAGATGAGTGAGTGAATAGTGTAAGGAAGATTGAAATTAAAAGGAGACTAAGTAGTACTCTAAAAAAAGTTTTAGTCAGTGAGTCAACTTGTCTGGCTAAAAGCAGAGTGCATGCCACTGGAGTCAAGGTTTCCTGGCTGATGAGGGGGTGAAACCACGAAACCGGTCCCATGATGCTTGTTTCCAGTCCAGGGAAGACCTGGCCCGGCAGTTCAGGCTAGACTGTTCCCATTGGACACTGGGTCAAGACTGATTTGCATATGGCTGGGTCCAAACTGGAATGGCATGGTGTGCAAAAAAACCGATTGATTCAGGCCCAGATCTCTGTACTGGGGTGAATGTTTGGCACTGTTCCGCATTCTGTCCATCAATTGTTCTTTTTGCATTTGTCACCCCGAGTGGTACGGGTATCTATAGACGTGGGTCCTGTGCTCTCCATGCCAATGGAGTCGAGCTATTCTGGCTGATGAAACCGGTTCTAGTATGCTTGTTTCCAGTCCAGGGAGGACCTAGCGTGGCATTTCGGGCTAGACTGTTCCCATTGGGCTCAAGCTCAAGACTGGTTTGCATATGGCTGGGTCCAAACTGGAATGGCATGGTGAGCAAAAAAACGATGGATTTAGGCCCAGATCACTGTGCTGGGGTGAATGTATGGCATTGTTCTGCATTCTGTCCATATATTGTTCTTTTTGTAAAAGCAGAGTGCTTCTGCTTTTTGGCCAGTTCATCTGCTCTTACTTGTTACCACTGGCAGATCCAATCAACGTACTAACATTGTATGGTGTGAATAGATAAAGTATACTTCAGGAGATATTAACTCTTATTATTAATGTTGGGTTTATGACACACAAGAGTTACTTATTGAATATTCAATTCAAATGATAATTAATATTACAAGTACTTTCTATTCCTTTAATTAGTTCCAACCACTCTGGTTTGGAAGTGACCCCACGTAAAACAAGACTGGGAAATAACTTCTGGTAAGCAAGACTGAGTACAATTTCTCTTCTATGCAAAGAAAAGCTTGTTTACTGTGGTCACTAAGTGGCGCATATCCCCAACAGGTTGAATACATAGGATGTCTACTTCTGTGCTATGTAACCATCTGAACGCGCTAACCTCTAATGCAGAAGCTGATGCTGTTCACGCCACTTCAAATGGACTGGCACTTCATTCGACCCATATCTTTGGAGGAAGAGAAAAGTGCATGGACCAGAGGAGACATCCATGCCTTGAAAACTTGAGTTTACCACACCATTTAAATAAGAGAGCATTGAACAATGAATTTGGAGTCTATTTAGGGCCACAGTAAGTTCAGATTCAAACATTGATCTGGCCTGTCCTTTTTGGACTCTCTTGTGTGTGGCTTTAGGGAAATATTCCCATTCTTTTCCTTTTTTTAGAAACCTTAAAAAGAAGGCAGAGTTACTGTTCGAGTTTGCACTTGGTTATCTTCACTTATACACATATGTCCAGTGGCCCACAGTTTGCTGTGAATCACTGATTTGTGAATGAGAGTATTCCCTTAACACATAATGGATGGGATGTCTAGTACTGTCTTGACTAGTGTTTCTTTTACCGAAAATTCCTGAGATTAAAAGAGATACAAGCGAGTATCTACTGCATGCTCATGGTGTATCTTTGTGGTCTTTCTACTGGTATGACTGATCGAATATAGGGATAGGACTAAGCATGGGGGTCTCTTAGTGTTATCAAAGGCTGTTGACCCATTTAGGCACTCACAGCCCTCTGAAACATTTTGAGTGAATAACATTTGTGGATGGAGGATCAATGTAGCTCCGTCACCATCCTACCTTATGTTTTTAAGCCTACTTGTTTGTGGAGGCCCAGGAACCACAAGTACCAGGCAGCAAAGCGGCTCCATGCCGCCACCGTCCTCCCCACCATTTCGCGCCAGGAGGCGCTTAAATCCTGCACAGGGCTCCAGAAGTGTGGGGCGCGGGCATGCCCAGGCCCGTCTGCACCTGTCTATGGCAGTTTAAGGCTGGGCTTGGCCCACTCTCTTGGCTTGTGGGTCCAGAAAGGGCTCACAGGGACTGAAACCCCAACGGCCCTTGGAGGGTTCCTGCCGTATCCTTGGACAAAGCCTACCGGGAGGGCAGAAGGCAGCGTGGTTCCAGGTTTCAACACCCAGCGTATATGCATCACGTCACCAGTGAAACCAGAGCCCGTACACGGAAAGTAATAAGGCTGATCTCATCTTTCCTGCCCCTCTCCGAAGCCCAGTCCAAAAGAGGACGTTGCCTGATAGATAAATAAAAGGTACTCTCTCTTGAGAGATTTAGTACTCTCTTGTGTTAACTGGACATTATGGGGAAACGGAAAGCTGCTGAGGGTGGCTTGGGTGATGCTCAAAAAAGAAAATCAAACAAGAAAGTCACGAGTTGTAGCCCGGAAGTTAAAAAAGGGGTTTTGGATGGTATAGACAGTCTAATATCAGAATGTGAGGTTGATCCAGCTACCATGAGTAAACCGTCAGCATCGACTGCACAACCTGACCCTTGCAGTCCTGTTGACACTAGGCGGGTACCTGCCGTGTTCACAAAGGCTAAAAACACAAGAACACAGCTGGCAACTTTGTCTGCGCATCCTTCTACCCTAACTTCTCAAGATAACACTGCTCTATCGCTTTTTGACAACTTCCCCTGCAATAATAGGTTCACTGTGTTACAGGCCCAGGTCCATCCTAGCCCTGAGGTCACTTTGAAGAGGCCAGGTTGCCTTGCAGTTGTTAAGTGCAGGGAAACTAGCATGCTTACTGAGAACCTCAAACAATGTCTGGGTACAAACTCCCCACCTACAGGCCCAACTTCGCACACAAATAGAGGAAAGTACCTTAACTCCTTGACTGACGATCTTCCTGTTGAAGAACTCCCCCATAAGCCCCTTAAATTCAAGATCCTGGATTTGGTCCAGGAAGTCAAAGATCTCAAAGCTCGTTAACAGTCTTTCTGACTCCTTATCTATGGCACTCTGTGAGATTCATCATATGAAAAAACGAATGAGCATCCCAACTGCCAGCACGGTAGGGGTTCTGGGGGATAGGGAACGGCTCGGGTAAGATAAGTGTGACTCTGGAGGGGACATCAGAGGGGAATATTCGACATGGTAAAGGGGGGGGGGTTCACACCCCTTAACGCTATGCAACAAAAGCAGCCCCTTGATACCCACTCTTGCGAGTAGGCCTGTAAATAAGGGAGCTGGCATACAACATCATCCTAACGTTGACCTATTTCTGTAGTTACACCACCTTACACCACACAAAGTGTAGTTAGGGCTCCTAACAAGGGAAAGGTAGTTTATTTAACAGGTGTCCCGAAATTTCCATCTAACTCAACCCGAGAAGACGAGGCCTCTCTAATTAACAAGAGCATCTAATGGATCCGACAAGTAAGAGGCTGTCGGTCAGTCATCAGGGAAGACATCAAAGGGGCTAATAGATGTCCTGTAGGAGGGGCCCCTATGAATGCTATAGCACTCATATTTTACTGCCAAAACATTGTTGAGAACCTGGTGGCATTCGACCTATGTACCCATCATCTAACAAAATCAAACATTCGCGTTAGGGCACTCGCTCCCTAAGAATCCCATTGGTTAAATCTTTCTCCCCATTACCCTCTGATAGTAGGTCATCGCCGCTAAGGGAAATAGACTGACAGTTACTGTGAGAAAGTGGCTCTGTAAATACTGTTCCCAAATAGGTACAGGGTGTACAGAGTCCACAGTCCCCAGAGGTTTGGCAGAGGTTAAAGTTAGATATAACCTTACTCTCTAAAGTGGTAGCTTGGTCGAGCAGTAAGGCAGTATCAGAAGACAGTGTAAAGCATTTGTTGTACACACTCAGTCAGCAAATGGTCTCACACACTCAATAACTGAACTCTAGGCCAATGGTTTATATATAAAAAATATATGCTTGTTTTATTTTAGAACCAGCAATAGGTATTAAAATATACTTTCTCAGAATGAGATGCTTTATATAAATACTTTTGCAATATGCAATTGACTTTTGTAGAAAGTTACAAGTGGTTGCAATAGGCAACACAATTTTAAACACAATAATGCATTAAGTTCAATGGAAGTTTCAAGTTATTTGCAACAGATTACTTTTAGGATTACTTTTGGAATTCCAGGACTGGATCCTAGATTCAGTCCTGGGTCAGTACTTAGAATCAAGTGATAAAAGTCAACTTAATTACTGTGATGATTTTTAGACAATATTATGCTATTTTAAAAGTTGACACTTAGAAAATATTTCATAGAAATCAGTCAATGATTCCCTATGGAAGAAAATTCAAGTTGCAGGTATAGTATGTTCTCGTTACTTTTGTTATCCAGTACTGGGTACCTAGACTCAGTACTGGGACCTTTATCCAAAACAGGTAAGCAATTACGTTTTCAGAAGTTATACGATTTTTTAAGAATCTTTAAAGTTTTCAGAAATTGACAGAAGAAATTTCACAGAAAAACAGTCAATGATTTCCTATGGGAGAAAATTGGGTTACTGGTAAGTACAGTTTTTCAGAGTAAGTGCTGGGCACCAAGATCCAGCACTGGGAGCTCACCTAAGAGCAGGTGAGTATTTTCGTTTTCGTTACTCGGCTGATTTTTGGTGAATATTTTTAGATTTGAAAAGTCCACACTTAGAAGAAATTTCAGGAAAAAGCCAAATGGAGTTATCGGTTTAAAGGTAAGTACTCGACTGGCAGAGTTGAGGTTCTGGGCATAGACTCGGGGGTCCCCCAGAGTCAGGTAGGTACAGTTGGTTCACCCTCAGCGACACTAGGGCGGCCGGGTGCAGAGAGAGTTAGGCCCAATGTTATCCTATGAGGGATAGGGGGGGCCTTGGTTGGAGGCTGCTGACCAGCAGGCCATGCGGCTGTGGGAGCTGGGCTCCTGGTCACTCACTCAGGGCACTGTGGGAGCTGGGCTCCTGGTCACTCACTCGGGGCAAGTGGGGAGTAGATAGGTGTAGAGATTGCACTGCCAGGCCACTCGGGCGGCTGGGTGCAGGGTGGTTTTGAGCCTTCGGCGCTCAATTGATTTCAATGGGAAATCTCCGGTTTAGAGAGAGACTGCAAGCTCAGGGACGAGGATTCTTCAGGAGCCACCACCACTTCGAGAGGTAAGTTGGGTAGTTGGAGGATAGGTAGGTACCTCGGGATTGGGCACAGGGGGCCGCGGGGCTCCGGGTGCAGGGGTGCCTTTTGGTGTCGGGAAATCTTACCCACTGTTGATCACGGTTGGGGGGGCACCTTGTTCTGAGGCTGCAGGCTTCTTCAGGAGTGTCGAGGGAGGTCCTTGGGTGCCGGACTCGGGTTCTCAGTCGCCGTGGGGTCGTCCTCGTGGTCTTAGTTCACTCCGGCACAGGCTAGGCTTGGCTGGTGCAGAGTGTGCTGGGTTCGCGGTTCCGTGCTGCTGCCAGGGATTAGAAGTAGATTTTGAGTAGAGCCTCTACTCATGGGAGTCCCATGGGTTTAGAGTCAAAAGGTAGTCAAGTCCTCCGGGGTTTGTGAGGTTGCTGGCCACAAGAGATGCCGGGTTGGAGCAGGAGCAGGTTCGAGGGTCGACAGGCCGGTAGGGCTAGGGCCAAAGCAGTTGGTGTCTCCCTCTTCTTAGCAGCTGCAGGGCAGGTCTTCTTTCTTCTAGCTCTTCTTCGGATTTTGGAAACTGGAATCTGGGGAAGGAGGGTTCAGGGTGCCCCTAAATACTAGATTTAGGGGCGTTACAGATAGGTGAAGGTCAGGGACCAATGGGTCCCTGTCCTGGGGTGGGTACACCCCCTATCCTGCCTCGCTCCTGTGGGAGGGGGGCAGTAGCCTAGTCCCGATTGGGCAGGGCTTCCCATCTTCAAGATGGCGAGAGCCCGGAGATGTGCTTCACCTCGCCTCCCCCACCTGAGGGGTGGGGTTGGCAGGCTGGCACATCCCCTGTCCTTATTCGGGGTTTCCGGCCAAGCTTCCCACCAGAGTGGGGGGTTGCAGTGGCCTGGGGAAGCTCACAGAGGCGGCATGCCTTTGAAGCTTCCCCCTGCCCATCCTGGGGGAGGGAGATTTAGCACCTCGCCCAGGATGTGCATTGTTGCAGGCCCAGGAGAGCAGGGCCTCTCCTACCCAGGGGTCCAGCAACATGTCTGCTGTGTGGCAGCCTAGGCAGCCTCAGAACAGACGTGGATTGTAGGTTAGGTTTTAGGGGGCATCTCTAAGATGCCCTCTGGGGTGCTTGGTACATTAAATCCCACACTGGCATCAGTGTGGGTTTAATGTGCTGAGAAGCTTGATACCAAACTTCTCAGTCTTCAGTGTTGCCATTATGGTGCTGTGGAGTTCGTGTTTGACGAGCTCTCTGCACCATGTACTCTTATATGGCAGCACTGCACTTACAGTGCCCAGGAATGGACCTTGGTACTGTAGGAGCAGAGTGCTCCTGCTACTGTGCCCACACCATTGGCATAGGGCACCCTGCTAGAGGGGTGGCTGATATATGCCATGGCAGTGTAGGTGATGGGCATGGCACACAGGGATGTGTGCCATGTCGACTCTTTGTTTTGTCTTGCACCCAGACACCCAGCCTGCAAAGGCAGTGTGTGTGTGTAAGGATACAGGGCCTCTAAGGGTGGCACAATGAGTGCTGCAGCCCTTAGAGACCTTCCCTGGTCACAAGGCCCTGGGTACCTAGAGTACCATTTACCAGGAGCTGACATGTGGCCATGGTTTGCCAATTTGTGTTTTGTGTTTTTAGGGAAGGAACATAGGCCCTGGGCACCTGATATGCAGGAGTCCAGGGCACACTCAGTCAAAGTACATTTAGCAATTCAGCAAAAAGTGGGGGCATACCATGCAAGTAAGATGGCACTTTCTCACAGTTACTCTCTCCCTCTTGCATGATAAAGCAAGCTCCATCATTGGCCCAGACAGACAGCTCTCCACCCAGTTAGAAAGTGTAACTCTTGGTCCAGAGCAAACATGCGATATTACAAGGTGGAGTCCGATGAGACTCTCCACTGGGGAGTTAGATATTGGGGTTGGTATTCCATCGACAACTCCCCACCCATTCCTTCAAACATCCCTATTGTCATGGAATATTGCAGGGCTTAGGTCCAAGACAGTCTCCGAGAACTGGAACACTTTCAAAGAACAATACGACGTCTGCCTTTTCCAGGAAACATGGTCAGCAGTTCCAGTTTTCTGCCCAGGGTATCTAAAGTTTTACGCCCCGCAAGCAAGGGTCGTCCATCTGGGAGGCTGACTGTCTGGATTCATCAAGGAATTGGCCACACGGTCTTGGAGCTCCTGACAGGAAGCCCTGACATCATTGCCATTGGACTGAACAGTCCACATGGCAATATCACCATTTACCACATATATGCAAGAGGGGTTAGAGGCGGGAGGGAATCTGACACCATAGCGGCCCTAGATGAGCTCTTGGACAACAGTGCAGGTGAATCCTCAGTTATACTAGCCCGTGATTTTAATGTAACCTTCGAGCCATTGGACCGCGAGGATAGTTACCTTACAGCGGAAGAAGACTTCACTTCGGGTATTTCCAAGCTGGAGTTATCTCCAGTAAAATGATGGTCAGAAGCAGGGTTACAGTTGAAAGCATTCTGCCTAGAAAGAGGTATCAGGGCGGCTAATGGCAGAACTACTTCTGATAGGAAAGGGACTAGCACATTTAACAATGGCCACTACTCCAGCCGTATCAATTACCTTCTTCTTGTATTAAAGCTATGGCACACCCTTATTGACCTGGCTATTATAGAGCGAGTGGAGAGTGACCATAACCCACTTTCATCTGCCCTCTCCCTCCTGCATTTGGAAGAACCAGATTACCCTCCCGTTCTAACATCTACCAGAGATCTACTGGTTAGTAACTACATGAGGAGGCTCAAATGGTCTAAAATAATTGAAAACCCTGAAAGTCTGTCCTCTATCAGCAGGGACGTGGATGACACGGTTGCTGCAATGGAGGCCCTCTGCTCTAGGGCTTAACCGGTAGATCAAATAACCACTGTTCATGACTCTTTATTTGATAAAATGCAGTCTTACTTTCAGAGACCATGCAGTGGCAAAGGTACACATCCCCAAACCCATCAAAATTGGTATAATAAAGAATGTAGGTTAGCCCGTAAATCTCTTTGAGAAGCCATCGGAATCAAAAACCTGAATACAACAAGGAATGCCAGGAAGGTTTTTAAAATTGCCCAGGCAAAAGCAAAAATGGAGTGCGATGAAGGTAGGTGGCAGGAACTGAAATCAGCATGTACAAGGAGTCATTTGCAACACTTGTAAAATGGGACAGAGGTGTACATCCTCCTCCCCAGATAACTACGTTGCTTCAGAATCTTGGGTAACATACTTTTCCCTCCAGTACTTTATTAATGCTAATGTGGAGTGCGAGCCTCTAGTAGTGACCCGTAGTTATCCATCGGGCCTGGTATTCGAGTCATCAGACAGACCCCCCCAGGATATAGCGGCATAGATTAGCAAATTTAGCGGCACAAATATGGAAATTTAGCGGCACAAATATGGAAATTTAGCGGCAATTTTGCGGCGTTTTATTTGGCAGTTTATCCTACAACAAACACAGATCTTTGTTTTTTGAGTTACTTAACACCATGAAGCCATGTATACATAACTGCATAAGCACATAAATATATAAACATGTTTTATTATGAATATAGGAAAGAGCAAAACTATTCATCATTTGAAATGTTCTAAAAAGAGGTTGCATCTCATCTCACCTGCGGCCCAAATTACACTATCCCCTCCACCCACAACCAAACTGCTATTTTTCCCATAAACTAGACATTCCCATCATTGCTCCCAAACCCCTAAACCCATTCCCAAAACCCTAGAACACCCCAAATTACCATACCAAAAACGTGCTTTACCGCGACCTCGAACAAGGCCTAAAGTCGCGTCAAAAATGCACTTCGAAACTAGGCCCAAAACACCCCTTCCCCTCCATAGATTTCCTTCAAAACACTTGCAAACAAAATTAGACATTCCCACCTCTGATCCAAGCTAAGTACATCCACTCGGAACCACCTGGAACACCCTGCAATCGAACCCCAAAAACATGTAAACACTCACATTTAACATGGGCTCCTATGGCAGCTCCTTCCTTCCTCGACTTTGACTAAAAACACCCTTCCCATCGATCGATTCCTCCCAATCTTCCTGCACACCCATGAATTCCCCCTCCCTACCACCCACAGCAGCCCCGTTCCTCTCGAGCAAGTGGAACACCCTTAAAACCACTTCTCCACCATCCCAAAAACGCCCATTGGATAACATGGCGTTTTTTTTGCACTTCCCCTACTTCGATCCTCTTGAAACTCACTGGGACAGTAGTTCCAGCGATTACGAAGAATCTCAGCAAAAATTACACAAATCCATTCAGTGGAAGGGGTACGACTTTTGCGTCAAACACGCGCCTCCCGCAAACACGCAAAATCGCCCCAAAATCAGCCAAATCTGGATCGATTTTTGCCAAACCACTGGCAAACCTTCCCAACACCAAACCACACAAATCCAAACCAAATCCAGCCAGCTCACAGCAGCTTACCTGGGCCTCTGGGCCTCCTGAGACGACGATCCACCACCAGCACCAGCCACAACGATACGATGACGATCCAGACCGCCGCTCCAGACCAGGTGAGTCGAGTCGTCAGCACTGCCTGCTGTGAGGACCCCCCCTACCCCCCTTCTATTGGTCTATTGGACCCGTGGCAAGAGCCACTGGCCCAATAGAACAATAGAAGAGGAAGAGGGGCGGGTGGTCTGCTGCTGGATGGAGGTGGGATGCCGCCAGGATGCCAGGATTTCGCGGGCACTTTTGTAAAAATCGCGGCATTTTTACAAAAGTGCCAATTTTGCGATTTTTTTGCAAATCGCGAAATCGCGAAATCCTGGAGGGTCTGATCAAAGATCATTGTGGCCCTCAATGCACTTGCGGAGAGAGCCCCGGACCCTGATAGTGTTCCTGATGACGTCTTTTTATACGATAAGGAGAAGTGGTGCAGGTATATAATTATGTTAGCAAATGCCATCTCTCAGGGCGCCCCCAATCCAGATTCGTGGAAAGGGGCGGAGATCATACCAGTCTATAAGAAGGGGGATAGATATCTAACCGGTAATTACCGGCCCATCAGCCTCCTTGACTCTTTCCAAAAGGTGGTGCCACGCCTAGCCCTAGGAAAGATGCTAGAGTGGATAGATGACTACAATATTTTAACCCCCCATCAGGCAGGGTTCTGTGCGCATACAAGCACTATAGACCAGGTTTTTAGATTTATTTTGAAATATTGGCAAACAGTGGCGCTCAGCGATGGCAGCATGTACGCTGCATTTGTCGATTTTAAAATCTGCTTTTGACCTAGTGTCCCGTAACAAATTATGGGTGGTACTAGGGGACCTAGGTATGACGACTTATCTGCTATCCTTTCTAGTCCGCCTTCACGAGAACAACTTTGCCCACATACGTTGGGACACACAAGGGAATATCACTGATCCATTCCGGGTTGAAAAGGGAGTGCGCCAAGAATGAGTTCTAGCCCCTACGTTGTTCTCCCTTTTCATCAATAAGGTTGGTAAATTCTTATCTTTCACACTCACTGATGCCCCAACCGTAGCTGGCTCCAAGGTTCCTATCCTTTTTTTTAATGTAATCTTTTTATTGTCATCAAGAGGGCATACATCATACATTAATTTAGACCAGAAGAAGTAAGCACAAAAGAAAAAAAAGCTATTACATATAACTTTAACACTGCATAACGTCTCAATTATAGAAATCAACCCAGACAGACCTGTAATAAATGTCTCCATTACCCATCTTATCATAATGCATCTAAAGCCAACTGTCCCCATATTGCCTCCAATTTTATCAAAGAGCGAGCTCCCCTTGCTTTAGCCAGAGCTGTTTCCATACCATACGTTTCCCTGACAATAGTCCACCAATCGCATATGGACGGTGGTGTCGAAGAGACCCATGCCCGGGCAATTGCAAGTCGGGCAACGACTAAGAGAATTGAAAAAAGTCGCATGAGTGCCTGATTGCCGTCCTTATAGTCCATCATAATTTCCTTAGCTGTTGGAGGAGAATCTATCCCCAATTTATGATGAAACACTTGACCAATCTTCTGCCAAAAAATACTCCGTTCTGGACAAGTTACAAACATATGTAGTATATTAGCTGCATATATACTACATTTAGGACGTTTTGTCCGATTTCCCCCCTCCCCATCCCCTTGAGCCCATTTAGCTATTATTTCTGGTATGTAGCACAGAATGCATGTAGTGCGAAATTGTTGTAATCTCAAACTGACCGAATCAACTGAATCATCAATAGTTCCAAGAGCATGTTTGATAGCAATATGTGTTACCACCAACCCCAAAGTTTGACTCCAGCACACCGCCAACCTTTCGCTATCGTTCTGTCTATAGTTATTAAGGTGTTAGACATTTCACTAATCAAAGACTTCATTTTTCCCCCATGTAAACAGTCCCAAATCTCAGAGTCAGTTGTTGTAATCAAAGCCAGATGTTATACTAAATAATTCCTGATTTGCAAATACTTAAAATAAATGTGGCCTGGTAGTTTGAAGCAAAGTTGTAAACTCTTGAATGTCATAAGTCCAATTTTATCATATAAATCCCCAAGACACTAAATCCCGTACTTAGCCCAGTGCTTACCTGCACTATCATGAAACATCTCAGGGAACATAGGGTTTCCCCATAAAGGAAGTTTATCATAGTTTAGCAATAAATTGCATCTAGCACCCATTGTACATCATATATTTATGCTACCTCGAATAGTCTTAAACCTGACTCTTTTAAAATAGTTTGGACCATTGATCCGATATAGAAACATATGGCTATCGCTTCCCCAGATCAAGCGATAGTCAAGACTTGAGACTACGGAAACGCCCAGAGAAAGCTGCCCAAAGTAAATTTTAAGGTCGGGGAAAATCAAGTCCTCCTTGGTTATAAGGGAGTTTAAGCAAGTCTATCGCAAGTCTGGCTTTTTTATATCCCCAAATGAAACTACTAAATACGCCTTCAAGTTTCTTAAAAAATAAATTAGGAACCTGCAGAGGAATCGATCGAAACAAATATAAAAATGTAGGTAATATTTTCATTTTAATTAAGTTGCATCTCCCTAAAATTCCTATTGGGAGCTTGTGCCAATTTTTTACCTGCCTAGCAGTTTCCTTCAATAATAATTAACAGTTTGAGGCAAAAATGCGATTAATCTTAGATGATATCTTAACCCCCAAATACATATCTACAGGGCAAACGCCTATAATTGAATATTCAGGTTTAAAATTGATGAGCACTTGCGTTTTCTTTACATTCAATTTATATCCGGACACAGCACCAAACTTAATCGCTTCCTCCTCGATAGATGTTACCGCCCTGGCTGGATTAGTTGTAAAAACCGCAATATCATCCGCATACGCAGTAATCTTAAGCTTGATTATCTCGGATTCTAATGGATTTATTTGTATATTGGATTGTAATGCACTAATGAATGGCTCGATATAAAGATCAAACAACAAAGGGGAGAAAGGGCAACCCTGCCTAGTGCCACATAAAATTCGAAATGGTAATGACTATAGCCCTAGGTATGATAATTTAGCTTGAGATTTGTTGTATAAAGCTTTGCCCCAATGCCTAAACTGTCCTCTAAAGCCAAAGGTTGGCAATGTAGCACATAGGAAGTCCCACCTCACCTGGTCAAAGGCCTTTTCGGCGTCCAAAAGAATCATGCCGAGGTCTATTGACAGCTTCTCGGCCATATCAAAAGCCCCCACTGCCATATTAACATGAGCAGTAGTATCCCAGCTTAGGATAAATCCATGTTGGTAATCAAACACTAATCCAGACTTTATTGGAGGCAAACAATTTGCCAAAATGTTTGCAAGAATCTTGGCGTCCGCGTTCGAGTGAAATCGGCCGATATGAGCCACACTCTGCAGGTGGTTTATCTTTTTTAGAAAAATAACTATCTGTATCGTATTCCATGATTCTGGTATCTTCCCACTTAAACCAATATGTTGTATAACCATACTAAATAGTATAAGCAAAATCATTTTTAAAAACGTTATGGAATTCTATAGGTATAGAATTCTCCCCAGCAGCTTTCCCAGAAGGGAGAGCGGATATTGCCATATTTATTTACTCTGTTGAATTATTGCCATCTAATAGGGCCGGATCTTTCTCACTCACAGCTGGGAGATTACTATTCTTGAGATACTGTAACATGTCTCCCTTATCGTGTATAAAAGTATGTGAATAAAGTTTCTGATAATACATGGAAAATTCTGTTCTAGAATGGTTTGCGGATGAGTATACAAGATTTCATTTGTTCCCTTTATAGCGTTTATCTTTGTTTTAGCCCTTTCATCTGCTTCTTTAAAAGCCAGAACCGTACCAATTTGCTCACCATATTCATATTGCGATAGCTGATATTTGTTATACCTAACTGCAATTTTTTCCCTAAAAGACTTCTTCACTGCTGTCTTTGCATCTATCAAAGAAAGAAGAAGCTGATCCTGATCCCTAGTATCCCGCATAACTGCCTCAGCATGTTTTTCAATAATACATAAGGCTTGAATAAGTACTGTACAGTCCTCTTTTCGCCTTTTGTTCTGCCAATTGTTGAGTAATGCCTCTAACAAACGCTTTCGTAGTATTCCAAACAGTAAGTGGGGACGCTGACCCAATATTCTCACTAAAGAATACCTCAAGCTGTTTAGTAATATTGGCCAGGTACCCATTATCCGTAAGTGAATATCTAGGAAAAGAAAAAGGTCTAGCTGTTTTACATTCGGCTGTGGCCTGAAAAGATAATATAATGGGATTATGGTCAGAAGTAACCCGAGGGCATATTTCCATGTCTGAAACCATCATTACATTATCCGAGACCCATGTCCTGTCCATTCTTGAATAGAGCCTATGAGGGGCAGAGTAAAACATATAACCAGGGACAGCTGGATACAACTGCCTTCATGCATCTCTTATGGACTGCAGCCGCGCCATTTCTAATATCGCAGCACGCGGCCCTCGCATTCTAGGAGTAGCCCCCTGTCTTGTTGAATCAATACTATAGTCCATAACACAATTAAAATTCCCCATGACCAGCCGCTCCCCCTCCCAATTTAACATTTCCATATTTAGTAAGTCAAAAACAGTGGGATCGTCTGTTAGATCCATAGACTGAGCAAAACACATACTTATTGCCTGATTTCTAATTCTGCAAGTGCCCATCGCCCCCTCTGATCAGCCAGTGTCTTACCTATTCTGCATGCAAACCTCTTATCCTACAGTATAGAGGTGCCCCTTATTGAACTAGTTTGTGTAGTGCATACTATTATTTCATACCCCAAATGTTTAAGAAAGTTCCGGTCTTTGTATGCAAGATGTGTCTCTGTTAATAAAACTATCTGGGGGCGATACATTTTCAACTCATTAAAGACATTAGGGGCATATCAGCAAGGCGAGGCGATAATTCTCACTAAGCGCACTTAGTGCTAGGATAATTATCGCCGACTATCGCTGGATTCTTTCGCGGAGATAGCGTGCTATCAGCAACGCTTATCTCCAAAGCGATAGAAATCCATGCGTTAGCTAGGAAACAGTGCGATTATTGCTGGAAATCCAGCGATAATCGCACTGCGACCGGCGATACCTTGCTTATAGGGCAAGGTGGATTTAGCCATGCAATCCACCTCCCATTGGATTACATGGCTAAGTCAGAAGAAAAGTAGGCGTAAGGAAAGTAGCGATAACCACGGTTAGCGCTACTTTTCTTATCGCTCTGCTTGTTAGCGTGAAGCTTGATAACTGGAGAAATGTCGGTTAGTGGCATTTCTCCAGTTATTTTGGGGAGGAAAGCCCACTTTGCATCTCATTAGAGATGCGAAGCTGGGTGTTCCGGAAACGGGCGCTAAGGCATGGATTCACGTGTTAGCGTGTCCATGCTGATAGGGCGATAAAATTATCGCCGCTTTTCGTCCGAAAACGGACCGTAAAGAGGCGATAATTCTATCGCCTCGCTGATATGCCCCTTAGTACTTACAGACTAAAGAAGGCGTACCGTGTAACAACCGAAGTAAAAGAGCCAGTCCTCATGGGAGGTTACAAATGAAGATAAGGCGGGACTAAGGTTTGACTAAGAAGCCTGATAACGAATCGGAAGCCAGCATTTACATAGGACAATGACACAAGCCAATGACAAATATGGGTGGGAAGTGGGTGAGGCTTCAAGTACATACTCCAGTACAGCATAGCTCACAGAGCGGCGTATGCACTACCTAGGCTCGACCTAAAAACTGCTCACAACACAACTGTGCATCGCAATGCTTCTAGATATGTTTTTTTCTGGCATTCTCTCGACCTCTTGTCTTCTCTTTTTGCCACTGTGATTTTTAATTCTTTTTGTGTACATACTCTATGTCCTTGCAGCCTTTATTGGAGTGACTTCTGGAACTCATTCTGTTTTTGTAGCCTGGGTGTTGTCATTGGCAATCATTTGGTGTGGATTATCTTCACGCTTCAATTTCGCCCTGTGAGCTATTACCATCTGCAAAACTGTTTGTGGAGGATTTCATATGCCACTGTGTTTTCTCCTCCAGTTTGGTGTTATCTTTTAGTAGGAAACTTTCCAACTTCATGTTAAATACTCACTGGCGGACAAAGTGGCTATTGAAAAAGGTTGCACAGCCTTCAAATCCTAGGCCGCCAGGTTTGAGGAGCGACCATTGCTTCCTCATTCAAGGTACATAACTGTCTAAAACATAGCAGGAACCCATTTAACTGTGCTTGGTTCCCAAATGTCCATGCACTCTTGCTGTGATTTGCCTATATTAGTAGGCCCTGCACTCTTACTTTGATTTGTCTATATTAATAGGCACTGAAGAGCTAGAGAACATTTTACTGACCATACCACTGGCGGTTTCAAACTACTGAGGTTTAAATGATCCGAGGCATGGTCCTACCATCACCAAACCCAAGGGCTGGAGCGCAGCGTGGTCCTACCATCACCAAACGCACAGATAACACTGTTGTCAGTAGAAGACGATTACCACTGTGAGCCCCTGTGCTATGGTTGCTACAGGGCCCAGAAAAAAATATTGTGCATCCCTACTTCAGCAGCACCAGGTACTCTGTAAAACCAGGGATGGTAAGAGTGGCCCGCTCTAAATTGTTTTGGCTCTACTCCACTGCTGACAAACCAAAGTACAGCGCTCAGAAATTGTACTGAATTCTGATTGATCGACTCTGTGTACTGTAAAGCATTACCATTTTAGAAACATTACACTTGCCTGACTGAAAGCAATACGAACAATATTACCTCAGCGACCAGAAAATGAGAATAGCTAGATTCATCAGAACTCCTGGGAGAGATATATCACTGTGCACCATCGGGAGGTTCACTTTTTTGCAGTTTTTTTTTCTATATAGCGCGAACTCGACCCGAAGGTATTGGAGCACTTTACCTGAGCACTAGTCGCATTACACAAGAACACATTCATTTTTGGTAGGCACGGGGAAATCAGGTGATTTGCCCAGAATCGCAGGATGTTGAGCCCACGCCAAACCAGGTTCCCCAACTCCAAAGTCGGCAGCTCTGGCCGTTACGCCATATTACATGGTTTCATTTAATCGAGCATGTACCAGCCACCTATCGATTTCACACCATGGTGGTTGCTGTTCTACTGCATGGTAACGCTTTCTTCTCCAGGGAAGCGGCGGGTGCAAGGGCAGGGGCTGGGTAGTGTTCAGAGCAGGGGGTAGGCACGTGTCGCCATAACAGGCCCGCTGGTGCGTCTGGCTCCAGAAAATCACAGGAAGTGACCCCTTCAAGATAAGCAGCGCGGAATTCCAGCCATCGCTAGAATGTACATCTCATACTGTTTAGGAAGGAGCTCAACAACTCCTCGAGTATCCTCTGGGGAACGGAGTTGAACAGGAAACAAGCCCTGGCGGGTCAGAGGCCGGTCACCGAACTCACGTCTCGGCCAGCTGCTCCGGCGACCTCAGCGCCGACGTGTTTTCAGAAACGCGACCCTCTTTCTTGTTATTACAGCCCGGTCTCTCCTTGGAGAGGCCTTTTATGGAACCTAGGTCCAGAAAAAGGACACGCAGTGCATCGCCATCCTTTTCACTCACCCTCTGCGCTGCTGACCCTTTATGACCGAAGACAGCGGCTATGCTAGGAAAGCGGTATTGTAATCGGCGGCCCCAGGGTCCAGCTCTGAAATGCAAGGAGCGCGCGCTCTTTGCTACATTGTAATAACCCGGGTACACCTATGGAACAGTGCTAGGGTAGTCAACACATTTCTGAACACGGGATAGCTATATATTGACGTGAAATGTAATAGTGGACTGTTAAAGAGAACAAAGTTTGGCGAGTATTTTGCAGTTTTTTGGAGTGCACAGGTCTTTAGTACGATGTGTTTGCGGTGGATACCGTACTATGATGGATTTAACTGATCATTTTATAGTCTTTAAGGTAGGACCATGAGGTCAAGCATGCAGTGAGGGGGTCTTTTTATAGATGTGATTAATATTTAATATTTAAGCACACCAGACCTGGCTGCCCCACTTCTCAAGGCATGCAAACATGAATAGCACATTTTTATCCGCTAGGAATGTTAACTCTGCTCACACCGAGAGCGCAGAACGCATTATTAAATGCCATGTAACTGGGTGCCACCACAGTAGCGCAACAACTATGCATTTATATGCATTTATATCTACTCAGAGTGTAACACAGCCCTGTAAATATAGGTAACGACTGTGTATGCAAGGTGCAACTACACAACAAGAAGAGAAAATGAACCACTGGTACGCGCGCACCACAGAGGAGCAGGGCCGGGAATCGAAAGTAGTGGTGCGCGTGCACCACAGTGGAGCGGGGAGGGAGGGAGACTTTTAACCATGCAGGCTCCTGTAGAATTACTTGATCAGATCGGACAACGAAGGTAATAGGTTCAGCTGTAACAGGAGATCTAGGGCGAGCTTTCTAAGACACGGCCTGTCTGAGCAGGAAATTTCCCCAAAAAATCAAAAATGGCCGAGGATATCTGGATCCTTGCTTGTGTTGAACCAACGGGAGTCTATGAACACTTTGTAACTGAGAGTCACAATCCCAGTCTACCAGATCAGGGAAGGCCTTCTGAAACTGCTGAACCACAAACGCCCTTGGGTCTGAGCCCTCCTTCCCCTCTGGGACCCCAAATAGCCATAAATTATGCAGTCGCTGGCGGTTCTCTAAGTCTTCTAGCTTGGTTTGCATTACTAGGATCTGAGCGTCATGCTTCTGCAACAAGTTGACTGTTAGGGTGGAAGACTCCTCCGTATCAGCAACCCTCTGCTGTAATTCCGAAATGTCTTTCGTAAGTGACCCAGTTTTAGTCGTCATCTCTTGTAATGACTGTTGTATGCTGTAATTATCCGCTCTAGCCTGTGTGTAATGCTCCTGAGCTTCAAGTCTTTGATCTTTTAAAGCCTGAAGGATCAGGAGGAGGGATGGCTCTGCATAATCTTGGGCCTTCGCTACTTGTTTCTCAGTTGTCTGTACCCCCACATTAGTACATGTTAGGGCTTGTCTTAAAGCTAGATTCTGACTCAGGATGACCTCCCACTGCACCTCTGCTTTCCATGCTGCTCTCTCCAGGGCTGTTGTCTGTAGGGCAGCTTTCTATAGGGCTAGTACCTGATAATCATGTTATAATAGTCTCCTTTCCCCTGAACCCATTTACGGAGAGGACTATCATCGGAAGTAGCTTTGCCTCATAAAGGTACCATATTTTGTCGCAGATTGTCATACCCATAAAGTGTTTTTTTCCCAGATCTCATTGCTTTGGCCTTTTCTTTTGATTTTTTGCCAAAAGATGCATTAGGTGATTTAGACACAGTCCCTGCTTTCTCCGCTGTGGCTTTCGAGGCTGCTGGCAAGTCCCTCCCTTTTTCCGGGGGTTTGGGATTGTCAAATCTCTGACCAACGTCTTGTAATAATGATAATTCCCCTCCATCCCCATTACCACTTGATAACAGAATAGCTGGCTGTACATTTCGATCGCCATCTAAACTTCCATTAGGAGGAGTCCTTGCCTTATCCTCCCTATCTGTTATTTCTACGTCTTCCAGTAGAAGGCTTGCTGAATCTTCAAGTACCAGATGATCTTGCACAGATTCTGTAGAATTCTCACTTTGTCTGTAACTTTCCCTCCCTCCTCCAGCACTATTAACCATCTCCTGTAGACCACAAATCAATGAGCCTGTTTCAGATAAATGAGTCTCAGCATTCTCTGGGTTTGAAACCCTCCCCCTCTCCAATTGATCTGAAGAATTTGTCTCAAGCTCAGGATCCTTTGAGCTACTGCTAGAGGCTTCATTAGCAACACTGGCAAATCAGGATAGCCTCTAATAAAACGTCTACTATTTCGTTGCCAGTCATTCGCTCGTTAGGTTCGCCGGTAGTAAAAAGGTCCGCTGCCTCTCCAGATTGCAACAGTCGCAAGAGCGGCTTACCTACTTTAGAAGAGTTCTTGGAGGTGTTCATTTTCTGTGCCGTGGGCCCCTTTCCAAATTGTCCGTTTCAGCCTCCAGAGCTCCCGCAGCGTTCGCTGGAACCCGACCAGCGTGTGTACTTCGCAGGCCGTTTTCGGTGGCGCCATGTCTCCCCTCACAGCGAGCACTGAAGGAGGGACTAGGAGCAGTCTTCACCATTAGACTGCCGAGCCGCAGCCAAATTTCCAGCGTGAACTACAAACGTTCGGCGTCAGCCACCGCTAGCTCCCGCATTCGCAAGCTTTCCTTAATGTATCTAAGCCTCTCTGAAGGTATGTTATTATCGTAATAATTTCCTATCCTAATGTTTGCCGACAACACGCTTATAATCTCGAAGACACCTAGAGGGTTACAGCGTGCGCTGTCTTCATTTGAAGATTTCTTCAAGCTTAGAGGGTTAAAGATAAATGCAGGAAAAAATCTAACTCATGATCTTTAACAAACATCAATCTTTAAAGGGCAAAATTATTATGGAGGGTGTACCACTAGAGCAAGTGGGTGCCTTTACTTATTCAGGCATCACCTTGAAGAAAAAGATGATATGGAGGGCCGACATTAAAACAATGGCACTAAAACCTAGACTACTGGCAGGAGCCCTGAGCAAAGAATTTAGTACATCTCTAACTAAACCAATTAGTCCTACATTACAGATTTATAATGCTAAGGTGGTGAGCTCAGTCTTGCATGACTCAGAGCTTTGGGGGTTTGAAAATCTGACAAAGCTAGCTTCTGCTGAAAATAGGTTTCTACGATCAATAACCAGCTTCCATCAAACCCCCCCTCTTTCCACTGTCTTGTGATATGTGAAGACATTCGCTGTTTGACTCGGCTAGTCTTCGTCCCATATTATACTGGCATAGAATATGGAGTACCTTCGATCTGACCACCTATGCAAGCGGACTCAGGGATGTTATAGAGCTAGACTAATTTAATAAAATAGGCTGGCTCAGAGATATCAAAGGTGCACTGACTGCATTGGGCCTGTCCAATATGTGGGACAACCCATCTAGTCTGCAGGCTCGATCCAGAGAAGCTTTAAAGGAAAGGTATTGGGAAATGGTGGGGCCAACTAGTACTAGATCAAGTGACAGCACTACATTGACTGAGAGGTTCATATTAGCAAAAGCCTGCCCTTGCCTTGAACCTTACTGGGACATCATATCCAAGCCCCTTGACCGTAAACTCTATTTTTAATTTAGAGTGGGCATCCTTCCACTAACAGCCTTTACTGCAAAATGGATACCATTAGGAGACAACAAGTGCCGACATTGTATTGAACAAGCAGAAACTTACTCACATATTATCTTTGTTTGCCCTGCTTATGCAGTTCCCCGAAAGATCTGGCTAGTGCTGACATGTAAGAACTTGGGCACTAGACAAAGTAGAGAAGCCCTGAGAAACTTGACGATGGACCCCTCACCATGCTGTTCAATTCCCCTAGCCAAATTTCTAAGGTGGATGTGGTGCATTAGATCAAAATCTGCAGCAATTGAGAACAATCCAGCACCTGTATACGCCTAGTGGTTCTCTTATTTGTCAACTTTTCCGTCTCCAGAGAGTTTAGTTGTTCAAGCATGCTTAGCCTCTATGAAAGGTGGAACTATTGCATTGTTCACTCTAGACAGTGAGTCTAGAAACGTAGCCAATTTGTGTAAAAAGATGTTTGCGTTTTCTAATGTGAACTTAAAGCTACAAATGCCCCCTCCCATTGGCACATTTTCCAAGCATTGTGGGAATTGGCTTCATCAATGACCTGTAGACTTCCTCTGGATTTTTTTTTTTTTTATAACAAATTTTATTGAGTTTAATGGTACATGGTGGGCAGAGCCCGAAGCATTCATTACAAATACAATTTGAATGAGATAGTACCAGTTATATTTAAACAACAAGCTAACCTGCACAAGTTACCACATACTTCACTGAACGTAGTATGTCTAAGCATGTATGTAGTGACGACAGAACTGCTCATCTTGGGTATCTAAGGGTCAGAGAGATTTTCGGGAAGAATTTATCGAGGGTCTGATGGTGGACAGGGGAGGGGGGGGGGGCAGATCTATGCCCTGGTACGTCGCCCAGCGGGACCATATTTTCCTATGTTTCTGTGGGCAACCACTCGCCTGATATACCCCGATTTCTGCCCCCATGCATCTGTCCATAGCTGCCCTCCCCCCATTGTTGGCGGTGAAGTCCCCTTCCACAATTGGGCGAAATCCCGTTTGGCAAGCGTGAAGCCCAAAAACAAAAGGTGCTGTTGGTAGCGGTTCCCACCAATCCCCTATGTGCTATAGAGCAAGAACAGCTTGGGGTCAAAAGGAAGGCTCCAGGACAGGAACCAGCCCAGGCGTGACGATATTTTATGCCAAACGGGCTGCAACGTCCCACAGCTCCAAACCGTGTGGGAAAAGGTTCCCTCCGCATCTCCACATCTGAGGCACGTAGGGGACTGGATGACTCTCATCCTCCAGAGGCAGGAGCGAGTGAAGTATGCTCGGTGGAGATATTTAAACTGAATAAGGCAATACCATGTGGAAATAGCGGCTCCTCAGGGACTAGCGAGGGCCTCTGTCCAATTGTCGGTCATGTCAGGCAAGTCCGCCTCCCATGCCCCTCGGGTTTTGTGTACTGTGGTATGAGTATGGGTGATCAACGTCTGATAGATCTGCCAGATTTTATGCCCCCTTAGGTCACCCATTAGTAAGCGACCTTCAAGGGGATGAAATTCGGGTAAGTCACTCAGCGAGCACATCAAGGAAGTCCGAGCATGTCTTAACTGCAAGTATTTATAAAACTGCGTCCGGTGCAACTGAAATTCTTTTTGTAGTTACTGAAACAATTTTAGGGTGGATCCCTGCATAATGTCTCCTAGGGTAGAGATTCCATGGAGGTCCCATGTGTGGATGCCTGAAAGTTCGGCAACGTAAGTACCCTGTCACAGAGGGGTCGTCTGTGTCAGGCACGCATCACGGCCCATTTACTTAACGGTGTATTGCCAGAGCTGAACGACTGTTCTATTGGCGGGGGGCAAGAAGGCTAGGTTCATGCACCTGTAGAGCAGCTCCAGGAGGGGAATACCCTCGCCAGGTGCTCCACCGCATCTGCTGGATCTGTGTGCAGGCTGTACCACCACTCGATGATAAACAGATGGGATACTGTATAGTAAGCGTATATATCAGCCGATGGAATTCCAACACAATATGTCGGCTGCGTGCAGGTACGCAGTGCTGCTCGAATGGCACGCCCGCCCCATAAGTACTTGTTCAGGATTGCATTAGCTTGGTCGAACCATGTGCGTGGAATATTTTATGGGAAAGTTTGCGAGGCAGGGAGACCATCTTGTAAATTGACGAACACCCATACAGGGACAGCGGTAGAGGGGACCATATCGTGGTCTTCTCATGTATACCTGAGAGCAGCGGATTAATGCTAGGTGTCCACGATGTCGTGGGGCACGGCGAGATAAAAACTCCTAAATATTTGAAGCCTCCTGTAGCATGGGATAACTGCGTGGCCCAGGCGCCACACCCCTCATCCCATACACAGGAAACATTGACTTCGATGGGTTGGCTCCAAGGCCGGAGGATTCCCCAAATACCCGGAGAATCTGGAAGGATCGGCCAAGAAGAACAACACATCGTCCGCGTACAGCGCAATTCTTTCCGACCGCTCCCGCGACCACTCAAACCCCCTAATCAATGGGTCCTGCCGCACCCATGTGGCTAAGGGCTCTGAGGCAAGTGCAAATAACAGTGGAGGCAGGGCAACCCAGCCTTGTGCAGCGGCATATAGGGAAGGGTGCTGACCTGTACCCAGCTACCCACACGGAAGTCGAGAGATCTGTGTATAGTAACTGGACATATGCCAGAAAGTGTGGGCCAAAATTGAGGGACTGGAGGAGTTGAAATGCATACGTCCAGCTTAAGGAATCAAACGCCTTATCTATGTCTGCCTTAACCATTATGAACTCGCCGGATGTTATGCGGGTAGACCGATGCGGCATAAAGTCGGACTAGTCTAGGTGAATTATGTCGTGAATACATGTGCGATGGTGGTCTGAGAGGACCTTGCCCAGGAGTTTGGGTTCAAAGTTGAGAATGGAAATAGGGCGGTAGGAAGAGGGGTCTCCTGGAGGGCGACCAGGTTTAAGGAACACCACAATTTTGGTGTGGCGCCAACCAGTGGGTAAGATGTGCTGCTCAAAAGCCTCGTGAAGTGCTTCCAACAAGTATGAGCCGAGCTGTGCCCTATACGGGCATAAGAAGTCACTGAGGAAGCCATTGGGTCCGGGCGCCCGGCCTAGGTGTATATTAACTAATGCGGCTCTGAGTTCTTCTACGGTTATGGGAGCGTCTAGTTAGACCTGTACCTGGTCCGAGAGCTTTTGAGGAGGTATGTCTGTTAGGAATTCCTCTATCAAAGCACTTAATATGAGTTCTTTCTGCTTGTATAGGGAGGCATAGTAGGACGTGAACACTTGGACCACAGCATAAGGGGAAGTACAAAGGACTCCGTCAGCATTACGAAGCGCCGAAATAGGTGTGGGGGACATCGCAGCCTGACACAGCCGATGGAGCATTTTACTTGATTTATCGTCCCATTGATATATCTTGTGTTGTGACACTAGCCAGATCTCACGCGTCTCGTCGTGAGATGTTGGTGTATTGTTGTTGTATTTGGAAGAGATTACGTTGATGTATTGGACCGGCAGACATGGCTGTTTCGGCTTCATTGGACCTCTGACGGTTTTCTAATTCCACTCTTGCGTAAAAGCTAATTTCTACGCCGTGGATTGTGGGTTTGAGAGCTTCCCAGAGGATGATACCGGACGGGGCCACGACGACGTTGTATGAAAGATAGTCGGAAATGGCCTAACGAAGGACATTCTGGTAATTTGAGTCGCGGAGATGCCAAGGTGACATACACCACTTGAAGGTAGGCTTTTGTGGTCCTATGCGCAGCTTGAGTAGGACTGGAGAGTGGTCCGACAGTCCACTCGGCAGGATAGAGACATGAGAAACACTCTGTATGTAGCTATGTGGTAAAAATAAATCTAATCTTGTTAGAGAGCCATGCACGGCTGATCGGAACGTTAAACCCATCTCAGAGGGATGATAAGCCCCAGTGTGGTGGCCTGATGATGCAGTTTGGATCTCCCCGTCTGGGGCCCGCGCTCCTGCTCTCGCCAACGATACAAGGGTAAGATGACGTAATTCCAGTCCCTCCCAGTAATGTCAGACCGTCCGGGAGTTCTCCCTAAAGTCGTGCGATTCTGTCAAGGAATACATGACCCGAAGTGGGGGAGCATAGATGCTTCCTATCGTTACACATTTGCCATGTAGTATACCTGTCACAATAGTGTATCGACCCCCAGAGTTTGGACAAAGTAAAAGGAACCCAGCGGTGCACTAGAATAGCCTTGCCCTGGGAGCCTCGTGCGAACCCTGAATGGTACACTGTATTGGACCCGAATCGAGTAAGACGTTGGGTGTTTTTGCCTAGAAGATGGGTCTCCTGCAAGAGAAGAATGTCAGCCTCCCAGCGGTTGGTTTGCTGAAGAACAGCGCCCCCTATAATTTTATTAAGCATCCCTCTAACGTTCCAGGATACAAAGATAAAATCTCCAACCTGGGGAATATGTGCGTGTGAGGACATTTGTCTAAGGAGGTTGCCAACTCGGGTGCGTTCGCAAAACTCTGGCAAGGTCCCTGTGTCGGAACTGCAAAAATTCTAACCCACCCCAATACCTTCACCAACAAGGAGTATTTTTCGCAGAGGAGGGAAGCCCCGGTACTCAACAGGGGGTCTCAGGGAGCCTCCGCCAATTGTACCTAAACTTCCCACTTACCACAAAGCGTAAAGATAATTGTTCAGGGGCGTAGTTGTTCCTGGAATTGGCCCCCAAGCCATGCTAGCTCCCCAAACAGTCCCTCATCTTTGAGATGATTTCACACACAGGCCAAGGGCTGGAGAGAAGGATACAGTCGGTATATATTCACGACTTGTCACCCTGAGTCTGGGAGTGCCAATTGGACCTGGACCTGTGCCTCCTCTTGAAATTGCCCGTCTTTTGCCGATTTCTCTGCGATCCCTGTGAGGAGTCTGATTGCAGCAGTGGCGGAGTATGTGGTTTTAGGTGTACTGCCTCGGCAGCCCAGGTGAAGACCGCTTCCGGCGTGTCGAAGAAATGTTATTTAGAGTTATATGTGACTCTCATTTGGGTGAAATATAGCAACATATACTGTACATTTAAGTTCTCCAAGTCTGCATTTTGCTGCTGTGAATGACTGTGGCTGCACCAGTCGGGGGTAGTCTGGGAAGATCATTATGGGCTCTGACTTCAAAAGCAGTCTATCCCTGTGGTTTCTTGCATACTGAAGGATGGTATTACGGTCTGCTTAGTTCAACAGCTTGGTGATCACCAGCCTCTGGCGTTCCCCAATGGAGGCTTCTTGGTCAATGCCCTATGGTCTCTCTCCACTACGAAATAGGAGGATAGGGAGTCCTCTGGCAGGAGGGCTCTCAACCATTGCGTGAGGAAACGATCCATCAAGGGGCCCTCGCACCCTTCCAGGAAGCAATAAAGCGCAGATTATTGCATCGAGAGTGGCCTTCGGCATCCTCGACACAGGACGCAAACTCTTGCTTGAAGACGGTGAGCTTGTTCACCTTTTTTATTTCAAAATGATTTTATTGTAATGTTCTCAGAGTGCAACAAAAGTATTACATGTGCGACATTTCTAAGTGACATCATCCACCCAGATATACAATTTGTTCATAAAAACTACAATTTAACCTCATGTCCAGGTGGCTGTGCTTTATAATGTATGACACCGTTTCATTAGGACATGTCGCATTCCTTGAAGGTAAACTAGTGACCCGCTACCCTCCCAAGAGAGTAACATGAAAAGGAAACTTAACAAACCTAAAAAAAAAAATAAGATAAATCTACCTAAGATGTCATGGTGCAAAATAAAAAAGGCGAAGAGAAATGGGCGTGAGGTGAGGGGTGCGAAATCAACGCCCCATGATCAACGCAGTAATTATACCCCCGATGCTGGGAGGCAGTTGGAGTAGGAATAGGTGGAGAGCCCTAAGTCGTGGATTGCAAGCTGTCAAAGGGAGCCCCTTGTTCACCTTTTTTTTGCAGAGATACCGCTGTGTCCTTCACAGTCGAGATGCGGGTCTCCACCTCTGTGATGCGATCCACAGCCTTTCAAAGGTCTTGGTGCAGGAAAGAGACTAGTGACCCCACAGTGTCCATCTTTGCGTCAAGTGTATCACAGAGTGATCGCGGCCAGCAAAGCTGCGTTGTTTGGTACCAGGTTCCTAAGATCCCCCTGAAACCCCCCCCCCCCCCCCCCCCCCCCCGACGGTCGCGCCGCTAGGGACCATAGCGAACTAGTCTAGGGTGCTTGCTTGGGGCCGGAGCCTGGCCGTTTATCTTTGGCCATGCTGAATAAGGAAGGGGGGAGGGGGTATGGTAGAGAGTGTAGAAAGCTGACTATACCAAAATGAGGTATAGTGTACACAGAGTCCAGTGGAGCCCCAATGATAGGCAGAGGTAAAAGTAGATAGCAACTTACTCTTTCTTTGTGGTAGTGTGGGCGAGCAGTAAGGCTTTATCAGAGGGTAGTGTTAAGCATTTGTTGTACTCACTCAATCAGCAAATGATATCACACACTCAAAGACGGAACTTCAGACCAATTGGTTTTGTATAAAAATATTCTTTGTTATTTTATTTCCTAGAACCAAGCAAGCCTGGCACAGGTAAGTGATAAATACTTTGCAGTAGGAATATAGTTTGTAAACAGTTTGTATTGCAGTTGTATGTATACTTTTGGTTTGATTACAGTAGAACTACTAATAATGCAATGCCTTGAAATATTGTACATATACTTTGTATTGGCTTTTCATTAGAATGTCAAGTAGATTACTTTACAGATTACTTTTCTTACACAGTGCAGTATACCTGGATACTGCATTGGGACATTTCCTGTAAACAGGTAAGTAAAAGCGTTTTGGTTATTTTGTTACAGTTTTAGAAACGTTTATAGATTTTCCAACTCCACACTTGGAAGCTTTTCACTGAAAAACAGTCAATGTTATCCTATTGAGGAAAATAGGGTTATCGGTTCAAAGGTAAGTATTCGGTTGTGGGAGTTGGAATACTGGGGGTAGACTCAGGTGTCCCCCAGGGTCAAGGATGCACTCTTGTTACACCTTCAGCGGCACTAGGGCGGCTGGCTGCAGAGTGCTGAGGCCCAATGTTATCCAATGGGGGATAGGGGGCCTCTGGTTGGTTGCTGCTTACGAGCAGGCCACAAGGTTGTGGGAGCAAAGCTCCTGGATTTAAGCCCGGGGCAAATGGGGATTCAATCCAGCACAAAAGGTGCACCCTGAGAGGCACTGGGACGGCCGAGTGCAGAGTGCTGTTTTGGCGTCGGGAGCCCTGTAGCTTTCAATGGGGAGTCTCTGGTTTGCAAACACACTGCAGGCTCGGGACGAAGGTCTGCTGGGCGCGACCACCACTTGCAGAGGTATGTTTGGTGCTAGGGGTTGGTCAGACACCGTCGGGGCATCAGGTGCAGGGGTGTCTTTTAGGGTCAGATCTTCTTACCAGCTCCTGGTCACGGTTGGGGCCACCAGATCTCTGGTCAGGATTGCTGGGGAGACTTCCTTGTGGTGTTGGGCCACCCGACCTCGGGCTGTGGGCGTTCGGGTGCAGAGTGGTGCATACTCTCGTACTTTGCCGGAGCTGGAGTCTGTTGGTGAACAAATCCGGTGTTCACAGGAGACAGTCTTTTCTTTTGAAAGCAGGGCAGGTCCTCGGGGTTCTTGAGGCTAGTGACTGTAAGACACACAGGAATTTCGCTTCTGCAGGTTCGAGATAGAGAACGGCCGGTAGGGCTGGGGCCAAGTCAGTGTGCTTTCTCCTCTTCTTAGCTTCGACACGGCTGTTCGGTCCTTCTACTTTTCTTCTTGTAGTTTCTTGTCTGAGGAAGCAAGGTTCAGGGGTGCCCCTAAATACTACATTTAGGGGTGTTACAGGTAGGTAAAAAGGTTGGGACCAATGAGTCCCTTCCCTGGGGTGGGTCCACCCCCTATTATGCCACCCTCCAGTGGGAGGGGGGCATATGCCTCACTCTGGTTGTCTGGGTCCCCCCCATCTGCAAGATGACGGAGACTAAGAGTTGTGCATCCCCTCGCATGCCACACCTGAGGGGTGGGGTTGACAGAGGTGGACACACCTCCCTTCCTCACTTGGTTTTCCCGCCGGTTCTCCCGCCCAAAGTGGGGGTCAGAACCGGTGGGGACCAGTTGCTGAAGGCAGAGACCTGGGGAAGCTCACAAGCCTTTGAATCTTCCCCTTCGTGGACCCTGCCCATCCAGGGGGAGGAGGCTTGGCACCTCGTCCCAGGATGTGCGTTGTTTCAGGCCCCCGAGAGCAGCAGGCTCACGACCCAGGGGTCCAGAAACATGTCTGGTGGTGGCAGCTGAAAGCAGTCACTCAGCCTGGACACTAGTGGTATGTATTTCAGGGGGCATCTTTAAGATGCCCAGGGCAGTGGGTTGTAGGCATGGCACACAGGGATGTTTGCCATGTCGACTCTTCACTTTGCTCTGCACCAAACACGCAGAGTGCAAAGACAGTGTGTGAGTGTAAAGGTACAGGGCCTCTAAGGGTGGCACAATAAGTGCTGCAGCCCTTAGAGGCCTTCCTTGGTCACAGGGCCCTGGGTACCTGTGGTACCATTTACCAGGCACTGGCCTGTGGCCAGAGAGTGCCAATTGGGTTTGGTCTCCAATGCAGTTTTAGGGAAAGAACATAGGCCCTGGGTACCTGATTGGCAGGAGCCCAGGCACACCCAGTCAAAGCACATTATCAGTTCAGCAAAAAGTGGGGGCAACCATGCAGAAAGAGGGCACTTTCCCACATGCTTCACCTTGCCTTCCCCACTTGAGGGGTGGGGTTAGCAAAGGTGGGCACAGCTCCCTTCCTCACTTGGTGTTCTTGCAGGTTCTACCGCCTAAGCAGGGGTCGGAACCGGTGGGGACAAGTTGCTGGGAGCGACAAAAGGCCTGGGGAAGCTCAGAAAGGCAGCAAGCCTTTGAAGATTTCCCTTCGTGTACCCTGCCCATCCTGGGGAGGATGCTTGGCACCTTGTCCCAGGATGTGCATTGTTTCTGACCCCGAGAGCAGCAGGCTCTCGACCCAGGGGTCCAGAACCATGTCTGGTGGTGGCAGCTGGTGAGCAGCCACTCAGCCTAGACACTAGTGTTAGGTATTTTTTCAGGGGGCATCTCTAAGATGCCCTCTGTGTGCATTTTTTATTAAATCCCACACTAGCATCAGAGTGGGTTTAATGTGCTGAGAAGTTTGATACCAAACGTCCCAGTTTTCAGTAAAGCCTTTATGGTACTGTGGAGTTCGTAATGACAGACTCCCAGCACCATATACTCTTAGTGGCATTACTGCACTTAAAATGTCTAAGAATTGGCTTAGATACTGTAGGAGTGCAGGGCTCACCACTGGTATAGTGCACCCATCTAGAGGGGTGGCTGATCAATGCCAGGGCAGTGGGTTGTAGGCATGGCAGGCAGGGATGTGTGCCTTCACTTTCTTCTGCACCAAAACATGCAGCCTGCAAAGGCAGTGTGTGAGTGTAGAGGTACAGGGCCTCTAAGCATGGCACAATAAGTGCTGCAGCCCTTAGAGGCCCTCCGTGGTCACAGTGCCCTGGGTACCTGTGGTTCCATTTACCTGGGGCTGACCTGTGGCCAGAGAGTGCCAATTGGGTTTTGTTTTCAATGCAGTTTTAGAGAAAGAGCATAGGCTCTGGGTACCTGTTTGACAGGAGCCCAGGGCACACTTAGTCAAAGTACATCAGCAGTAAATCAAAAAGTGGGGACAGCCATGAAAAAAGATTGCAGTTTCTTACAGAGAGATCCCCTCCCTCAGGTGGCCTCAGCCTAATGTCTGTGCGTATTTCTGTACTTGACAATTATAGCTGGTGTCGCAGTCCGGCGCCCGCCTCCTAAATGCCCCAACAGGCACACCCGGTAACAGCACTGCATGCCGGACCTCACGGAATCCGTCCAACTCTAGCCAGAAGACGCACCAAGCCTAGCCTGGCCGCTTCTGTAGCCCAAGGTGGCCAGCTAAGTAGACCCCCTAAACGAGACCAGACTCGCCGGACCTCCAGCCTGCAGGTCATCTTGAGCCAGTCCAGTCTCATGGGCCTCGGGGCCGCCGCTCTTCCAGGATGTAGCAGCGTGGTTTGGACATGGCTTACTGCTTCCAGGTATGCATGAGCCACTCCAGTCGCCCCAACTTGTCGTATTTTCTGTCGTCCCCTAAGCCGGTCACCTTAAGCAGCAGGAGGGAAACCCTAAGGACCCAACTCCGCGGAGGGGGACGACGGGTCACAGTTCACTGAGTCCTCCGCACCAGCCCTGATTTCCCAGGCGGTATCACTGCCCTCCAGCCGACGTGTCCACAGCCTCGGGTAGGCCCTTCTCACTGGCCCTCAGGCCTTGCTTGCTGCACGGTTAGGGCGGGGCGGGCAGCCTCGGCGCCACCACCCACTCCAAGGAAGGCTGGACAGGACCCGGCCCGATCCAGCCCAAACTCGTTTTCTGGCCCTGGCTGCAGGCGGGCCCTCGCTGATCAATACCAGGGCTGCCCCAAGTGCATTGATGGCTGCCCCGCTGTCCAGGCCCTCCAAGATGGGCTGAAAGATCCAATGGGGTGCTGCGACGGCACCTGCGATTCCCGCGGGACCTCAGGTGCCCATGACTCAGCCCCAGCACAGGCCTCAGCCACCCCGGCGCCAACACACAGTGGCGCCAACTCACCTCTGTAGCAGGATCTGCAGGGTAGCTCTCGATCTTCCCTGGGGGCCACGCCAGGAGCCTGCGGCAGGGGGAGACTTCCTCCGGTGTCAGCCCGGGCACTGGCCCACAACATCCCCTTCGTTTGCTATGGCAACACACGTCTTCCAGTCCGCTGCCACTCCTTAATCGGGAGCTCCGCTCCGGGTGCTGGCGCAATGAGTGTGGACCACTAGGGAGAGGCTACTTGAAGGATTTTAGCAGATTATTGGCTTGGGCGGTCGTAGCTTCGCCAGACTGCATCCGCCAAGATGGCTGTCCAACCTTCCTTTGGATTTTAGCAAATAATTTCCTGAGTTCTGCAACAATGACATGGATGCTGCAAAGTATTCTGTGTGAGTAGAATCTGTTACTGTGGGTGCATTACCTCGCTCCATGGACTAGCTGTAGTTCTTTGAAGGTGCTCCTGGATGAGACTCGCATAACTTTTGGTTGATGATCAAACTCAACATTCAGATATGCCCTTTGATGGTAGTGCCTGTTTGGGGATAAGGCTGATACTTCCTAAGCATGTACAAAACAATCAAGGTGTCTAAAGTGCTTTGAGATTATTGTTTTCGGCTAAATAATGTCATTATCATTTGTCTAACATTAGAGGCTGTAGCCAACTATTCAGCTATCTTCAACTACAGTAAGTCCTTCAACAGCAAAAAAGATACCCATACAAATCTACAGGATTAGAGGAGCCAGCCAAACGTGGCACCTTCCGCTTTCGTTTTCTTCTCCTCAATGGCTATTTATTTGACTACACTGTCCAGCATGGGAACACTAGTTTTGTTACTTGTGTTTTAATGTTGGTGCTTCTCAATGACTGTTTAACTTCAGATTGATGGATGCTTCATTTAGTGTTGTTATTCCCTGTTTTTCTTATAGACACCTTCCCATGTTAACCCTTTCTCCTGTGGCATCCTGAATTCAGTACAAATGTCTGTAGATCATACATTAAAGTCTCTACTGGACAGTGCTGGACCACTTTCAAGACTTAGTTTCGAGCTCCGTAGCGCACGAAGCCTACATTCAGCTTCCAAGAACTTGGTTGCCACTTTACTCCATACGTTGCCAATGATAGGGGGAAATGTCTGGGGTCCCTTGGCACTCACCTCTCTTTCACATCGTTTGTGGGCTAAAGAAACTATTTTAATATTCAAAACAAGAACTAAAAACCTGTTTATTCTAAACATCTTGGTCCTTCCATTTTAGACCAGCAACTTTAGATGTCCTAGGATGTGGGGTACGCTACACAAATATTCTAACCATCCAACCGTGGAAGCAATGCATCTAATAATTTACATAAGTTGTTCCACAATGAATGTGCCTTTTATAGTTTAAAGTGAGGTCCTTGTATTGGTATTTCTTGAAACTAACGGAGGAGCGACATGTAGTGCATTGACCACTGTAAGGTGAGACCCAGGAGTCTGTCTGGGAATTGTTTTGCGTCAAGATTTTAGTTTTAATGAATGCTTTTGATAGCTGGTTTCTTATGATTTTGTCTGTACTTAAAATCAAATGTTTCATTTTACACAAGTTTGTTTCCAGTAACATGGATGGGCCAGTTCAATTTCTTAAACTATTTTACATCTGCCCAATAATGGTGGCAAAGTAGATTGTTCAATAATGTGGTTAGAGCACTGTCTCCCAAACTGTGGGTTGCAACCCACTGGATGGGTCGCGAACCGATTTTTGGTGGGCTTTTAAAGTCTAAGCAACAAATAAAGATGCCTTTAAAATTCTGTAAATTCTGTATTTATCTTGTCACATTTGCTGTGCTTCAAAGACAGAGGCCAAATATCAGGCTTTATCTTCTGACAAATTGCAGCTTATCTTTAGGTCTCGCGTAGGACTTTTAGGGGTTCCCCAGCTTCAAATGACACTGATTTGCAGATAACGAGACCTGGATTGCTATGTGTTTTGTTATATGCAGAGCTGTGGCCTTCGAAGCTGGGGAACCCCATTCAAGTCCCACCTGTGCCACAACATCTTGTGTTTGTGGTGCAAATTAGTTAATGTGGACACTAAAAAAAAACGAATCTAGCCCCCCACCACCTAACATTGCAAGTGAAAGCAGTATGGGAAGCACATTTTCTTATCTCAAACTAAAAAAATCTTGCATGTGAGGGTGTGTTTATTTACCTTTATTCCACCTCAGACAATACTGCCTTTCAATTATTTTGTTTGTAAGTTTTAAACATTAGTTTTGACTGCAAAAACACAGGATGTGTGCAAGGTACATAGCCTAATGTTGAACATCGCTTATTTTAGCTTATGTGTGTTCAAAAAGCGACCAAGAGTGCCACATTTAGATTCAGCTTTGAATTTACCTTTATTCCACCTTGGACAATGCTGCCTTTCATTTGTTAAGTTGGACAGCTTTAAACAATATTTGTGACTGTGCCGCAGCCTAAGTTTTATTCCCTTCAAACAATGCTGCCTTTCAGATCTTTTGTCAGACATCTTTAAATAATAGTTGTCTGCAAAAACCACAGGATGTGTGCAAGATACACGGGAAAACATTACCCTTAACTTATTTTAGCTTATGGGTGCCCAAAAAGCAACCAAGAGGGCAACATTTACATTTATTTCATTTAAAAAAATGTTTATTTCACCTTGGACAATGCTGCCTTTTATTTGTTATGTTAGACAGCTTTACGCAATTTTTGCGACTGCTCCTCACCCACAACCTTAGTTTATTTCCAAAAAATGAGCTTCAAGGACACATTTTGCTGTGCTTTTATAAAAAGAATACCATTCATTCTTAACTCAAAGCACACATTATTAAGTTTGGGGAACTGCTTTCCTCTTATACATACTCTGTCGCATTTCATTTTCTTTGAAATAAGAAAATGTGCTTCCCACCTCTCCTCACTTGCAATGTTACAGGGGAAATTTCATTCATCTTTTTTGCACGTGCACGTTTATTCATTTGCACCATTTCCTTAATTTAATTCCTAAATTAAAATTAACTGTCCTTTCCACTAATTGTGTATGTGCAGTCATACTACCCATTATCCAGCTTACTTATTACCTACCACTACCCATCCCATTCTCTATATTAAGGACTGCCAACCCCCATAAAAAAGTGCAGTGTTCAATATAACATAAGACATTTATAGGACTGCCATTGTTCGTATTGCTACTTCCCTTACATTTCACATTTTAGTTCGAAGCTCATACCATCCTTTATGCATTAATAAATAAAGAATAACAATTTAGAATAAAACTTTTAACGTACTGTACAACCACAGTGCTCTACAATATAACTAAAATAAACTGAACTAATAGCTCTCACAGATGCACGATCTATTGGCTTTGCCATTGCTTGTTTACAATGGGAGTTGGTGTTTAAAAAGCTCCGCTTGTTTTGCACTCTGATTAAAAAAGTAAAGTGAATTATCTGACGGTCTTGCTGGGGGACAGAGAGTGAAAGGAAAGTTTGTAGGATGTATATACCTGTAAATGAACTGTAGACTTTCAGCAATTCAGAAAGCAAAAGTTAAGCAATTTTGTTTCTGATTCTGAAGTGTGATGGAAGCAAAGATTTTAATAGGATAAAAAAAAAGAATCGGGACACTTTACTCGATGATGCACAAATGATAAGTATTCACTGAAACTAGTTTTCCAAACCTTATGATTATGTGCAATATAGTTTTATCAGTAAACCTGTATGTTCGAGCAAATTTAGTAGCCATTTCAATGGCAAATGCGCTGCCTGCATATGACAGTGGTATTCCACACAATGCCTTAGTTATAGTAAAAAAAAATGTGCCCTCCTCGCCCATTAAATCTAGGTGGGTCGTGATTGTTTGCCGTTCTAAAAAGTGGGTTGTGGTGCGAGAATGTTGAGGAAGAACTGGTTTAAAGGACGTTAGGAGAAAATCGCTTCATTATAAATTCATGTGTTCCCTCCTTTTTTGACAACTGTTCTTGGGGAACCTCTTAAGCAGAATTTGGTAAACTGTAGATCAAGAAGATACATTTGTAACCATTGTTGCAGATGAGCAAAAATTACCTGAAACCTATGTTACGGAGAAGTTGATGGTGCTGTCTTAAGGAAGTACATGTTCCCTTGACATCATGTCTTGTTTTAGCCACATTTGGCATTCAATTAGCCGTTATTAGAACCTTGTCACATCATGATGAAGGTTTTTGTTTACATTTCCAATAGAATAATTGAGTCTTTTTCTAGAATTTGAATACTATAAAGTCCATCTTTTCTCAAATGAGGTCATATATAATATTGTTACGATGAGGATATAGGAGCTCTGATGTCTTGACTTCTGTTTGTAGTAAATTCTTTCTCAATTAAACTTTTGTTGTAATGTTTCAGGCTCCCATTCTGGCTGTGGTATATTTATGCACATCGCCTATATATTTAAAGTCAAATGGCTTGTGGCTCAATTTGTAAGTAAGTGCAATATGAAGTATTTTTTAAAATGGACTCTTCGCTTTCTAGTCCTATCCTTGTTACATGTTCCTATGCTCTTCCCCCATCATATCATATTTTATGTAACCTGCTCTTTAGTAGACTCCAGACTGTATTGTGTTTTTCCACAGCACCAATGTTTGAGATTTTACTGGTGCAGTAAAAGTTTCCTCTCTAAACTTCTCTGCTACTTGGTTTGCCCCATATCAGATTTCAAACATGAAATGAAGCAAACTATACAGATGGTGTTGTAAGGATGCCTTTGAGTTGTGGCACACAGCAAGAGGAACACTGGCTCAACCAGGTGTGCCACTGGAACAGTAGCACATCTGGTCAAAGGTACTGCAGTTAACTTCTTAAGCACATATACTGTGTTGCTGTTGGTTGTTTGAGCATGCAGTAAATTGACCTGGGATGTTGTAAATCAGGCTAAGTGTGCAGCAGGTATTGTGAGTGTTGGTGGTGTTCAGTCTATTGTGTTGCAGATCATGTCAGTGTGGCAGTCATGGAGTTTGGGAGTGCTGTGGATCAGACAGAGGGTGCTTCGGGCTAGCTCAGGCTGGATGTAGGTGATTAGATGAAAGGTGCAGTGGAAGTTTTGCATCTGATCATGGTTGCTGCAGGTTAAGTTTAGATTGCAAGGAGTTAGGTAGATTGCAAGTGTTAAGCTGGATGCAGTCGGTCAGTCTGGAGGTGCTGAGCATTTTGTCAGGAAGAGTTGGGTTGGGGAGGAGGGGACGAAATTCCTCATTTAGTCTTACATTGGGTTCTTTAGAGGTACATTTTCTCATCTGAATTTATATTGAAGCATGTACTGAGAGCTGACCAATGCACCGCACGCATTCTAATCTATTCATGTTGTCACATACAAATAAAGCTGAACAGATTGTAGAGAAGTGACAAAAATAAAAAACAGTAATTGTTGTTGGAGACTAATGTGCCTGTACTCTACAACTCCTTGCTCAGAAATGTTTAACTCCTAATCTCTTTTTATTTTGTAGGTGGTTTTGGTACTGTCGGGAGTAAGGATGCATAGATGGGTAGTGTGTGCCAGTTTGTGCCTGAACGGTGAGCTCTGAGCAGATGCATGGCCATGGACACCAGCTTCATGGTGGGAAGGCCAGAGGACCATGGTGCTGACACCATCTCAAGTTACGAACGCTACCACAGACGTCAGAAGCTTCTCATCTATAGGTTAGTTGCTGCAAGTCGCTCTGCAAACCATAGGATTATGTATTTCCTTATCTCACTAAAACATTTTATCAACAGTATCTGCATGAAGGAGAAAAGAGAACATGGGCTGGATATCTAAAGCTGAAACTCCTCAATCACAGAGTGTAGATGTCTTTGAGACCAGTAACTTGTTCTGTTGCTTTCTGTCACATAGTATGGTACCATGAACGCTAAATTGTTTCTACCTATACGCATGAATATAAGCAGCATTAACCTCTTTTTATCTACCATCTAGGGTCCCCAAGTGTGCGACCCACCTACACAGATCTATTTGAATGGGAAACCGTAGTGTCGCCTATACTCTGTCCACTTACTCCAAATGTTCCCCCATTTTCGAGGGCACCCTGACTTTGGAAGACCACTTTTTCAGCTGCACAATACCAATCCAGGTCCTGTTTCCAATCCACCACCAGTGGGGGTCTTTCCGCCCCGCAGGCCCTGGCTATATTCCTCTCTGCCAGTAGTTCCCAAACTGCCATTGCTCCCTGGGGAGCCGTCAAACCTAGCCTGTGGAGCCGCGCACCAAGCAATTTAATGCATTTAATGTTGGGTCTGTTGGCTTCAGTTAATCGAATTTGACTTAAACCCATGTCGTCGATGATTTGTAAGTGACATGCCTAAAGCTGTAAACGTAGTGCTTAATTGATGGCATGTCGAGGGATATGACCTCCATATTTCATTGGATAACCACGTTCCTTCACTCCCAAAGTAAGCGGAAGGTGCCTGATTAATTTTGTTAGACTTGTTAATAGTTTATTTTTTTCCCAAATGCATTTTACACCAATGCAAGTTATCAGGAAAGTACAGTTATCCTGTCTATTAAACACACTAAGTTTTATTAAGTATTGATATTTGTACTTGAATCCTGGGTACTTCCAGTACACATTTCATTCAGTACAGGCCCTCTCTCTCCTTGAGCACAGCGAAGTAAAACACCATATACGGCATAATGCCATCATTTGGAAGCAACAAAGAGGGACATTTTTTAAAAATCAAAAGAAATCTGAGGAATTTGTTTTACTTGCACTGATTTCGAGGCAATTTTAGGGAGGATACAGCAAAAATAAAGCTGTATGTGGTTTAAACTATCGTGAGTCACTCTGCTGAGACGTGTTGGCACGTATGACATGGGTAGAAATGGAAGTGCATGCAAATATTCTTCAAGCGCAGAAACACTTTGGCAATGGGGCCTACATGCATAGGGGTGCTATCTAGCACTGTAAGTGTGATAACAAGTTTGAGAGGGTACTCTCAAAAATGCTTGGGCAAAGAAGTGTAACTAGGAATATTTTGTTAGCGGCACCGCCTTAGTAATGTGAAACACCCTGCATATATGATTATAATACCTTCATCAGCTTCATCCCAATTATTTTCAGGGAGAAAAATGCAAGTACTTCCGAGGCCGGGCTTACATTCACTCCACCCTCCCAAAAAAGTAACAGTGGGGAGCCATGGGCAATGGCCAATGGGTCAAGGGAGCTGTGGGTTGAAAAAGTTTGGGAACCACTGGTCTATGCAAAGCATGTGCATCTACTGTACACGTCTCAAACGGATTATGTTACCCTGTAAGCATTTGTTCTAGGCATGTAAAGCTGTAAATTCACATGCTCCCTCCCACCTCCTCGGGCACCTGTAGTTTTTGCAGTTCTTATTATTTACATCACATAAGCATGGACATCTCTATACTTCACTCACTTACTCCATTCTTACCCTCTTGCGGGAAAACAATCTAACAATGGAGTCGATGCCCATGCACACTATCACCGAAAGGAGGTGTCACCTTACCTTGTGACTGAGAAAGACTTCTTTAAAGAAAAACAACCTACAAACATCCGGACCCAACACTAGATGGTAGGAGTATGCAAAGCATGTGAATCTACAGCTCTACATGCCAAGAACAGATGCTTACAGGTAAATAACATGATCCTTTCCAGCTGTCTCCCTTGTGTACTTCTCTCTCTACGCAATCTGTATTACTCTGTCGCCTGTGTGCTTCTCCCCGCCCCTCCGTGTTGCGCACGCCCTCTGTACTGCCCCCTGTTACTTTCTCACCAGTGATTTCACCCGACAATTTCAAGTTGCTCAAGTTGCTCTTGTTTGCCAGATTGTTCATCCCCGGTGCTCTACTTGATTCTCTGTTGGCTTCCCCCCACCCTCAGTGTAACTTCCTTCCACCTGCGCCCTGTGTACTGCTTCCACTTCTCCCAGTGTTGCTTTCCTACACTCACTTTAAAATAAAAAACACTTTCACACTTTTTTAGGTCTCGCTGAGCCAGCGCGCATGCGCTGCTCAGAGAGCATTTAGTATACAGATTTTCAAAGTGCTACCCACATGATTTTGCAGGCCTGAAGCTTAAGTGCACAATGGCGTGCACGTGCATAGCTGCTGCTCGCACTCCCTCCTCCCTTCTCCCCCTCCCTTTTTGTCAGCTTTAATCAGGCTCCTCTGCTGCTGGCATTCACCCTCCCTTCTCGCCAGCCCTTCTTGTCACCTCGGCTTGCACTCACCCCTCCTTTGTCCCCTTTCGGCCACTTTGATGTTCTCAGTGAGCCGCGCGGCCAATGCTTGTTATTATAGGACTTCTTTTTAAAACCGAATGGGTCGTATTGAACTACCATGTTGTATTTTGGTACTGTTGTAGGCATGCTACTGCATTTTAAGCTGTGATCAACTTATATTTTGGTACTCGGATCTGTATGTTACTGCACTTTAAAACCCATAGCTCTGTCATCTTGAATAGTGGCATGAAAGTGACACGGTAAAGCAGTCTGTTACAGTTGATGCTTGTACTTGTGGTTTGCGCAGACCTGTTCTGGTTTCACGTCTCTTCTGGAATTTTTTACTTCCATGAAATGTATTGTGAAAGACAAAAGGTGTTTATCAACTGTGCCTGGGAGAGCTGCAATCTGAGCCTGGCACATCTCGCCACATGCAATTTCCCAGATAGAAAAAATGCGTTCGGCTAAAATTCACTTCTCTTCAACCCCTCCGTTTGTGTACATTTTGGATGTCTGTGCTGCCGTCGTACGGCTAGAGCAGCCAATTTAAAAGGGAGTATCAGAACATGTGCTTTTGAGAGATTTCAGGTGCGGATATTTATTTTTTAGTAAAAAGGCGACAATATGTTTTTTTGCAAATTCTTTTAAAGGCAACGTGGCATGCTGTACTGTAAATGTCACATAGATGGAGCAAGTACTTGGACGTAACTGTATATAGGTCTGTGCAGACGGGTAACAACATGGGTGGCACACGAAATTGCTACAATAAATTAGGTTGTATAAACCTCCCCTTCTATTCCAGAACGCACCCTTCCCATCAAGTACCTTATTAATGCAGCGCTCTCTGCGTGCTTATAATCATTTTGTTGGCTGTATTGGTTGGAGGTGCGTGCATCGTTAAGTCTTGCGTCCCCAGTCTCCTGGTGTTAAAGTTCTCGATATTTAATACATACACACCTTCCATTTTCAGAAGCCATGACTGGTGTTTCCTGTGTCAAACAATCCTTTTGTGTGATGTAACTGTGAGTCGATCGTGAGCACGGACTTGTGAATTTCTCTTAGCTCCACCTTGATGAAGGACTTTGATGAAGGGGTTTGATGGAACATTTCCCCATATACTTTGAAGTATATGGCTTCCTCCCCATGAGCCACGCATGGGTGTCTGTAATTACTGGTGCTGGATGGGTACGATACTCTGTGATTTCAACTCTTGACCATTTTTATGGAGTTCCTGGTAAACCTGTTTCAAGGTTCGGGAACCGCTGCTCACACCAGGTACTTCGGGATTCGAAGTGCATGCTTAATACTCAGAACCATATGTTAGCGATCCAATGTTTAAGTGCGCTTCACAGAGGCTCATAAACGTTTTGGGGTCGGTTGAGGAAGGGGTCTTTACTAGATGTTTACTTGTCAGAAAATGACACTGTTTCTGATAGCTGATGATGCTCAGGAACGATCTTTTGGCATGGTTACCTTATTGCTTTTTGTAGGGTGCTTGCACTGATTAGTAGCATTTTACAGTGACTGTGATGTAACATGTATTTTGCATCCACCGCCGCATCCTTTACAGTGATTCTAAGTCACACATAGTGTAGTTAATAGCCACTGCAAAGAAATTGTTCACAAGTTGCTTTACACAAAGTGTTATTTTTAGCTTGTGCCTACACAGAGCTTGCAAAATCTCTTGTGGCAGCAACAACAAAACAAGCATTGGCATAGCCAATAGGTCTCGCCTTTGGGACCTTATAAGTGTATAGTTATCCAGCACAATATCCTTGGTGCAACAACATCAAGTGTTTCATGGCTAAACACTTATAAGGTCCCAAAGGCGAGACCTATTGGATATGCCAATGCTTGTTCTTTTTAGTTTTAGATTCAATTCTGTTCAGTAACTACAAACACAAAAATGCAGCTGTCTCCTTTTGTAGGCACACAGATGTGTGCTGCTCCCAACTACAAAATTAGATAACCGACAAAGGCCTTAAAACAAATTCTCCAGTATTGGGGTGTCTTTCATAGAATCACATGCTTGAATATTCCCCGTCGTCGAAGTGGGAGTCCCACGGTACATAAAAAAAAACCAATAAGAGATATATATATAAAATCTTAAAATAACATACAAAGTCAAAAGTACCATAGGATAACATTGACACATAGGAATGCATTGAAAAATAAATCACTTTACTGACATATCCATGTCGTTTTTATAGTCCAAACTCCAGCCAATCAGGCGCAAACACCCTCTAGAACCCTCTCATCAGAAGCTCAGGCCCTCAGATTTTCTACCGCATGTCGTGTGTAGGGAGTCTCCCTGAGCCCTGCTCAGTTTTTCTCTGGTTTTGGATATCTTCAGCTTTTCCTGATGTCTTCAAGTAAGAAGTCTCTTTTCCGTCCTTGCGTTTCTTGTCGGAAGTTGAGGCTCTTTTCAGAGGACCCTCACGAGAAGTGTATATACTGCCTCTATCCAGACCATGAGGTAGGAAACTGCAAAATTTGCAGGACTTTTTCTCAGAAGACTCTAAAGGATAGAGAGGGCCGCCTCCTTCTGTGGCTACAGAAGTTGAAAGTCACAGATAATCCTCTCTCGGACGCCGAAAGTGTGGCTTCTGGACGCACTGGAGCCTCCTCTAAGCGTAGCAGTGTGCATGACTTGCCCTCCCCCTTTCTTAAAAAGAGGAAGCTTCACCTTCTGGAGGTTGCTAAAGTGCCACTACACTCTGCTGCTACGCCCACGCCCCGAGATCTCACTCTCGGGCGTCTGTGGCTCTCCCAGCGCATGTTTCCTCTCATAAACGTGCCAGACCGCTGACGGTCACTCCGTCGACGAAATCTGCTGCTTCTAGTACTTCGTCGGCGACGGTGACGACGGCTTCTAGCAGGTTCCTTATACCGTCGATGGCGGCTTCATCGACGCTATCATCGTCAACGTTGGTTTGTGTCTCCTTAAAATCTGTCTCGTCGACGATTCCTATATCTTCGTCGATGACGAAGAAACCTGTGGCTGTCCCGTCTACATCTAAATCTTCATCGACGACGATCAAGAAGAAGAGATCCTCCTCGTCGACGTGACTAAGGCTTCGTCGACGGTGGCGGCTTCGTCGACGGTGGCTTTGTCGACGGCGTTGGCTAGTTCATCGACGGCAGGTCTCTCGTCCATGCCACATTTTGCATCTCTTCCATTGGTGCCTGTTTCTACGCCAACGCTTGCTTTTGTCGATGAATCACTCCTGCAGCGTCGTCACACTGTTTTGGATTCCATTACAGTGCCACCAGCCACTCAACCACCGCCACAACTGTTTCCCTCTGGCGATGAGGATGATTCTACCTCGAATGAGGAAATACATAACACATTCCGGGCTGCTCGCAGTCCATCGGAACTTTTCATAAAGTGTCAAGATTACGACGATGAGGACCAGGAGGACCTTTATTATCAGGAGGAAGAGGAGGAACCTCCTGCGCAGATTCCGATGGCACAGTTGCCATTATCCCTCATCTCTAATCTCCAATTTATGCTGGAGGTTTACAACCGCCGTTTCCCACCTTCTTCCCAGGGCTCTCCACGAGAAGCGCCTCCGAACACTCCAGCTCCTCCTCTGCCGGCGGCGGAACCAACACCATCCGTCCCTTTACTAGTATCTCCTACAGAGGGTGACGCTGACGTCCTTCCGGTTAGAGAAGACTGTGAACTCCTGGGTGATGATGCTACTATGGCTGATTGGGACGATTACTAGATAAATTCGCAGTCTCCTCCTCCGGGGTCACCAGTGAATTCTCCTCCTGTTGATATCACAGGTTTCCATCAATTGATGGAAAGGGCGGCACAGCGTTTTGTGGTAGTGAGAGAGGATGATTGCTTTTTATATGATTTTAAAACTCAGCCGCAGAAGCAAGTTCGGGCTGTGCCCATAGTTGATTTCATCTGGAACGAGGGTATGAAATTGATGAAAACACCAAATTCAGTTTCTGCAGTGGAGAAGAAATATAAGGCTCCAGACTCTTCTCCTGCTTGCTTGGTATCCCAGCCAAAGCTAAATTCTGTGATAACCCAGGCGGTACAACGTTGCTCAAGGAATCTGTCTTCTCCGCTTACCTCTCCACCTGACAGTGATGGGCGTCGCTTTAATGCCATTGGAATTTTTTTTTCAACCAAGGCCTCTACAACTGTCAGAGCAGCGAATTCCCTAGCCATCTTGGGTCGCTACGACTGCCAAATGTGGTCCGACATGGCTGCTTTCATAAACCTCATCCCAGAGCCCTCTAGAGCGGACGCTCTAAAGATTCTTCAGGAGGGAGAAAGAGCATCTTCGGAGATCGATTGCTCTGTGGATATTGCCTCAACTGGTTTTCGCCAGCTAGCTGGGGCAGCTGTTCTAAGGAGGCAGGGTTGGCTTCGCTCTACTTCTCTTCACCAGGAAGTCCAGGCAAAAATCCTTGACATGCCCTTTGATGGGGAGTCGCTGTTTGGCCAGCACGTGGATGAAGCGCTCCAAGCAATAAAAAAGGACACAGAAACAGCTCGTTCCCTTGGCACGCTGCAGTTTAAAAGACGGCATTTTCGGGGTGCTCGCGGACGCAGCACCAACTCCTCCTTTCGTGGCGGATCAACACAGTACTGCCCATACAATCAAGGAAATCAGCGTTTTTCCTCCCAGATTCCACAGTCTTATCGACAACAGACTAACAAGTCCTACAGAGGAAAGTCTAACTATCGGAGAACCTCTTCCAAGAAACAATGACTTTCTTTTCTTACACCCCCCCTCCTCTCAAGGCCCCCCCATCAGACTTGGAGGACGAATCTCGAAATTCTTTTAAAATTGGTCGCTAATAACTTCAGACCGTTGGGTATTGGACATTCTTTCAAAAGGCCATGCTCTGCAATTCGTCAAATTCCCCTTGAACTCCTCCCCCCCCCCCCCCCCCCCCCCCCCCCGCCAAACCGGTCCACCTCCCGCTCATCTCAAGGAGCTTTTCCAACAAATCAAACTAATGCTCCAAAAAGGGCCCATCGAAGTGGTTCCAAAGACTCAGAGAGGGCTGGGTTTCTATTCCCGTTTTTTCCTCGTGCTAAAGAAGTCTGGAGAGTGGCGCCCTATCCTCGACCTGAGGGCTCTGAACAAGTTTCTAAAGGATCAGACTTTCCGTATGCTTACACTGAGGGAAATTCTTCGGCTCCTCTCTCAAGACGACTTCATGTCGACAATCGATCTTCAGGATGCCTATTTCCATGTGCCGATTCTACCACGCCACAGAAAATACCTGCGCTTCCGTGTAGGCCAGAGAGACTTTCAATTCAGAGTCCTGCCCTTTAGGCTCTGCTCCGCCCCCCGGGTCTTTACGCAGGTCCTCGCCCCGGTGGTGGCCTATCTACGATTGCGAGGCATTCAAATCTTCCCATATTTAGACGATTGTCTAATCAAGTCTCAGTCTTACCATCAGGCATCCTTAGACACTCAGTTTTGTCGGACTCTGTTCCAATCTCTGGGACTGTCAGTCAACACACAAAAATCTCAGTTCACGCCAGCTCTTCACAGAACTTTCCTAGGCGCTACTCTCAATACCTCCATGGCCATGGCTTTTGTTTCCAACGACCGGCAGAAGCGGATCCTGCAGCTCGCAGCTCACATCAGATCAAAACGGTCCGTTTCAGTCCGCATCTTGAAGTCCTTTCTCGGGATGGCGTCCTCCTGCATTTCTTTGATCCCACATTGCAGACTGAAGGGTCGTCCAATTCAGGAAGAACTGGACAAGCAGTGGCGTCAGGTGTCCGGTTCATTCAGAGACCGGATCTTCGTCACCGCTCGCATGGAACAAGCTCTGCGCTGGTGGACGCAACCTCGCAACATCGCAGCCGGCACTTTCTTCTTGGCAAGGGCCCCAGAGCTCGTCCTTACCACAGATGCCTCCCTGGAAGGGTGGGGCGGTCACCTTCAAGGATTGTCCATCAAAGGCAAGTGGGATCTGGCCTAAACGTTCTTGGCACATCAACCAGCTAGAACTGATGGCGATCTTCCTTGCACTCAAATCGTTCCGACTTCTGCTTCAAGGGGAATCAGTGCTCATTCAAACGGACAACACCACGAGCATGCACTATCTAAGCAAGCAGGGCGGTACCAAATCTCCACTGCTTTCCCAGCAAGTTCAGAAGATCTGGATTGGGCCATAGTCCATCAGATCACGCTAACAGCGGTCCACCTACCAGGCATTTCCAACATTCTGGCGGATTCTCTCAGCAGGTCTGCGTCATCGACCCACGAGTGGGAGTTGCATCAGCTGACTCTGGACTTGGTCTTCCGCCTCTGGGGTCACCCGGGCTTGGATCTCTTTGCAACTCCACAGAACAGCAAATGCCAGTCTTACACAAGTTGGCTTCCACACAGCGGGTCGCGCGGGAATGCCCTTTCGATGGACTGGTGCAAAATATTTGCCTGCGCTTTTCCGCCAATCCCGCTGGTACCTCGAGTGTTGTGGAAAATGCGGAGACAACCATGTCACATTCTCCTGAATGCTCCCCGGTGGCCTCGGCAGGCATGGTTCTCGAAGTTACTGCTCCTCTCACAATGCGAGTCCATCCTTCTTTGCCCCCGGACGGACCTTCTCACGATGAACAGCGGTCGGATCTGCCATCCGAACCTCAGTTTGCTCAAATTGTCGGCCTGGAACCTGAGCACCTTGAATTTGCTCACTTAAATATTTTGCCTGCCTGCAGAGAGGTTCTTGCCAGGGGACGGGCGCCTTCCACGGTGAAGACCTACAAACTAAAGTGGAAACGCTTCTGCCATTGGTGTTGTCTGCTAACATCCACCCAGTGCACGCCTCTCTGGCACAACTTCTGCCTTTCTTTTTGCAGTTGGCACAGTCAGGAGTTTCTCATTCCACTCAGTCTTTTTGGCAGCAATTTCTCGTTTTCGCCGGGACGGCTCTTCCTCTCTCTATTCGTCTAGAGTGATTCAACAGTTCTTTAAGGGATTGTTCCGGATGTTTCCACCCATTCGGCGTCCCCTGCCCACATGGCGTCTTAACATCGTATTGGCGCAACTTATGAAGGCGCCCTTTGAGCCAATCCACTCAGCAGATTTTAAATTCTTGACCTGGAAGGTTGCCCACCTGCTTGCTCTGACTTCCTCATGTCGAGTGAGTGACATTCACGCCTTCACAATCCAGCCTCCTTTCCTCCAATTTAAATCGGACTGTGTTATCCTTCGAACTAACCCAGCTTTAATGCCGAAGGTGCCGTCCGACTTTCATCTTAATGAGCCTGTGATTTTAAAAACCTTTTTTCCTCATCCGCAATCTGCAGCGGAACAGAGTCTGCATCCTTTGGACTTAAAGAGATGCCTCAAATTTTATATTGCGGTACAAAAGGGGGTGGTGATGGACGGAGCATCAGAACCAATCAAACAATCACACCCAGTCAACAGATCTGGGTCTGATCCATCGCCGTTCTTTAGCCCACTCTGCCATCCCAGTTCAGACATGGCCATATGCAAATCAGTCTGACCCTGTGCCTCATGGGAACAGTCCAGCCCGAACTGCCAAGCCATGCCTTCCCTGGACCGGAAACAAGCTTCCTAGGACCGGTTTCTGGCATTTCAGCCGTCTTCAGCCAGGCTTGCTTGAATCCAGTGGCAAAGTGGCAGTTCGGGCTGAAATGTTCCCATGAGGCACTGGGTGTGAATGTTTGATTGGTTCTGATGCTCCGTCCATCACCACCCCCTTTTGTACCGCTTTGTTCGCCATAAGTTGGCAGGGTATGCTCCGACGTGAGTCCCTTGCTCACTTTGCCACTGGATTCAAGCAAGCCTGGCTGAAGACGGCTGAAATGCCAGAAACCTGTCCTAGGAAGCTTGTTTCCGGTCCAGGGAAGGCATTTGCTATTAAGGGCTTTTCTGGTGTACTGTACAATGCTGATTATACACAGTCTCCTTTGACATTCAGGGGTGAACTACAATTTAGTGCCCTTATAATGAAGCAGAGTCTACGAGCAAGAAGTGGAGAACAAGATCTGATCTTGAGGGGAAGCATACTTTTAACCGTCTACCCGGTTCCAGACTCATGAATTCTATTTCAGTGGACGTAAGGGTCTGGTCTCTTCTGATTGATATGACTGTCATGTCGCGACAAGACAGTGACCATAACGCTTTGGTCCTTGAGTCTGCTCTCTGTCATTTGTAAAAAGGCTAGTGCTGGAGAACCATTTGATTGTAGTCTACAAGTGACCATCCGTATGCGTTGAGTGAAATGGACCTCTCTGGCCAATTCGCAGGAGCAGTTGAGAAAAATGTATTCTTTAGTTGCAGTTAGTATTGAGGACCACCTCAGAGAGGAAGGAGTCTGGACAAGGGCCCCACTAGGAAAAGAATATTTCGATTCATAATAACTTGTTTGCTACCTTAAAGGATTAGTATTGAGGACCTCCTCAGAAGGGAAGGAGTCTGGAGAAATTAACACGACCACCCCCACAACGACGCCCCCCCCCCTGCCCACAGCGGAATTCAGGGAGTGTGTTAGTATGATAGATCAGATTTGGTTTTGGGTGATGGTTGTTTGTATGTTGTTTTCGTTGATTTGCGATCAGTGTTTGAATAGTTCCTCGATCTAAGTTACGGCAGGTGTGTTGTAGGGATTCTGCTCAGGCACAGAGCTATGCTTGTAGCCATAGAACATCAATATGGAGGGGACTGAGTCACCATCTCTCATTATTCGCCTCCATGAGCCCAACTTTGCTAGGCTTCGCTGGGGCTGCTAAGGTCAGCTAATTGACCCAATCAGAACCAACAGGGGGGTACGCCTGGGCTGTGTGTTGGCACCCACACTCCTATCTCTCTTCGTGAACGGTTTAGTCCAGTTTCCCTCTGAGGTCTCAGCGGATGCTCGAAGCCTGGGGGGGGGGGGGGGGCTGGATAAAGTGGTAACCTTACTGTTTGCGAATAACACTTTGTTATTATCAAAAACACCAGGTGGGCTCCAATTGCTGTTAAATCATTTAAAAACCTTGTGTGATTCTCGCGGTTTAGAGGTCAACTAGACGAAGCTTTCATTCCTTAATCCCCACAAGTCTTCGGTAAACTAACACTAGGAGGTGTTCCCCTGGAGAGGGTGAGCACTTTTGACTACCTGAGCATCACTATCTCAGATGACGTGTCCTGGAAGTCGCATATAGTCAAGCAGACCCTTGGGCATAGGCAAACAGTAGTGGCCTTGATCAAAGAACATAGTAGTTTCTTTAGCAAACTGGAGGCAGCCCCACTCTTCATCTATGATTCTAAAGCTGTAGGCTCTGCCCTTTGTGGAGCAGAATTGTGGGGCTTCGAAAAGTTGGATGCCCTCTTGAACTCGGAGAACAAGTTCCTTAGGTTCCTGGTTATGCTACCACAGACCACGCTGCTTCACACGTTGAGGCTGGATTTGGGTAGAGCTTCTATTTCGGAGCCGACTAAATTACGCCCTCAACTGTTTTGGCTGCGCACAAGGACTACTCTTGAGCTGCTCCCGTATGCCATAGCCCTTAAGGAAGTTAGCGCACTAGATCACCTCAGGAAGATAGGCTGGATCTGTAGTGTTTGATAGGATTAGAGGGCTATTGGTATGTCAAGGATCCATCACTGCTTCCTAGTAAAGAGGTCATCAAGAAGCACTATAAGGACTCGGTAGCGCAGGGCCCACTTACTAGCTTTTTGTGGGGACATCTAATCACGGAGTTTATGAATTTTAAAATGATTGACTCATTTGATCCATACCTAGAAATTATTACTATACCCCAGTACAGGAAACTATATGCAGTTCAGGTTTGGTTCCCTTCATTTGAACTCAATTACTAGTTCTTGGAGGCAGCCAACTGCTACCTCCCAGTCCTGTCCCAGTTGCACTGCTGCAATAGATTCTATCGCGTATGTATTTTTTGTCTGTCCCAAATATTCCTGCCCGACAGGAAGATGGATAAGGCCAGTTTGCAAGCAATTGGGCACACACTGCCACAACGAGGCTCTTTGTATTTTAAGATCAGATTCTATTTTGGGGATAGCCTCTTCTGTTTCAAAATTTCTGGGGCATATGTGGATCATTTGAAGAACCTTGCTGAAAGCATGAGACTATTGCACACACTGTTTTTTAAGGCATCTTAACTATTTCAGCTGCTCATGGTTTTTGCTTCTTTGGCTATAATCAGTTGGCCTAGAATGTTTATGTAACTTTAGGATTTAGCTGTATAGTGGGTCATGTTGTCTGATTTTAGAATAGGCAGATACTCTTGTTGCTACAGAGCCTCACGTTTACCCATGTTTTATCAACTTAAGTAATACATCTTAGCCTGTTGATCGATAATCACTGCCTATTGGGTTATTAATTGTATTACGATTGCTTTTTAAAACTGCTTTTAAAATTTTTTGTACCATTTGTATTGTACTTTTATGGTCTATGACCAAAATAAAGTTTTATGATGATGAGTTACCATACCACATCACTATCTATGAGTCTGGCTAGCTATAGTGCCTCACTTGTCCTCCTAAACTTTCCAGCCAGACAAGTGATAAGGCACCCCAGAGCACAACACTCCCTACCTTCTCAAGGATCGCGGTACCAGGACACACCCTTTCGCTCTCTCACTCGTATTTATCCACAATAAGATAGAAAAGAGACACGATGGAAGTTTACAATGTTTGTGTCAACTATTGCTATAAGATGCAATATTTGCGCCACAATTACTAAACCGATACATGTCAATAATGTCATCAACATGGTTAATAAACCACATACAATAAAGAGCCCTGTCCTGTTATCTGAAAGATCTGCCTAAGACCTCCCACACTACTAAAGCTAAGCTGTTATAGATCTCTGGGTTTAGTGGCGGACCTCATAACTTAGCAGACATAGGTGGATGTTCTATATCTCGGCTGACGCAGCACTCTTGTCTCGGGACCTTCGCTGTGTGTGTTTTTTTCCAGACCTCAACGGACCATGTAAGAAGAACATGACACCCTCCCTTTGGTCAGGAAAATTTCACAATAAATCACTAAAAACATTCAAATATAACTGAAAGATAAACAAACTGAAAACATAATTCATAAAATTATATTGAGAATGAAGTATATAAAAATGAATAGTCAAATTATGGTGCCTCGGGGGAATCCAGGATGTCACTCGCAAATTCAAAGGCTAGGACTTCCTGGAATGAGTCAGACTCCACAGAAGACGATTAATTGAACAGCCCAAGTCACAGGTTCGAAAGAACATATATGATCTGAGGCTAAGATAGCTACCGGCTAACCTGCATCCATGTCAGTAGAGCCTGTAGTCTGTGATCCACATACTGATGCGCACTTTTCCTCAAAAGTGAGTGGTTCAAACCTTGCATTGTGGAGAAGCCGCAAACCCAAGGGATAGTACTTAAAATGTGTCGCCAAGGCACTCATTAGCAGTTTAGTATCCACTGCAACGAGTTTCTGCAAATCCAGGCAAATTTCCAGTGCCCATTCAAAGGGGCACCAGTGGCACTGGAACACGGATTGCACGCAGGTAAACGTGGCAGGTCGGAATGTTAATGACCAGTCGAGATCTAGTTCTTGTAGTAGAAATATTCTAAAGTACTGAAGCATGTGCTCACGATGGTATTGGAGTGGTTGCAATTCCGGGGGGCTTGCAAATGGAACATCCATTGCGGAGAAGCAAAAATAGGATGAGAGTGCCGCAAATGAGGAATAATAGCAGCAGAAATCCTCCAAACATACTGGAAAAAATAAAATGAATAAAAGTCAGTATTATTCCAAAGACAGCTTGTAATTAGTCGACCAGGCAGCAACTGACCATATTAAAAAAATATGCGATACCGGCCATGTCAGATGCGTTAAAAATTCAATCCCCTAATTCATCGAAATGCAGAGGGTGGTTTGTGTTTGACAATGACTGTATTTCACTAGTAGTCTTAGCCACCTGCAATTCGAAGGTTTCATGAGCAGATAATGTTTTTAGATCTCTAAATGCAGCATTGTGTAGGTTGCGTCTTTCATTGCCATCAACTGTTATTTGGGTGCTAAATTAAAGGACAAGAATAAATTACTGCAATTCAGATAACGCCATGGTACGCTCCCATTCTTAGGCGTTGAAGCGTCCAGCTAAACTTTATAATAGATCTAATTCTTTGCCTGTGATAGTGTTGACATGTCACTTTGCATAATATCAATAACTGACGACACAGTTATTTAAATTATAAATGCGAGAATACAGCCTATTAATATTATCAACAACAGCAAGCAATTTATCTCTAGATTTTACCAATAGGGTGACCTTGTTTTTGAGAATAAGATCTTAAAGATTCTCTCTGAATTCTAAGTTGTGGAGGATGGCCCAGCGCCTTCATCTAAGAAAGATGACTTCCCTGGGCGGTCCCACATTCAAGGTGAATTGCTCTCCTTCTCCCGTTTGCCAGTAGCTAAAGTTCAAACCCTCCTGGGACAAATTACATCAGGTTCCCTTCTGATGATCCTTGCCCGTCCATGGTGATGCAATTAGCACCAGATCTTATTGCTGCTTTTGTGGTGAAAGTCTATACCCAGGTGCTGAAGTCCGGAATGTATTACCAGTGCTGGAAAGAAGCGATTGTTATTCCCCTGAAAAAGACCCTAATGGGGATCCAGGAGATTTGAAAAATCCGGCCAAAATCCTTGAGAGGCACATACATCAGGCATTAGCACAGTTTAAAAAAAAATAGATTTTGAGCTTTTAGATTCCTCACAGAATGGCTTTAGGGGGAACCACAGCACCGAATCTGCACTTATTGCAGCAGCAGATTCCATTTTCCACCACGTTAATCAGGGAGGCGCGACTATTCTAGTTATGATAAATTTATCCCTAGCCTTCAATACCATCTCTCCCTTGCGATTGGTGTAAAGACTGCGACAGGCTTGGGGTTCTGCCCTCAGTCTTCTAGAATCCTTAATGGCAAATAGGACCAAAATAGTTAGCTGTGGAGACTTCAGAGCGAAACCCATCCAGCTTACCTATGGTGTCCCTCAGGGGGCCTCCCTTAGTCCAACATTGTCCAACCTTTACGTGGCCCCTCTGGCTAAACTAGTACGTTCCATTGGCTTTCAGGTATTTTACAGCACCTGGATGCGAGCGAACTGGCTCAAGATGAATGCCGATACAACGGAGATTGTGGTCTTCGGGGCAGAGAATTCAGTTTGGTCTGACCGCTGGTAGTCAGAGACTTGTGGCTCACTACTTGTACCTAGAAGCTCCTCTAAAAACCTGGGGGTGATCTTCGATAACACTGACATTTGGTCCCGGGGTTAATAGGACAGTGAGTTCTTGTTTTGGATCATCAAGAGCCTGAAGATCTTTCTCTTCCTTCCTGAGGAGCTAAGGGTGTCAGTGATCATTGCACTTATAACATCTCGCTGTGACTACTGTAAGAAAGTGCCCTCTTTTTGCATGGTTGTCCCCACGTTTCACTGAACTGCTGATGTACTTTGGCGGAGTGTGCCCTGGGTTCCTGCCAAACAGGTACCCAGGGCCTTTGTTCTTTCCCTAAATTGCATTAACAACAAAACCCAATTGTCACTCTTTGGCCACAGGTCAGTCCCTTGTAAATGGTACCACAGGTACCAAGGGATCTGTGGCCAGGGAAGGCCTCCAAGGGCTGAAGTACTTATTGTGCCACCCTTAGAGACCATGTACCTATACACAAACACACTGTCATCGCAGGCTGCGTGTTTTGGTGCAGAACAAAGTGAAGAGTCCACATGGCACACATCCCTCGTACCATGCCTACAACCCACTGCCCTGGCATAGATCAGCCACCCCTCTAGCTGGGTGCAATATACCAGTGGTGAGGGTACAGGTGCATGGGCCCTGTACCCCTGCAGTGTCTAAGCCAATTCTTAGACATTGTAAGAGCAGTAATGCCTTTAAGGGTATATGGTGCTGGGAGTTTCATTACGAACTCCACAGTACCATAATGGCTTTACTGAAAACTGGGAAGTTTGGTATCATACTTCTCAGCACATTAAACCCACACTGATGCCAGTGTGGGATTTAATGAAAAAAGCACACAGAGGGCATCTTAGAGATGCCCCCTGAAAAATGACCTAACACTAGTGCCCAGGCTGATTGGCTGGTCGCCAGCTGCCACCCCCAGACATATCCGGACCTCTGGGTCGCGAGCCTGGTGCTCTCTGGAGTCTGAAACATTGCATATACTGACACGAAGTGCCAAGCCTCCTCCCCCAGGATGGGCAGGGTCCACGAAGGGTAAGCTTAACAGGCTTGCCGCCTTTGTGAGCGTCCCCAGGCCTTTTGCTGCTTCCAGCAACTAGCCCCACCGGTTCTGACCCCCATTTTGGGTGGGAGTATCGGCGGGAAAACCAAGTGTGGAAGGGTGGTGTACCCACCTTTCCCTTAAGTGGGGGAGACGAGGTGAAGCACAACTCGCACTCCTCTCCATCTTGCAGATGGGGGAGACCCAGCCAACCAGGGTTAGGCATATGTCCCCCTCCCACCGGACGGTGGCATAATAGGGGGTGTATCCACCCCAAGGAAGGGATCCATTGGTCCCAACCTTTCCTTACCTGTAATACCCCTAAATATAGTTTTTAGGGGCACCCCTGAACCTTGCCTCCTCAGACAAGAACCGACTAAGAAGAAGGAGGACCGAAGAAGCCTCGCTAAAGCTAAGAAGAGGAGGACGCCCACTGACTTGGCACCAGCCCTACCGGCCTGTACCCACCTCGAACCTGTGGAAGCAAAATCCCGGTGTGTCCTACAGCCAGCAGCCTATAGAGCCGGAATGACCTGCCCTGCCTTACACCCCAAAGACTTTGTCTCCTGTGAACACTGGATTTGTTCACCCACAGACTCTGGCTCTGGCCAAATCCGTAGGTCTGCACCACTCTGCACCCGACGCCCCGAGTTGCCCAACACCATGAGGAGGTCTCCCCGGCGATCCTGAACTGAGATCTGGTGATCTCTGAGCTGCCTCGACCCTCTCCACGACGCCTGCAGTCTCTTTCTGGAGGATCCCACCTGACGGTGACCGAAGCTGGTAAGAAAACTAGATGCTGAAAGACACCCCTGCACTCGACGTCTTATAGGCTTAGGTGGTCCAACCAACGGTGTCCCAGCATCCCCAGGCATCCCAACTTACCTCTCCAGCCGATGGTCACCTCCAGAAGATCTTTGTCCCCGAGCCTGCAGTCTTTGTCAAAACCAGAGAATCCCCATTGAAACCAACAGGGCACCCAACACCAAAGCAGCACCCTGCACCCAGCCGTCCCTGCGCCGCTGCGGGTGTACTTTGGATGCTAAGACCGATCCCCCTCTGCCCTGACCCTAACACAAGGAGCTTTGCTCCCACAACCCTGTTGCCTGCTCGTGAGCAGCCACAAACCGTAGGCCCCCTTCCCCCCATTCGATAACATTGGTCCTCCGCACTCTGCACCCGGCCGCCCTAGTGCCGCTGAGGGTGCTTTGGGAGTGCATCCTTGACCCTGGGGAAACCCTTGTTCTAAGAACTCAGCCCCTAAGACCGAGTACTTACTTACTTAGCCGATAACTTCATGCTCGAGGCATGTGAGCTGTAGATCACATGCTTTGCATACTCCTACCATCTAGTTTTGGGTCTGGATGTTTGCAGTTTGTTTTTGTTCGAAGGAGTCTTTCCAGTCACGAGGTAGTTGACTCCTCCTTTCGGTGACAGTGCTCATGGGCGTCGACTCTATTGTTAGATTGTTTTTTTTCTGCCATCTGGTTCGGACGTGGATTGCTGCGTTCCGGTTCAACACTGTTTCTTGGGTTCCCCTAGGTGCGCTATCCACTTACCCTCAAAGGTATTGTATTTGACCGCGCTTCACATTCTCCGCCTATCATATCGACTCAGAACATTTCTTTTGATCGGAAACTTCGTGAAAGGCCGTTGGGCCAAGCCGCGTCGGGTCAGCTCGCAGTCGATGGAACAGTCTCAGTTTAAATTCTGTCCCGGGTGCCGAGCCAACTACCCGCGTTCTGACTCCCACGAAGTCTGCAACTTGTGTCTGTCTCTGGAACACAACGAACAAGACTGTGACAAGGTGCCGATCCTTCTGATCCAAGAAAACGCTCCGTGACCGTCGGGCTCGATGTCACAAAATGTATCAACAACATAGTGGCTCCGCTCCGGATGTCTTCAGGGAATTCCGACCACCAAGTCTTTGACCCGAAAGGAGCGGAAGAAGAAGACAAAAACATTTCCCTATCAAAAGCCGACTCCGACATGGAAGAGACATTCCGCAGGGTCAGCGTACCGTGAGAACGGATGCTCCCCTGCCCCAAACCCTGCCCAAGTAAAAGGCTTCGGTCCCTCCTCTGCCTTCGGGCCAAGGTCGGCACAGAGAACCGGTTTCAAATGCCCCGCCTTCGGGCTCGACACCGAAACAATTACCAAAGCCTTCCAGCCCGGGTTTGAGTCTGCCCCATTCGGGCACCGAGCCGAAACATTCGGCACCAGAACATGTTCTTGGACAACTCCTTCGATGCCAAAACCGAAAACATCTTTGGATCCGACAAGTTCGGCACCGAATACACCGGCTCCAAACATTTTGGAACCGAAAGAGAAGGCAGCTCCCTCTCCATCCAAGGAGCCTTGTTTAGATGTCCCGCATTCCGAAACAAGAACAATTGGTCATTAATCCTATAACTGGACATATTCATGCAAAATTGCCAGTTAAACGCAAGCCAGAGTACGAGGACACTTATCACATTCCTCTTAAAAGTGTTGATACTAACCCTTCTCCTCATCTATCACCTTCCTCCTCACCTGCCCCAAATTTGCTTATAACACCCACAAATTCACCACAACCACAATCACCTGACAACCAGGATATTGGGGATGGGGATGGAGCACATGACAATAGTCCTGATCCTTGGAATGATTACAATACGGATCCAAACACGGACAATGACCCAGACTTCTACCCATCAACACCCTCTCCACCAGATGATAATGTAGGGTACATAGAATTATTAAATAGAGCTGCTCAATATCATGAAGTTCATCTTCACAAAGAGTCTCTGGAGTAAGATTTTCTGTTTGAAACGTTAAGCTCTATACAAAAATCCACTCATACACTGCCCATGCTTAAGGGTATGCTTAAACATGTAGACAACATTTTTAAAGATCCTGTGCATGCAAGAATTCTTACACCAAGGGTAGACCAGAAATATAAACTGGCACCTAAAGATCCAGTCAAGGGTCCGTTAGCACTAGACTCCCTAGTAGTTTCTAATGCCCGTAAAAGGGCAAACTCAGACTTCAGGAGTTGCCCCTCCTCCAGACAAGGAATCTAAATTGATAGATGCCCCTGGGAAAAGAGTAGCTATACAAGCAGCCAATCACTGGCGTATTGCCAATACTCGGGCTCTTTTAGCCAGATATGATAGAGCGCATTATGACAGATTGGAGCAATTGCTCCAATTTTTACCATACAAACATAAGGCCAAGGCACACAACCTAGTTCAGGAAGGGAAACTGATTTTTAACACCTCCATTAGATGCGCGTTAGACGCAGCGGACACTGCCGCTCGTGCAGTTAACATCAGTGTCTTGCTAAGGAGACACGCCTGGCTTAGAATTTCAGGGTTTAAACTCGAAGTCCAGGCTTCTATTTTAAATCTACCCTTTGACAAAGAGCATTTATTTGGTCCTGTGGTAGACCCTTCCTTAGCGAAGATGAAAAAGGACACAGATGTCGCTAAATCCAAGGGAGCTCTGCAGTCCCCATCCAAGCGGGGCTCTTTTTGTCGCTCCTTCTACAGGGAGGGCTCCAAAAACACATCCACAGGCAACACCTCAACATCATACAAAGTTGTCAGTCATCCTCTTCAAGGGGTTACTTTTGAGGTGGGTTTCGAGGCAATATTAGCAAGGGGAGAGGTAGTAGTGCCACACCCTGCACTTCCACCGCAACAAATAAACAGTGACTTGTCTCCTCCTCCCCCGATCATTCCACACTTGTCGGGGAACGTCTCTCTAAATCCCTCCCTGTCTGGCATGCAATAACTTCAGACAGATGGGTCCTAGGAATTATCCTATCTGGTTATTGCCTGGAGCTTACCAACAATCCCCCAAACATTCATTCGCGTTCACACAAAATGTCACCAGAGCATCAACACTTCCTCACACAGGAGTTTCACTCTCTTCTGCAAAAAGCTGCTCTAGAGCCCATACCATTACAATATCAAGGGCCCGGCGTGTACCCCCTATATTTTCTCATACCCAAAAAGGACGGCTCTGTAATGGATCTCAGAGAGCTAAATCCATATATTCATTCAGATCACTTTCGCATGGTGACACTTCAACAAGTGCCACCTCTCCTACAGCAAGCCGACTTTATTACTACTCTAGACTTAAAGGTTGCATACTTCCATATTCCGATACATCCTGCTCATTGCAAATATCTCAGGTTTGTGGTAGCGGGATAACACTACCAGTTCAAAGTGCTTCCATTCAGAGTCACCACTGCTCCCAGAGTATTCACTAAGTGCCTGGCAGTAGTTGCTGCGCACCTGCGAAAACAGTAGATTCATGTCTTCCCATACTTGGACGACTGGCTCATCAAAGCCAGCTCTTACTCAAAGTGTCTCCAACACACTCCAATAACACTGCAATTACTGCACGAGCTGGGATTTACAGTAAACGTGTTGAAGTCCCATCTCCAACCCTCCAACACAAGCAAATTTGGGCGCCACTCTCAATACTCAAAAAGCTCTAGCCTGTCCCAATGCAGCCAGAATCGAAAATATGCATGCTCTAATTTCACAGTTTCAGACCAACCTGTCATTATCAGCTAGAGTGTATATGCAACTTCTGGCAATGATGGTGTCTTGCATCATAATAGTTACCCATGCAAGACTTCAAATGCGTCCCCTTCAGGAATGCTTGGCACGTCAGTGGAATCACTCTCAGGGTCAATTGTCAGATCTAGTGTTGGTAGACGGCCACACCCATCGCTCTCTGCAGTGGTGGAATCCACAAAACCTATCCAGAGGGCGGCCCTTTATCGACCACGTTCCACACAGTGCTAACAGCAGACGCATTGCACACTGGTTGGGGAGCTCATCTCCAGACTCACGCCATTCAAGGGTTGTTGAGTCAAAAACAAAAACAACTTCACATAAATCATCTAGAGCTGCTAGCAGTATTCCTAGCGGTCAAAGCCTTCCAGACTCACCTTGCAGGCAAAACTGTCCTGATATGCACAGACAACATGACAGCCATGTATTACATATAGAAACAAGAGGGGGAGCACACACTCTCCAGCTGTCACGCCTTGGACAAGTCATTTGAAGGTGGGTCATACATCACAGAATTTATCTCCTGGCAGAACATCTCCCAGGAGTGAACAATCAGATCGCAGATCTTCTCAGCAGGCAGAGACAACAGATTCACGAGTGGGAACTTCACCCTCAAGTTCTCCTCCCATTCTTTCAAATGTGGGGCTTTCCACAGATGGATCTGTTCGCAACACACAAAAACGCAAAATGCCCAAACTTCGCTTACAGTTATCCACACCCATTGTCCAAAGGCGATGCACTATGGATGAACTGAGCAGGGATATTTGCCTACGCTTTTCCGCCTCTCCCACTCATTCCACTGGTGGTTCGGAAGCTCAGACATACATCCCCCACACTGATCCTAGCAGCTCCCACATGGGCCCGTCAACCTTGGTTCACTACCTTGCTGGAGCGCTCAGTAGTCCCTCATCAAAAACTACATCTCACATCCAGTCACGTCATGCAGAGCCATGAAGAGATAAGACATCCAGATCCCAAACATCTCAACCTAGCGATCTGGCACCTGAAATCATAGTTTAGCTACCTGAACCTTCCACCAGACTATATGAATACCATTAAAGAGGCCAGAAGGCCTACTACAAGGGCTTGCTATGCAGCAAAATGGAAGCGGTTTGTTATATATTGTAATAACCTTATCAATCCCCTAGATGCTTCCATTCAAAATATTATTTGTTACTTACAACACTTGCAGCAGTCAGGATTAGCTTACACATTCATACGCTTACATCTCATTGCAATAGCTGCATACCTTCAAAACAGACAGCACCTGTCCCTTTTCAGAGTACCTGCTATCAAGGCTTTTATGGAAGGACTCAAAAGAGTTATTCCACCAAGACTTCCACCTGCCCCAGTATGGAATCTTAACATTGTCCTTACCAGACTAAGGGTTCCACCCTTTGAGCCATTGCACAAATGTGAAATGCAATTTCTCACTTGGATAGTTGCTTTCCTCATTGCTATTACATCACTGTGGAGAGTGGGTGAGCTTCAGGCTCTAACCATAGAGGAACCATTTTATCTGAAAGAAACAGGTTAGTTAGATTCCTCACCTTGGAATATCCCCAGGCGTCAGGCTGGATCCGGAAAGATTTTTCGTTAGCAATACCCTTGCACGTCGCTAGGCGTCGTCTGCGGCTCCGCGTCTGTCGTCGGCATCGTGCGCCGGGATGACGTCGTCAGAGTACTTAGACGCTGCCCTAGCGCGCTGACGTCAGTTCTTCTTTTTTCCGCGCCAGTAAGCGCCGATCCGGGAAGAGCATACCCTTTTAGTCACTTTTTGACTAAACTTTCTTGATCTCTTTTGGTTCTATTATTGTCGACATCGACTCTGGTGCCGGTAGGGATGCCTGGTTTAAGGCTTGTGACTCAGGTCACCGACTGATGTCGGTCACGGACCACCACCGCCGGTGCCTCTATTGCCTTGGAACCGACCACGACACAGAGTCGTGCCTCGACTGCCGGGCCTTGACTTCGAAAGCTAGGCGGGAGCGATCCCGCAAGCTACTAGAGTACCGGCAGTCGGCTCCGCAGCCACCACCCACCACCTCTCGTCGGGGTCCAAGTCTTCAAAATCGGTTAAGTCAAAGCACAGCAAGAAGTCGAAGAAGCGACATCGCTCTTCTGACTCCCCTCGCCGGTCGCGCGACTCAGCTGAGGGTTCGGGTGGCACCACCTGCGCGGCTCCGTCGGAGACGCAGGGGTCCCGTCCGTCCCCATACCCTCCGGTCCCTGGGACTGACGCGACTCCGGCGGAGGTCAGTGCCTTCCTCATGGCCATGAGGAACCTGGCTCCGCCGTCGAAGCCTGCCGGCGCGCCTTCGGGCCCCGCAGGCTCGACTGGGAGGCCTAGCGAGCCGGCGGCTCTGGCCCCGGCGCCGTCGTCGACTCCGGTCCAGATCCCCGGGGGATCCAGGCCAGGATCCCAGTCGGCGCCGGTCGACCTTACGACCCCTCCGCCGGCGCAGACTCCTCCGGTGCCGTCCCCAGACGACGCCGTTCCCCAGTTTAGTCCCGGCCCGGCGCCGCACCCGACGCCAATGGGTGGCAATTTCATCTTCCGCCCGGCTCCGATCATTCCACCTGTATATCAGGAATCGGATGATGGTGACGACTGGGAGGGGTCTGAGAACCCTCTGGCCCGGCAGGGCCAGTTATCTCAGGACTGGGCAGACGAGCTGGGGGATGCCAGTGGTCTTGATATCTCCCCTGACACTGGCTTCATCTCTCCTCCGACCGTGGCTTCAGAGGAAGGTGCTGCATTTTCTGTGGTGCTGCGCAAGGCGGCGGAAACCCTTGGGCTCTAACTGCCTGCTGTGACCGTGAGGACGAACCTCCTCACCGTAGTGCTTCAACCGTCAACAAGCTCCTTGGAGCCTCTGCTGCAGTTCAATGAAGCACTCGTTGACGTTCTGAAGGGCACCTGGTTCAAGCCCTCCACAGTTCCTCCCTCCTGTGGAGCGGAACATTGCCCGGCGCCACCGCCCTGCACTGGGCGACCCCAGTTTTCTGTCCCAACACCCCACGCCCGAGAGCCTGGTTATCCAGGCCTCTACCTCCCAGACCTCCTTCCCGTCCGCTCCCCTGGATCGGGAATCCAAAAGACTAGAACAGTTTGGGAAGAAGCTGTTCTCCTCCCTTAGTTTGGGGTTGCGGTCTATCAACACCGCGTGTCTTTTGGACTGTTACTCCCACTTCCTGTGGGATACGTTGGAGGACGTGCTGCCCAAGTGTCAGGAGGAGGCCCGGACACGACTCGCCCAGGCTCTTGCCGAGGGGTGGGATGTGGCATGGCATGCCATCCGATGTGGACTGGACACTACGGACTCGCTGGGCAGGGCAATATCGACCACGGTGGCGCTTCGTCGCCACGCCTGGCTGCGATCCACGAGTGTTTCCGGGGATGTCCAGAGCACCCTCATGGACATGCCCTTCGATGGCAGTCGCCTTTTTGGCGACAAAGCGGTTTAAGGACTCCAGGGTTACGGCCAAGTCCTTGGGCCTTTCGGCCCCGCGCCCGCAAAACTTCCGCTTTTCGCCCCTTTCGTGGCCAAGGAAGGGGTGCCCCCGCACGTTAGCCTAGCCACAGGCCACAGAACCAACCTCCACGTGGTCGCGGACGTTGATTCCGCTGAGGCGGTACAGGGGTACAACGTGCCGGTCCGTCCACATCTACCCCAGCAGCATCCACCTCAAAGCCCTCCTTGTCCGAGCTTTCAGGCCCATTCCACGCCAGTGGGAGGCAGAGTTCGCCATCGCCTGCTCCACTGGCGTACCATCACATCGGACAGGTGGGTGCTGCAGATCGTCCGAAGGGGCTACTCCCTCCCCTTCGAGGCGACCCCTTCAGCCATGCCACCGCATGTCGGGGGATCACTTGAAACTTCTGCAGGAGGAAGTTACGGCCCTCTTGGCCAAGGGGGCCATCGAGCGCGTTCCTGGTCCAGAAGTAGGTCGTATTTGTTATTTCCACTACTTTCTGGTTCTCAAGAAGGGCAAAGGCGGCCTACGCCCTATCTTGGACCTCAGGAGCGTCAACACCTTCCTCCGGAAGGAGAAGTTCAAGATGCTAACTTTAGCTCAGGTTCTGGCTGCCCTAGATCCTGGAGACTGGATGGTAGCGTTGGACTTGCAGGGCGCTTATTTCCACATCCCCGTCCTGCCGGCCCTCCGGCGTTACCTGCGGTTCACGGTGGGCCAGGAGCATTTTCAGTTTACCGTGCTCCCCTTCGGCCTCACCAGTGTCTCTCGGGTGTTCACGAAAGTGATGGCGGTGGTCGCAGCTCATCTGCGCAGATTGGGGGTTCCAGTCTTCCCCTATCTAGACGACTGGTTGTTGAAGGCGGGCTCGCCCCAGGCAGTCGTCTCCCACCTCCAGACTACGGCCGACCTCTTGCATTTGCTGGGGTTCTCCATCAATGTGACGAAGTCGCATCTGAGTCCCTCCCAGCAGCTCCTCTTAATCTGAGCGGTTCTGGACTCGGTGCAGTTTCGGGCCTATCCACCGGAACAGCGGGTCCGGGATATTCAGGCTCTGATTACCATCTTTCGGCCTCTATACCGGGTTTCGGTCAGGTTGGTGCTGCGGCTTCTGGGTCGATGGCCTCCTGCATCCTGTTGGTGCATCACGCCAGATGGCGAATGCGGGCTCTGCAGTGGGACCTGAAGTTTCAGTGGGCCCAGCATCGGGGCAACCTGTCCGACCACGTCCTGATCTTGGAGGGCACTGCGAGACAGTTACAGTGGTGGCTCACGGACCGCAATTGGGTCAGTGGCAGTTCCCTCTCCTTACCCCAACCGGAGCACGTAGTAGTGATGGATGCGTCCCCCCTGGGATGGGGGGGGCCACATGGGAGAGGCGGAGATCAGAGGCCTCTGGTCTCCGGCGGAGTCCCGGCTCCATATCAATCTTCTGGAGCTGAGGGCGATCCGACTTGCACTGAAGGCATTTCTTCCCTCTGTCTGGGGAAGTGTAGTGCAGGTGTTCACGGACAACACCACCGCCATGTGGTATTGCAACAAACAGGGCGGGTGGGGTCGTGGACCCTTTGTGAGGAGGCTCTGCGCCTCTGGACATGGCTGGAACATCAGGGCATCACCCTGGTGGTTCAACATCTGGCGGGCTCTCTGAACGCCAGAGCAGACGAACTCAGCCGCCGGTGCATGATGGATCACGAATGGCGTCTAAACTTGGACGTGGTGCAAGGCCTCTTTCGGCAGTGGGGAGAGCCTTGGTTAGATCTATTCGCCACCGAAGAGAACACGCAATGTCAGCAGTTCTGTGCGTTGGAGTTTCCAAGGCGGCACTCGCTCGGGACGCCTTCCGCCGCCAGTGAAGTTGCGGTCTGCTGTACGACTTTCCGCCTATACCACTTCTGCCCAGAGTGCTGAAGAAGATCATGTACGACTTTCCGCCTATACCACTTCTGCCCAGAGTGCTGAAGAAGATCAGGCGGGACCGGGCCCAAGTCACCTTGGTGGCTCCGGATTGGGCACAAAGGTACTGGTATCCCGAGCTACTCAGTCTGTCGATCGTTCCCCCGATACGACTGCCTCTTCAGGAGGACCTTCTGTCGCAGCAGCAGGGGACGGTCCTCCACCCGAACCTGTCCAGCCTCCACCTCCATGCGTGGAGATTGAGCGGCGGCAGTTGATGCCATTTGACTTGCCTTCTTAAGTCTGTGATGTCATTCTGGCAGCCAGGCGTCCCTCCACAAAATCGGTATACGCCTGCAGGTGGAAAAAATTTGTGGCATGGTGCACAGCAAAGGCTGTGGATCCCCTTTCCGCCCCTCTTTCTGAGGTTCTCCTCTTTCTTCTTTCCATGGCCCAGCAGGGCTCTGCTCTGGGCACCCTTAAAGGTTATCTTTCAGCTATCTGCTTTTCTACGGCTTCCTGATCAGCCTTCTCTTTTCAAATCTCCTGTTGTTTCTCGCTTCTTCAAGGGCATTACTCACATGTTTCCTCCTGTCCCTTTTGTAATGCCTCAGTGGGATTTGAATCTGGTATTGACCTATCTGATGTGCGCTCCCTTTGAGCCACTTCACAATTGTCCCCTTTGTCTGTTGACGCTTAAGACTGCCTTCCTGGTTGCCATTACCTCTGCTAGGAGGGTGAGTGAGCTCCAGGCTCTCTCTTCTAAGCCTCCTTTTCTTTCTGTCCATCCGGACAAAGTTGTTCTCAGGACTCGTCCTTCCTTTCTCCCCAAGGTGGTAACTGCCTTTCACATCGTGCAGTCTGTTACGTTGCCCACCTTCTTTCCGCCTCCCTTGAAAGAGGAAGAGAGGCTCCACTGTCTGGATCCAAAACAGGCGCTGTCCTTTAATTTGGACCGCACCAAGCAGTTCCGGGTGGACGACCAACTCTTTTTTGGCTACATGGGCTCTAAGAAGGGGAGGGCGGTGCACAAGCGAACCATCTCTCGGTGGGTCGTTTTGTGTATCAAGGCCTGTTACTCCTTAGCTAAAAAGAAACCTCCTGTAGGACTGAGGGCTCATTCCACTCGGGCCACAGCGGCGACAACTGCCCTGGGCCGGGGAGTCGGCATTGCAGGACATTTGTCAGGCAGCAACGTGGTCCTCGCTGCACACGTTTGCCAAACATTATTGTCTGGACAGCCAAGTCCAGAGAGACTGCTTCTTTGGCCGTTCTGTTCTCCAGGACTTTCCCTTTGAGCCACTTCATAATTGTCCCCTTTGTCTGTTGACGCTTAAGACTGCCTTCCTGGTTGCCATTACCTCTGCTAGGAGGGTGAGTGAGCTCCAGGCTCTCTCTTCTAAGCCTCCTTTTCTTTCTGTCCATCCGGACAAAGTTGTTCTCAGGACTCGTCCTTCCTTTCTCCCCAAGGTGGTAACTGCCTTTCACATCGTGCAGTCTGTTACGTTGCCCACCTTCTTTCCGCCTCCCTTGAAAGAGGAAGAGAGGCTCCACCGTCTGGATCCAAAACAGGCGCTGTCCTTTTATTTGGACCGCACCAAGCAGTTCCGGGTGGACGACCAACTCTTTTTTGGCTACATGGGCTCTAAGAAGGGGCGGGCGGTGCACAAGCGAACCATCTCTCGGTGGGTCGTTTTGTGTATCAAGGCCTGTTACTCCTTAGCTAAAAAGGAACCTCCTGTAGGGCTGAGGGCTCATTCCACTCGGGCCACCGCGGCGACAACTGCCCTGGGCCGGGGAGTCGGCATTGCAGGACATTTGTCAGGCAGCAACGTGGTCCTCGCTGCACACGTTTGCCAAACATTATTGCCTGGACAGCCAAGTCCAGAGAGACTGCTTCTTTGGCCGTTCTGTTCTCCAGGACTTTCTGGTGTGATCTCGGTTCGCAGACCCACCACCGGGGTTGGTTTTGCTGGGGTATCTATTCTAAGGTGAGGAATCTAACTAACGTGTTTCTTTCAGATGAACAAGTTACTTACCTTCGGTAACGATCTATCTGTAAGAAACATTAGTTAGTTAGATTCCTCACTGCCCCACCCATCCACCCCATTCTGCAAACCAATATCTAGGGTTGAGCTCATCCCTTTCAGGGCCCTAGAATTTTTTGGCACCAGTGTCGGTCTCTTGCATGGCTCTGCGTTCCTGGCACGACGCCGACAACGGACGCGGAGCCGCAGACGACGCCTACCGACGCGCAAGGGTATTGCTGACGAAAAATCTTTCCGGATCCAGCCTGACGCCTGGGGATATTCTAAGGTGAGGAATCTAACTAACTAATGTTTCTTACAGATAATCATTACCGAAGGTAAGTAACTTGTTCGTCAAGTCCACCAAAACAAGGTGGTCCTTTGCACCAATCCCAAATCCCTACCTAAATTGGTATCTGCCTTTCATATCAATCAATCTGTTGAGTTGCCTGTGTTCTTTCCTCAACCAGATTCAGTGGCAGAACGATCTCTACACACGTTAGATGTTAAACAAGCATTATTGCATTACATAGAAAGAACAAAACCATTTTGTAAAACTAAAAAACTTTTTGTGGCTTTTGATCCACCATGCAAAGGCAGTCTTATTTTTAAATCCGGTATTGCTAGTTTTCTTTCCCGAAACTGTACCTTTGTTTCCACAATTGGCATACCTCTGGTCTACATGTAAGTCCCTTGTAAAAGTTACCAGTGGTACCAAGTGTCTTTTGACCAGAGAGGGTCTTTAAGGGCTTCAGCATGTATTGTGCTAACCTCAAGAGACCCCTCACCAAACTCATACACACTGCCGTTGCAAACTGTGTGTTTTGGTGCAGACAAAACGTAAGAGTCGACATGGCACACATATCTCTGTGCCATGCCCACCAACCACTGCCTATGGCATAGGTAAGTCACTCGTCTAGCAGGCCTCATAGCCCTGAGGCAGGGTGCACTATACCGTAGGTAAGGGCATAGCTGCATGAACAATGGGCCCCTACAGTGTCTGTGCCATTCACAGACCTTGTAAGTGCACTGGAGCCATATTGACTACATGGGCTGGGAGTTTGCCATTATGAACTTCACAGCTCCATGATGGCTTTACTGAATTCTATGGAGTTTGGCATCAAACTACTCCTCATGATAAACCCACACAGATGCCAGTGTTGGGTTTATTATAAAATGCACTCAGAGGGCATCTTAGAGATGCCACCTGAAAAAACTACCAACTCCCGCATGTCCAACTGACTGGTCTGCACCAGCCTGCCACACACAAACATGCTTAAGACCCCTTTAGGTGGGAAACCTTGTGCTGTCATGGGTCAGGGAGAAAGGCTGCTTGTGGTGGAGGTGCTTCACACCTACCCCCAAGCAGGAACAGCATTCAGGGCGGTGAACCTCAAAGGCTTCCTGCCCTTCGATATGCTAGCCAGGGCCTCTACAGCTAGTGGAGATGCCTCCCCTTTGACCAAGCCTCACCGTAGTCACCCTTATGGCAAGTAGCTCATTGTCTACCATCTGCCAGTACCTGTAATGCCCCTAAATTCAGTATTTAGGGGCACCCCCAACCCTTGATTCTTGGATTTGACAGACCTAAGAAGAAGACGGAAGAGGACCACTACCATACAAGGAACTGAACCGCTGCAGACAGAACTCTGCAAGAACCCCGCCACCTGAAACCTGTTCGACAGCTGGAGCTGCTGTCCCTCCAGAAACCCTGCAAGACCTCCAAGGAACCATGTAGAGCTTTCAGCCTTCACCCAATCACCAAGAACCTCCCTTTGGGCTAGAGGCTCCAGTCCCCAGTGTCTGCCGGTTTAGAAACCGCAGTAGTTGAGGACCGACACTTAAGTCAACGCGACTCACTCCCGCAAAAAGAACCCCAAGACGGCAGTAGTAGAGGACCGGCACTTGTGTTGACCCAACTCTTCCCTGCCAGAAGAAAGCACTGTAGCGGGACAGCTTCCATGATCTAGAGGGGTCCTCTCAGCCCAACGACCCAAGCGGTTCCCAGCTCCGTTCTTGAGAGCCCACACCATCCTGCAAGTGGCCCTGTTGGCCTCCTCCTGCTCTGCGTGCACTCCTGCTGCCTCTCCGTGACGGGCCGTCAACGGCGGCGGAATTCCATCATCCTCTGCGCCTCTCCATTCCCACGACCATGACTGCTGGGTTGGCGGTGCCTTCATTTAATCTACAGTAACCTGTAGACGACGTCCGCGACTGTAATGGTTTTAGCGATCTACTGAACCATACCCATCTTCATTGCTCTCTGCTGACCGTGAGGGTAAATATTGCCTGTATTGACCGCCACGGTGTATTTACCCAATCCTTGAAGACTGGAAGAGTAAGTCATGTACTTAACTATTGATGCATAACACTTTTTTCTCCCCCAGGACTGCATTGCTTTACTCATCTTATTGCATACAAAAGTCTAGCTATTGCTATTGCAAAGTTCTACTGTTCTAAACTGATACCACTAAAGTAGTTCAATTACTGTAAAGCATTGTTTATTGCCTTGCAAACCAATTCCTACTGCATTTGGGAAGTATTGCTACTTTGAAAACTGTTACTTAACCTGCAGCGGAGTACTTCTTGGTGCTTGAAATAAAACAACCAAATAATTTTTGATACTAAACGGTTTGTCTGGATTCAGTCTTTGAGTTTGTGCTATCATTTCTTCCCTGAGTGTGTTCAACAAATGCTTAATACAGCCCTCTAAAAAGCCTACCTGCTCGACCACACAACCACATTTAGAGCATTTAGGATTATCTATTTAAGTCTCTGGGGATCCACTCAACTTTGTGCACACTATACCTTACTTTGGTATAGTATATACAGAGCTAGCTTCCTACATCAGTCCATTCTGACATCTGGAAATATTCAACAGATGTGGGATCTGCAGGTAGATGGAGTATCTACCAGAAATAGTGTTAGAGGTTGGTAACGTTTTCTTTATGTGGAAGAGCATTTCAAAATCCATAGTGTAGGCTTAAATATGCAGTGCTTATGCACAAGTTTAAGAAAAAGGATTTTAACTATATTTACTACTTTAGTCTAATTCCTTATTATAAGGTTTTTTTTAATTAAATTAATGTTGTTTAACTCCAACAACAACTTGTTTACATTAAATTACAGTTCAGTGATTTCCCATAAGATGACCTGCCTATTTGTTTCCTTTCCTTTGATTTTGTTTGGGTCTAAATAAAAAAGGATTCCCCTTGTTAAGTGTGCTGATATTCCACACATAAGCAGCAATAGTGAAAGACTTTAAGGTTCATAAATGTGCCTATAAAGAGGAGGTAGCATTACAGGTAATAGCCACTTTTTAGTTGCCTACTTTGCAAAAGAATAATAACACTCTGGTATATTTCAAAATCCTTTCAAACATTCATCACAGATCACCCTAATCTTGCTTTGCATCTTAAAACGGAATCTGTGTGGGAGAGAAGGTCGCTGCTCACAATGTTTGAACCAAGTGCTTTCACAATACAAGCTATCTATCACCTAGGCAAATTGAGCCCTTCCCAAAACTAACATTATCTTTCTGTTTATGCACAAACTGTTAGGTATGTTTTTTTAAACCATTTGTACAATTCACTGACACATGTCCATTTATTTGCTGGATGCATTTATTTTCACTGTTGAGCATGTATGTGATCATCATATGCATCTAATTTCTTTCTGTTCCTTTCGTAGACCCTGTGTTGATGACGAAAGTCCAGCACTGCATTCACGAACCCCCAGGAAACCGGAGGCTTTTAAAACTGAGATCTGCACAACTCCTCGTAGAACACCAAGGTCCAAATCTTCTCTCCTTGACGACCCTCTCCTCTGCAGTGTTACCCACAACCAGGTGGAGAAAGGCTCTCCTGTTCCCAGAGAAGCTCAAAACACAGAGCAAAACTCTACCACTCCACGCCGGACGCCCAGGTTCAGGACTGTTCACTGTGACAGCCCATTTCCCAGCAGTGCCACCCAGAACTTGGTAGACACGCAGTTGGCCTCTCTGCAGGAGGCTCAGGGCACAGGAAAATCTTGTACCACTCCTTGCCGAACACCCAGGGTTCTAAATCAAGATGGTCCTTTACCCAGTGTTGTCAATCAGAACCTGGGACAGATGCAGCCCACCAATGTCCAGGAGGATCAAGAGTCCGATCCGACCTGTTCCATCCTGCGCCGGACGCCAAGGTCCAGGCATGTCCACCAGGACAATCCTCTTCCCAGTGGTGTCATTCAGATCTTTGCAGAAAAATCCTCGCCTGTTCTTCCGCTTCCTTGTAGCTCAGGGAGGACAAGCAGCAGCCCTCGGCGGGCATCTGGGACCATCCACCCTGATGACACTCCCAGTATTGCTGTTCCTGAAAGCCTGGTAGAGCAGCAGTTTGCCTCTCTCCAACAAGATCAGAAAACAGGACAGTCTTGTGCCACTCCCCACCAAACACCTAGGGCCATAGCAGCCAACCAACACAAACCTCTCCACAACAGTGCCGCCCGTAACTTGATGGAGACTCGAGCCCCTGCTCTGCGCAAAGACCGAGCTTATCTGAGTAATGAGGAGGATCGGAGTAAAAAGAGGAAGGTAGAAGGTGGACTGCTCAGCGAAACGTCAGTGTCACACATGTCACCTGTGACCTACAAAGCACAAAGGAAGAAGAAATGGAAGAAAAACTTGGGGGTGAACATATCACCAATTGAAAGATCTAGCCATAAGTTTCTAGCAGTTGTCCTCCATGATGTTGCGGGTGCTCCTCAAGATGATCCTGAACAGGTAATTTCTAGCAGAGTTAGCCTAATCAGTGTTGCAACTCTTATGCAATATTCAACAGCTTGGCTACTCAGTGTGATGGTCATTGTCTTCAGGTTGTCCTCATTAACACAAAATGTCAGACTTTTCCGAGAAGTATCATCATCTTTGGATTTGGCCACAGTGCAGGGTTGAATAGCACAAAGAAAATGTTATTAAAAAAATATAGATGTGCTGCACATAATGGCTGAAATGTAGACTTATTGGAGTAAAATGTAAAAGTCTTAAGTTGGAAGCTAGGATGTTTAGTATGACACTGCAGTTGTAAGATATCATGATGGATACTTCTCCCTGCAGATTCCTCCTCGTTTGAGTCCTCCAAGGCACCATACTAGATCTTATAACTTTTCAGTGGTCACTGCATGCTTGTGTTGCTGTCTTTCCATCCACTTTCACCACTTCCAGATGTGATGACATGGAGCCACACACAGATGCTACCTCTGCACGCTGACCGATTCTGCACGCTTCTACAGGGATCCATAGCTTTACTTCCAACTCTTCTAAGGGTTTTCTAAATTCTAAAGAAAGAAAAACCGATTGTGTGCCAGGAAAATGTCTTCCCTGAAGATTTCAAACCATGCTGCGACTGCTTCAAACAGATGCCAGTCATGAAGCCGCATGATGTTTGCCTTAGACGTTTTGGCTTGAAGCAGGATTCGAAGTTGTGTGATAAATGCTTCATCGTGCACTCAAAGGCTATCAAGGAGTGTATGGCCATACTCTACTTTGCGGAGCATAAGAGAAGTGGCCGGTCTTGTGTGAAGTCCTGGAGTCTCTCCAAGTTCTTGTCCTGAGCGCATTCACTGCCTCTAAGTGAGTCCAATTGTGGTTTCACCCACCCCCAAACCCCTGCCCCCCCCCCCTTCCACAAGCTCACTCTAGAGAGAGGTTGTGTGTTCAGCATGCTAAAGGTCGAAAACTGGCTGCATCGTCAGACTCCAAACCCAATCACGGTCCTGGAGCCTATGCACCGAATTCCCTGGGCCATTGTTAATCCTGAGTCCATGCTACAGTGGTTTGGAGTGGTTTAATTTGTCTTTAGCCTGCCTTAAAACTCCACCGATCTGTTGTCGGCTCCAGGTGGGATTCTGCTGGCAATCTTTCTCTGGTACTGTCTGAGCCTGTCTGCCCACCTGCCAAAGCTGCGCCTTACAGTGTTTTAAATTTTTGGGGCCCTGGGCAACTCCTATTTTGGAGACCTCTGTTCGGACGGCATTGAAGTTTATTAAACTTTTTCTGCTAATTCAAGCAGCTCACATGATTCTAGACAGTATTGGTTTGTACTCTGGCACACTAAAACAGCTCAAATATGTCTTATCTGATGTCCCAAAAATCCTTAGAATGACACAGGGTAGAGGGCGATATGAGCTGAGCAGTAGAGATAGGCAGTTAGCGTGAGAATAGCTGAAGTAAAGAAATAGAGGTGACAGAAAGATCACTTTCCCAGGGGCCCCCTTAGAAGGTGGAAGCCCTGGGCAATTGTCCTCTATGCCCGTACCTTAAAACTTCCCTTGCACCCTGATGTCTTCAGTGTAGTCTCCAGTAGTGATACCTGCTCTTATGCTCGACCAGAGTTCCAGATGAGCTGGCTCCTGAACCTATACTGAATTTGGTGTCCGTTGGGACTAACTTTGGCACTTTCTCAGCCCCTGTCTTGGTACAGATTCATGAAGGCTTCACCTGTGTTGATTGAGGACTGAGTTAAAGCGCTTCAAGGACAGCAGGGCATTAGCTTGCTCCCTGGGGCTGCTTTCCCTTGTTTGCCAGTTTTCTGCCTAATTTAGGAAATTCCAGTGCTGTTCATAATAGGCATTCCCTATTGTCAAAGGCAGCCTTCACAGCCTATTCGGGAGCTTAACAAGCTTTTTTGTGTCTTCAGAGGCAGTGTTGGTGCCAGTAACCAGGGCAGCACTCATCCGTTTGGTCCTCACCTCCTGCTGCCAAACCAATTTAGTGCCCCCCTTGTTTAGTCTTTTGGAGCCATTAGGAGACAGGGTCAATTTTTCTTTGCACGCCTGATGCAACGTTAGTTCAGAAAAGATTGTTTAAGTTAGATACACTCTGTCTTTTGTTCACTCCTCCACTCATCGCCGCAGTTGCAACTCAAATCTCGATGGCTCATGCTGCTTTTTTATCCTCCGAAATTAAGTCTTTGCTCGCCAAGGGTGCAACGAAATGGAGCCAGAGAGGGGGACAGGCTGCTACTCCCATTACTTTCTAGTTCCCATGAAGGAGAGGGATTAAGACTAGTCTTAGACCTCACACTTCTGATAGATAATTCTAAGAACAGACTCCGCACCTTCGAATACACCAGGTGCCACATGGGATCAGAACAATTTTCAGCAGTGGAGAAGCTGTGTAGCTCTGTACTGCCCCGGAGGTGACTGAGTAGAACCACGCACTGATGTCAGTAGATGCAGCATTCAGCATTTGCTCCCAGGGTGGGTCATTCAAACCCTTCAGCATAGCTGTGCCCTACCCTTTCTTTTTGTTCTGCAATATCTGACCTCCCCCACAAACTTTCAGAGGATCACTTCTTCCTTCTGTTACAGGAGATAAGAGCGTTGCGCTCCAGATTTGCTTTTGAGCTGGTGTTACTGACTCTGAATGAGGATAGGCCTGTTTCTTTGTGCTGAAGGAGGATGGAGGCCTTTGGCCTACATTGGAACTATGACCTCTGACTGTGGAACAACAAATTAAAATTGCTTGTGCTACCTCCGATCTTGACTGCTCTTGCTTGGGGGACTGGATGGTGTCCCTGGACCTACAGGTAACATTTTCATATAAGTCCAGGACATTCAGGTTAAGATCGAGATATTTCAGCCTTGGTCCTGGATCTCAGTGAGAGCGGCTTCTTAGCCTCCTGCATCTTCCTTGTGGACTACACCAGGTGGCACATCTGGTATCTGCAATGGAATCTGAAGTTCCAGTGAACCCACCATTGAAGGAAATGTTTTACAATCTGCAGTGATGGATGCTCAAACACAGTTGGTCCAGCTACAGGCCCCTCTACCTTCCCAACTCACAGCTGACAGTGGTGATGGAAGCATCACAGCTGTGGTAGAGCATTCATATGTTGAGGGTGGAGATCAGAGGACTCTGGTATCAAATGAAAGCTCAGTTCGATATCAGTCTGTTGGAGTTGGGGCCTTTCATCTGTCATTGAAGGACTTCTTGCCATCCATCAAGTGGAGGCTGGTACAGGTTCTCACAGACACCTCCACCACCATGTAGTGTTGCAACAAGCAGGGCCACATGGGAACCTTTTTGGGGCGTTGGAGCATTTCCCTGATCTTGAATCATCTCGTGGGATCCTTGAATGCCAGAATGGACAGGCTAAGCAGACCGCGTCTGCCAGGTCACAAATGTCAATATCCTGAGGTGACACAGGGTGCCTGCCAACAGTATGGAGAACCTAGGCTAGATCTTTTTGCCTTTGTCGAACACACTCTATCAAGTGTTTTGCATGTTGGAATTTTTGTGAGAACACTCACTTTTTCAGAAGCATTCCGACTGGAAAACTATTCATTCTGGTCCCTGCCTACCATTTCTTGAGGTCTAAAAACAAATTGGAGGAACAACTGGGCCAGAGTCATCTTGGTGAGTTTAGATTGTGCCAAGAATGTGTGGTGCATGGAACATTTGAGCATGAGCATCTGTCCCCTGACAGTTATTCACCCGATCTACACTTCAATGTATGGAGACTGAACAGCCGCAGTTGACTGCATTCGGCCTGCCGCCTAAAGTGGTGCATGGTATCCTCTTCTCCAGATGCCCTGCCACAAAATCAATTTATGCCAGGCACTGGGAAAGATTTTTGACCTTGTGTGGCATTTTCAAGATTGACCCTTTACAAACCCAATCTTCAGATTATTTTTTTTGGGGGGGGGGGGGGGGGGGGGGGGGGGGTTGGTCATGTGCCCAACAAGGCCTTGGAGGAGACACAATAAAAGGTTATTTGTGGGTCCTTTCAGCCTTTTTACATTTTCCTGACCAAGTATCCTTGTTTAAATCATCTGTTGTGATGTGTTTTATAAGAGTTGACACACGTTTCCTCCCAGACCATTTGTGATGCCACAGTGGGATCTGAATTTGGTCTAACCATTTCGTATGTGCATCCCCTTTGAGCTGATGCAGAGCTGTCTGCTGTTTCTTTACTTTGAAGACTATCTTCCTTATTGTGATTGCTTCAGCTCATTGCGTGAATGAGATTCAGCCTTTGTCCTACACTACCTTTTATTCCAGATAAATTGGTGTTAACTCCCTTCTTTCCACTTTCAGCAATCTCAAGCTACCTGCATTTTTTGCCTTCTCACCCCTCAAAAGAGTAGGAGCGGTTCCATCGGTTTGACAACAAATAGGTTTTGAGATTTTACATTGTTCATTCCAAGGAAAACCGTCTGGATAATTAACTTTTTGTCAGGTTCTCTGCAAGAAAACAAGGGAATGCTGTTCAGGTGAGGAACCTGTTGAGCTGCATTGTACTCTAGTTCAAGGTCTATTATGCAAGGGCCAAGTAGCAGCTTTCAGAATTCCACCAGTGTCAAGGCACCTACCACTGTGTTGGCATACGGAGTGCCTCTCCTTGACATCTGACAGGCTATGACATGGCCATCAGTGCACATGTTTACGGAGCACTACTGCTTTGACATCCAGGTCCGACGGGAAGGGCATTTCACCTGTTCAGTCCTGCAAGACTTTTTGGTCTGAACGCTCTCCTTAGACCCTCCACCTTTGGGCTATACTGGTTTGGTATCTATTTTAAAAGGAAGAATCTGTGGTTAAAAGTATCCGTCAGAAGAACAAGTTACTTTCCTTTGGCAAGGCTCATTCTAGTGGATACTCTGTCTAACCATAGATTCATCGCCACCTTCCCACCCCCCTGGTCTGTTGAGTGGCCACTTTTTAATATCTGAAAATGGCCCAAGCTACTAATCTGCACACTGCTGGCAACAATTGTACATGCTCTGTCTGAAGGTGTGGAAAGAGATAAGCAAGAAACTGACTTCAGTTCACATGGGTGGCAATTATGTGCAACTGGGCTTAACTCTGTCACTTCCTGAGTGGTAGAGCGCCACCTAGTGGCACACAGGAGCATTGGTGGAAAAACTTTGTGGATCCAGTCTGGCAACTGTTGAGTATTCCAAGGTGAAGAATCTGCTAGAATAGCCACCAGAAAGAATGTTTGCGAAGGTAAGTAACTTGTATATCTGGGTGCCTTCCGGAGGAAGGGCAAGTTCAAAATGCTGACGCAGGTTTAGGTTCTATCGACTTTAGATCCCAGAGACTAGATTGTGTCCTTTGACTTTCAATACAAGTTCTTTCATGTGCTGCACCTACAGTCCCATAGGCATTACCTTTTGTTCATGGTCAGTATGGAGCCCTCCTTCCCAATCTGTGGTGTGGACATTTGCGTTTTAATAGGTAATATTTGTCACTCTGTCGTCTCTGACTTGTCAGTTGCTCCACATTCGGGGGCATAGGAAATATAGTGATAATCTAACGTCTGCACACTGGAGTGGCACTTATATGTGGCTCTGTCTCATATCCAGAGGTGGTACGGGGTCCTAATGGCTTCATCCACAGGCATGCAAGGTATTGCAAAGTTTTCAGATCCAATATGGTTCCTGGGAAGGTCTGTAACTTGTTTGTTCACTTCAATTTAATTTCAAAAGGCTTTTATTCGGTTGGAAGAATACAACCATATAAGCAAGCAAACAATAAAACATTAAATAAAATAAAATTTACATAGCATATGAAAGAACCTTCTTCAAAATACACACTGTATTTTTATGTATGGATTTAACCAATTTCCATGCAAAGCAGAGAAGTTAACTTATAAATGGAGGTTTGCATTGGTAGACTGGTTTGTTGTACAATTGAGGTCCGGCACAAACATCCCTCTAGTTGTACCGACAGCCTCATATTAAAAACAGTAATGAATAATAATAATAATACATAAATACATTCATAGAGAGGCTTTACGTCAGATGTCTTTGTCCATTGTTATGTAAATATATCATTGAACTTTTGTTTGATTTCTCTCATCATCGCATATAGCATAGGGCAAGTGGGTAAGGCAAGTTCAGCCATTGGCTTGCTTGCACTGTGAGCGTTAAGCATTTTACTGATCTCTTGCACATCTGACTAAAATGTAGTGCAATTCAATGCAAGGCTGGAGGACCAATATGTCCTTTATTTTTAGTGACTATTTTTATTTTACTTTTAATTCCAATTGCATATGCCTGCCAAAATGAAACTGTTGCACATTTGCACGATTACAGACATATCGGCTTTGCCAGTGCTTGTTAGAGAGTGCACCCTTGCATCCTAAACTGTAGCAAGATTCTATACAACCAAGTGCAGAAAAAAATGTGTTGAAATAAAATTAGCATAATAAAATATTTACGGAATATAGATGCAATAAAATAAAGAATTAAATAATTAAATCTGTGTAGCCTACATACTGAAGATTGACATCCACATCGTTCATCTATTACTTAATAGCCAGAGAATGCCAACTCAGCTAAAATAGTTATGATTTCTGTAATCTGTGATCTAGATTTTGTGCAGGAATGCTGGGGGGCATAGATGCTCTGTGACTTGAAAAGGGTGAGAGCTGGTAGAAAAGTATGTCCTTGCCAAGTACGAGTTATGAAAGTGATGCAGGCTAACTCAAAATGTTGATGGACGCATGGCCTTGTGGCCTTATTGTGACTCCTGACAAGTTTAATTGAATTTGGAATCTGCAGAAGAAACCTCAAATAAGAAATCCTCTGGTGTCAATCATCACTTCGGCAGGTGATAGAGGTCACTTTAACACTAGTAACTGCTTCTTTTATTGTTCTAACTTTACTGCTATTTATCCTTTTAAATACGGAGGATCTACATTTCCTCTGCATTGGGGAAGAAGCCAGTGTCTTGCCCTTTGTACATGCACAGAAAATCTTTCTGGTACTTGTACCAGAAGCATTTTCTTTAAAAGAAAATAATAATAATAATAATAATAATTGTGGCATGTGACGTAACAGCTTCCCTTTTATCCCAAAATATTTTTCCCCGCACTGTGTGACATCACAGTCTGAGTGTGAAAGAAGTTCTGATTGCCTTCGCTGTATTCAGTGCTTAGGTAGGTAGCATACGTCAGTTCCCAATATAACTCGGTGTGGTACCTTTTGAAAATAGGACAAATGTAAATCTTCCAGTCCGTGCCCCCCTCCCCCCCCACACACTAAACCATCTGAGGAAAAACAAAGTGAGGAAATGAAGGGGTGGTGTGCAGGACCATCGTAGCATCTGTCCCCATACATGTGCACCATGCAGTATTTCTAACCCCAAGGGGGAGGTAGGATATTACCCCCTCCCAGCCAGCACATATTTCAAAACTGCGCCCAAAGAAATCTCAGGTTTCCTCTTGAGTGCCATGGTGAATGGCACTATTTGGGCTCTGTCAGCTAGCATCTGGGTAACCCTACCAACCTTAGGTTTTTTCCTGAAACCTAGAGACCCAAGGAAACCAGGATGGTGTGGTTTGCTTTAATCCCAACGTGTTTTCGTACCCAAATTGCCATGCAAACTGCAGAGTGTTGGTCAAAGAATTGTATTTTTCCACATTTATGTTGGAAACATTGGTCAGTCTTACCACCCTGCATTCTCACTTCTGCTAGTTGAAATGCTGCCTCCAAGGTGTAGGTGGACCAAACACGCATCATTGGAACAGACCAAAACTATAACCATGTGAAAACCTAATTGACACCACATTGACTTCAAATGGTCCCATTTTGACTGGTTTCTGCTACAGGTGATACTCGCACGCAGTGTGGTACCATTTGTACTAGGAGAAGCGTGGGAACACTTGGTGGTAGGAAATTTGTGGATACCTGAAGATTCCAAGACTACCCTTCATAGAAATGTGAGTAAAAGCTTTGATTTTAGCCAAAGTCTGACATTTGTAGGGCCTTCTGGATAAGAAGCCGTAGTGGAATCCGAGCTTGTCACTCTATCCAGATTTGTCCTGCGGTCTAGTGTTCAGAAATGTCTGGGTTTGCTAGGTTTCCTTGGGTGACAGCTGAGCCTGGCCCCAAATACCACAGCTACCCACATTGCCAGAGTGGGTACATTTGCATGGCAAAATCTTGATGTCTTCACATTGCTTTTTTGGTGATTTTTATGTTGTGGGCAGTAGGCACAGCGACACAAGTGGGATTCCATTTTTATTGGGAGAAGGGTGGGAACACTAAATAGAACATTTGTTTTGCAGCTTGAATCCTTTTCTGAATTCACATGCTGTGCAGTATTCCGCCATCTAGTGGTTGGGTCCGTGATAGTCTTTTTTTTTTCTTCTTCTTCTTCTTCTGGGCATACTCAACCACCATTTGGTGCCCGGTACGTCCCTTGCGTGTCGTCAGACGCCGCCCTGGAGGTTGTTGTGCGTGGTAGCCATCTTCAGTTTCTTTTTTCCGTCGTTGGGTCTGGAAGCGAGAGGGGACGCTCAGACGTTTTCAGGAAAATCCCCGAAAAAACTCGAGATTTCGAATAGAAAACCAACATCGACCTCGCAACTTCACCCCGAGAATGACCTCTCCAATACCGAAGACATCAAGGTTCGACAAATGGTGAAGTAGGGGCCATGGAAAATACCCCTTTCAAATTCTGCCCGAGTGCCAACACAAATTTGCACAACGCAACTCACATGACGTGTACAACCTCTGACTGTGAAGCCAGCCCGGTGTTTCTGCCGAAAACCCTCAAGACACGCCAAAAGCAGAGAGAGACCCACTACGCAGTAATGTCCAAGGCACCGAAGAAACCTTCCCTGAAGGACCTAGGCCTCTCCAGCGACTAGGAGGACCAAGGAGTTATAGCAGAATTGACGCATGAAGGATTGGAAGTCGAAATTCTGAAGGGAGACTCCGAAAAAACACCCACCCACAAAAAGATGGTGAAGGACACAGAAAAGACGACGGATAAGGTCAGACACCATACACATCCATCCGGACCGAAGGGCCACGATAATAAGGCACAGCCTAAGACAGCCCCAACACCAAAGGAATAAGTCGATCAAAGGCCAGCTGCGATCCAAAGAACCCCATGGAACCCTACCAAGGGATGCCGATGTGAGAAGATCACCCAAGGCACCAAAATCCAGGGTAGAACACGAACCCCCGAAGGGAACTATGCCACCCTCGAAGCCAGAGGCAAGTGCGTCCAAGAAGAGAAAATCTCTTACACCGAGAGACCCCGCGAGGTTGAAAAGGAAATGGCTCGAAGCCGAAATGGCAACGCTCCTCCAGATAAATAAGTTTCACGATTTACTCAAGGAATACTGTATTCCAAAGATTCTCGTCGCCAACTCAGACAGTGTCGATGCCGAAGGGGCGGAAGACGCAGAAGGGGAAGAGGATGAGAACCTCGAGTCACCTCCAACTCCTGAACCACGCGATTACGACCTCGAGGAGTGCATCGATGCACCTGATGAGGAAGAAGCCTCAAACTTTCTAAGATCAATGGAATGACCTCGAAACAGAAAGCCCAGAGGAGGAGTATATACTGTTCTCCCTCGAAGGCTTCCCCGCCAGATGACATAGCCTTCTACAATGGCCTAATTAAGAGAGCAGCTGACGCTTTCAGGGTCACCCTCAAAGAAGAAAAAGGGGACACATGCTTCCTCTTAGAAACACTAGCCCCAGCCAACAAGGGCACACTATCTACTGATGCTACCAAGTATCCTGGATCAAGGCAAAGAAGCCTTCTAAGAGCCTGCCTCAAGCAAAGGGGTAACACCAAGGGTCGAAAAGAAGTACAAACCATCTTCCAAGGACCCGAAGTATATCCAGGGAAATACAGTGCCTGACTCCATTTTTGTCACCACGGCCAGGATAAGAGCAAATGCCCCTCTAACAGTGGACCAACTCCATAGAAGGAAAGTAAATGGATGAATATGGTAGGCAAAAAAGGCAGCGAGGCAATGGCGCATCGCAAACTCAAATGCCCTGCTGAACAGTACCAACAATGGAATGACATTGAGGAGCTCATCAACAAGGTACCGTAAAAGGATAAGAAAAGGGGAAAGCTATCGTCCAAGAAGGCAAAAACATTGCAAACACATGCCTTAAATCAGCACTCGACGCAGCAGACACTGCCAGCAGATAGATGTGCACAGGCACCACACTAAGAAGGCATGCCTGGCTCAGAATATCCGGCTTTAAACAAACGGTGCAAAGATCCATCATTAACAGACCGTTTACAGGGGAGGCACTGTCTGGAAAGGAAGTAGATGAATCTCTCCAGCAGATTAAAAAAGACAAGGCAACTGCAAGAGCCATGGAAGCCCTGCAGCAAAAAGGTACCTTCAAAAGAGTAGGGTTTAACGGAAGAAAACCCACAGGAAAATGAACCTTTGTTCCTAGAACAACAAATGTGTCCGCAACAACAGGGCCAAGGGAATAGTCAACAAACAAACCAACAAGCAGGATTCCAAAACTGGCAACAACAGCCAAAGCAGTCTTTTCGAGGAAGAGGCATTGGCCAGCCCTCTAGAGGAAGAGGAAATGGCTCAAATTGACTCCTGCACAGAAAATGGCTCTCAAAAAACACCAGTGGGAGGCAGGATATCACAATGCCTGTAACAGTGGCGAAACATCACCACAGACAATTGGATATTACATTTGGTAAATTACGGATATTGCACAGAACTGACAAAAAAGCCACAAGCAAACACCCCAAGGATAAAGAAGTTCCTCAAATCAGAACCCGTACAGTTGAATTCAGAAATCAAGGAGCTTCTCCAAAAACAAGCAATAGAAATTGTATCAAGGCAAGACCTTTCAAAGGAAACTACTCACAGTATTTTCTAGTTCCCTAACAGGACCTCTCATTAAGGCCAGTCCTGGACCTCCGATTCATAAACAAATTCATTTGGACACATTTCAAAATGGCTACCCTCCAAGAAATAACACCGCAAATTCAAAAGGGAGATTACATGGCAACAATAGATCTCAAGGACGCCTATTTACACATCCCCATGAGCAAAAACCACCGAAAATATCTTCGGTTCCTACACAAGGGAACACACTACCAGTTCAAAGTAATAGTTTTCGGAATAAAATCAGCATCACATGTCTTCATCAGGTGCCTAGTCGCAGTCGCGGCACACCTGCGAAAGGCTGGAATACACGTCTTCCCTTACCTAGACGACTGGCTTATAGGAGCAGACTTCTTAAAACAAGAGAGGGACCCTTTAACACCCAAAGGACTAGGGTTCAAAAAGAAATTCTAGAGTGAGCGTCCTCTGGGAATACTTAAAAGATAATTACGCAATATTCTATCACAGACACACCTACCATACATCCAACAACTCTTCCATATGCAATCAAGGGTATCACTGTAGAATACCAGACACAAAACAAAAATGTCTCAGCCATGTTCAAAAAGCTATCCACATGCTCCAGGGATTAGGATTCTCAATAAATCACAAGAAATCCTCCACAAGGCCACAAAAAGACTCAACTCAAGACTCGCACAGGCTTATCCTACACAAAGGAGGATAATAGCCATCAAAAAAGAAACGTCCCTATACCGAAAGGGTCAATCTCCGACAGTGAGGAGAGTCATGAAGCTCATGGGCATGATGGCGTCATGCATCCCACTCATTCCTCATGCCTGCCTAAATATGCGCCCCTTCCAGGAATGGCTTTCCAACAACTGGTCATAGGCCACAGGGAGATCTAGTGGTTGTTACGAACAGACTGCAATCAGAAATACAATGTTGGGCATCCAACAACATAACACAAGGCATATCTTTAAAAAATCCAACTCCTTCTGTGACGATCACAACAGATGCATCCCTCACAGAGGCGCACTTCCAACACCTGAGGATAACGAGCCCAGTGGAATGACCTCAACTCCGTAAAACTCATCAATTACCTGGAAATGAAACAGTATTCCTAGTATTGAAAGCGTTTCAGAAACACATTGGCAAGAGGACTGTCTTGATTCAAACAGACAACACCACCACAATGTTTTACATCAACAAACGGGGAGGTACAAAATCATTCCCGCTAAGAAAACTAGCCTAACAGATCTGGCAATGGGCAATTTTTTCAAAGGATCAATCTGCAAACAATACATCTACCGGGAATATACAACACAACAGCAGATCTACTGAGCAGGCAGAACAGCTGCTTCCACAAGTGGGTATTGAAGCACAAGACAATACAATACATCTTCAAACTCTGGAGGACCCCAGAGATAGACCTGTTTGCTACAATACAGAACAAGAAATGTCAGTTCTTTGTCTCAAGGTTTCTTCACCACCTGTCAAGAGGGAATGCCCTGTCACTAGATTGATCAGGAACATTTGAATATGCTTTTCTACCAATATCTCTAATCCAAAGAGTTCTGGAAAAAATAAGACAACCAGGGACAAACCTGATTCTCATTGCCCCACAATGGGTCGGACAAACATGGTACTCATGTCTGCAGAACTGTCCAAAGGACGAAAAATCAAACTCCGATCAGACAAAGACCTACTAACAATGCAACAGGGCTAAATATTCCACCCAGAGCCAGCAACACTATGTCTAGCGGCCTGGCACCTGAATACGTAGAGTTTGGTCACCTAAACTTGCCTCTGCAAACAATGAAAATTCTAAAGGAAGCAAGAAAACAAACTACTAAAAATGCTATGCCGCAAAATGGAAGCGGTACACCGCTTGGTGCACAGCAAACAACGTAATGGACTCAATCAATACACAAGAAATAGTTATCATATACCTAACTCACCTCCTAGACAGTCACATCAACTACTCAAGCATAAAGGTACACCTCGCAGCCATCTTAGCCTACACCAGGGGAAAATCATGCAAAAGCTTTTTCAGAAAACCTGTCATAAAAAGGTTCCTAGAGGGGTCCAAAATAATTGCTCCCCCAAGAACAGCTCCAGCCCCCATGCGGAGTTTAAATACAGTTCTCTCACAAATTATGACAGAACCATTTGAGCCCAAGCATAAGGCAGACCTCAAACGCATCACTTTAAAGACAGCATTTCTAATTGCCATTACATCCTTACGAAGAGTAAGTGAGCTACAGCATTAATCATACAAGAACCATACATAAAGACAAGGGCATCCTAAAAACGAACCCACAATTCTTGCCAAAAGTTGTGTCCAAGTACCACTTTGATCAAAGCATCTTCTTTCCAGCCTTCTTCAAAGACCCTCAAACTAGACAAACAAGAGGGGAAATAATCCTCCATACCCTGGATGTAAGGAGGTCTCTACTGTACTATCTACAGAGAACAGAGCAGACTCGCAAAAGTAAATAGCTGTTTGTTGCCTACTCACATACTAAAACGGGGATGCCTGTCACAAAAGCAACAATTTCATGATGGATAGTCCAAACCATCCAACTATGCTATAGCACCGCAGGGAAAAGACTAAGTGTGCAACCAAGAGCTCATTCAACTAGAAAGGAGCAACTCTTGCATTTATGGCCAATGTACCCATAGACACTATATGTGCAGCAGCAACATGGTCATCATGGTGTGGACATACAAATAATAAAGGAAGCACAAATAGGACAAAAGACACTTCAACACCTGTTTGCAAAGTCTTCCTCTTACCACAGCCTCCCCAAGAAGGGAGAAAGTGCTACGTAATCTGATGCACAGCATGTGAATCCAGAAAAGGATTCACGCTGCAAAACGAAAGGGTTACTTGCCAGTAGGAGTAGTTTTGCAGTTTGAAGAGGTTTCTTCATTCACATGCGACGCACCCAGCCTCCCCTACAAGGAATACAAACAGGTGGGAATCATATCTAACAATTCTCTAAAGTACCATCAAAAGGACTATATGACTAAAACACAGAAAAAAGAATCCGAAGATGGCTATCGCGCACAACAACCTCCATGGCGCCGTCTGACGTCACGCAAGGGACTTACCTGTACCAAATGATGGTCGACAACGCCCAGAATAAGAAAAAGAAAACCAATATTCCGGACCCAACCACTAGATGGCGGAATAATGCACAGCATGTGAATCCAGAAAGCTCTTCAAGCTGCAAAACTACTCCTACTGGTAAGCAATCCTTTCCTTATCATCCATTGACTTTATCTCAGTTTTTGGCTTCCCAATGTAAGGCAATGTTTTGCAAAATGTCCTCTTAACCACATGATAGTATGGCAAACTCTTAATTCTGAGTTGTGCAAGTAACCATTATTCATAAACTCAATGTCTTGGACCCATTTTAAAAAAAATGCATACGTTTCCTTAACACCCTTTTCATACATTAAAGTTTACCATATGAATTGATAACTGATCGGTACTCAATGAGAAATCAATGTAAGCTGCTTCTCAGTTGTTGGCTTTGAAAATTGTGTGTTTGGACAACCAGCAAATGCCATGTATCTATGCAATTAGAAAGGGTTGTTGAACGTAAATTAATGTAACTTTTCTAAATCTGCCATCGGAGCTAAAAATTACAGATAAACATTACCTTTTTTTTATTTTCTTCCCCTTTTATCTTCATTTTCTTTTAATTCATCAATTTGTTTCTTTTGGAAAACTGGGAGCAAATTGCACGAATGACCCTTTTGCTAAATTTCAAATTTTGTCTCCTTTTCAGAAATGTTTTGCAATCTGGTTCACCCATGGTTTTTCCTCCTGCTTCCACCTCAATCTGATAGTAGGTAGAAACCACATAAAAAACAGGAAAAATAATCTACTATTTAGAAAAATGCTAACTTTATGGCATTTCTTTTTCTTACTTCTCTGTATGTTCCTGAAATCTGGTGAGAGGCTGATTGTAGCACATCAAACCTTTTGATGATGAGGTTTTTAGGAAAACAAATATGTACACACTTGCACCACACTTTTTTCCACAGTGCTTTTTTTCAAAATACATGCACATTGCAGGGGGCGGGGGTTACACTACATTCACTTCCACCTGTTTTGAGGGAGGTTGCCTTGGGGCTTGAGAAGGAAAGAAGTGGAAGGAAAATTAAAACCGCTCTGCATTAGCTCTCCTTTGCTGTGTATACCATTTCAAAATTCTTCCAGCACTGCAGCTGTATCCCACCTACAACATCTCTGAACCGTACTGCATGGTAGTCTTAGGCTTGTGACCAAAGGAGTTCTTATGGGAGGCACTTTATTAAGCTTTCGCCTGTCCAGAATTTCCTTCACTGTTCCAAAGTATGAACTTTCTTAAAATTCTGTTTCCAATATTGTTGCTTGACAATCTTTAACCAGATACCTTTATCCTCTACTATGGTGTATGCTGCTTTAGTGCTTCCTCGTTGCGGGGGGCTGTCTTTTAGTACATGCTGTGGAGAGTAGAAATACCATCTGGGGGCATGTTGTTTTCTATTCGCGCCATCTTCAGAAGATCGTAATCTGTTTATAATGCAACTTTAGTACTATCTTGCCAATTTCAGTACTATACAGTAATTACGAACCACCTTCAGAGGGCTTATTTATTGTATTAGTATTAGTATTTATATATGGCTTCCTGATCCTGACCAGGCTTTCATGTACTATTTGGATGGGTAGGTCCTTACAGACCCAAACGGAAGGCTCCAACAAAGTGAGTGTCCAGCTCCTAGTTAAGGGGGGGAGCGGAGAGTGGAAAAGGTGAGATCCCAAGCAGGAGAATAGTGGTGTCTTTAGGAAAGGAGGGAAAGGAAAGTCCTTCCTTTCGGAATGAGGGCACTCACACACCCAGCCCGCTGGGTGTCATGCTTCATCATCGGGCATGCTCCATGTTGGGTCGGCGCTGCAATACCCGATGGGCACCTTATGCCGGGGCTCTTTGGCAGAGATCTTTTATTCCTTGCCGTTTGGTGCACGACGCCACCTACCGACGCGCAGGGAGTACTGCTGACGAAAACATTCCGGATCCAGTCTGACGCCTGGGGGTAATTCAAAGGTAAGGAATCTATATACTATTAATGTTTCTTACAGATATATCGTTACCGAAGATAAGTAACTTGTTCTTCTGGGAGTAGGAACGTAGCATAGACATTTTCGTAAGACTGTCAGTTCCGTCTTGTGAGGTTCCTAGGGTAAAGGTTAACTACTCATTTTTCTTCCCCCTGGTCATCCTCCTGGTCTGTACAGAGTTCTCGGTCTGTTCTTGCCAGTGTACTTGTTTTGCATTCCCTCTTCTTCGCCCTCTCCTTCTGCCCCAACCTCTGCCTAAAAAAGGCTGGTTATTACCAGGGAAGAATGGTGGTGGCCCCTGTGGGTAACCCGGTGACCCCTGTGGGCACCCCGGGAATTGCCAGATAGGTGGGCCTTGGTAGGGTGGCATGTTGTAGTGGGGATATCCTGGACGTGTTACACGTCTCGAGTTGTTGCTGCCCCTACTTCCTGTGCTCTAATCACTGTTAGAGGAGGATCCCCTCATTGATTTAGCTCTGCCCTCATCAGAGGAGTAGCTGGTTTTTGTAGATGTAAAGTTAGCCTTTAGATAAGGGTGGACCTTTTCTTTGTCGAACTTTTGAATATCTTTTTGTAGTTTGCTGATTTTTTGTTTCATCAGAAGCTCTTTTTTTCCCGTAATTTCGTTGTTGATTTCGGTAAGTTTACACATGTATATTGTCGTTTGGATCGCTGTCCTCAAGTTACCCTCTGCTATTTGTATCCTGACAAGGAGCGCGTCTGCTATTCTTTTTGCAGTGTTCTTAATCACGATAATTAAGTCCCTTGTGCATTTCCATGACACTAGGGACCATTCCTTTTTAAAGACCACATCATCCAAGAAGAGGCGGGGAAAATTGTTAACTATGAGACCATTCTGGGCTATATTTGCCCGCAAGTACTCAGTCATCATTGCCGCATGTAAGGTGGTTTTCAACCACTCTCGTTTCAAAGCGGTTAACGATGTCCAGTCCTCTGACTGACTGCCCGAAGCCGAATTACCATCGGTGCCTAGGATTGAGGGTGTCTTTAAAATCTCTGCTGCTACTTTATCACCGAAACTGAGTCCCTGTACTTCCTCCATCTTGTTAGGGTGGAGTAAAGGAACTTAAAGTACAGAGTAGATCGGTGATGAACTCTATGAGCTCCGTGCCGCTCAAGGTCCCGGTCGAGGAGGAGGTCGAGGGACCGGTCGTGGAGCCGCAGTCATCACCGCTCGTTGGGGTCGAAGTCTTCACATTCCGGTAAGTCGAAGCACAGCAAGAAGTTGAAGAGGCATCATCACTCTTCTGGCTCCCCTCGCACGACTCGGCTGAGGGTTCGGTTGGCACCACCCGCACGGCTCCGTCGGAGCCGCAGGATTCCGTCGACCCCATACCCTCCGGTCCCTGGGTCTGACGCGACTCGGGCGGAGATCAGAGACTTCCTCGTGGCCATGAGGAGCCTGGCTCCACGGTCGACGCCTGCCGGCGCGCCTTCGGGCCCCGCTCTCCTCCGTCCGTTGCTTCGGAGGAAGGTGCTACGTTTTATGTGGTGCTGCGCAAGGCTGCCGAAGCCCTCGGGCTGGAGCTGCCTGCTGTGGCCGTGAGGACTAATCTCCTCACTGAAGTGCTTCAACCGCCAGCAAGCTCCTCGGAGCCTCTGCTGCAGTTCAATGAAGCACTGACTGACGTTCTGAGGGGCACCTGGTCCAAGCCCTCCAAAGTTCCTCCTGTGGACCGGAACGTGGCCCGGCGCCACCGTCCTGCACCAGACCACCCCAGTTTTCTGTCTTTGCATCCCATGCCCGAGAGCCTGGGTATCCAGGCCTCTACCTCCCAGACCTCTTTCCCGTCCGCTCCCCCGAATCGGGAATCCAAAAGGTTGGAACAGTTTGGGAAGAAACACTTCTCCTCCCTTAGTTTGGGGTTGCGGTCTATCAACACCGCGTGCCTTTTGGACCGTTACTCCCACTCCCTGTGGGATACGGTGGAGGACGTGCTGCCCTAGTGTCCGGAGGAGGCCCGGACACGGCTCGCCCAGGCTCTTGCCGAGGGGCGGGATGCGGCACGGCATGCCATCCGATGTGGACTGGACACAACGGACTCGCTAGGCAGGGCAATGGTGACCACTGTGGCGATTCGTCACCACGCCTTGCTGAGGTCCACGAGTTTCTCCGGCGATGTCCAGAGCACCCTCATGGACATGCCCTTCGATGGCAGTCGCCTTTTTGGTGACAAAGCGGACAGTGCGCTGAAGCGCTTTAAGGACTCCAGGGCTACGGCTAAGTCCTTGGGCATCTCGGCCCCGTGCCCGCAAACTTCCGCTTTTCGTCCCTTTCGTGGCCAAGGTAGGGGCGCCCCCTCACGTCCGTCTAGCTACAGGCCGCAGAACCAGCCTCAACGTGGACGTGGATTCCGCTGAAGGCGGAGCAGGGGGACAACGAGCCGGTTCATCCACATCTACCCAAGCAGCGTCCGCCTCAAAGCCCCCCTAGTCCGAGCTTTCAGGCCCATTCCTCGCCAGTGGGAGGCCGGGTTCGCCATCACCTGCTCCACTGGCGTACCATCACATCGGACAGGTGGGTGCTGCAAATCGTCCAAAGGGGCTACTCCCTCCCCTTCGAGCCGAACCCTCTAGCCATGCCACCGCAGTACCACCGCATGTCAGTGGATCACTTGCAACTTCTGCAGGAGGAAGTTACGGCCCTCTTGGCCAAGGGGGCCATCGAGCACGTTCCTGAAGTAGGTCGAAGTTGTTACTCCCACTACTTTCTGGTTCCCAAGAAGGGCAAAGGGGGCCTGCACCCTATCTTGGACCTCAGGAGCGTCAACGCCTTCCTCCGGAAGAAGATCAAGATGCTCAGGTTCTGGCTGTCCTAGACCCTGGAGACTGGATGGTAGCGTTGGACTTGCAGGACGCTTATTTCCACATCCCTGGCCTGCCGGCCCACCGGCGTTACCTGCGGTTCACGGTAGGCCACGAGCACTTTCAGTGTACCGTGCTCCCCTTCGGCCTCACCAGTGCCCCTCGGGTGTTCACAAAAGTGATGGCGGTGGTCGCAGCTCACCTGCGCAGATTAGGGGTTCCAGTCTTCTCCCTATCTCGACGACTGGTTGTTGAAGGCGGGCTCGCCCCAGGCAGTCGTCTCCCACCTCCAGACTACGGGCGACCTCTTGCATTTGCTGGGGTTCTCAATCAATGTGTCAAAGTCGCATCTGAGTCCCTCCCAGAAGCTCCTCTTCTTCGGAGTTGTTCTGGACTCGGCGCAGTTCCGGATCTATCTTCCGGAACAGCGAGTCCGGGATATTCAGGCTCTCATTCCAATCTTTTGCCTCTATCCCGGGTTTCGGTCAGTTTGGTGCTGCGGCTTCTGGGTCTGATGGCCTCCTGCATCTTGTTGGTGCATCACGCCAGATGGCGGATGCGGGCTCTGCAGTGGGACCTGAAGTTTCAGTGGGCCCAGCATCGGGGCAACCTGTCCGACCAGGTCTTGATCTCGGAGGGCACTGCCAGACAGTTGCAGTGGTGGCTCACGGACCGCGATTGGGTCAGTGGCAGATCCCTCTCCCTACCCCAACCAGAGCATGTAGTAATGACGGATGCGTCCCTCCTGGGATGGGGGGGTCACATGGGAGAGGCGGAGATCAGAGGCCTCTGGTCTCCGGCGGAGTCCCGGCTCCATATCAACCTTCTGGAGCTGCGGGCGATCCGACATGCACGGAAGGCATTCCTTCCCTCTGTCCGGGGAAGTGTAGTGCAGGTGTTTACGGACAACACCACCGCCATGTGGTATTGCAACAAACAGGGCGGGGTGGGGTCGTGGACCCTTTGTCAGGAGGCTCTGCGCCTCTGGACATGGCTGGAACATCAGGGCATCACCCTGGTGGTTCAACACCTGGCGGGCTCTCTGAACTCAGCCGCCGGTGCATGATGGATCACTAATGGCGTCTGAACTCGGACGTGGCGCAAGGCCTCTTTCTGCAGTGGGGAGAGCCTTGGTTAGATCTATTCGCCACCGAAGAGAATGCGCAATGTCAGCAGTTCTGCGCGTTGGAATCTCCAAGGCGGCACTCGCTCAGAGACACTTTTCGTCGCGAGTGGAGCTGCGGTCTTTTGTACGCCTTTCCGCCTAAACGCCTTCTGCCCAGAGTGCTGAAGAAAATCAGGCGCGACCGGACCCAAATCATCCTTGTGGGTCCGGATTGGGCACGAAGATACTGGTATCCCAAGCTACTCAGTTTATCAATCGATTCCCCGATTCAACTGCCTCTTCAGGAGGACCTTCTGTCGCAGCTGCAGGGGACGGTCCTCCATCCGAACCTGTCCAGCCTCCACTTCCATGTATGGAGATTGAGCGGCGGCAGTTGATGCCATTTGACTTGCCTCATGAAGTCTGTATTGTTATTATGGCAGCCAGGCGTCCCTCCACAAAATCGGTATACGCCTGCAGGTGGAACAAATATGTGGCATGGTGCACAGCAAAGGCTGTGCATCCCCTTTCCGCCCCTCTTTCTGAGGTTCTCCTCTTCCTTCTTTCCCTGGCCCAGCAGGGCTCTGCTCTGGGCACCCTCAAGGGATATCTTTCAGCTATTTCTGCCTTCTTACGGCTTCCTGATCAGCCTTCTCTCTTTAAATCCACTGTTGTTTCTCGATTCTTTAAGGGCATTACTCACATGTTTCCTCCTGTCTCTTTCGTAATGCCTCCGTGGGATTTGAATCTAGTATTGACCTATCTGATGTGCGCTCCCTTTGAGCCACTTCATAATTGTCCCCTTCGTCCGCTGACGCTTAAGACTGCTTTCCTGGTTGCCATCACCTCTGCTAGAAGGGTGAGTGAGCTTGAGGCTCTCTCTTCTAAGCCTCCTTTCCTTTCTGTCCATCCGGACAAAGTTGTTCTAAAGACTCGTCCTTTCTCCCTAAGGTGGTAACTGCCTTTCGCATCGGCCAGTCTGTTACATTGCCCACCTTCTTTCTGCCTCCGCATCCCTCGAAAGAGGAAGAGAGGCTCCACCGTCTGGACCCAAAACGGGCGCTGTCCTTCTATCTGGACCGCACCAAACAGTTCCGGGTGGACGACCAACTCTTTATTGGCTACATGGGCGCTAAGAAGGGGCGGGCGGTACACAAGCGAACCATCTCTCGGTGGGTCGTATTGTGTATCAAGGCCTGTTACTCCTTAACTAAAAAGGATCCTCCTGTAGGGCTAAGGGCCCATTCCACTCTGGCCACAGCGGCAACCACTGCCCTGGGCGTCCCCTTGCAGGACATTTGTCAGGCAGCAACGTGGGCCTCGCTGCACACTTTTGCCAAACATTATTGCCTGGACAGCCAAGTCCGGAGAGACTGCTTCTTTGGCTTTCTGTTCTCCAGGACTTTCTGGTGTGATTTTGGTTCACAGACCCACCACCGGGGTTGGTATTGCTTGGGTATCTATTCTAAGGTGAGGAATCTAACTAACGTGTTTCTTTTAGATGAACAAGTTACTTACCTTCGGTAACGATATATCTGTAAGAAACATTAGTTAGTTAGATTCCTCACTGCCCCACCCATCCTCCCCGTTCTGCGAACCGATATCTAGGGTTGAGGTCATCCCTTTCAAGGCCCTAGAATTTTTGGCACCCGTGTCGGTCTCTTGCATGGCTCTGCATTGCTGGCGCGGAAAGCTATGTACAAGAACGGACATCAGCGTGCGACGGCGGCGTCTAAGTACTCCGACGTCATGCCAGCGATCACTACGCCGACGACGGATGCTGAGCCGCAGACGACGCCTAGCGACGCACAAGGGTAATGCTGACGAAAAAAAATTCCGGATCAAGCCTGACGCATGGGGATATTCTAAGGTGAGGAATCTAACTAACTAATGTTTCTTACAGATATATCGTTACCGAAGGTAAGTAACTTGTTCTTTAGGCTTCTCCAGTCAACACACATCCGAATACTCTTCCCTCCATTCTTAGGGGTCAAAACCACTGGGGCCAACCATTCTGAGGATTCAATTTCCTCAATAATATTGTGGGAAACTAGTCTTTTGAATTCACACTCGAGGTATCAACATCATATTGGGAACCTTTCTGACTTTTTGTACTACTGGTAAGGATCTTTCCTTGAGCATAACTCGGTGCTCAACATTTTTAAGTAGACCTAACTTATCAGAGGAAACCTGGAGAAATTAATCAAAGAACTTACTAGAAGATAAATTGTGGTCCACTAACATGACTTGTTCTGACAGACATCTGGCATTCGGGTTCAAAATTATGCCCAAGTCTATTTGGTGCCTCCATCCCAGGAGATTGTCACCATGTTTGGCCATATAAATGTTCCCAATTGTCTCTCTACCTTTAAAATGGATTTTTTTTTTTTTTTTTTTTTTGGAAAACCTTTATTTCAAAAAGCAGGACACAGCTATTCAGCCGACAGCCCGAAGGTTCGGCAGCATGGAAAGTCAGATACAGTGATGTGTCCCCATTACAGTGCAGAGATTAGTGCAAAGGTCCAATTTTAAATAAACACAAGAAACTCACAGCAAACCCCAGCAAGGCAGAGACATTGAAAGCCCATGGTGAAAGCCCCCAGGGGAGGCCGGACCCCACTCATCTACTAATTACAAGACAATGTACGGAGGAAGAAGGGGGACAGCAGAGGCCCAAAACGGTAGCTAAAACCAAACTATGCTGGAAAGAGGGTCAGGGGGAAAGCTGTTCCTCGGGAGGTTCCAGATCAGGGGCAAGACATATTCCCCCCCCCTGTATTGGTTCCACCGCCCCCAAATGGCGTGCCATTTCCGGGGGCGACCTCTGGAGCAATAGACCGTCTTCTCCCTAAACATGCTCCAGTCCATGTTCTCTTTCCACGCGGTCAGTGTAGGGGGCCCCGAGGAACCCCACAGACGCGCAATATCCCTTTTAGCGACCATGTTACCCAGGGTCACCCATTGGGTCTGCGCCTCATCAAGGTCGGTGGGCCCCCAGACGTTCAGGAGGCAACACCGCGCCTCCAGCTGCACAGCAAGGCCCGTCACCTCCCCCATAACTGCATGGACTCTCCTCCAGAACTCCACAATGACACCACATTCCCAAATGATGTGAAGGAAAGTACCCACCATACCACATCCCCTCCTGCACAGGCCGTCCTCCGAGAATCCCATGTGGACCAGCCGTGGCCCCGTCACATAGACCCGGTGCAGTATTTTAAGCTGCACCAGCCGCAAACGCGACGGGATCGCAACTTCCTTAGGAGAAGAAACCGCTGACTGCCAGTCCTCATTGTCCAACTCAAGGCCATCCCTAGTCCACTGTTCTCTCAGCCCCAAAAGCATGTCTGCCCGGACGTTAATCAATTTCTTGTATATGAGCGAGATCGTGCTCTCGGGCATATGGCCATCAAGGACCCGGTCCTCAAGGGGAGAGGACTCCGGCACCTTCTCACCCTCCACGAGGACTGATCGGAGGGCGTGGCGCAACTGGATATACCTGAAGTACTCGGAGGGCCCCAGCTCATACTCAGTCTGCAACTCCTCGAAGGACTTCACCCTCCCCTTATGCAACACATCTCCCACTTTGGATATACCTATCAGGTCCCACTTGTCAAAGCCCTTCGTGTGCCAGAGCCTTCCCAACCGCTCCGATTCAAACAATGGGGTAGCGAGGGTGAGCCTGTCCTTCCAGCCCAACGAGTCAGTCGCCATCTTCCACACACGCACCGCCACCCCCGTGGGCCCCGTGAGGGACGAGTCCAGGGACCGCGAATACAACGCCCTGTAGTAGTTGCCACCACGTAGCAACCACCTGTCCATGGCATATCCAGGGCTGAGGGCGGGGCCATAAAACCCATGGTTGATCACGCTCAGCTGCGTGGCCCAGTAGTACCGTCGGATGTCTGGGAGCGCAATGCCCCCATCATACCACGGGAGCGTCAACTTTGCAATAGCTATTCGCGGCCGCCCATCCCACAGCAACGTCCGTTGGAGGCCTTCGACCTCCCGAAAGTATTTGGCCGGTACCCAGTCCAAGGTGTTCTGGAGGGCGTAGAGGAAGCGGGGAAGAGACATCATTTTGAACAGGGCCGCACGCCCAACAAGGGAGAGCGGCAGCCTCCTCCAACCTTCAACATCGCGCCTCAAGCGTGCCAGGGGGGGGAGCAGATTCTTCTCATAGCGCACTGCAGGGTCCATGGATATAAAGATCCCCAAGTACACGAAACCCTGCTGGGCGACCTGTATCGCACACGTTCTAGGGATCGGTGGGACCTCGCCACTGAGAACGTACAAGTACGATTTGCCCCAATTGATTACGAGCCCCGAGTTCCTTCCGAATGATGCAAGTACGTCACAGACCACAATAAGCGACTTCTTAGGTGAGGCAAGATACAACAGGATATCATCGGCGTAGAGCGAGATACGGTCCTCGTGATCAGGCGACCACCGGAGGCCCAGTATTTCCGGGTGCCAACGTATCCACGCAGCCAACGGTTCAAGGGCGAGGGCGAACAACAGAGGCGACAGGGGGCAACCCTGCCGAGTACCCCTACCAAGCTGGAACGGAGTAGATGCCCGACCATTCACCACCACATTCGCTAGCGGCCCCTCGTACAGCAACCTCACCCAATTCACAAAACCGCGACCAAAACCAAACTTGGCCAGCACGGCCCATAAGAATGCCCATTCCACCGTGTCGAAGGCCATCGTGGCATCAAGAGACGCCACAATGGCCGGTTCCTGCAGCGTGTCCGCCCTGGCGATGACGCCATGAAGACGCCTAAGGTTTAGTGCCGTGTTTCGGTGCGGGATGAAGCCGGATTGATCCGGGTGGACCAAGTCGCCAAGTACCCTAATCAAACGGGTCGCCAGGAGTTTAGCCAGAATTTTCGGCTCAGCGTTGAGGAGTGAAATGGGCCGATAGGAGGCGCACCTATCTCGAGGCTTACCCTCTTTATGTATGACCACGATCGACGCCAGCCGCTGATCCAACGGAAGGATCCCATCCCCCCGCGCCTCCAAAAACATGGCGCGCAGGTGAGGGGCGACCCTGTCCGGGAACAGCTTATACAGATCTATCGGCAATCCGTTCGGTCCAGAGGCCTTACCCGAGTGTAACGCACAAATAGCCCCAGCCACCTCGTCGACCGTTATATCACCATCCAAATCGTCCCTATCTATGGCAGAGAGGCAGGGCAACTCGATATCACGGAGGAGATCAGCCGAGTCCTCGGGCGGCCTGTCCGACACAGAGGAATAAACCCCACGAAAGTACCCCGCGAAACACTTCACAATCCCCTCAGGTTCCACAATCGCCTCCCCCTTCTCACCCATCAACTCCGGCACCACTCTATTGACCCGTTCTTTCCTGTCCAACCACGCCAGCAGTTTCCCTGCCTTATCACCAACGTCATACAGGCGGCCCTGTTGTTCTCTACTGAGGATCTTAGCGGCGTCCGTCACAAGGTCCCTATACTCCGTCTGCTTCAGGCAAAGCTCATGCAGCGAGGACTCTGTAACCCCCTCCTCCATAGCCCCTTCAAGGGCCGCGATCTCCTCCTCTACCTGCCGTACCTCGCCATCCCTCCGACTCTTGGCAGCCACCACCAGGGAGAGGGCTTCCCCCCGAAGCACGGTCTTAAAAGCTTCCCACAGCGACACCGCCGAGTCCACGGTACCCAGATTTTCTTTAAAGTAACTATCTACCTTCTTTACCAGGGCGCTGCGCATCTTGGGGTCTCGGAAATACCAGGGGTTAATGGGGGCCACCCTCCCTCCCGACCTAGATCCAGTCGGATCCACACTGGCGAGTGGTCAGAGATACCGCGTGCCATGTGCCTCGCCTCGGACACCAACGAGGCATGTGCGGCCAGAGTGATTAGGTAGTCAATCCTGGATAGGCTACCATGCGCACCGGAGTGAAATGTGTATTGACTCTGTGTGGGGTGCCGGAGCCTCCAGCAGTCTATAAGACCAAGCGTGTCCAGGAAATCTGGAAGCCATCTCTGAGCCCCCCCTGTATCCCTGGGCGGGTATCTATCCAACAGTCCGGAGCCCACCGCGTTGAAATCCCCTCCCGCTACCAGCATACCCCCCGGGAGAGTCAGCAAGGCCCTGCCCAGATCAGCAAATGTGGAGGCCTGCAGGGCCGGCGGGACATAAACCGAAACCAAAACCAAAGTTCTTCCTTCCCACCGCCCCGCCACCGCCACCGCCACAAACCTCCCCCTATCGTCAACAATGGTGGAGTCCACCTCAAAGGGCAACGACGCTCTAACCAGGATGCCCACACCCCTGGACCCAGAAGAGAATCCCGAGTGTGCAATGAATTTATACCCCTTCCTATTCAAGGCATAGCACGTGTTACCTATGAGATGCGTCTCCTGCAGCAGGGCAACATCAGGCATTGAGCGTTTCAAAAATTGCAAAACAATCCCCCTCTTGATGCGATCCCCCAAACCATTAACATTCCAGCTTATAACACTTAAACCTCTACCCCCCATCCTCAAACGGAAAGAGGCCCACCCCACACCCGAGGAGCCACCATGGAACAGCCCTGAGGATAATCATCATGCCTTGCAGAAATAAACCCCCCAACAACAAACTCCAAAGCCCCGCAACTCCCCCCACCCTGCACCCCTGCTGCAGCTTACAAAGCCCCCCCAACTTGCAGTGTGCCTGTCGCCCCACAAAACCAAAAAATCTACAAAAAGTACCATAAGGGAGGAAAAGAGCACCCCTCATCCTCCCGCAACCCTCCACAGTTACTGCACTCATTTCAAGGTCCCAAGTGTAGCCAAAACAAGTCAGGTCGGCACTGAGATATCAGCCCTGTCCATCCCGGCCACTGTCTCCATGCTCGGCCGTGTCGTCACCCTTCCGTCGCCGGGGCAAAGCGTCCAGCCATTCGTCGGCCATAACAGGAGAGTCAAAGAAGAATGTCCGATCTTCGTGCACCTCCCGTAGTCTGGCAGGAAAAAGCATGGCATACTTCAGATCCAGTTCCCGAAGCCTCCGCTTCACCCCCAGGAAGCTCTGTCTCTGTCTCTGCACCTGCTGGGTGAAGTCCGGATAAAAATTAACCGACGCATTCTGGAAGGGAACTGGGCCCGTCACCCTCGATGCTTGCAGGATAGCGTCCTGATCTCGGAAGTGGAAGAGCCGGGCGACAATCGGCCGTGGCGGGGCACCCGCCTTGGGCCGCCCACCCGGCACCCTATGGGCCCTTTCTACGGCAAAAAACTTTCCAAGGCCCCTCGGCTTTAGATGATTAAGGACCAAATCCTCGACAAGCAGGTCCGCCGAAGCCTCATCCGAGGACTCCGGGACCCCGATGACGCGCACGTTGTTGCGCCTGGCCCGGCTCTCGAAATCCTCCAGCCGGCGGGCGACGAGGTCACTCTCGGTCCTTAGCTTACGGACCTCGGTCTGCAGCTCCGCAACATCGTCAGTGAGGCCCGTGGTCTTAAGGTCCAGGCTCTTAACGCGCTCGTTCGTCTTGCCCAGGTCCGAGCGGATCAGGTTGACATCCACCAGGATGGCATCCACCTTATGCGCCAGGGCCTCGAACTGTCTCCCCATCGAGGTCTGCATCCCGTCGAGCGCGCCCATGACATCCTGAAGGGAGAGCTCCGGTGCCACAGGCGAGTCCTCCTTCTGGGCTTCCGGCGCCTGGCTCGATCCACTCGGTGATGCTTTCTGGAGAGCGTAGCGGTCCATGATGTTGGCTTGGGTATACGTTCCCCGCCTGGTCGACTTAGTCTTCAGCCGATCCCCTTCTGCCTTGCCCGACATAATGGGCTCCGGGCAGTCCCGTGCAGTTAAGACTGATCCCTCTCAGAGAGAGGAAGAAGGAGTGTGCAGTTCTGCCTTATGCTGCCAGAGTAGCCCGCCGAGCGGCCTTGGGGTAATAAAGCCACCCAGAGCTCTCCAGTGTCCGGGCAGACAAAGGAAACGAAATCGAAAGTGAAAGAGCGGGGACCTCCGTCCGACCATTCACGCCTCGCCCGGCCGTTGTTGATCAACTAGGAGCCGGGCTTCCTGCCAACTCTGGCCCCTGGCATCCCCGGGAGACAGGCCGCAATCTTCCGCCAGGTGTAAGTCCGGTTCCCGATGGGCGATCCGACCACGGGTGGCATCAATCGCCTCCCTGCCAACTCAGCAACACGATGCCATGCATGCCATCAGGATTAGAGACAGGATAGTCGACGGAGGGCGCGAGGGTCTCGGGAGCTCTAAGCTCACGCGGCCATCTTGGTCAAGCGCTAGGCTCCTCCCTAAAATGGATTTTTAAAATGACATAACCAGTTACATCTATATGTGAACCTCCATAACTCACAGGATTTATATCGGGGGGGGGGGGGAAACAGTTCATGATCAGGAAACGTCTTGTCCCAAATTTCATTCCCAATCATAGTGAATGGGGAACCCTAGTCAGCTAAAACAACAAACCATTTATCCCCAATCATCACATCACATTCTGGCATGTGAAAATGCTCAACATCTACTGCACCATCATTTCTTACGCTTAACATTGTGGTTTTGGTTGAGACATTTGAGCTAACATTCTCATGCGTGACATCGATAGTGTGTACTCTTCCTCCAGACTTACATACTCTTGCATAATGACCTTTGATTCCACATTTGAGGCAAGTAGTGTTTCTAGCATAACATTGGGGATAATAGAAAGAATGATTGTTACTACCACATCTGTAACATTTCATTCTCGAAGAGTCTGAAAATGTCTTTGGTTTAGGACCTCGGACAATTTTGGACACATTATCAACAAATTCTTGAGGGTGACTAGGAGAAGGACAAGATTCTTTTTTAGTTACTTCGTGAATACTACTCGGTGTCGGGGTGTCATCAGGAGTAGATTTTTGGGCTTTCATTTCTTTGACCCAACCAGACGTATTTTCCATTCCTTAGACAATGGCTACAGCTTCTTTGAGAGAAGGATTTTTTGAAAGAAGTTTTTCTTGCACTCTGGAGCTGTAAGTGCATCTAACAAGAAGGTCACAAATTCGTGAATTCGTTAAATCACCAAATTCGCAAGTGCGAGCAAGGGTTTTGAGTGATGCTACATAGTTGCCCACTTTTTCATTGTGTTCTTGGACTCTCATGAAGAATTTATGTCTTTCTAAGACGACGTTAATGCGAGGTCTGAAATATTTTTCTAACATTTTCATGGACATATCAAAAATATCTGAAGCATCACCACTCGCTTCACCAATAGGAATTGCGTCAATGCTCTCGTAAATATTGCGTCCTTCAATCCCTAGATTATGGAGAAGAATAGCTTTTTTTCTGTAAACTGAGAATTTTTCACCACCAATCGCAACTAGGTAAGAGTCAAATAATAACTTCCATTGCTTCCAGGGTAAAAGCGGTTCCCCTTTTTCACAGAGAAACGGAGGTGGTTGACTCATGCTAGTTGCAGACATGGTGAAGTTCAAATGGATTGTAAGGTGAAAGAAATACATTAATTAATAAATTCTGCACCGTCAAATAATGTGTAGTTAAAAATTGGACTACTACCAGCATGGAAAAACAGATTGTAGAATTGTCGTTTTGTTAAAGTTGAGAGATAAACAGATAATAAATACTTAAAAATGTCAGTAGATGGCAGTCTTGTCAAAGAGATAGTTGTGTGGTAATTCAAAAGATTCCAGAAAAATTAAGTGCGCTGGCATAAAAGCTAAAGAGTTTAATGGTAGAACCTTCTGATAAAATATTTCCAATGTTTTCAAATAGTAAGTAAAATCCAAGTGCAGGCAAAAGCCGCTTTGTTTAATCGGCAGAATCATACCTGAGATTGTTCACTTCTTCCACGTATGATCGTAATCTAGACGCGGTTAATTCTGACTCGGTGAGGCTCCGTGTGAGTTGCTAAGGTAACGGCTCAAACAAAACAAAATGGCCGCACGCACGTAGTTTGAAGTGCGCGATGACGTGTGTGATGACGGGCAGACAGTGGGGAAGTCTCGAGCTCCGTCTCAAGTTACTTAGCGCAAAACAGAGAAAAGTTTTTAAAATGTCCGAAATAGGCAGAAAGCGTCGGACAGAAACGGAAATCACAGGAGGAAGATCCTTTAAGACGGCAGAACAACACTGCTTCACGGGTTTCACAGCAACTTGCTCTGAAGAGAATACATCCATGGGTTCGCCAAAGATGGGGAGAGCTGGTGGTAACTTGTCCCCTGCAAGTTTTCCTTCGTCGCCAGTATTACGAAGACAAGTTCTGGTAGGTTATTAAGCTTTATTCTGTCAAGAGGCATAGACCACCAACTCCTGCTGCCATCCTGCTGTTACTCCAGGAGTAAACTGTCTCATCAGAATGCTGCCATGGAGATGGAATAGCAAGCACATGCAGCACAACTTAAAAGATCACAATAGTTAGCTTGAGCCTCTTTAATGCCAGAGGCACACTCTCTGCCACTGCTTATATTCCTTCAGAGCATCCACCTACCTCCACTTTGCCTGTAGAGCTTCTGCGGTTTCACCGGACTAGGTCCTTCTTTGAGATTTTGGCACTTGCTCTAAGAGGTGTGCACTGTTGAAGGAAGGGGAGACAGGGAGGGTATAGGATAGTTAGGGGTGTAAGCAACTGAAATATGTAATCGGTAGACAGATGTCAATAAACAATGCAGTATAGGGAGCGAGCATCAGGCATCAGATTGCCTGCTGACACAGCTCCCAGCTGACATTTTACCCTACCCTATGCCCTGTTTTATACACAGTAGTCTACATTTTCTCCTCTAGGTTTGTTGAGTGTAGTTTCAAATCTAATCAGCCCTGTTCGACTTCAGCTAAATCTTACATCAAACCTTTGTTGTCTACCCCTATGATATCTGCTTTCCAACTCCTGAGCGGTGTATCTGGTGGAAGATGTTTTCCTTGTATCATAGCTATATCAACATGATGTTTTTCCAAAAATGCCAGCACTCTTCTTTTTCTGTGGAGCACTTAGTACCTGTATGTTGCTCATAGGATCCTACAGCCTGTCTACCTATATAATCACCAATTTGCCAATATTTTCATCAATTTGTACATGGTATGTGTAATGTGCAACCCACCAATCATGTGGGCCATGAGAAAAGAAAAAGGCATAGAGAAAAGACAATTACTCATCCGAACCCTCCTCCCCCATTAGCCGCAAACATGGAGAGTGTATAGCCAACGTTTTTTTTAAATTTCTTTTTAAAACACATTTTTATTAGCCATTTTAAATTTACATTTACAAGAACACTCATTGGTATTGTGTAAATGTCATTGACAACCACCATACATAGTATTTCAGTTCTGTTGTGCGATGAGCGCAAAGCCAAAGTAACGACTGTAACCAACTGATATCAACCATAAACCCCAGCACACGGAAGCAATATATCCCATGGGAGCAGTAAGCTTTGCTGTCCACCCCTGCATTGGCCTGTAATTTATAGGTTTTGTAACTTCACAAGTACCAATTCACCATTAAGTGTGGCTATGAAAATAGATTGGATGAGCAGGTGCGTAGCTCCACTAAATGGCATCCATCTTTGCTCGGCATCAAGCTCCACCTTGCACCCCCCCTCCCGATCTTGGAATTGTTGGAGTCTCTCAAATGCACGTGATAGTACAGTCACTCAGTGCCCCCGTTGTGGTTTTAAACTTAGTCCTACATCACAAATCCCCGATACCATACCTGATAAAAAAGGAGCTCAAAATGTTTTTACTTAACTGCCACTCCCTTCCTAAGCACGCCTTAGAAATCCATCTAATTTTAGAAGATGACAAACCGGCTATATTATCCCTAACAGAAACATGGCTGAACAAAGAGGCAGACCACGCCATTGTTCAGGCGCTCCCATCCAACTATGTAATCCAAAGGCTTGACCGAGATTTGGCCCGAGGAGGGGGTATTGCCATTATTCATATGAGTGAATTTAAGGGCCGCATCACTACAAACCCTATACCCGACTGTGAAAGTATTTCTTTTGCGATCAGGGTATCCCATGTATGTACCTTTTCAGGTATTTTATTATATCGGCCACCAGGCCCACTTGCCCAATTCTGTCAGAATATGCCAGATATTGTAGCCAATCTTGCCAGTTCCCTGCCCAACTTCACATTAGAGGGATATTTTAATATGCATTTCTACGACACACAACTTACCACTACGTCAGAACAGGTTGATGGATTAGCGGCCTTTCAGCTCAACCAAAAAGTGGTTGGCCCAACCCACTCCAAAAACCACTTGCTGGTCCCCCTATTCTCCAACATCCAGAATCTTCTGGTTACTAAACCTATTCCACTGCCTTGGTTGGACCATTTTTTACTCCCATTCACCTGGGTTTTGCAGGACACTATTACACCAGCGGTTGGAACTAAAAAAGCTGGCCCGCACATGGTCAAAATTCCCGTTGGAATTATGGGTGACAGATTTAGAGAACTCCATACCAATATCTCGCCCAAACCCTATTATTGCAAATGACAATTTTAATAAATGGCTTGAGTCCTCACTCAACAATGTGCTTCCTAAAAAAGAGACCCACATAAAAATAGGAACCAATAGATACCCCTGGTATTCCCCAAAACTTCGGAAACTCAAACAAGCATGTAAAGTACTTGAAAGAAGACGGAGAAAGGATTTCTCACCAACTAATAAAGCGAAATACAGGGAAGCTACAAAACTTTACAAATCTGAAATAAAATCTGCTCAAGCCTGCTATTACCAAGATAAAATCGCATCAGCTGCAAACTCCCCTCGGGAAATTTTTCACATTGCAAAAATGCTCCTGACCCCCGCCCCCCCTCTCAGATAACGCTCAACTTAGTTGTGACCAAATTGCAGAATTGTTTTCTGCTAAGATAAAAAATATTTATATGTCCTTTCCTCAGACAATAGCCCAACAAATGGTACCACCAACAGACACAGTAAATGAACAGGACCTGTTGGAGGAATTCAACCCTTTGGATCTAACCTCTCTTTGGAGGATTTTGAGTCATCTAAAATCTGGCTCTCCTACAGATCCAGCCCCCCCTACCATCCTAAATAAGATCACTGAGACCCTATCTCTGGTCATACTAGATTTGATCAGTGCCTCTCTTCTGACTGGAATTGTGCCCCCCACTTTGGAAACAGGCGATGGTCAAAGCTCTTTTAAAAAAATCTAACTTGGACCCAGAGGAGTGGGCGAATTATCAACCAATATCTCTGCTGCCTGAAATAAGTAAAATAGCTGAGAAGCACGCGAATTCAGCTCTCTGCATTCCTGGAAAAGAGCAACTCTGTCCACCCTACGCAAACAGGATTCAGATCACAGCAGGGTACGGAGACCGCAGTCCTGTCGGCAGTAGAGGAATCTAGAAAAATCCTTGATGAAGGAGGCTGCGCTGCACTTATTCTGTTAAATCTCAGCGCAGCCTTCAACACGGTGAACCATTCCCTGATGATTCTCAGACTCAGGGATGTGGGAGTGACTGGAATAGCGCTGAAATGGCTGCAGTCCTTCCTAGAAAATAGATTCTTCACTGTTTTTGAAGATGGATTTGTTTCAAAGCAATTGCCCCTTACATGCGAGGTTCCTCAGGGATCTGCCTTAAGCTCCACCCTATTTAATATTTATATGAGCTCCTTGGCAGAAATAGTTACCCCGTTTGGAGTACAGATTATCACCTATGCCGACGACACTCAGTTGGTCGTATCCCTTAATAAACAGAATAACTCTGGACCTGGCATAGCTCCCTGCCTTGAAAAGGTCTCCAGATGGATGGATAGCTCATGTCTGAAGCTTAATGGGGCAAAGACTGAGCTTATGCTCCTTGGCAGCTCTATCCCTCCTAACATAGATCCATTCCGGCCCAACTGTGTGAGCCTATCCCTGCTCTGAAAAAGCATATTAAGAGCTTGGGTGTGTGGCTCGACTGCAACCTTGATTTTAAGGAACAAGCCCGCAAAGTAGCAGCCAGTTGCTATGGTCTCCTGAGGATGATCAGGAGGATCCTTCCCCTGTTACCTTTTGCGGTCAGAAGGCTACTAGTTAAGGCACTGATTCTGTCACTGCTCGATTATGTCAATGCTCTATACATAGGAGCTCCATACTCCACAACCAAATATTACAGACTGTGCAGAACTGCGCAGCTCGTCTACTCCTGAATATCCCTAATTGCCTTTCAGCTAAACCCGCTCTGGCCTCTTTGCACTGGCTCCCAATCCAGGAGAGAGTCCAGTTTAAGGCTATGTGCATTGCACATAAAGCACTTTCTGGAGAACTATCCCCAATGATTCGGTCTATGATTCATCCCTATCGGCTCAATAGAGCTTTGAGATCCGAAAATAAGCATCAGTTGTCAGTCCCAAAAATTAAACGAACACGGAGTTGAGGTTGCTTCTAATCGTACAATGTTGCTAAACTATGGAACCACCTCCCCCCTCATATTGGTCTACAGTCAAACTACTTGAATTTCCGTAAGCAATTGAAAACCTTCCTTTTCCCTTGATATGCCCTTAGGTAACCAGGCACTTTATAAATGCTACCTCATTCATTCATGGAAGTTTAAGAAATGGGACCGAGAACAGTCATTGAATGGATTTCTACTTTAATTTCAGAATATGTTTTGCTAATGATTTGGCAACAAATTAGCCGTAGGGCCCATAGGGTTCTATTTACGCTATAGAAGGATCGCTCCTGCTTCAGCACTCTAGATGTGTTTTGTTAAAGATAATACTGTTGCGTTTCTTTTGTTTTAGGTCTCGCCTGGACAGCGCATGCACAGTCTCTTCGAGACATGCTTTTTCTACTCTGTGGGCTTTCAGCATTGCCATCTCTTCTCCTTCGTCCTTCGTGTACCTTTCAAAATTACTTGCTTTTCCGTGGTGAACTGTTGACGTTTGTTTCTCCCTTTGGTGTTTTGTTCTCTCCCATTGAGACTGGCCCTATTACATGTATCCTTTCAAATCAAATTAAATTAGTCTTTATTTCGATATTTTCAGTCATTAAAGACACAATAAAACAGTACAATACAAAACATTGATTTTCATTAAAACATGCTGTAATATTACAAATAGTAAAAAGGTTGAGTTAAAAGTTCTTAAAATGTTAAAAAAAAAAAAAAAATCATTTGGCATTTAATGATATTGCACATATAATCCCTAGTATACATTTTGCAGCCTTAGGTATACAGATTTTCATAATCTCGACTGCTAATGGACACCGACATAGTGTACAAGTAAGACGCAAATTTAGTACAGATCCAAGACTCCCCAAATGACAGTATGTATAAACACTTAAGAATTATTAAAAAACAGGGTTGACATTCGTGGCACCTGATTTCTTCAAGTTATTCCTTCGAATGTCCCACATCCAGCTCAAAAAACGTAGCCATAGCTATTACTATATCTTCATGCAAATTTGTTTTCAATATGCGAAGTGCAATTTTGCTTGATCTTGTACCAAGATTGGAACACATCGGCTTTATCCATTTATCTCTGGGGGCACTTGTATGCTGGGCATACGAAAAATATGTGCATAATAGACTCATCCATCGTTTGGCATGAGGAACATTTGATATCTATTGCATTTTGCCATTTTAACATAAACGTTTTTATAGGGAGTGAGCCTACTCTAAACTGATGATACAATTTCCTATCATATGGTCTAGAAATAAAGTTCCAGTATGCTTCAAACCTTGTTTCAAACTTGTGCTCCAGAAAAATACCAGTAAGGGAAGTGTTTTGTATAGGTGACATGGACTTGATGTTACCCATATTCCAGTATGCTTCCTTATAATCTTTTTTTGATGGAAACAAACTACCTACTGGATTCTCCCACAGATGGCTAAGCCCCATATCAACCAGCATACACCTGATCTTTTGCAACCATTTAATTTTACATGACTAATCAATTTCTCTTACATATTTTAGCGCGTTTGCATAGGGTAACAGCTCTGTCGTAGTACAGAGCCTTCTCCAGTACGCTATAGGCCTACATCGAGCTATCTCCTCTAGTGCAGTACAACCCAAATTAAACAAGCATTTGCAATGCAATAGGTCTCGCCTGTGTGAGAGTTTGAGCTATTGTCATTGTAAATAACAATGCTTTCATTTATGTGTTTTGAAAACCTGTAAGCGGTCCGTAAACACGCAGTTTGTACTAATAGCTGGCAGTAAAAGAGGCGCAGTTACTGCCAGCCTTGCTTCTTGTAAGCAACGACTATAAGTACAAAGTGTGTGTTTACGCACTGCTTGCAGTTTTTCCAAACACATAAATAAAAGGCATTGTCATTTACAATGCCAATAGCTCAAACTCTCGCAAAGGCAAGACCTAGTGCATTGCAAATGCTTATTCTTAGAATTCTGGAGCTGTTAGCTTTGTTTAACTAGAATAATACAGGACTACAAGTCCCAGAACTTAAAAAAAATATGGACTGGAGCAGCACATCACACGGACCCGAGAAACTTGGCAGGTATGAACTGTCTGAGAATCAGAAATTTCAGAAGGTTGGAAATAAAAGTGAAGAATGTCCACGCGGTTCACTGCTACACAATGGCGCCTACTGCTGGCATGTTCTTTAGCTTGTTAGCACTCCAGGTAGGAACTCTTCGTTGCGCCCATAAAATAAAGTCATGAAGCACGCCCTGTTTCCTGTCATTCACATCAGTATCCAAAGCAACGCTTTGCCTGTCACAAGCTCGTCCCAAGGTTGTAACGGAAGCACTGATATAAGAGATCCCACAGACACAAAAGATAGACTACAAAGGATGGCTTGATTTATGCGTGAACATATGAGTTACACGGGGAATGAACATGTGAATTCGTATTACCCAAGTAGGACATTTCTCAGAAATTTGAAAGGCGAGTCATTTCTTATGGGAGTTAAGATGCGATTCTATTAATGTTGACAATGTTAAAGTTAAGAATGCTCATTAAAAAAACATAGTTTATATATACACAATACGTTATTATGCGTAAATCGTTGTTACAAATAAAAGAATCCGCAGAATTATTGGGCTTCTGTTTTAAGAAAAGCATATGTCTCTGTGGGTACTGTGAATGCTATTGTTTCAAGATGGATGTATAGATCGCGCAGGGCTGGTGGCGGTGAGCTCGGGTAGGAACTGTCAGATCTTGTCCTACTTTGCTGTCAATGACCTAGAAGTGGCCGGAGAGAGCAGACCTAAAAAGGCAGCACTGGAAAAGCGACAACGCGGGTCTTCCTCCTCCAGGTCACAACCAGGGTAGGAGGATGCGATTTGTATTCAGGCTAATAAGACAGGAACAGTCTTGGTACTGAGGGAAGGTGATGGCGGTAGTGATCAGCTGCCAGTAACTGGCAGACTGGGAGGGGAAGAGCGCCCCTGGCGGCCGCAGCCGGCAGCTCATCCTATCACTGCCGTTGCCTGCCCCAAAGTCAATGTTATCCATTTATTGTCACTGTTTAATCACCCCAATACTTTTTTTTGTATTCTCTCAAGTGCCCTTCACTGTATCACGTTCACCCACTCTTCTTACTATTCCACCTAAATGCAACATTTCACTTGTTTTCCTCTTGTTTGGTGTACAAAAATAATACATTTATGTAGTGTATAGTGCCACTCTAGCCACACGAAGCAGAACTCTATACAAAATGCAAGTGAAGACCCAGTCAACGTGAGGTTGATTGGGTATCTGGTTTCTAAGAGCGACAGTCGACGGTTACTGTATCATGATGCAATGTTCATTTAAAAGGCGTGTCTTAGTACTTTATAAAATAGTATTTTAGACAGTTGCTGACAAAATGCCCAGTTTAGAGCCCGGTGTGAGTTAAGAATGGGTATAAAAAGCAACCCAGAGCTGATTCTTTTACATAGTATCTCAGTTGTGCTTTTATGCACATTTTACACGTTCGAATAAAAAAATAAGACATACGCCTTGAACAGAATTTTCGTGTAAATGTTCTTAATAATGTTGGGGGTCTTTTGGCAGCAAGGTTAACAAATTGCAAACCTTTGGGTTGGAAGGAACAATGCAAATCCAAACAAGCGGCACTGAAAGCGATCGCGAAAGCGATCGCTATTGTAAAAAAAAACACGGCCGCGAGTGGCGCGCGCCACAGCGAACATGTTTTTTCCCTAATGGCTTGTGACAGATGCTTATACGCAACTCAACAGTCCTTGTTGTACCAGTTAGCTGACTTTTGAACTTCTCAACTGCTGGGTTTTTTAGTCAAAAAAACATGTTCGAGGCATATGAGCTGCAGATTACACACTTGTGCATAGATTGCCATCTGGTGTTGGGCCCGGATGTTTGCAGTTTGTTTTTCCTGTTGGAAAGTCTTTGGAAGTCACGAGGTCGGTGACTCCTCCTTTGGATCGTATTGCGCATGGGCTTCGGCTCCATCCTCAGATTGTTTTTTTCCGCCATCGGGCTCGGATGTAATCTTCGCGCTCCGGTTCCGAACAGCTTCCAGTTCGACGATCGATGCGCAATCCTCACCCCAAATCGCGGTATTGTTTCGATCGCGATCTCCCCACTCGACGCGTCTTCTCATCGGCACAGACCTCTGGTTCCGGTCGTCAACGGCGGCCTTCGGGCCTCTCCAAGCTCCGGTCCTGGCTAATGGAAAGGACTCCATTTAAAAAGTGCCCTCGATGTGGGTCCAAATTTCCCCACACCGATCTCCTCGAGGTATGTAATCTCTGCCTCTCCCCTGAACACGAGGCTCGAGACTGTCCGGCATGTAAGTCCTTCCGGTCCAAAAAGACTATTTGGGACCGAAGAGCCAGAAGAACCATGGCACACTCCTCGACCACGATTCCGGATGACATCTTCGGAGAAGGGCTCGACGCTCCAGAACAGCATTATACCGACGAGGGCCTCGTCAGCGCTTCCGAAGCCGACGACTCAGATGTGGAGGACACACCCTTGCCTGCACCAAAAAAGGCTCCAGTCACGCCTTCGCCTCCGGGCCTAGGCAAGACCAAGGACACTGCTTCCAACACCGCACCTTCGGGCCCGGTAAAAAAGCCAAGCAAGCCTTCCGGCAGCTCGGGCTCGAGCCAGCCTACCGTCAGTGCCGATAAACACGCTTCGGCACTGAAAAAGAAACCGGTCTCCATCTCGACACCGAGCCCCGCACCGAAGCACTCGGGGTCGAAACCCAGCTCTTCGGTACCGACACCACCTTCGGTACTGACCAAAGCACACAAGGCCACCGGCACCGACACTTCGAAGCCGAAACCCATCTCGGCGCCGACCAAGCGACCGGAGGTTCCCAAACCGGGTTCCAAACAACGAACCGGCACAGAAAAGACTAATAAGCCAACTGCCCCGGCGCCTCTGGCGCCGACGGACCGACCAACCTCACCAGACCTATTTACACCGGATCCCTTGCAAAAAACACTCACCAAGGATCCAAAAACTGGACATTTGACACTCTCTACCAAAAAGAGACATTTGGAGAAACCTGCTCCACCTCCACCTCCAAAGAGGAAGGACTCTGCTACCTCTCCGTTCAGAATACCTTCTCCACCTCCTCCACCTTCCCCACCTCCACCCCCCGCCTTCTCCACCCCAACCTCAACGTTCTCCGACCCCTTCTCCAGGCAATGATGATCAGGGGGACCCATATGATGACATAGGCGATGTGCCCCAGGACCTACCCACAGGGGACCCCACCCCTACAGGATCCCCAGACCCATGGGACGATTACAATATACCTGATATCCCCAACGTCCCACAAGACGATCTTTACCCTTCCAGACCATCACCACCGGAAGACTCATTGGGGTTCAACCATTTACTGCAAAGGGCGGCACACTATCACGGGGTAGACTTGCATACCGACCCCGTGGAGGAAGATTTCCTCCTTGACACATTCGACACCACACATAGGTCCACCTCCATATTGCCTATGCTCAAAGGAGTGGTAAAGCATGCGCCAGAAGTTTTTAAGGACCCAGTTAGGGCCAGGGTCATTAACCCGCGCATCGAGAAAGAATACAAATCTGCCCCCACGGATCCCTCCTACATCAGAGGGCCAGCGCCACTAGATTCTCTAGTGGTATCCACCGCACGTAAAAGGGCAAACTCCCAGGCGTCAGGCGAAGCACCACCACCTGACAAAGAGTCAAAACTACTGGACGCATCAGGAAAGCGTACTGCATCACAAGCGGCCAATATATGGCGTATCGCCAATACTCAAGCACTATTGGCCAGAAATGACAGGGCACATTATGATGAGTTAGAAAGCATAATGCACCACCTCCCTGAAAAATATAAAGCTAGGGCCAACGAACTAATTCAGGAGGGTAAAACTATTACTAATACCTCCATACGTTGTGCCCTAGATGCAGCAGACACAGCTTCCAGGGCCATCAATACCAGCGTCGTCCTCCGTCGCCATGCTTGGCTAAGAATATCAGGGTTTAAACCGGAGGTATAAGCCTCCATCCTTAACCATCCGTTTGACCAAGAACATCTATTTGGCCCAAAAGTGGATGAGGCCCTAGAAAAAATGAAAAAGGATACTGATACGGCAAAATCCATGGGAGCCTTCCAGTCACACCCTCCTAGACGCTCCTTTCGCCGCTCTTCCTTTCGAAGTACATCTAGAGGCTACTCCTCAGAGACCGCATCCACTTCATATAAATACCCTACTCAGTCCACCTTCACAAGGGGTTATCAAAGAGGCGGCTATAGGGGTAACAATAACAAGGGCAGAGGCAAAACAAACACCACCCGCTCTGCCACACCGCCTACACAATGACTCCCTCCCCCCCCCCCCCCCCCTCCCCCCCCCCCTCCATCCCTCCAGACCATTCCACTCCGGTCGGGGGCAGACTCCAACATTTCCTTCCTGTCTGGGCTACCATCACCTCAGACAAATGGGTCACACAAATAATTTGGTCAAGCTACTGCCTAGAACTAATATCTACCCCCCCCAAACATTCCACCCAGACAACGCCCAATGTCACAAGAACATCTAATACTCCTAAAGCTGGGGGTAATCACCCTCCTACAGAAACAGGCAATAGAACACGTTCCTACCAACCAACAAAATATGGGAGTCTACTCCCTATATTTTCTCATACCGAAAAGAGACGAGACTCTTCGAGCCATCCTAGATCTCCGGCCCCTAAACACATACATACACTCAGACCATTTTCATATGGTGACGCTTCAGCAGGTACTTCCGCTCCTCTCCCAAAACGACTTCCTGACCACTTTAGACCTAAAAGACGCTTATTTCCACATTCCAGTGCACAAAGCTCACAGGAAGTACCTCAGATTTGTAGTGGACGGACAACACTACCAATTCAAAGTGCTCCCGTTCGGAGTCACAACAGCGCACGCGTATTCACCAAGTGCCTAGCAGTGGTGGCAGCACATTTGCGAAGACAGCACATTCACGTCTTCCCATACTTAGACGACTGGCTGATAAAAGCCAGGTCATACAATCAGTGTGTACAACACACGTCCACCACTATTCAGCTACTCCACCAACTGGGCTTCACAGTAAACCAGGAGAAGTCCCATCTACAACCATCCCACATAAAACAATACCTCGGTGTACCATAGACACCTCAACAGCGCTAGCCTACCCCAATCCTGCCAGGATTGCAAGCATTCAGGCTCTACGCACAAAATTCATAGCACAACACTCCCTTCCAGCTTGAGTGTTTATGCAACTAATAGGGATGATGGCCTCTTGCATCTTCATAGTACCTCACGCAAGACTCCAGATGCGTTCTCTCCAAGAGTGCTTAGCGCGACAATGGAACCAGGCCCAGGGTCAATTAACAGATCTGGTGTTAGTAGACGGTCGCACCCATCGCTCTCTGCAGTGGTGGAACACCACAAACCTTTCCAAAGGTCGACCGTTCCTGGACCCGGTTCCTCAAATAGTACTGACAACGGACGCATCGCTCTCCGGCTGGGGAGCTCATCTATTACCATGCAGGGCAAATGGACACCTCAACAAAAGTTACTCCAAGTCCACCATCTGGAGTTACTAGCAATCTTCTTAGCCCTAAAAACTTTTCAAACCCAGATTTCAGGCAAGGCAGTCCTGTCCGCACAGACAACATGACAGCCATGTATTATATTCAAAAACAAGGCGGCACACACACTCCACAACTCTCTCAACTAGCACAGAGAATATGGAGATGGGCCATACCCCAGAAAATCTTTCTCCTAGCTCAGCATGTCCCAGGAGTCCACAACACAGTGGCAGATCTGCTCAGCAGACAGACACAACAGATCCACGAGTGGGAGCTTCACCCGCAAGTTCTTCACCCGTACTTTCAAATGTGGGGACATCCACAGATATACCTCTTCGCCACCCACAAAAACGCCAAATGCTCAAGCTTCGCCGCCAGATACCCACACCCATTGTCCAAAGGAAATGCAATATGGATGAACTGGTCAGGCAGATTTGCGTACGCTTTTCCGCCTCTCCCACTCATTCCACTAGTGGTGCGCAAACTACAACAACACTCCCTCACACTAATCCTAGTAGCTCCAACGTGGGCCAGACAACCGTGGATACCACACTGCTGGAACTATCTGTAGTACCGCACCAAAAACTACACCTCTCTCCACGCCTCTTAACCCAGAACCATGGAGAGATCAGACATCCGGATCCAGCTCAGCTCAACCTTGCGATCTGGCTCCTGAAATCCTAGAATTCGGGTACCTAATTCTTCCTCCTGACTGTATGAACGTCATCAGAGAAGCTAGAGACCTACCAATAGAGCGTGCTACGCTGCCAAGTGGAAACGTTTTGTTGTTTATTGCCATAACACCATCAATCCACTGGACGTGTCCATTCAACACATCATAGGCTACTTACTCCACCTACAAAAGTGCAATCTAGCCTATACGTCCATTCGACTACACCTTGCAGCTATTGCAGCTTACCTACAAAACAGGCAACATCTATCACTCTTCAGAGTACCTGCCATTAAAGCCTTCATGGAAGGCCTTAAAAGAATAATTCCCCCCAGAGTGCCACCCTCACCTGTGTGGAACTTAAATATCGTTCTCACAAGGCTAATGGGGCCTCCCTTCGAACCTCTACACAAATGCGAACTACAATTCCTAACATGGAAAACCGCTTTTCTTGTAGCCATCACTTCCCTTAGAAGGGTCAGTGAGATACAAGCACTTACCATTCAAGAACCTTTTCTCCAAATGCATCATAACAAGGTTGTTCTCCGTACCAACCCAAAATTCCTCCCTAAAGTCATTTCTCCTTTTCACCTAAACCAATCAGTAGAACTACCAGTATTTTTCTCGCAACTACAGACTGTTGCAGAAAGGGCTCTTCACACACTAGATGTCAAACGAGCCTTACTCTACTACATCCAGAGAACACAACCTTTCCGTAAGACCAAACAACTGTTTGTCTCCTTCTCTCCACCACACAAAAACAACCCCATCTGAAAATCAGGGATAGCTAGGTGGATTGTAAAATGCATTCAAATCTGCTACCACAAAGCAAAGCGAACGCTATCCATTCCCCCTAAAGCCCATTCTACACGAAAAATAGGGGCTTCCATGGCATTCTTAGGGAACATCCCATTAGATGATATCTGCAAAGCAGCTACATGGTCAACACCGCACACTTTCACTAAACACTATTGTGTGGATGTGCAAACTAAGCAACAAGCTAGTGTGGGCCAGGCTATACTCAAAACATTATTTCAAACCACTGCAACAGATATGGGTGGTCTCCGCTAGGGTTGGGAACTGCTATATAATCTATGGACAAGTGTGTAATCTGCAGCTCATATGCCTCGAACGGAATATGCTACTTACCAGTATGCATCTGTTCTTGGCATGTAGAGCTGCAGATCTATTTGGGAAAAAGGGGGTGGTGATGGACAGAGTTTCTGAATGATGCAGAATACTCTTACCAAGTCAAGAGATCATGGTTTTAATCCATCACCGTTTTTTAGCTCACTGCACCATCCCAGCTCAGAACCTGCAGATCTACACACGCCCACCCGCCTCCCCGGCTACCTGTATCTGTTCCAGTCTATCTTATTTAGATAGCACACACATGGGCATCTTCACTATTATTACTACGCTCCATCTTTCCCTGCTGGCGAAAAACAATCTGAGGATGGAGCCGAAGCCCATGCGCAATACGATCCAAAGGAGGAGTCACCGACCTTGTGACTTCCAAAGACTTTCCAACAGGAAAAACAAACTGCAAACATCCGGGCCCAACACCAGATGGCGATCTATGCACAAGTGTGTAGATCTGCAGCTCTACATGCCAAGAACAGATGCATACTGGTAAGTAGGATATTCCTTTAAGCATTGCCAAAAGCTCTTCATGTGCCTTTAAAATCATTTCTCTTCTGGCCATTTATTTTGGTTTCGTCACACTTTTTTTTCGTTTGCCTTGGCTCGTGTTTTCTGATTGTTGTCTTATTTGACTGTTTGAACCAAACCATCTTATGCGACAGCATTTTTATCTTTTAAACACAGTGTCTGTAGATATACTTTTAAATTCACATGTTAATGATTTGTTTTTTTCAATGATTTTATTTGTATGTTTACTGTAAAAGGAGTCTTTGTTATATTTATCCCATTTATTTGTGCCCACTTATATTGTGTGAGTGGTTTTGCTTTCAGGACAAAACACGCTCAGGCAACTGCATCTTGTTTTAACAATCAGAATTCTAGTAACATTTGTTTGAGTGTGAGTGTACAGGGCGCCAGGTTTCATTTTTACAGCGATTTCTGCTGGAAACCGGAGAGTTCATAGTGTGCAACACAAGCTGCTGACTGCATTTTAAGTCTTGCTCAAGCGAGGGTGCAGTTAATGAGTTGGGAGCGATATTCGGAACCGCAGAAGTGCCTTGTCACCCCATTTCTCATTCTCTGATGGTGTTGCCGCAGCCATGTGACCTTTGCTCAACGTGCCCCGTGAATACATGTATGAAACACGCTTGTTAAAAAAATATATACATATGCTGTCTGGGCTGCAACCAAACCTCATAGGCGGTAGAGCTATTGCACGCTGCAAGGGTAGGGCATTTGATGTGACCTCTCGATGGGAACGGCCGTTCTTTGCCTCCCTGCAAGGACCCCTGCCCTTCAGTGCTTGTGTAAACTGGAAGTACTTTACGTTTAGGATTGACTGTCTTGGACAATGCTTCTTAAAATTAGCTTTAAATGTTTACATCCTTGGGACAATAATCAAAGTTTAGTATTTTGCCTTTTGTAGTACCTTACTCATGTTGGCTGGCCGTGTGCAGCCACATTTGCTTCTTTCCATGGAAGACTGTTAGAAGCTCCTTAAGCGGTTTTATTGCCTCATTAATCAAACCGGTGTCCCAACCCGTCTTATCTAAAAGTAATGCAAACATTCTGATCTGTTCAGAGAAAGAAGGCACAGAAACACTTGTATAACGGTATGCGATTTTATGCTATTCCAGAGCAGTTCAGTGGGTTGATGTGAAAAAGAGTGCCTGAGAACGCTGGGTATTTAGATAGTCACCAGTTCATCTGACCTCCTTAGGATGCCGTGTCTTATCTTTAATGCTGATTTTGCTCAAGTATGCCCCTAAACCCTTGTATTATTGACAGCTTTCGAATTGCACTTAAGACAGGGGAATAAATACATAACACTTTGTTGCGTTCAGTTCTGGGTCCTCTGACCCCTGCAGCCATTGAGGACACCAGGGGACTCTGTCTCCCACACCACAAAGTGCCAGGAAGCCCAGCTGCAGGCAGTGACCAGGAGAAGACGGGGCCTTCTCTCCCCACATGCCTAATAGTACTTCTGCCCTCCCGCAGCACGTGCTTTGTTGCTTCCAATTCTGGGTCTTCTGACTCCTGCAGCCATCAAGGACACCATACCGTAAAGTACCGGGTGGAGCAGCTACTGCATTCCCGCAGCATGGAACGTGTGTGGGATGTGCTTGGGCAAAGCACAGTGCAAGGACAGGCTTGTCCGATCCTGAAAGGGACTGGGTTGGGCCACCCCTCTAAGGATTTTAATTTTGGACACTAAAGGTACTGTGTGTGTTCACTTTTATTTGTCTACAATTTGGAAATGGATCAAAACAATGGCCATCCAGGGACCCTAGTTGGCTCCACGATGAGTTCTTGACATCCTAAGCATAGCGAGGGAGAAGAGAAAGGCTGCTGCAGGCGGGACCTGCGAGGTGGTAAAGAAAGTTAAAAAGGCGTTGAAACACACTGGGGGGAATTTGGGGCTTGATCGAATAGCCAGTATTCTCGTTGAAAGTGAGGAGATCCTAACTCCACCAGCTGCTGGCCAGCCCCACAGCCCTAGGTGCTCCCCAGTAAGCACTGGCTCCACCAAGCAAAAATGAATTCCACAGATGTTTATAAAATCTCTCACTAGGGCACAGTTGCCTGGTACTCCCCCATTAGTTAGTTCAAACGACTTCAGGCCAGGTGCCTTGCCCGAGCATGGTCTCTGCGATCAGGTTTTTACATGTAGCAACCGGTTTTTACCCCTCCACAGCCCAGATATTATTCCTCCGTATACTGAGGTTCGGGCGGAAGAGGGGGATTCTTCAACTTAAGCAACCAGGCCTCTCCCCCTCCAACTAGATACACATGTGTGCATTAGTGGTCTAAGAGCAGAAATTAATGCCCTTATGTCCATGCTTAGTGATCTTACTGAAATGGTTAAACAGCTATTAGCGGGGCGAGAGGGGTCTGGTTTGCTTACTAATGTAGTGTCCATCCTGTCTGGGAAACCCACTGTCGAAACTCCTGATCCACTTCCAACTATTGAGGCTTCAAATATTACCTCTGCTCCCCCCAGATCATTGTTTGATAGTCGCTAGAAGACCTGCTACTATTGTTTCTGGTAGGAGGCATTTGTGAATTTATAATGAGCCAATTTAAGCTGATGCAAGCCACCCTTTTCTAAGAGGAACTGGTTATCGCGATGCAACACTTTCTAGAAGTGTCCTCAGGGAACAGTTTATAGTGCAGGAGTCTACAGCTTCCTTCGCCCCTCGTAAAATCTATATGATGTGCCGAAAATCTCTTCATACCCCGGGCATGAGGGGATGGATTCCCTTACGAATAAAGTGATCCATTGAATCTGCCATGTAAGAGGCTGCAGGTCTGTGATAAGGGAAGATAGCTTGAGGGCACGAAGATGCTTGTCCCCTAACAGTTCCCCCGACCGTATTGAATTACTTATGGTGGATGGGTCCTGACTGACAGTCTGGTGGCATTGGACGTAAGGACCAGTCCTCCAGCAGGGCGCAAAGTGATGAAAAGCTCCAGTTCATTAACTAGGCACTGCTGTTATGCATGTTAGAGATTGCTGCCCCGACCACAGAGCCTGTAGGGTTGTATGCAGTTTCAGATGCACACTCCTGCTTTTTCGAACAGTTGGCTTCTCAATTCACTGTGTCAGCGTTCAAGACCAACCAAAGACCCACTTAAAGGGAATCCAACTCTTGGTTCAATTGGGAGTGCCGGCAGCTAATAACTCAATTATCCCAGGCTGTTAAATCTAGGTATATGGCGCTCAAAAGAACTCATAGGACCTCTTACAAGCATACCCAGGTAAAGGCAAAACGGGAATGGGCAGCTTATCAAGGAAGCTTGTGACTGCCAAGATACCAAAAGGTTTGGTCTTTGGTTGTGTGGGGGGATCGTTGTGGGGCGACTCCTGGAAAACCATATTTCTGTTTCTGTTCGGTACGATCATTTTAATTCCCTTTACTCTGATGATAGCCAGACTTATGTCCTTCAGCAGTCTCACTTACACTAACTCAGGCTGTAGATAAGGACTTTTTTTACCCTGAGTGACATCCAGGCATCTATTGAGATAATTGTTTGAGCTAAAGCCCCATGTTCTGATGGTATTCCTGGTGACCTCTTTTAACATGAGGGTTAACTGGTCACAGTACATTTTGCTATTGTCAAACACCATAGCAGGGGGTCCTCCAAACCCTGTTTCCTGGAAGGGTGCAGAGTTGATTTCTGTATTTAAGAAGGGTGGCAGGGGCCAACCTTGCAACTACAGGCCCATTAGCTTCCTTTATTCTATCCAAAAAGTGTTTTGTTGTGCCTTCTTAGCCAAGATCCAGGAGTCGGTAAGCGACAACAACGTTTTAACATCCTACCAAGCTGGCTTTAGACAGAAGACCGGCACAATTGATCAGGTGTTTTAATTTCTTCTTTTATTTTCGAAAAACGTTGTCTTTGGTAAAGGAAACTTGTATGTTGCCTTTATTGATTTAAAGTTCGCTTTTGATTTGGTTAGAAGATGCAAGTTATGGGATGGCCTGAGCGAAATGGGGATGCCTAAGGAGATTCTATCTTTAATTGTTCGTCTCCATGAGGCTAATTTTGTTATAGTGCGTTGGGGGGGGGGCCGATGGGGGGGCCGATGGGGGGGGAACTAAGGCCAGCTCACTGACCCAATTGACGTCAACAGGGGAGTTCGCCAAGGGTTTGTATGTGCATCAATTCTTTTTTCCCTTTATCTTAACAATGTAGCCAAATTCTTGTCTCTCTATCCTGCAGATGCTTCCAGGGGGAGAAAAAATGGTGACTCTATTATTTGAAGATGATACCCTGCTAGTATCTAAAATGCCAGGGCGTCTTCAGACACTACTTAATCAATTCAAGGATTACTGCGATTTGCTTGGCCTTGAGATCAACACGTTGAAGACTAAATATATGTCGATAGACTCCATAAGTCCTATAGGGGAGGCCTACCCTAGGCGGCGTTTTACTAGTGATGGTAAATACTTTATCTGGTTATAAAATTATCTGACGTCATGGAAACCACACGTGACCAAGATGTCCTTGAAGCACAGGCAAATTGTTGGTGCACTTTATGAAGGAACATCATACATTGACCAGTAAACAAGTTGTAGCTGCCCTTCACATTTACGATTTGAAAGCTGCAAACACCGCCCTTTTTGGGGCTGAAATGTGGAGTTCACTAAAATAAAAGATGTCTAGAACCTAACATACGTTTCTGAGGAGTATTGTTCTTTTGCCCCCAAGCACTCCACTGCTCCCATTAAAACTGGATATCGGCAGGAAATCCATTGCCCATATGGCCAAGATACATCCCTTTTTATTCTGGAGGAGAATAAGGTCTTCACCTTAACAGCTTCCCATGCCAGTGCACTAATGGAAGTTTTTACTCTAGATACGTTTAATAAGATTGCTTGGATAAGACAATGTAAAGAATTTGTTGTCTGCCGTTGGGTTGTGAGAAACTTGTGACATCTCTATTCCTGCCTCGCTCCCTTCCAAAGATTTGGTGAAATCACGCTACTGGGAGTGGGTGGCACAAACAGATTAGTAATTCTGCCTGTGGGAGGCTTACTAGTGAGTACTTGGATTTCAAATCAGTTTGCACACTGGAACACTATCTAAATATCCAGGTACCGAAGCTTTACATCCAGTTTAGGATTGGCACCCTCCCATTGGAACCTTTACCAGTGGTTGGCACCACATTCTGCTGTCACCTTGTTTATGCTATTGCTGCAAAATTGCTGCTGAATCTATTGCCCATATAGTCTTCGCCTGACTTAAAGCATTAAACCAATTTGTAAGCTACTGGGTACACGCAACCATCAATCATCGTCACGCATATTAAGATCAGACGCTAGACCCTAATTTGCTTGTACTGTTGCCAAATTTCTAGAATCTATGTGGGGCATTCGGAGGAAAACCCAAAAGTTATAACATACTAATTTTAAATTGCAGTTGCTAATTGCTTGTATACAGATTTCTCATTTTCTAGCCAGTACTTGTACAAGTTTTTTTTTTTATCCCAGCTTGGATTTTAGAATTGTTTCCATTGTCTTGTATTACAGAATTTAATTATCTGCGACATGAGAGCAATAGTTTTATGCACTTTGAGCACTGTTCATGTGTTAATTATTTATGGCTTTTAATTTGCTGCTTGGCTAAATGATGATGCAGAAACTATTATGTCATGAATGGCGAAATAAAGTCATTAAATACTAATTATATTTTTGTTGTTGTGGTAATTAATTTAAGATATTACTTCGGCAGACCATGATTATTCTTTAGTTACGATACTGCAAGGAGTATGATATATATTTTCACAAAACATGTAAATTATTGCAAAGGATACCTCATTATCTTAACATAGAATTGAGAGTGGGGGTAGCATCTATCAAGGAAACTGCTTCAAGATGACCACACACAGAATGTAATAGTGCTGTTGACTTGCATTAAAGCACTTGTTCCTTTTCTCTTCCTCCCACCGTCTTGCTTTCCACTCTTGCTGTTGGCACAAATTGTTTACAAAGCATAAGCACTTTTTCATACTTAGGGGTTACGTTTGATACAGCAGACTCTTGGGCTCCCAGCATTGCACAGCGCAGGGTGCAGCTATCCAGGCAGTAGGCTCCCTTTTTCGTTCTACCTCGACCTCTGGGGAGCAAGGCTGTTCTTCTTCTGCTTCAGATTTATGCAACTCAGTGTGTTCCCATTGCGAAATATCGGGCATTATATGGGGCCAAACTATAGGGTATTCCAAATTGTGAAGCTTTTCAGGTGGAGGAAGATAGATTTTTCAGAAAATCCCTCTCTTAGCCTCTCATTTTATTTTTCATGAGGAGTTTGGTTGAACCTACTTGGGTGGTAGTCTTAGTGTATGCCCTCTTCAGTTATGGTTAGCCATCTGCAGAACAGGAGGCGTCCTTAACAAGAGATATTAGTGATGCTTGCCTTACATTGCGATAAAGGCCTCTCCATTCCCTGGATAGCTTACCTAAAGAAAATGTTCCTAGAGAACTGGCTGCTTCATGCATTTTCTATGCCTAGCTGTAGCAGTAGCATAAAAAAAAATATGTGCAATTGCTACTTTTTAACCAAGCCCTATTCTTAGGATTACTGCTAAAACGTTTAAGCCCACTGTTGCAGTTTACCTGAGCTTGAGCACAGGTAGTCTATCGACTAATTACCTTTTTAGTGCACTGTTATGGATTCTGTTTGCACCAGGAAACAAACGTCATTCAGTTCAAGATCGATGATGCCTCTCACAGATTTATTTTGAAATATATTTTATTGAGATTTTACAGTACCAATCGGCATATGCCTAGAATAATCCGCTTGGCAACAAAGTTTCAAAGAGATAGCGACATTAGAAATATCAATGGGTACTGTCTGTATACACAACATAAGAAAACAAACCAAGAACTGCACGCAGACATCCCCGCACCCCCTACAAAGGCAAGTAAAATTCAAGATTCACATAAGACCAAGATGGGGAAACAGCATATTGTACCTGTGAGTCCACAAATTACACAGGAGACCATTCCTATAGGGATTGCGAGGGAAGAGGAGGAAGATCTCTCCCAGATTTTAATACCTTTTTTGTCAGCCACTTCATACCTCCATCAGTTATCTGAGGCCTATCTTGTAGAAGCTTTAGAACAGAATCTTTACAGTGTAAAACTGTGAGATTGAGCACAAGTGGGTTTTGTTTACATTTCAATATAACAAATTTAAAAATGTTAAGGTTGTTTTAGATCTGTGTTTTATGTTCGTAATATACCTATTGACATTAATATTCTCCAACATAGTACAGTCCAGTTATACCAGCTGAAGTTTCTTCCAAACAATGTCCTAGATTTGGGAGATCAGGTGCCATGATGTTTGGGCATCTAGTATCATCTGCAGTCTTAAATTATAGTTTAGTTACAGCAACAGTTTGAAACCCTGTGACAAGGTTATTTCTTTAATAAATACATGTAACTTTGCAGCTGCTGAGGCACCTTACTCTTTACTGATGAGACCATAAAGTGCCAGGGGTTATATCTAGTTTTACTTTAGATGCATTTCCTATGGCACAGGTGTACTGGCTCTTATATTGACTTTTCAGGCTATGAGTGGGTGCCTCTGTGTCTTTTAATACATACATGAGTGATGGGATCTAATGTATGGCAAAAACTAATATGTCACCCATAACAGTTTGTTGGACTCTAGCCCACCTGAAGATGGACCACAGCTGTGCAAGATTTACCCTTATTGTAAAAGAAGGCCGGTAGGGACTGGTATCATGTTTTTAAATGCCCTAAACTGATTTATATTTGGCTAGGAATATGTAAAGATCTTAACAGGGCCCTGTGGGTATGTTTATCCTAATGCCAGTATGATCTTGCTTGAATTGGATCAAAAATAACTTCTGCTTAATCATTTACAAGTTTTGACTTTTAGGTCTCTGTGATTGCTTTGCCAATGATATTACAGCAATGGAAAGCCGTAAAGTCTTCTTTATTGAACAAATGACAAGAACCTAGTTGGTTTTAAATAGTGCGGGACATGAATGGGGTTATAAATAGGGATTGTGGCAATATATGTGTGAGTAGAATATGTTACACTTATCTAAAAGAAACACGTTAGTTATAGCTTCCTTATCTTAGCATTACCCCCAGGCTTCAGACTGAATCCGGAAAGTTTTTTCATCAGCAGTACCTCTGCACGTCGGAAGGTAGCGTCGGCCGGCTCCGCGTCTGTAGGAAGGTGGATATCTGACTATGGTTACCCCCAAATTTTTGCCTAGTGTCTAGCTGGTTGTTCGACTTAGTAGGCCTGAGATCCTGCCATTCAGGGTCTCAGCCTGTCTGCTCTCACTCTAAAATTTACACTATGCACCCTAGGTGCATAACCAATTGGAAGTGGATCACCCTGTGAGCCCCTGTACCAGTGTACACTAGGTACCCAGGGCATTGGTGTATCTAAGGCCTGCCAGGGGCTGAAGCATGTATTATGCCACCCCAGGCTTGGCCTAACAAATTTGACACAACTGGCTGATCACTCAGCTGGGGTAAGTTGGTGTAACCACCTCTTACTTAGGTGTAGTATACCTATACCTAACCTTAAATGGGACACATGTTAACCTATAAGTCACTCATATGGCAGGCCTTAACAATCCTGAAGGCAGAGTGCTTGGTTCCATGTGAGATGGTGCTCTGGCATGAGCTGAGCCTGTCTGCAGTGGTCGGAACCACTTCCTTCTACTGTTTCCAGATATCGTCATACCATATACTCTTAAGTGCATTATGAACCTCGCGGTTAAATGCTATCTTTGGTTTGGCTTTATCAAAACATGTCGAGTAAGGTGTCATACGAATTGGAATACTAACCCCTCGCCAATTCTGGCGACGGGGTTAGCATTCCACCCTTCTAGAGGGACACGACATGTACAGTACCTGAAACCCGGGTAAAATCAGACATAGCCTCAGCTCCACAAAATGGATGCTGCCACCACAGACACAAATCTGCCCTCCTACTGCTGGGAGTCCTTCCAGCTTGGGAGGTGTGGACAAAGGGTTTCCTGCCAGGGGAGGTGCGTGCACCACCCCAGACAGGATTTTGTGTATTGGTCAGGTAGGGCTTGAAAGAAACCAGACATGCCTGAGGCTCACAAGGAGCCTCGGTGCATATGCCAGTCCAAACCGGTCCTGGGGCACACCAGTCCCGGGCCTGGGGCGAGCTGGACAAAGGTTTGGGGGTGTAACCACCCCCCTTCCTGGTCCCACCCTTAGGGAGGGACCTAGCAGGTAGTCCGGCCCCTAGAAACCGCTTAAAGGTAGGAGCTGTGTCCTAAGACTTCAGACATCCTGGAATCAACTTGAAACTAAGAAGAAGACGGGAACTTCGACGCTCTGCCGCACAGAGGACTGAAGCCAATCTCCCCTGTGGTCAGGGAGTGACCACCTTGCTAACGCAAGCACCATCCAGCGAATCAACGTCTGCTTTGCCGCCGCCTCCTGCCCGAGCCCAGAGACTGACAAGACCTGGACCTCCAGACCTCTCACCGCCCGATCCACAGTCCCTGAAAAGAGGAGACCCGTGGAGGCACCGAGACACGTGGAGCCAGCCATCTTGAAACGACCACGACAAGCTGACAAGTGCAACAACCGAGGCTCCCTCCAAGTTGTGTTTTGGGATCTGAGAAGCCCAACATCCGAGCAGCATCTGCACCAAAGGTGAGCCCTCCAGCATCTCCACGATCTGCGTGGGGCCCTTCTGCATTTTGCCACTCAACGCGCCTAACCGGTTGCTGGCCCGCTGGCTAGTGGCCATCTTGGCGACGAACTTCACGAAATACACCGCTGGTCTGGTTGCTCCAGACTGGCCCTTGCTCCCCTCCAAAGGAGCAGTACCTCTGACCTTGCTGGTCAGAACCAACAGCTTATTTCATATCCTACAACAATTGCTTTTGCCAAGGCTTGTTTGCTTCGATCAAGTCGCCGACACCGCCGACAGCGAGAGCCTGCGTGGGACAGCTCGTGACCCGACTCCTGGACGTCGTCGACCTTCAGGGACCATGTGGCTGCAGAGACAAGCTACACCTTCCTTCCTGTTTGCACCCGACATCGCCTGGTACCCACCTGGTGCCACGCTGGTCACTGGCTAGTGACTGTGAACACTGTCCCCTCTGCTTACAGGTCTTCAACATCTCCGATCCACTCTTGGATCCACCGCATCTCTTCCGGGGCGACCGCCTGCAGCATCTTTATCTACAGGCTCCATTGAACAGATAGAAGAAACCCGACGCACTTCGACGCCTATGCACCCGCTTCCTGTGGGTGAGGTAAAGCTGGCACTCCGGTGCCCAAGTGTTGAGAATCATCTCTAGTGTCTGTGTTTCCAATCTTAAGTTCATAGTCCATCCGGAAGATCCTTTTTGCAGTAACTTTGTACTTTTTACGCACCCATTGAAAACCTATGGGAGCTCGCGTGTGACTATTTGCTCTGCACACGCAACCCGTGGACCTCCTGGTCACTAACTGAAGTTAGCTCCTTGTAGGCCCAGCGATTCTAGAGGCCCTAGGCCTTTTCCCTTTTCTGTTCGTGGTACTTGTACCACTATTTTAGTATATGGTTTGAGCGGCCACCAGGGCCTATCCATATAAAGTGCAACTTCTGTGTATTCTTCTGTAATCTTGTTTGACGATTTGTGCTCCTGTGCTCATAAAGAGACTAGGGGTTACTTTGAGAAATAAATACATATATATTTTGAATATATATCTGTGTGGTGTCCTTTCATTGGTATAAAAGGGGGTTGCATTTACTAAAACAGCTTGCTTAACACGCTTCACGAGTTTAGCCTCAAAGACTGCTTAGCCTACGCTACCACTAGGGCAGCTAGTCCGAAAAGGTTGACTTACAACCACACCATAAGGGTTGCTTGGCATGGTACAAGGTGGTCACTTTAACTAGTGAACATCATATACCAGGCCAACTTCTCACATTGGTGAGCAGCGGTTGGATTTGAGCTTGCTGTGTTTTACCATTGTAATCTCTTGGTTACCAATTGAAAGATCACATAGGTACCTGTAGGTACATATAAAACAAGATTAGATATACTTAAGTTCTACTGAACTTAGTTGTTGTAGAGCAAAGGGAGTAGCACACCCTGACTACAACTACTAGATAGGTTTAGTAGGTAAACCCAAGTGTAGGTAGATTGCAACACATCCACCCACACTTAAGAGCAATGGCGGGGGCAGAGGGGTCCACTGTACCCATCTCTGTTGAGAGTGACCCCAAGAGGGCACCATCCATCTTTGCTACCCTAAATCAGAATGAGCTCAGACATTTGGCAACTCTTAGAGGCCTTAAACAGCCCAAGAACCCTACCTCTGCTGAGCTCAGAGAACTCTTACAGAATGATGAAAATCAGAAAGAGCTCGAGAAAGCTTCCCAGTTAGCCCCCTTAGGGACAGGAACAGGAGGCCCCCCTTCTGAAGATGCCACTGAGGTACCCCTTTCCAATAGCCATCCCTTAGATGAACACCATACTACAGAGGAGGAAAGTGGTGGGGATACAGATGTGAGTGAGGATGAAGGGAGAACTAGCCCAGTGCCAAGTGTTATACTTGGCCCAGCTAAACTAAGGCTATTGGGGACTGACAGTGGGTTCAACCCATTGGATCTCCCCAGTGGACTTAACACAGGGCTTGGCAGGCAAAGGAATCGTTCAGGTGAATCTAATGCTTCTCATGGCTCTAGAGGCTCTCAAGGTCACTCCAGGAAAAGGATGACCACCCCTCAGAGGAGGGAACATGAGGCCAGAATGCAAGAAGCCCAGCTGAGGATCAGGAAGCAGGAGCTTGAAGTAGCCCTGATGGAAGAGAAACTGAGCAAGGCTAGGCAGCATAAAGAGAGTGAGTCTATACCCACTGGTGGCAGCATTGTCCCTAGGGACAAAGATAGGGTCTTTGATAATAGGAACCTGTCTAAGGTTGTGCCCCCCTACAAAAGTGGGGATGACATCCACAAATGGATGACTGCTCTTGAGAGAGCCTGCAAAGTACAGCAGGTTCCTGAAGACCAGTGGGCAGAAATCCTCTGGCTCTCCTTTGAAGGAAGAGGCAGAGATACACTCCTCACTGTTAGAGAAGAGGATGTCAGAAATTACAGAGTCCTGAAGAGTGTCCTAGTTGATGGGTTAGGCTTAACCACTGAACAGTACAGGTTAATGTTCAGAGACACCCAGAAGACACAGACTCAGGACTGGTCTGAATACATTGAATGTGCCACTAAGGCTTTGGAGGGTTGGTTGCTGGGAAGTAAGGTATCTGATTATACAGGATTGTACATTTTGATGATGAGAGAGCAGATTTTAAGTAATTGTCAAAACCAGCTTCTCCATCAACACCTGGTAGACTCAGATTTGACCTCTCCCCAAGAATTGGGAAAGAGGGCAGATAAATGGGTCAGGACCAGGATCAGGCCTAAAAACCAGGGTGGTGACCAAAAGAAAGATACCACCAAGCCTCAAGAGAAGGGTGGGGATAAAGCGAAAGAGAAATCTTCCTCAGGGCCCCAAAACTCCACACAGGGTGGTGGGTCCCAAGCTCCCTCCTCTACCACAGCTAAAAAGCCTTACTGCCATGAATGTAAAATTCCTGGGCATTGGAAAACTGACAGCAGTTGCCCAAAGGCTAAAAACAAAACTGTTCCTCCAATTACTCCTGTCACACCACCTATTACTGTCAGCAGTAATCCCCCAGGTGGTGGGAGTGCCCCCAGAAATTTGGGTGGTTTTACTTGGGGAACACAGGGGGACCCTGGCTTAGCCAATTCCCCTACAGCAACTACTCTTGTCTGTGATGGTGGCATGGGGTTTGCCAACTTCACTGCCTGTACCAACACTTTGGGTAGGTATAGACAGGAGCCCTACATCAATGGTACAAAAGCTGAGGCCTACAGAGACACTGGAGCTAGCATCACTATGATGGCCCATTGGCTAGTTCCCTCTGAGCAGCTTTTGCCTGGTTTCTCCTACCAGGTAACTAACATTGATGGCAAACAGAACAGTCATCCCATGGCAGAGGTGTGTCTCAGCTGGGGAGGTGTCACTGGCCCTAAAAGGGTGGCAGTGTCCCCAACCTTGCCTGTAGACTGCTTACTGGGGAATGACTTAGAACTCTCAGCTTGGGCTGGAGTTGAACAAGACACCCATTCTAAAATGGTAGGCCTTTCACAAAAGGGTAGTGGGGTTGTGCCATTCACAACCCCTGTCCAAATAGATTTCCTCCCTGGAAAGGTTGGAAGGGCAGTGGTAGCCACAGCCCAGGCACAGACAGACTTCCCTGTAGAGACTGGCAGAGCTGTGACAGTCACAGCTCAAACACAAACTGAGTGCCCCCCTGAAAAGGTTGGCAAGGCTGTAATGGTCTCAGCCTATACTAAGACTGACATAGGTGTAGTGAAGCCTGAAACTATGGATCACTCCACACAATCAGAGAGTAGTGGGGAGGAAGAAAAGTCTCCCTCTCCCCAGACATTAGGAAAAGGTCAGCCTCCTCAGGGATCTGACCTCACTCCTTGTGAAGGAACTGCCCCAGAGGTAGCCAGGCCTGGCCTGGCAGAGCCTCTGATGTCAGTGGCCCCTTCCAAGGTGGGACCCAGTCTGGTGCAGGTAGCCTGCCTCTCTCTACCCTGCCTCAGTCAGCCCAGGGCTGCAGAGGTCAGGGAGGCCAGTGGACCCCCAGAGGGCCCCTGTCCACAAGAACCCCCCCATCAAAAGAATGAGGATTGCCTGGCTAGTAGCCCTAGTCAGGTGATGGGTAAAAACATTCCTGAGGGATCTCCTTTACAGGTAGTTAGGGACCTCCCCCAGAGGGATTCTGTTGGGCACAGGCAAACATGGGACCTTAGGGCCCCAAACCTGACCTGTCCCTCCAGTAAGCCCACAAAAGGGACCCAGCCTCCAGCTTTAGGTAGCCAGAGGCTGACCCTGAGAGCACAGTGCAACTCAGTTAAGGAAAGAAAGGCATCCATGGTGGAGGATGATTGGAGGAAGCTGAGGCCTCACTTTGAGGACACTCACTTCAGTACTCCATCTCAACCTTTTACTTTGCCAAGACACACCAAAGGTAGAGATTCCCTATGGTGGAGACCCTCTGATACCCTTAGGGTGAGGGATTGCTTAGTGGACCATGAGACAGGGGGTAACCATGCCAGTGCTGGTTCCTCCTTATATGGCCACTTGGGCAATATAGGCTTACCTGGTCAAGGTCAGCCTGATCTCCCTTCGTTTGGGGGGGGGGGGGGGGGGTTGTGTAGGAAGGTGGATATCTGACTATGGTTACCCCCAAATTTTTGCCTAGTGTCTAGCTGGTTTTTCGACTTAGTAGGCCTGAGATCCTGCCATTCAGGGTCTCAGCCTGTCTGCTCTCACTCTAAAATTTACACTATGTACCCTAGGTGCATAACCAATTGGAAGTGGATCACCCTGTGAGCCCCTGTACCAGTGTACACTAGGTACCCAGGGCATTGGTGTATCTAAGGCCTGCCAGGGGCTGAAGCATGTATTATGCCACCCCAGGCTTGGCCTAACAAATTTGACACAACTGGCTGATCACTCAGCTGGGGTAAGTTGGTGTAACCACCTCTTACTTAGGTGTAGTATACCTATACCTAACCTTAAATGGGACACATGTTAACCTATAAGTCACTCCTATGGCAGGCCTTAACAATCCTGAAGGCAGAGTGCTTGGTTCCATGTGAGATGGTGCTCTGGCATGAGCTGAGCCTGTCTGCAGTGGTCGGAACCACTTCCTTCTACTGTTTCCAGATATCGTCATACCATATACTCTTAAGTGCATTATGAACCTCGCGGTTAAATGCTATCTTTGGTTTGGCTTTATCAAAACATGTCGAGTAAGGTGTCATACGAATTGGAATACTAACCCCTCGCCAATTCTGGCGACGGGGTTAGCATTCCACCCTTCTAGAGGGACACGACATGTACAGTACCTGAAACCCGGGTAAAATCAGACATAGCCTCAGCTCCACAAAATGGATGCTGCCACCACAGACACAACTCTGCCCTCCTGCTGCTGGGAGTCCTTCCAGCTTGGGAGGTGTGGACAAAGGGTTTCCTGCCAGGGGAGGTGCGTGCACCACCCCAGACAGGATTTTGTGTATTGGTCAGGTAGGGCTTGAAAGAAACCAGACATGCCTGAGGCTCACAAGGAGCCTCGTGCATATGCCAGTCCAAACCGGTCCTGGGGCACACCAGTCCCGGGCCTGGGGCGAGCTGGACAAAGGATTGGGGGTGTAACCACCCCCCTTCCTGGTCCCACCCTTAGGGAGGGACCTAGCAGGTAGTCCGGCCCCTAGAATCCGCTTAAAGGTAGGAGCTGTGTCCTAAGACTTCAGACATCCTGGAATCAACTTGAAACTAAGGAGAAGACGGGAACTTCGACGCTCTGCCGCACAGAGGACTGAAGCCAATCTCCCCTGTGGTCAGGGAGTGACCACCTTGCTAACGCAAGCACCATCCAGCGAATCAACGTCTGCTTTGCTCCCGCCGGAGCCCGAGCCCAGAGACTGACAAGACCTGGACCTCCAGACCTCTCACCGCCCGATCCACAGTCCCTGAAAAGAGGAGACCCGTGGAGGCACCGAGACACGTGGAGCCAGCCATCTTGAAACGACCACGACAAGCTGACAAGTGCAACAACCGAGGCTCCCTCCAAGTTGTGTTTTGGGATCTGAGAAGCCCAACATCCGAGCAGCATCTGCACCAAAGGTGAGCCCTCCAGCATCTCCACGATCTGCGTGGGGCCCTTCTGCATTTTGCCACTCGACGCGCCTAACCGGTTGCTGGCCCGCTGGCTAGTGGCCATCTTGGCGACGAACTTCCCGAAATACACCGCTGGTCTGGTTGCTCCAGACTGGCCCTTGCTCCCCTCCAAAGGAGCAGTCCCTCTGACCTTGCTGGTCAGAACCAACAGCTTATTTCATATCCTACAACAATTGCTTTTGCCAAGGCTTGTTTGCTTCGATCAAGTCGCCGACACCGCCGACAGCGAGAGCCTGCGTGGGACAGCTCGTGACCCGACTCCTGGACATCGTCGACCTTCAGGGACCACGTGGCTGCAGAGACAAGCTACACCTTCCTTCCTGTTTGCACCCGACATCGCCTGGTACCCACCTGGTGCCACGCTGGTCACTGGCTAGTGACTGTGAACACTGTCCCCTCTGCTTACAGGTCTTCAACATCTCCGATCCACTCTTGGATCCACCGCATCTCTTCCGGGGCGACCGCCTGCAGCATCTTTATCTACAGGCTCCATTGAACAGATAGAAGAAACCCGACGCACTTCGACGCCTATGCACCCGCTTCCTGTGGGTGAGGTAAAGCTGGCACTCCGGTGCCCAAGTGTTGAGAATCATCTCTAGTGTCTGTGTTTCCAATCTTAAGTTCATAGTCCATCCGGAAGATCCTTTTTGCAGTAACTTTGTACTTTTTACGCACCCATTGAAAACCTATGGGAGCTCGCGTGTGACTATTTGCTCTGCACACGCAACCCGTGGACCTCCTGGTCACTAACTGAAGTTAGCTCCTTGTAGGCCCAGCGATTCTAGAGGCCCTAGGCCTTTTCCCTTTTCTGTTCGTGGTACTTATACCACTATTTTAGTATATGGTTTGAGCGGCCACCAGGGCCTATCCATATAAAGTGCAACTTCTGTGTATTCTTCTGTAATCTTGTTTGACGATTTGTGCTCCTGTGCTCATAAAGAGACTAGGGGTTACTTTGAGAAATAAATACATATATATTTTGAATATATATCTGTGTGGTGTCCTTTCATTGGTATAAAAGGGGGTTGCATTTGGTAAAACAGCTTGCTTAACACGCTTCACGAGTTTAGCCTCAAAGACTGCTTAGCCTACGCTACCACTAGGGCAGCTAGTCCGAAAAGGTTGACTTACAACCACACCATAAGGGTTGCTTGGCATGGTACAAGGTGGTCACTTTAACTAGTGAACATCATATACCAGGCCAACTTCTCACAGCGTCCGTCATTGGCGTTGTGGTTGCCGGCATGACGTTGCAGCAGCTACTTAGACGCCGCCCTTACGCGCTGACATCAGTTCTTTCTTTTTCTGCGCCAGCCAGCGCAGATCCGGGAAGAGTGGTACCTCCAGTCACTTTTTGACTGACTTTTTTTGACTTTTTTTTCGAGTCTTCAACTTTTGGTGCACGAGGGATGTCTGGCTTCAAGCCATGCGGTTTCTGTCATTGGATGATGTCGGTGATGGATCCGCACCACGTGTGCTTCTTTTGCCCGGAGCGCGACCATGACTCCCAAGTCGTGCTCCGCCTGCCGGTCGATGGCGCCGAAGGCTTTGCGGGAGTGGTCCCGAAAGCTGCTTGAGCACCAGCAGTCTGCTGTGCGCCGTTCGAGGTCTCAGTCGCGAGGGAGGTCGAGGAGCCACCACCATTCGTCCAAGGCTTCAAAGTCTTCACTCTCGGGCTCGGGTAAGTCGTAGCATAGGAAGAAGTTGAAGAAGTATCGTCGCTCTTCGACATCTCTTCGTCGGTCAGCTGACCCGACGAGGGATGCGGGTGGTGCCATTCCTGTGGCTCTGTGCGTGGAGCCCGAAGAGTCGACTCCGCACTTCTCTCCCTTTCCGGGACCCTGAGCGACTCCCAGCTTCGTACGTTCTACGAGGCGATGCATGCCATCTTTGGGCGGCCCGATCCCGCCGGCGTGACTTTGGGCCCCGTGGACTCGGTTGGGAGGCCTAGGCCTGCTCCGCCGACGGCTCCGGTCCCGCAGGCCCCCCTTGGATCCAGGCCTGGATCCGTATCGGCGCCGGTTGACGTGATTACGCCTCCACCGGCGCCCTTTCCTCTGGCACCACTACCGTGTTCAACACCGGGCGGCCCCGGGCCGGCGCCTACCCAGGCCTCCATCCCGACATGGACCTGGAGCCGGACCGGCGATGCCGGATCCGGCGCCAAGAGGGGTTTTTGTGCCCCTGTTCACTCCTGGTGTCCCTTTCCAACCAGAATGGCACCAACCAGTGAGGCAGAAAGGAAGCAGAAGTAGAGTTGAAGTGTGGGTAGGGGCTCCCGTGCTCTCGCCCACCCTCCCGCCACACTCTCCTGCCACACCCGGTCTCCCGAGATGAGATCTGGCAAAGTGAGGGCTCTGGACCCACAAAAGAAAAAGAAAAGCAGAGGGAAAACAACGATTGTCAACACAGACTTCTGAGCCTGTACCCAATCTGCTGTTGTATGATCCTGAACCCACAACTGACAGCACGCCCCAATCTACATGTAAGGCCTGCAAACCTTTCAGCAACCAGCCCAAGATAACGTCAAAATTCACCTACTTAAAAGACGCTGGCTCAGCGATCTACTCAAGCAACATGAACATCGCTGGCCTTCCAACCCCCTAAGTCCCCTAGTGACAGTCATCAAGGGCAGCTCAGCGGCAAATGGGGGGACCTCGCGAAGCAGTTACACGTGAGCCAGCGTCACTACTAAGCCACCAGAGGAAGCAATCAAGTCCTCTCCAATCGAGCAAGTGCGTCAACACAACCCAGCACCATCTTACGTCGCCAAACCTAACGCTTCACATAAGCCACTGGACCTACAAGTAGAACTAATTGAAGAAAAAATAAGTAATTCAGACGATTTAAACGACTCAAGCGATTTGCAAAACAAAGTCAGTTTCAGCATTCCGTGCAGCCTAAATGGCGAATTTTCAAACTACCCCAAAATGGCTAGCCCCACGGTTTCGAGGACGGAAGGAGTTTTCACCACCCTTGGGGACGGCGCAATAGACTCAGCTAAACAGGAACAATATAGAGTGAGGAAACCGGACCCCACGGAAATTACAGAGGACGTAGTTGAGGCAGATGGCAGCACAAAAGAACTCTCCTACTTCGAGTCAAAGGAATGGGAAAATATGTTACATTCATACGGGAATACCACCTTTGGACACCCGCTGCCACCACCATCACCAAGGCAGGACAAAAGTGCGGGCCCCTCACAAGAGATGGCATGGGCTACCGCCCTTGATATTCTTCAAAAGTCAGCTGACGCCATGACTTATCAGGCGAACAAAATGGATATCCAAATCAGCCTTCTAAACACGCTTGCCGTGTATGTAGTCAAAATTGACGACAGGATCTCAAACTTAAACAGCTTGATCAGACGAGCCCAAAAAGCGGCAGACCGCTCGCAACAAGGATGTGACTGCACACCAATAGTGGATAAACTCCGCTCACTCCCAGGGATAATGGAAAAGCTAGTGGTAGACCTTAAAGAAATAGCAAAAGTCAAACCCATCCCCGGAAAAGACAGTGACGTCGACTTAGGAGACCCATGCGAAGATCCTCAAGTAACAACAGCTCCTAACTCAAGGCCAAGAGGGGCTGAAGGGACCAACTCCCCTCAACCCCAAGATCTATCTGGGCTTGTGAGCCGCAAGAGGGAACAGCAATCATCTCCGGTCAACAGCAGAGCAAACTCTACCTGCCTCACTTCAACAGAACAAGAGCAGGGAGACCCCTCGGGGAAGGGGAAAAGACAAAGGAAGCAGAAAGGACGAAACAAAATGAGAAGGGGAAAACAAGACCTAAGCCTCTACCCGATGTTCAACACCTTTAGACGTCCGGCAGCCACAGGGGTCGATGATCCAAAAACTCTGCCGTGCCACTAAACATAAGGGAAGAACAACCGACTACGCAAGATAGCGTAAAAAGGAAGAGTGGCTTCAGCCCTCCGACAACGGAAAAGGACCCAGCAATGGCACCTTCAGGAAAAAGGGCGCACAGTGGGACAAAAGATCTAACCACAAGCACCCACCTGGCTCCCCCAAACACACCTATTATGCAGAACATCACGACCCAGAGCCAATCACCCTGCCCCATGACAAATCATCTCGGTGGTACCATGACCTCAAATCAGGCATCTACAATTAGCCGTGCCAATAACCAACAGGGTGCAATTCCAGCTAGCAGCAAAGGGACTGTGGGACAAGGGCTAAATGAAAAGCTCGTAGGAGCGCAGAATGAAGACCAAGCCACGGGCCCTCAGACAAAAGTAGCTCACACGTCTAGCGCACAAAGAACAGAGGCAACGCCAAGGACGCTAAGAACAGCAATGAGTGGGGACGCCCGCTTTACCTACTTCTAGCCAGAATACCAGTCAAAAGGCAGCCATGACGTCCTAAATCGTGGCAACATCATAAAGCTGATTCAAGCATCAGGTCTGTCAAATCTAATAACCTCACAAGACATAACATCGATAGAATTTATTGCACGTGTCAGGGCCAAACAAACGAAACAACAAAGGTCACCTGGAGCTCAGTAGAGGCAATGAATAACATCCTAGGGCAAATTGACACCTTTAAGCAATGGGGTATACAGATAAAACCGGGCAGGGAACCGGGTTATCCACACATTATGCAGGCAAGCCATGGCGAGGAAAACAAACGACCAGGGAGGGGTGCAGTGTATTCGGTCCTCAGGGGTGCTCGCAACAAAACCCCCCCTCTTGCTCACAAACAGTGGGAGCCAAGAGAAGATGGTATTACACTACTTAGGGATCTGGAAGAGGCCGGAACATGGTCATTGTTGGCAGGCCCCCTGAACACAACTCGACTTTTACGATGACAGCCCAACAGGGAAAACCGCCACGACACACCTCCCTTAAAGATCTGTTCATGGAACATCAATGGCCTAACAAGTAAACTGGAGGATAATGCCACAATCTCTTACTTTCAGGAATTCGACATACTACTACTACTACAAGAGACATGGCTCTTTGAACCGCAGCACATAGAAGGTTTTACAATCCTTCACATTCCAGCCCATAAATTGAATCTACATATCAACTAAAAACGCAGTTACCTCTTGGGATCTTCTGGGCTCACCACACTGTCTCCAATGTGTGGGAACTTCTTACACCCCTAGAAAAGGTCAACGCTGGATCTTGATCTTAATGAATGCCTACGTCCGCCCAACTACAGCATCAAGGCAATCCTTTATAGAAGAAGCGATTGCGACAGTAGTGAGAGTGAAAACCGGACCTCTTGATCCAGAAATCTTACTAACCGGTGACTTCAACATGTGGCTAATGTCAGACTTAGAGAAAAACGAGGTCACCAAATCACATGACAGCACTTGGGAGATTCCACCGCAGGTCCGGCCAGGATGGCACAAGCACGATCTAAAGGGACGTTCCCTTCAAGGCAATCTTGAAAATCTGGACCTCAACGGACGCTTTCCCTCAGACAAGCCCCCTCGCTTCTCCTATATATCGAAAAAAGGCACTTCACTAATAGATTACACATTCGCCAGTCTCTCTCTTTTCCATCAAATAATAGACTTCAGTCTAGGGAGCAGAACTGAAAGTGACCATTGTCCCCAAGAAATATCGCTGAGGACCAGTGTCATGCAACTCGATGAAGGAAGGGCACTGCCATCCGAGAGCTTCACAATCAACCTAAAACGAATCAAATGCTCCTTCAATAATCTCCAACAAGTAGCAATAGAGGCCAAAGGATTTATCGAGCGCCACAGCAGATTCCCGGATGACACAATTTCCAACTGGTCAATATTTGCAACTGATCTTACCGACAAATACGCGCAACCAGTAAAGCACGCCATCCAGACTGGGCTGAAGCAGACGCCCAGCTCGAATCGTGAGATACAAGCTGCAACAAGATCCATGAACCGGACTTAGCGGGCGCTAAAAAGTGATCCAGCGGACCCTATAAAAATAACAAAATTGAGAGCGGCCCGCAGCCATCTTGAGAAAGCCAAAAGAGAGCTACGCAGTAACCAATGGAACTCGTTCTGGGCGAAACTACAGCATGACATTAAAACGAACAACTCCGCAAGGTTTTGGAGGACAATCAATAGTGCATCTGGTCGCGTATCGAAAGTCGCTCCATCAGTGGGCGGAGTTCCTCCATCTCCACTTCAACGATCGGGATGCAAATATCCAAAATCAGAGGCTCCAAGTCGAAGACAAATCGGCACATAAAGCAGCCGACTGGGCACTTGTTCTGAATATCACAAATCCGCCAATGAAAGTATGCCGGAACGATGAACCAAAAATGAAAATAACAAAAGAGAGCCCTCCGCCTCAAAGCAGCATTGAAAATACAACAATCCTTAAGGCAGATATTGAAAAACTGATTAAAAAGGGACGGAAGGACGGGGCCCCAGGTCCAGGAGGAATCCCCCAAGCCTTGTTTCTGGGCTGGGAAGCTAAGCACCTTATTCAATTCAATTTGGCAGAATACCTTCATACCGCCCTCTTGGCGGGGATCAATTCTCGTACCAATCTTCAAAGGTGGGGAAAAACAATCCCCCAGGAATTACTGCCTCATTGCCCTCATCGATAACGAAGCTAAGTACTTTGCGGGAGTGTTGCTCAACTCACTCAGAGCATGGGCGGATGACAACTCTGTTATTCCCCCGAATCAGACAGGGTTTACAAGCAATACAGGCACATCAGTCAATCTCATGACCCTCTCCTGTCTGATTGACCAAGCTATGTTCAGCTCTTGCCCACTTTATATGGGATTCATCGACTTCCAAGCGGCCTTTGACAATGTGAACAGATCAAAGCTCTGGCAGAATCTGTCCAGCCTTAACATTCCAGCCGACCTCCTAAGAGCTATACAACTTTTACATCAGGATACATGGGTCAGGATCAAGATCGGGGACGGCTCAAGATTATCCCGCCCAATTCCAACGGTAAAAGGTTTAAAACAGGGCTGTGTCCTGGCCCGACACTCTTTAACTTATTTCTATCCGACCTCCCAGAAGCTCTAAATAAGGTCAATTCTCATGCTCCCAAAGTAACCGGCCTGTTGTTGTCAAACCTTCTATACGCCGACGACGTGGTCCTCAAAGGACTAGACAGCTGCCAACTGGACAAAATAATTTCAAAGATCTACAGATCAGTGTTCAAGTTACCAACCCAAACATCACCGGCACAAATCAGGTTGGAACTTGGAATCTGCCAGCAACCACTCGCCAGAGCTATGTCTTTTCTTGTGTGCTGCCACAAACTAAGGTCATCTAAGGAGGGAAGTCTTGGCAACCACCTGTGGGCCAGTCTCGACACAAACACATGGCGAGCAGGTCACAACTATTTGGCAAAAGGCTTAACAACTTTAGGCCTCAACGATCTCTGGAGCATGCACATAAGCCAGAAGGAATTCAAACGGCTAGCGAAAACAAGCACAAAACAACTTTCAATAGTGGAAGACAAGGCTCGTCTAGCCAAAAGAAGACATGGGTGGCTGACGCTGCAATCCTATGCCCCGTTGATCCCACAGCAGTACCTAACTGTACCCTTTACTGCACGAACAAAACTAAGCTTCTTAAAATTGAGACTGGGTGTCATTAACTTGTTGGTCCACTTGCCAAAATGGAAAAGAGAGCATGGAAGAGATCTCTGCCGACTTTGTGGGGATCATAAAGAAGACATTATACACATCATATGTCTATGCCCAAAATTACTGACTAAAAGACGGACCCTCCTTAAGCACCACTGGAACACAAAAAAGATTAGAACTTGTAGAGCAGCAGTCTTGGCCTGCTTTGATCCTAAGAACACTAAATTAAACTGTGCCCTAGTAAGGTTCATGGCTCACGCAGAAAAAAAACTCTGTGAGGGACCCCCAGTCAGTGATCCTACGTCGGCATAATGTTTTGGCAGGCGCCACCCGACATCCCTACTTTTACCGGACTAAATTAGTTCTATTTTAAATGAATTTTTGATATTTTAATTTTGCACTTGCAATGGTTTTTTTTAATCACGCAAAAAAGTATTATTATTATTATTATTATTATAACCAGAATGGCACCCAAAGGATGAGGAGGAGGACTGGGAGGGGTCAGGTGACCCTCTGACTGACCAGTTGGACAGTGAACAGGACTGGAGAGAGGAACTGGGGGATGCCAGTGGTTTGGACACCTCCCCTGACCGTGGCATGTTGTCTCCTCTTACAGTGGCTACGGAGGAGGGAGCGTCATACGCAGTGGTGTTACGTAGGGCTACTGAGACTCTCAACCCCGAGCTTCCTACGGTGGCGATCAGGACTAACCTCCTGACAGAGGTGATTCAACCGGCTGCAAGCTCTTCGGAGCCCTTGCTACCATTTAATGAGGCCCTCACCAACGTCCTTTTGGGCACGTGGTCCAGGCCCAAGGATGATTGCCCGAACACCACCGCCCGGCTCTGGGCGACCTCACTTTCCGCTCCCAACACCCCACCCCGGAGAGCTTGGTGTCCAAGCCTCTACCTCCAAGAGCGCATTCCCTACTGCTAGGGAATCCAAAAAGCTGGACCATCTTGGTAAGAATATGTTCTCTCCTGCCAGCTTAGGACTGCAGTCGATAAACACCATATGTCTCTTGGGCCGTTCTTCCCACTCGGTGTGGGATATGGTTGCGCAGATGCTGCCTCAGTGTCCGGAGGAGGCCCGGGCAGTGCTCTCCCAGGCTGTCTTCGCCGCGAAGTTTACCATCTGTTGTGGGCTGGACACCGCCGACTCTCTGGGCAGGACCATTTTAACGTCAGTATCACTTTCTCGCTACGCCTGGAGGGGATGTCCAGAACACCTTGATGGATATGCCCTTTGATGGCCATCTCCTTTTTGGCGACAAAGCCGACAACGCTCTAGAGCGTTTCAAGGACTCATGGGCTATGACCAAGTCCTTGGGCCTCTCCACCCGCCCTGCGCAGTCTGCTTTTCGCCCCTTTCGTGGCTGCGGAAAGGGTGCCCCGTTACGTCCCGCCCAGAGCCACAGGCCGCAGTAAGTTACCCAATCTCCCAAAGTCCAGGGACATGGGAACAACCGTCGTGGTTCCGGGGGCCAGCGGGTGGGCCATTCCACCAAACCCTCCCCTTTGCAGCAGCCTCCAAACCCTCCTAGTCCGACCTTTCAGGCCCATCAAACTCCAGTGGGTGGCAGGATTCGCCATCACCTCCCTCACTGCCGCACCATCACGTCAGACAGGTGGGTTTTGCAAAAAGTCCGAAGGGGCTACTCCCTCCCCTTCGAGACTACCCCTCCAGCCATGCCATCGAGATACCACCGCATGTCGGAGGATCATCTGGCCCTTCTCCAGCAGGAAGTTACAGCTCTCTTAGCCAAGGGAGTCATCAAGCGCGTTCCTGTGCTAGAAGTGGGTCGTGGTTGTTACTTCCACTACTTTCTGGTCCCCAAGAAGGACAAGGGCCTGCGTCCTATCTTGGATCTCAGGGACGTCAACCGCTTCCTCCGGAAGGAGAAGTTCAAGATGTTGACGCTTGCTCAGGTCTTGTCTGCCCTCGATCCGGAAGACTGGATGGTAGCGTTGGACTTGCAGGACGCTTATTTTCACATTCCCATCTGCCGGCCCACCTGCGTTACCTACGGATCACGGTAGGCCACGAGCATTTTCAATTTACCGTGCTGCCCTTTGGCCTTACCAGCACCCCTCGGGTGTTCAGGAAAGTGATGGCGGTGGTCGCAGCTCATCTACGCAGATCAGGGGTTTCAGTCTTCGCCTATCTCGACGACTGGCTGTTGAAAGCAGGCTCGCCCCAGGCAGTCGTCTCCCACCTCCTGACTACGGCCGACCTCCTGTATTTGCTGGGGTTCTCCATCAATTTGCCGAAGTCGCACCTGATTCCCTCTCAGAAGCTCCTCTTCATCGGGGCGGTTCTGGACACGACTCTGTTTCGGGTCTATCCTCCTGAACAGGGAGTCCGGATATTCAAGCTATGATTCTGACCTTTCAGTCTCTATCCCGGGTTTCGGTCAGAATGACTCTGAGGCTGCTGGGCCTCCTGCATCCTGCTAGTCGATCATGCCAGGTGGCATATGCGGGCTCTGCAGTGAGACCTGAAGTTCCAGTGGGTGCAGCATCAGGGGAATCTGTCCGATTGCGTCCAGATCTCGGAGGGCACTGCACAACAATTGCAGTGGTGGCTCACGAACCCGGATTGGGTCAATGGCAGATCCCTCTCCCTTCCCCAACCAGACCACACTGTGGTGACGGACGCATCCCTTCTGGTATGGGGCAGCCACATGGGAGAGGCGGAGATCAGAGGCCACTGTCCTCCGGCGCAGTCCGGGCTCCACATCAACCTTCTGGAGCTCGTTGCGATTCATCATGCACTGAAAGCATTCCTTCCCTCTGTCTGGGGAAAAGTAGTGCAGATGTTCACGGACAATACCACCGCCATGTGGTACTGCAACAAACAGGGCGGGGTGGGGTCGTGGACCCTATGTCAAGAGGCTCTCCGCCTTTGGACATGGCTGGAACATCAGGGCATATCCCTCGTGGTTCAACACCTGGCAGATTCCCTGAACGCCAGGGCGGACAAACTTAGCCACAGGTGCATGATGGATCATGAATGGCGTCTTCACTCGAAGGTGGTGCAAGGTCTCTTTCAACAGTGCGGAGAGCCTTGGTTAGATCTATTCGCCACCAAAGAGAACGTGCAATGTCAGCAATTCTGTGCGTTGGAATTTCCAAGATGGCACTCGCTAGGCGACTCTTTTCGTCGCGAGTCTGTTGTAAGCCTTTCCGCCTATACCACTTCTGCCCAGAGTGCTGAAGAAGATCAGGCGTGACCCGGCCCAAGTCATTCTGGTAGCTCCGGATTGGGCACGAAGAGTCTGGTATCCTGAGCTGCTCAACATGGCCATCGATCCTCCGATACGACTGACACTTCGGGAGGATCTTCTGTTGCAGCAACCGGGAACGGTCCTCCACCCGAACCTGTCCAGCCTCCACCTCCTTGCGTGGGGATGGAGCGGCAGCAGTTGACGTCTTTCGACCTGCCTCCTGAAGTCTGTGATGTAATCTTGACGGCCAGGCATCCCTCCACTAAGACGGTATACGCCTGCATGTGGAACAAGTTTGTGGCATGGTGCACAACAAAGGCTGTGGATCCCCTTTCTGCCCCTCTTTCTGAGGTTCTTTTGCTTCTTCTTTCTCTGCTGTGGGCACTATCAAGGGCTATCTTTCGGCCATCTCTGCCTTCCTTCGGCTTCCAGATCAGCCTTCCCTTTTCAAGTCCCCAGTTGTATGTCGCTTCTTGAAAGGCATAACTAATCTCTTTCCTCCTATTCCCTTCGTTATGTCTCAGTGGGATTTGAACCTGATTTTAACTTTCTTAATGTGTGCTCCCTTTGAGCCGCTTCACAACTGTCCTTTAAGGCTCTTGACTCTCAAAACTGCGTTCCTGGTGGCCATCACTTCTGCCAGACGAGTGAGTGAGCTCCAGGCGCTTTCTTCCAAGCCTCCTTTTCTCTGTGTGCATCCGGACAAATTTGTCCTTAGGACTCGTCCATCCTTCCTGCCCAAGGTTGTCACTGCCTTCCACATCGGGCAGACTATCACTTTGCCCACCTTCTTTCTGCCTCCGCATCCTTCGAAAGAGGAAGAGGGGCTCCACTGTCTGGACCCAAAACGTGTGCTTTCTTTCTATCTGGATCGCACAAAACAGTTCCGGGTGGTTGACCGACTCTGTTGGCTACTTAGGTGCCAAGAAAGGTCGGGCCGTACACAAGCGAACCATTTCTCGATGGGTCGTTTTGTGTATAAAAGCATGCTATTCTCTGGCTAAAAAGGAGCCTCCAGTGGGGCTTCGCGCCCATTCCACCTGGGCTACAGCAGCCACTACTGCCTTGGGAAGAGGATTTCCTCTACATGATATCTGTCAGGCAGCTACGCGGGCATCACTGCATACATTTACGTAACACTACTGTCTGGACAGCCAAGTCCGGAGAGACGGTTTCTTTGGCCGTTCTGTTCTCCAGGACCTTCTGGTGTGAACTTGGTTCACACCAGACCCACCACTGGGGTTGGTGTTGCTGGGGTATCTATTTTAAGGTAAGGAATCTATAACTAACGTGTTTTTTTCAGATGAACAAGTTACTTACCTTCGGTAGCGATGTATCTGTAAGAAACATAGCTTAGTTATTGATTTCTTACCGCCCCACCCATCCTCCCTGTTCTGCAAACTGATTTCTAGGGTTAAGGATATCCTTTCAGGGCTCTAGTTTTGTGCACCAGTGGTCATTGTCTTGCATGGTTCTGTGTTTCTGGCGTGGAAAATTGTGTACAGAACTAACCTCAGCGCGCGGGGCGGCGTCTAAGTAGCTGCCGCAACGTCATCCCGGTGACCACGACGCCATCGTCGAGGTTCAGCTGACGAAAAAACTTTCCAGATCCAGTCTGACACCTGGGAGTAATTCTAAGGTAAGGAATCTATAACTAACTAATGTTTCTTACAGATATATCGTTACAGAAGTTAAGGAACTTGTTCAATTGTTTTGGAACTTTAAATGGGAAAAAGGTGCTCTAACCAAGCGCAGCGCACATGCGTTGCTCTAGGAGATGACCTTTTGGAATCGGTTTGCACTTTTTAGAAACTCGTGCATGCCACGGCATCCACCTTGCGGGAGCGAGCAGCGGTGCGCAGGTCCATCTGTTTGTATTTAGCGTGGCCATGCTTGTTTACTTTTGCCTTACCTGTCTTAAATGCTTACAAGATGTTCCTGCATCTTAAGTTACAGGCTCCCGCGAGCAGCGGCGCGCACGGGCCATCTGTTTACCACTGGTTTAATTCTCCCCACACATCAGACAGCGCCTTCATGCCACATTTGGTACTGCGAGGCTTTCATTTTGGGAAGAAATATTAATTTCGACAATAAAAGATATTGTTTGTCGTTTCCCATCTTCCTGTGTCGATAAAATGTAAGTTTTTTGGGACAGACTCCTGGCCAGCCTAGTGTTTTTTCAGCAATGGTGCTCAATGTCCCGTGCTTCTAGAGAAGAATCACAAGCTTTCTCATGCTCTTGGAGGTACTGGGTGATTTTGGGCACGCCTTTCTTTGGCGATAGTGTGGTGATCCAACTGTCTCAGGTTGAGTGCTTGGGTTAACTACATATTCAACCGCACAGTGTGATCCTGGGTGAATAATTGTATTCCTATGCACTGCAGCTACTATGTCATAAAACACAAAAATGTTGGTATCAAAAGCAACAGGAGATAAATAGGCATTTAAATCTGCTTCATTCTTATGCCTCAAACGGACAATGATTGAACTTTTATTGAGGAGTTCTGAACAGTGCTAGCTACTACACCTCACATAGGCCATTTCTAAGCGCTGAACATACAACACTCTGGAACGTTCAGAATTCAAGGGAGTCTGAGTCTAGTCCAGTGCAAAGAATGACCTTAGGTTAGACATTCTTTAATCGTTCCCATGTTGACGAAGAGCTTACTTGAAGGCCTGTTGGAAAACTGTGGTTTCCAGCAGCCTCCTTGTCCGAAACAAGCCAGCTTCCACAGAGGGTTGCGGCTGTTCCATAACCCTCAACCTTAGATGATCTTCTGTTGTGGTCTAATCTCTTAAAATGCAGTCAACCACATTAAAATTCATTTTACGCACAGATGCTTATACAACCATGAACACAATGCATCACAATACATGTGAAAGGCTTTCATTACAACACAAAAGGCAGACCTGTCGGTTGTGTCAATGTGCCTTTGAACGGTACTCTCTCATCTGCCGCGTCCTTTGTTTCTTTTCTTGCCTCCTGTAAGTCTGTGGGTCTTCGAGAGTAGAGATATCTATGTTTTTTTGTTTTTTTTTAGCATATTTGCATGTTTTTTTCAGTGTCCTTCCTCCTGTGTTTTCATTTGCTGCATGGCTAAATACTTAAAAGGTCCCAAAGGCGAGATCTATTGGCTATGCCAATGCTTGTTTATTTATCTAGCTTGCCTCCGATAATCACTTTTATTGCTGGTTTTCATGTGAAAGTTGTTTAGCTTCTGTAGTTTCATGTGCTGTTTTTTTTGTTAAAAGATCTCTGAATTAAGCAACTTCTAAAAGTGTTGCAGTACTAAAGCAGAGAAAAAATATATTGCTGTAAAGTTGCCTTTTAAAGACCTCTTAGCAGAAAACAGTATTGGATTAAAAAAAGCAGATAGATGAAGAAACTGGAACACAGAGACAACCATAAAGCTAAAATGCTGTCAGGTCTTATTCTCCTGACATCGTTGCTTAAAATAAAGTCCAATAGTTAGATGCTTATAGTGACCATCGAGTAGTTTAAAAAAGTTTAACAGAGATTTTGAGGGCCAATCATTTGAACCTTTAAATAAGGCCTACAATTGTAAAATACCTCTGCAGGCCTTATATGGTGCCAAACTATTCATATCGAACTTAAGTTCCATGCCATAATCTAGAAAGTAGTTCTTGGAAACAGATATTGGAACCTCTGTCTTGTTCAATAGTCCAAGCAATTTATACAGAACTCAGACCTATTTCAAGGTGGCTTCTATTTTCTCACAATCCTTAAGTTATTATTGTCCACTTTCCAGCCCGACCTATATTAAGATCTCGTTTTTAAGTTGGAATAAATTTAGTAAAAATAAATTCAAGTGGGCAATAGCAACTCAAGACCAGGTTTTGAGAATAAAGTAAATAATGTTAATAGTCCGTTATCTTCTAGATTGCTCAGTATTTCTAAATCGGAAATGAAGCAATTAGCACTGAAAGTGTCAATTGCAATGTAAAACCATTTACAGTCAAAGAAAGCATTGTTTTTAACACGCAGTGTCGTAGATGCTGAATTTCTTGTTGATTATAAGGTTGAACTTCCTAATAAGATTCAAGAGAATTGATCTTTAAGCTTAGAAAAGAACAATATCCATAACATTATAGTACCATTTATTCCAGAGGTTGAAGCTTTCAGGAGGGTTTTGCTGGTATTTTCTTACATTGAAGAGCATTTGCAATCATGTTTTATTGAAAAGTTACTTATTTTTTGCGTGTCATCGCTGTTATTTAAAACCCTGTTTTAATGAAACATGGCCTGTTTACATGTGACGCTGCAAAATTAACATCAGAGAAAAGATTTATGTAAGTGGCAATATCATTGTGGTTATTTCCTAGTTATAAAGGAGGCATGTGTAAAAATATTTTATATTTATTAACTGTCCTAATGTTTTAAAATAATGTATTCTTTTTTTAAAGACTGTTGTCTCATTCAAAATTTATTTGAACTGTATTGAACTGAACTGATGGGGTACACTAATAATGGTGGTTCAGATATGAAATCAACAGTAACCATACAGCATACTACTCCATAACAACTTTACTTAGACCCCACAAAAAGACCTTATACCTCTCTAGATTTATTATAATTTCCTTAAAATATATTTTAATGTTAATAAGAAAGAATTCAGCTGCAACGTAGCATTTCTTGTTAAACCTTATGGCAACTCTACATAACTTCTATTTGAATCTACCTGTCGCATAAAACAGTTATTGTCTTTTGTTAAAGGACCTTATAGCAATCTTTGTACTTTCTATCTTCTCGTTGCTAGTCCTGAACCTTTTGGATTGGACCAAACGTACTGCATACCTTCTTCAAGTGACTAAACTTTGTTTGCTGCTGAAGACTATCAGTTGATTGATGCCCTTCATGTTCCAAAAGAGTAGTTTATCTTGTAATCACAATTGTTACACTTTATTTCAAAACATTACATTTCCTTTACCTTCTATTGTTGGGTAACTGTATGTCCTAAAACCAATGAGGTCCCCATCACTTCTCAAAATGCCAACCAGAAACACTGCAAACAAAAATGGGAAATACAGAAGGCGAGATTCAAAGTCAGGACTTGGCAACATGGAGACTAGCACATGAAAAAACCAAAGCAGAGTACGAAACACTTGAGTATGACAGCAGCATTGAAGCACCAGCTTCCTTGCACATTCAGACATAGTCCAGTCATGCTGCTAGTTCCTAAACCCTGTAGTCCACACCATCACTCTAGCAATACAGCTAGTTTATTGCAGAGAGCAAAACAATAGATGGTTTTGCAAATAGGTTGATGTTCATCTAAATGTTCCAATGGGTGAATTCTTTCAGAAAGTAGAATAATTTAACATTGTTTTCAGTTCATTAGTTTTATTTTGTTGTGCTAATGTGCATACAACTTTGTTTTTGCAAACGCGGTGTCATACAATTTATTATGAATTAAAAATCAACCTGGTCAGAATTAAGACAGTGATGACGGAGGAAGGGATCCCATGATAAAAAGAATTTGTCGATCCCCAATTTCTACTTCAAATCATAAACGTAACAATCTTCATACATTTTTTAAATGGAGGCCAATTTTATTGTGGCAGGGACTGTTAATCAATTGAACTTTACATTTCAGAATCTAGTCATCATATTTGCCAGTAACTCAGTCAAGAAAATAAAATTTAATAGTCTTACTCTTTCCTCGTAAATGGTTGGGTCAACATTGTTATACAGATGATACTAAGTCTATTATTACTTCCTAAAAGTTTTATTTTTCATATATACCAGTTCAGTTTCCCTGGTAACATTAAAGTACCTGTGCCTTACCAGAGGACCAGGCAGTGCTCTATATCATTGGCAGTTCATGTTAATTTAGCCTGTCTCCTGAGCTTAGTTAGTAATACTTAATAGATCCACTTATCCTTTTTTTTTTTTTATTAAATATTTTTTTTTATTAAACCTAAACTTATCCTCTAAAGCATTACCCTTCAAATAGATTTTCTTTTCTATAGTCAAGGTGCTTGATGTTGAACAATTGTAACCCCTTGACTTTAAGAGCATCAGAAGACACTTGTTCAGCATCATAAATCATCCTGATATCCAGAACTCAAAATTCAGGGTGTTTCTCACTTTAGTCGACAGCGAATTCTGTGATGTTGAGCCAAAGGATCAAGTTTCCTCTTTTCTAATTGAAACACTCCGCTAAGTAGCTCATACATTGTCCAGCATGTCTCATGGGCGAATGTAAATCAGGATTGGACTCCTATCCTCTGTTCAAAGAACTGAGAAGGGATGTCTGCCATGACTTAGTCATCCTTCAACTACCTTCTTCCCCTTGCAACACTTCGCCTCACAGACAATTTCACTTGCCGGAGGTAAGGAAATGCAACCCCCTTTCCTATTAGCCCTCCTTCACTTTGAAGACTAGAAAAGAATGTTATTTGATGGTTGAATTGGCTTAGCCCCATCTGTGTGACCCCTTTGGTCAACAGAGTGGTCCAACCTCTGTGGAAGTATTGCCAAACTGGATTTGATTGATTCTGACAGGGGGTATTGGTTCTATGGCAAAGTATCCCTTGCTTCCCTTGAAAGGAGACTGCCCCCATCTATTGTGTGGAAGGAATTCAACATCTGGAGCAGAATCCTCATTGATGGACCTAAATGTCCATGCTTCCCTCAGATTTGAGGTTCTCGGGGAAGGGGGCAGGGGTGTGTGCAGTGGTGACTTGTGGCTGGTGGGGAGGGTCAACTTCATGCCTTGCCTGTCTAAACTATTGTCCATGCTATGAGAGTCTGCTTTGGAAGAAGCAGTTCCTGAATGAAATTCATGTTGTCTGTCACTGGCCATTGCAGTGGTGGGGTCCGGCAGCCACTGAACCTGCAGTCGTTTTTTTGTTGTGTTTTTTTTTTAAAGGGGGAAGGGTCTTCTCCACAACTCTCCTTATTTCTCTGTTCCCATAAAAAATGCGTGTCAGCACAGAAGAAAGTTCTCCCAGTGTAGCCTCCTGTGAGCTTTCCTGTAAGTCCCCTGGCAGTGTCAAAACAAATCAAGTTTCACAAGTCCTACCTCAGGTGACCATGGAACAAGCCTTGTGTTCCTCTAATGGATACTGAAACCAGTAAGGTCCCCTAAAGTGTCCATTAATTCACCATCTTATACATCTCCCAGGCATTACAAATGACCTGGAATAGATGCAAAGCAGTTGTCGTTGAGACACTCCTAGGGTGTGTGGCGCCTTTTGATTTGACTGGGGCATAGGGGCCAGTGAATTATGGCTGACCGCATCACTTAGGTGCCTGTCCTGGCTGCCCCTTTGTCTTACTTCAAAAGACAGATCTGTTGGAATCTGGCAGAGATGCCATCAGTAGGGCTTTTGAGAGTGGAAAACATGGTCTGCTACATTCCTCACAGAAAGATGGTGCACAGTACATTATGGTGCTAAAGGAAAAGCTGAGCTAAGCAAATCTTGGGGAGCATTTTCATGCATTGCCCGAGTGCCGGTTTTCCCTGACCATTACAGGGTGGATGTGTGGAGTGGGGATCACCGGCAGTCAATACTGGCTTCACTAAGTTACACCCCTTGCGAGCTGTTCGAAGTATTATCCTCTATAGCTTACATTGCTCTGGGTCAGTCAGCAGAATTAACATCTCTGCATCTGGCCCCATCGGAAAGTTGCCATCTGTTTAGCTAATCATAGGCCTGCAAGTTACACATGGTGAGGGGCAAGGCCCTCATAGCCAGCTGACTGAGTGTTGTCTATGGGTCTCTTCCTTGACTTTTTCTAACTTAGTATTTTGTGGCCATGATCTGTTTCATGTTCCTACTCTTCTCTGATCTCCGAGGGTAGACCGTTATATCCAGTGGTGCTCTTGCCAGACCTTGAAACGATGTGACATGCTTGAACATTGTGCTGTTGCTGCTTCTGCTGTTCCAGAGGTGCACTCATCCTTAACTCTCCACTAACATACTTTGCTTGCACAATGCTTAGAACTCAGTATTGCTAGGGTAATGACTGGACAAGATGGGTTCTGATTGGGCTAATCTTCTGACCAGAGCTTTCTCTCAAGAAAGTACTCTTGACAAATAATATCTCAAGTTCGACACTGAATCACAAAGTTAATTAGAAGTATGTTGGTCTTAACATATTGCGCAGTGACTTGAGAAAAATATCAGTCCTGATCCAAGCTATTAAACAGGCTTAAACAAGGTTGCCAGAGAGGTGAAAGTGGCCAAGACGACTGCCGTCCCTTATATATGATTCTTGATATTTGCTTCAGACGGCAGAAGCTGCAGAGTGGCCTTCTCGCTGGAACAATCTCCACTTCATTGGAATCCCAGATAGGGCTGAAGGTCTTAATGTTAACTTGTTAATTAAGGAGTGGATCAAGCCAGTTTTGAAACCCACTGGGATCTTTGCCTCGTTTTATGTTGAAAGGGCTTATAGAGCCACAGTCATCCTCCCTCCGCCTTCTCTCACCTTCCTCTCGTGCCCCTCGAGGGCTGTCGTGTTTAGATTTCTTACCTAGCACAATACTGTTCTATAGGCTGTTGCAAGTCGAGTCTTCTATCCAACAAATATGCTACACTCTCACGCTTCTGGACTTCACACAGCTAGTTCAAAAGTAGCAGAGAAACTTTACTGCCACCAGAAAGAGACTGAGGGATATCCTACTCAAATATTTGACATGTTTCCTTGCTAGTCTTCCAGCGCTTCTTAATGGTAAGTTGTGGCACTTCTAGCAACCCAGAGCGAATTGTGATTGGCTGGAATATTTGCAAACAGAGGGACCTTGAGATTGTGAGGACGATGGTGCTCCCTTCCACCCCTCAATTAGAGAGCCAGGCATGGTCAATGCAATCTTAAATGGCATGTGGAATAGACCGTGATGTTGGTGCTGCAAGCTCCAGTAAGTCACTCCTCTGAATAGACTGCTGCTGAACCCATGCTGGTGGGGACTAATGAGGCATATTGAAGGGCTCCATGGGAGGCAACTCAAAACCCAAATTCTGATTTGGATGCCGGAGAGTCTGAGAGGTGATGATGTACCATCACTTTCCCTTCTTGTAAACCGCTCCTTCATCTGGGCCATCCCAAAACAACTTCGGAATTCTTAATGTTCTTCAAATTTAACTCTTAGTGAAAATGTCAAGAATATTGATGGAAACAGTGCTGAAGCCCTGAGTATTGGTAGAAGAAATGACATCCTGTAGTTTACCCCATTAGGTGAAGCGCCTATTTTTGTATTAGATCTGCGTGCGTTGCCAGAATGACCCAATCATTGTTGTGAACTTCTCTATCTTTTTTTTATTAGATTTATCTCTATTTTGTCTGTTAAGTTTCTCTAAAATTATGTTCGGGATGGCAGGCGCTTCATGAATTTGAATGGTTTTTTCAGGCCTATCATTCATTGATGTGTGGGAAAACAATGGTTTGTGGGTTGGGGGGACATATTCACCTCTAAGCTTTTAGTTAGAACTGTATGAATGATTATGAAGCTTGTTAATTGAGTGTTCCCTCAGTTGATGGTGAATAGTTCAATGATAATTCAACATTTCATGCAAAAATACTGTTGATTGTATGCCAAATAAATAAATTAATAATAAATAACAAAAAGTGGCCTGTGTTTCTCCTGAGAATAGAGACTAAGATCCTTGTTAAAATTCTTGCAAATGGGCCACCATCTTCCATTTTTTATTTGATGAATCCAGCTGAATTGATATTTATGCCTTGTCGATTGTCATGCCTAAATGCGTGCTCTCTTTAATTGTCTAGCTAGGGCTGCTTCCCTGTATGACTCCCTGACAATCTGATACTTTGATGTTGAGAACTTGTTTAAGTCCACTGAAATTGTTTTCTCTTCAGAGTCCTTCAGAATACAGTTTTTGTTCTTTTGTTCCAATCCTTGTTCACGCTCCTTTAAACTGGACCCATGGCAACTGTAAGGGTGAATTTTATGTTTTAGGTACATTTTGCTTAGGGAGAGGTATGAGAAAGCGTGTCCCAGTCTCCAAAGATTTTTTCCCTAGTATTAGAGCCTCTGCATGGTGGGGATCAAGTAGGACACCCTAGTTGTGTGATTCCACTAACGTGAAGGCATTGAGTATTGCAAGTTCTCCTATTTTTCTATTCATTCCTAACCCCTGGTTTGATTCATTGGTTGTTCTGTCTTTGGGACTTTTGGGAAGCTTTCTGGTTTTAGTAGTTACTGGACCAAAACCACCCTGTTGCCGTTACTGATTTGGTCTGGGGAGTCCCTTGCACTATCCCAACCTAAAGTGAATGTGCTAGTGTTTGAGTGCTTGTGTTTGAGTCATGGTAATTGTTTGGGACCAGAATTTCTTTTTTTTTAATACAATCTTGCTACTATTTTGTGATGGTGTGCCTCATTGGGATGAGTTTCCCCAGTTCTTGGAGGAGCTGCCTTGTTTATGATTCTCTTAACAATATTTCCTTCATGTTCTGTAGAGCACCCCATAATGAATTCCAGATAAATTACCTCATAGACTAACACAGTTTTTAACTCTACTTTGGGGGGCTAGATCTTGAAGGAAATCCTAAATTAAATATTGCTGATCAGTTTTTGGGGACAGGTATTTCTTTGTACTCATGGTGTTTTTTTTTTTTTTTATAGTAGAGCATTCAGCGGTTGAATGGGTTTCCTCTCTTCCAAAGTAACCATAGATATAACTCTATAAATTAGCAATGGTAGACAAAATGTGCTTTCTATTTTGTGGGCAGGGTGTTAGGACATCATTAATGACAATAGCTTCAGCTATCTGGGTCTAGGTGAAAGCTTTGAAAGCAGTGGGATCGAAAGGTAGACAAAAGGAGTCCTGCCGATGTTCTAGTATGGTGCTCAGTTAAGTGGTAGTTCTGACCTCATGCAGGTATTACTATTTGATTGGTATTTCCAAAATGATTGCTATATGGGAGGTAATGGAATGAAGTCCTTCCCCTGTCTTTTTGGTGGACTGTGATTTGGAATCCTCAAAATTTTGACAATACTTGGGAATCTGATACACCATGCTTAGCTACAACCTGTAGTGGAAAGATTTTCCAGACCACTCACTTGTGGACTCCAAAGAGCTTATGGAGGATATTACCAGTAGTGCACTCTTCACACTATCCAATTCGATCCCATGTAATCTTCTGGATGCTTCAGGAACAGATGGATCATGTCTGGATCATGGAACTACTGAGGATAGTAATTGGGATGACACCCTCGGGCACTATAGAGAAGTGGCTCTTTAGTCAAGGTAAGGCTGGTGCAACTTTACTACACATGGTGTATTTCTATATATGTAGATTGTTTATTATGGACCTACCCATGCCTCTATCTTTACACATTACCATTTCGAAGACAGCACTTCCTACTATACCTTCTGGCACTATAGTAGAATTTGATCTTTGTGGCGTAAATGAATCCAGAGATTTTAACTTTCCTGGAGGTGTCACTGCCCTGCCACATGGGTAATTACGAAATACAGGGCAAGATTGATTTGCCGAAATGTAAGTTGATAATTCGTAGGGTGGGTTTGATGTGGGGCAGACAGATAAAGCCTGGGAGTGGGAAAGTTTTTGATTCCTGAGTAAGGAGTGACCTGCAATCTCCTTAATTACTTTTCTTTGTTGGTTTTAAAATCAGTAAAGCACATGTATATTATTTTTTTATATTCATGTTTTGATTGCGTCTTTCAGATATAGTAGGAACATCTTGTACAATATATCTACTTTTGAAAAAAACATCATCATAGATAGCAAGCAGATGGTTGCAGATAGCACATTAGTTCTATGTGGTGGTATGCTTCTCTGGTCACTTCGAGTCCTGGTCCTTGCTTTCACCTATTCACTCCCCCTACCTTCTACCAACCCCAACTGCAGAAGAACCCTCATTGTTGTCAAAGACCTCACCGAAACACTGAATAACAGATCATATGAGTTCTTTTCCAATTGGGGTGTCTGTACAAAGAGGTGCAAGCCACCTGCCTTGCAATATCAGTCAAAAAGACCCAAAGCTCTCCACTGCGGCGAAAGGGCTGAGTTTGGGGGCCTGCAACTTAGGCGATCGTATAGCGGCTTCCATTTAACCTCAAACAAGAAGGTGATTCCCTGCACATTACTTACCAACCATTCCATGGCAAGTTTAGTCCACAGCTTATGATAGCACTGGGTTAGTGTTGGTCATTCCATTTGTGTTCAGAGGTGAGCGATTGCCTGCTTACCAGGTCCCAAGCATTGAATACACATGCCACTCATCACCATTTTCAAGTATTTTGGTTTGAGACCCAAGAGCATCACCACCATCATGGCCAGTATTGGATATTTCAGGACTTTGTGTAAGAACTTGGAAACTTCCTCCCAGAAGGGCTTGATCATTTGACAATATCACCATATATACAGCGCCTCCTTCTAGGCCATGCGCCCCCTCCAACATCTAGGGGAAGGGTTTTGATGCATACGATGTAGTTTTTGGGGGTTGTAGTGCCATCTGTACCACACATTATAGTGTATTTTCCACCCCCTGGACAAGGTGGAGGAGGAGTTTATATCCCTACTCAGTCTGTCCCAGCGATTGGGTGCCACTTGTATGCCTAAGACGAATTCCCATTCCCTGTTGCTACCCTAGGTATGTGGAGTGTCGCAAATTAATAGGAGCCTATAGAGACTCAAGATTGTACCCCGGGTGCCTATTAGTTTAGGGAGTATCATAGGATGTTTTGGGCCTAGTGGCTTTGGCTCATATTGAGGTGGGTGTCACCTAGTGCAGAAGCTGGGTGTAATGGAGTGTCTCGGACTCTGGTAGTTCATATGAAGTTTTACCTTGCACAAGTCTTAGAGGTTACAGAATCATACATGTTAGCAGCCTGGTAAGCACCATGCTGTGTAATTGTTTTTAGATATTCCGACTCCACTTAGCGAGTTTTTGAAACACGCTGCTAATGCATTTTTAAAATCTTTGACTTATTTTAAACCTCTCACCTGCTTTCTCTCTACTGCTTCCCGGCTCCGCCGTGGCAGTTCCTGCCGATTGTGCGGAGAGTAGCAGCTCCTCCCCCTTGATTACATGAGCTTCCGTGGGGTTACAGTCTAGTGTTTCTTAGACAATAGCTATAAAAATAGCATGCTGGTCTGGATGCGTACTAGATAGCCGCCTGGTAAGCAGCATGCTGTGTAATTATTTTTATATATTCTGACTCTGCTTAGCTAGTTTTTAAAACGCGCTACTAATGGATTAAAAAAAATGTTCACCTATTTTAAACCTCTCACCTGCTTTCTCCCTCCTGCTTCCCACTGCTTCCCCGCGGCAGTTCCTGCCAATTGCGTGGAGGGAGCAGCTCCTCCCCATTGATTACACAAGCTTTCGGTGACTTTACAGTCTAGTGCTTCTTAGAGACTAGCTCTAAAAAAAGCATGCTGGGCTGGACACGCAGAAGGCGTGCCAAAGGCAAGCCCATCTAAGCCAGTCAAGGCTTGGACCGCGCCCAGCGCCGCAACCCCTGGCAGAAGACCTCTGACCCACTTGGCGTCTGACGGTACTCCGTGAGTGCCTGGGAGCTGCATGCCCACCCCCCACCGCCTTGAGACCCTCCCGGGTAAGTAGCTGCGCTTAACAAACCCCTGATTGAGTTTCAGCTCAGAACAGCAGAGGTACATAAAATAAACAAGTAAGGAGTTACTCAATTTCAAGGAATGCACTGAAGGATGCCCTAGTCTTGATATGTCCTCTCTATGAATGGGTAACAGGGCTAGTTGCGGAGTCTGTGGTTACTCCCCGATAACATCCGGCCCGCCATTAGATATTCACTCTCCTCTGCTATAACGCTGTGCACTAGTGAATACCGGATCCTTGATCAAACACGTCACAGAAATGGCCATTCTAATCGACTCGCAGAAGCGATATCCTGTTTATTCCTGAAACCTGGGCCAACTGCTCATTCACGCCTGATCTTGTATGTGCAGTCCCTCCTGGCTTCACCATTTTTAGACTCTATCAACCAATAAAAAGAGGTGGTGGGACTTGGAATTATTTACAGGGACCAGATTAAAGCCAAATTTGCTGCGTCATCAAATGAGGACTGTTGGGCTCTATCTTACTGGTTCGAAGTAACCAAAAATAAATCCTTTAGAGGTTTACTCATTTATCGCCCACCTGGCCCTATAAATAGGTTACTCAATTCCATTAGTACACTACTTAAAGGCTTGGTCTGTAACTCAGAATTGACTATTTTGGGAGACCTAAATTTCCACCTTGACCAAACTGAAGATAAACCCTCTAGAGACGTTTTGTCCTTACCCAGTTGAATCCGACTGCTGGCCACACTCTAGACGCCATCTTTAGCAGCCATGATTTGGTCGCTAGTCCAGAGGCTTTACCTCTCCCGTGGTCTGATCACTCTGCCATTATCTTTGAGCTCAGGGATACCACGGTAATAACTACCAACTCGCTAGATGGTCCAACCCTCTACCGAGCATGGAAGAGCATAAACTTTACCCATCGACAACCCAACTATCTGATGACCTACCCTTGCCTTTACCTGATCCCGAACGGCCACCCAGGACTATCTGCCTGGCTTAACCTTGCCCCTCACAATTCGTCCCTTGGAAATCTACTACATGTAAGAGAAATAAGCCCTTGGATCCTTGGTAGTCAGAGGTACTCTGACTAAAAAAACAAATGTAGACAACAAAAGAAGATTGAGGCTTAATTATGAAACTCCAGAAAAAGAATTATACAAACGCTCCCTAGCCAAATATAAAAATCTATTGGTCAAGGAAAAACAAGTTATTTTATAGCTCAAATTGAACTCTCCAACAATTCGCTCAGGGAACTCTTCAAAGTGATAAAAAAACTGAGTAAAGTCTCGGTAACTAAAGGATGGACCAGTAGTCAAAACTTTTGCGACTATGTTGCCGGTTATTTTAGGAACAAGGTGGAGCATATTTGTAATACATTAATTGCATCAGGGAATCATTACCCTACGTCGCAGAAAACCTTAGTAAAATATTTCTCCCATTCTGATATGTTCAGTTTCAGTCCAGTGTCTACAACGCAAGTAGAACATCTTAGCCGGGTCTGATGGCTCAGTGGGCTAATGCGTCCACTGTAGGGGCCTCTGTTCGACCTCATGGTTACAGGTTCAAATCCCGGTGGGTCCACTCAGCCTTTCATCCATATGAGGTTGATAAAATGAGTACCATTGAGTTGGGTAACAATAAACATCTGTTATTCAGCGCCTTGATACCCTTGGGTGATATGTGCGCTTTACAAATAAACATATTATGGTATGTTATCCTGACGACTAAAACAGAATCCTCGAGCGATCCATGCCCCCCTCAGTGCTCAAACAAAATCATGAGCCCATTGCAAAGTGCCTAGTCAACATCTTTAATTCCATGTTCCAATCAGGCATCTTTCTCACGGCATGGAAGAAGGCGTGCATTCTTCCGCTCCTAAAAAAGTCTAACCTCAATTCTGACACTCCATCTAATTTTTGACCTATTTCTAGCCTCCTTTTTTCCCACTAAGCTCATTGAAAATATCATGAATTCCCAACTCACACAATTCATGAAGGAACATAATGTGCTAGACCCAACTCAATTTGGCTTTAGATCAGAACATAGCACTGATACAACACAGATCAAAGCTACAGACAAACTTAAAAATACTCTTGATGATGGAGGAAATGCAGCTCTGATCTTGTTATATCTAGCCATTGCCTTTTATCCAGTACATCTAAGGCAAGCCCGTCTGCGCCAGGACGGGCCCTAGGGCACGCCACGCTGACCATCTTATCACGTATTCACCCCAATTACTCAGATCTACAACATACTACCACCATGCCATCCCCAACGGCCATTCGCCGCATAGTCACTGCTGGCCTTATGCGCCCTGACCAACTCCATCTATGCGGACGCACACCTTCAGCTATGCCGATTAGGAATACCACGTCCATCAGGGTGTTATATTTGAACACTCGTTCGTTAGTGAAACACTCCGAGGACAATTTCATCTTGTTATCCAACACCAATCCTGACATGCTCCTGCTTACGGAAACTTGGCTAACATCAGAGTCCCTCCCAAATATCCTGGCTGCCCTCCCCCCTGATTATTACATCCTCCACGCCAATCGACCCGGTGATCGGCCCGGGGGTGGGGTGGCAGCCATCATATCCAAACGCCTGAACTCTATCTCCTCTCACTCTCTTCCCCTCCCGGAGGTGGAGAACTTACTCATCAGTGTGCAAACGGACATCGGCACCCTTACTTTCCTCCTCTTATACCGGCCTCCTCATTCCATGCCATCCTTCTCCTCCATTATGAGTGAACAACTGGCCACACTCTTAACTCTGCACTCCAGTTTCGCCATCTTTGGCGACCTAAACTATTGGTTTAACGACACCAATGCCGGCCCCCATGCCACAGAGCTCTTCGAGACTCTTAAAAGTCAGAATCTCACTCAACAGGTCACCCAACCCACCCATATCAAGGGACACATCCTGGACCAGATCTGGACTTGCAATCTGGCCCTGTCCCCATCAGACATACTCCCCTGCGTCTGGTCCGACCATTACCTAGTTGACACCACCCTCACAGTCGCCGGTCGGATTTCTGCCCCCCTGATGGCTGGTGGCCTCTCATGGAAATGGAGCACATACGACTCTCAGGGTTTCCTCACTGCCCTGGCCGACACCCGCCCAGCCTCTCCCCCTTCTAACGACATTGATGAATTAGAACAAGACATCGGCTCCTGGTTAGAATCGGCCAGCGACCTGTTTGCTCCCCTAGTCAAATTCCCCCGCACCAGGCATCGCAACTCCCATAGGTGGTTCTCTGACGACCTCAAGGCTCAGAAATTAAAAACGCGCCAGTTAGAACGCACCTGGAGACGCGATTATTCCGATTCAGCCAGACAGTCCTATCTGGCCGTGCGTAAAGATTATAAAGCAGCCATCAGTTTAGCTAAGATGGAACACTTTTCCAACATGATCTCTTCGGCGGTCGACAAATCTAAGGAGGTGTTCAGAGTCTTGAATGAGCTAACTACAGATGACAGAACCCTCCCAGCCCAGACTCCCACTCAGGAGGCTTGCGACACCCTCAACTCTTTCTTATTGGAAAAGATCACAAAAATTAAAAAATCTATCCCCCCCCCCCTTCCCCAGTCACATTCACTGGATATCTCCTCTAATAACTCCTCGACTTTTACCACTTTCCCCGCTTTAGACCCTACTTCCCTGGCGGAACTTGCCACCCGCGTGAAATCTGGCTCCCCGAACGACTGCTGTCCACCGTCCGTTCTGCGGAGTATATGCCTCAACTTGCCAGATTGTATCCTACATTTACTTAACATGTCTCTTAGTAGTGGCATCTTTCCTACTTCTTTCAAGGAGGCCATCCTAGTGCCGCTCCTCAAAAAACCCGGGGCCGACCCTGCGGAGCCGTCAAATTATCGCCCCATCTCCCTCCTCCCATTCTTCTCTAAACTAATGGAGGCCCACGTAACCTGGTGCCTGTCAAACTTTATTGAATCTTCCTGTCATCTTGAGCCTAATCAGGCCGGCTTCAGACCTGCCCACTCTACAGAGGCCGTCATCCTGGCAGTCCTTGACACACTCAGGAGCAACGCGGACGCGGGGCTCCCCCAAGCCCTCGTTCTCCTGGACTTGTCGGCCGCATTCGACACGGGGGATCATAACCTCCTTCTCCACCGTGTCGAGCAGGCAGGCATCCAGGGTACTGCTCTTGAGTGGGTCAGGTCCTTCCTCACTGGAAGAACACAGGCGGTCCGCCTGGGTCCCTACACTGCCAAAAAAAAAACCACGTCTTGCGGAGTCCCCCAACGCTCCTCCCTTTCCCAGCTTCTATTTAATCTATATCTCCAGCCACTGATTCAATCTCTTTTGAAATGGGACTTTATCGTCTATAATTACGCCGACGATCTACAAATCATTCTATCACTCAACTCACCATATGCCATCAATACGTTCCACGCAGCCATGATTCACATCCAACTCTGGATGAACCAGAACCAATTGAAGTTGAACCCCGGTAAAACTGAGCTCCTTCTCCCTGGACTCAGTCACGCCCACTGGGGCCCGCAGTTCTGGCCTCCGGAGCTTGGCTCTCCCCCTGTCCTGGCAAAAACAGTAAAGAGCTTGGGTTTAATCATTGACGCCGAACTCTCCCTTAGAGCCCAAGTTGGAGCTGTAGTCTCATCCTGCATGTACCAACTTCGGAGGATCCGCAAAGTCCGCCACCTTCTTCCCCCTGCGGCACTTACCCAAACTGTCATCTCACTTGTGCTCTCCCGTCTGGACTTCTTGCTACATCGCCTCCAAGTCGTCCAGAATCAAGCGGCCCGCTTAATTCATGGAACCCCCAGATGGCAATCAGCCAAGCCTTTGCTCCATAGCCTTCATTGGCTCCCAATAGACCAAAGGGCAGCCTTCAAGGTGGCTTGCCTCACTTTCAAAGCCCTTCACTGCTCTGGCCCCGCGTTCCTCAAATCTCTCATCCGTCCTCATTGTCCAATACGCAACCTCCGATCAGCTCACCGTCATCTGCTAGTCACTCCTAAAAATAAAACCAAGAAATTCGGCGGTCGCCGTTTCTCCCACCTGGCTCCCGTGCTTTGGAATCTCCTTCCTCTCTCAATCAAATCCTCCTCTTCCCTTCTGAACTTCAGGAAATTGCTAAAAACTCCCCTCTTCCCTCCCCCTAGCTAGAGTCCCGCCATTCATGCTCCCTCCTCTCTCATTCTGTCTATCAGCGCCAGGAAGCTTCGGCGTCAGTGCGCTTTACAAATTGCACCTAAGATGAGATAAGATCACTCAGCACTTTGCCGTCATCTTGAGACCATAGGTATTAGAGGAGCAGCCCTAGGCCTATTTAGATTATTCCTAATTAATAGGGAAAATACCATGACTCTAGACCGAGTCAGAGCAAAAACCTTTTCACTTCGGGTGGAGTGCCGCTGGGGTCCTCGCTCAGACCCTCTCTATTCATGCTTCATGCGGCAGAGCTTGCCCTGCTGATTCAATCTTTTGGTCTTTCACTCATCTCCTACGGAGATGATACACAAATCGCAAATAAGGCCAATAATAAGAGTGCTCCGCTTCACAGCTCCATGAAAGAAATCTGCACTTGGATGGACAGGCATTGCCTCAAGCTGAATTCAGAGAAGACTGAAGTGATGTTCTTCAGAAATGATCCTTGCTTTTGGACCCCTGACTGCTGGGCACTAGAGATGGGCTCACTTCCTACTCCATCTACCAAGGTTATAAGCCTGGGAGTGATTCTGGACCACAATCTTAATTTCAGAAAACACGTTAATTCTATTATATCCACCTCCTGTACTATAGTAAGAATCATCAGAAAGATTCTTCTTTATATTCCAGTTAGCGCAAGAAAAACTGTAATCGACATCACGACAGGCAAGATGGCGGCCGCGTGATACCGAGTGAAGGTCGCTCCCGCTGCCGGGTCTGAACAACAGTCCCTTGCATACACGCCTGCGGGCTAAAGACAAGCTTTTCTATGCGATAATTCATTACTGACGGAGTTAGTTATCTTGGCGTAATACGATCCTAACCCAAGAGGGGGAAAAAAAACCCATGCTCACCGTTCTCCGTGTTCACCAGCCCTGGCTACGGGTTGTCTCCGCCTCTCTGAGCCGCGCACACCTGAGGGCTTGGCGGGTGTGGCTCGCGGTGGAAGGGAGGAACGAGGATTCCGTGTTTGGTAGGATGCCTACTCGCAAAAACGGAACAGCAGCTGCAGCAAAACTGACAGGAGAGCCGCTGATGGTTGGTTCTGGCGTCGGGGGAAAGAAAAATCCGGCTGCTGACAAAGCGGACATCACCGGCAAGTCAGAGTAGAAGGGGAAGCCGGCGGGAAGGATTCCAGCGGTGAGTGCGAGCAAAGCTTCCTTGGTTTAAGGAAAGTTAGGGGACAAAGCAGACAAAGCTTTTGAGAGACTACCCTGTAATAACCCTGCTAAGGCTGTTAATCAAATAGGAACAACACCCTCTATTTTGGACAGTTCTGCACTGGTGAAAACACTAACGGTCCCTGGGATGTTGGCCGGAAAGAGCAGGGTAGCTAAAAATCAGCCAGAGGTCTCTTCAGTATCTGCTACACATACTGTAGGCATGCTAATGGAGGGAAATGTAAGCTCTTCGAATTTGGTGACTGAAAAGAACGAAGGGGATGCTAAAACTGCTGGGGGACTGGTTAATATTGAATGCTCCTCGGGATGACTAAATGTTAAAGTCCCTCAAATAAGTGGTGAAGTAATTAATAGAGAGAAACATGGGGGGTTAAATGACTCTGCTGTAACTTCTCACACTTTTCAAACCCCCATTGGCGGGAGGATAGAAAAGAACAAGGGTCCTCCGCTGGAATTGATCGATGGGGACAGTTTTTTCTCTGTGGCAGAAGAGTCGGATATTGAGTCTGAGGAAGGGTTGATTAATGGAAACTTAACTTCCAGTGGTGAACCTGATAGCCCCCCCGAGAACGGCGAGCACCTCTAAGAAGGCCTCTACTAAGGGCAATAAACCTAAAACTGCTTTAAAGTGCGGTTTAGAGGATGAAGATAGCGATGGTTCTGAAATCAGCGATAAACTTCAGTAGGACTATTCTCAAGTTGCACTGAGTTTGGCAGCCGTAGATGAACCTAGTGCTCAAAAAAAAAAAGGAGGAAAAAAAAGCGAAGATCATGAAGAATTTAATCCTCCTCCCTCTAATAATACAATTTATGCTCTGTTAAAATCAATACAAGGGGAGGCGCGACAAGCACATAAAAGGGCTCAACTTGCTACAATGAAGATCCAGGGCGCTATACGAAGAAACACAAAAGCATGCTCTGAGGTCATTGCCCGGACCACGGCATTGGAGGAAAGAATCGTCGATCTTGAGATCGGATTACAAAAAACTGATATCAAAACCACATCAAATGATGATAGACTGGCTGATATAATGTGGAAACTCGAGGATTCCGAGAATAGACTTCGAAGAAATAACCTTAGACTATTGGGAATAGAAGAGAATGTTGAGGGGGTGGATATTAGAGGTTTTGTTTTAAAATTATTTAAAGCTGCCTTTCCAGAACTTTCCCAATGGTAATGGGACTCGGAGATTCAGAGAGTCCATCGGTTGCCCTTAACTTTGAAAAAGAGCCCAGAACCGGGAGCCAAACCAAGAGAAATTCTGATTTTTTGGGGGGAATTTTTTATTGAGACAAGCTATCTTTGAGAAAGCCCGTCCTGATGCCAAAAGATCTGCAGAAGGGCATACTTTTTTTGTTCGCCCTGATTCCTGCCATACAACAGTGGAAAGGAGATGGCGACTCCGATCACTGATTACTCCTTTTCAAAAGAAAGGGTGCGAGGTGTTCCTAATGAACCCCGCACGCCTGAAGGTTATATTTTCTGGCAGAATACGGGTATTCACATCAGAAATTAAGGCTGAAGAATATCTTAAAGGACTTGGGGAAGGCTAAAGATTTCATCAATGTATTATATATGGGTTTTTTCATTTTTGTCTTTATGGTATGCTGAATAATGGATTTTAGAGGCAGGGAGTGACCCCGGGTCACTCGGGTAAGGGAAGCCATCATATGGGTCGACTGACCTATTTTGCCTGTATTTGGGGGGGTAGGGGAGAACATTTGAGGGGTGAGGGGCTGCGGACAGAGACTTGTGTTGGGAGAAATCAGGAGGTGATGGTTATGATAATTCAACTAATTCAACTAAAGTTGAGCTTGTGTAAAGGGTCGAGAAATGCTACTGGATGTATTTTTCTTTTTTCTCTGTATGGCTAATTTAAGAATCTTATCAATAAATATTTGTGGACTTAATAATTCGTCCAAACGACGCCGGATAAGGGAAGATTTGCGTTTCCTGCGGGCAGATGTTCTCTGTCTACAGGAAACACATGTCGAAGCCAGTCAGCATAAGCTTTTGGAGATTGAGGGATTTCAACTTGTGTCTTGGACCAAACTCGAGGCTAAAACTAAGGGTGTTGCAATTTTAGTTAGACGAGGAAAGGTTAATATTACTTGCTCCGCTGCGGACAGCTTAGGTCGTTGGGTAATAGTTTACGGTAATTTCCAGGGTAAAAATGTTACACTCTGTTCTATTTATGGTCCTGTTTTGGATGACCCTACTATAGTTAATTGGCTCAGCTTAGAGCTGATAGGCTGGCCATCCCCGTTTATAATTTGTGGAGATTTAAATATTAATATAGAGTCTGGCACTTTAAATCAATTAGGGAGTGTGTATACTGGGAGGAAGCCTAGGGTATACCGTGCTTTAAAACACTTATTAGATCTGCATGGTTTAACGGATGCATGGGCTTTTTTTTATCCAGCTGACCCTGGCTTTACATATTTTTCTGCACCTCATAGAATATGCTCAAGGTTGGATTATTTCTTTGTTTCACCCGTACTTCTTCATGGTTCTGGTATTTTTAGATTTCCACGAGTAATGTCGGACCATAATCCGCTCTTGCTTGAAATAAACACAATGATCTGTAGGACTCACACTAACGTTTGGACGTTCAACCGTGCCCTGCTTAAGGATATAGAATATATTGATAATATGTCTTTATGGATCACTAGGTTTTTGGAAGAAAACATCGATAGTACAGGTATACAGAATGTCTGGGATACATTAAAGGCAGGGGTAAGAAGTGAAACAACACGGTTTGGTTGGGAATCTCAAAGGAAAGAAAAGGCCGAACTGCAACGATTATATACAGCACTTGCAGAAGCAGACCAGAATCTGGTTAGTCGGATGCGGATGGGTGGTGATAGCGATGCTGCTCAAAACCGGATTATTTTAGTAAAATCAGCCATAATCGAACTTTCTCAGGCTAAGGCAGCTAGTAAATTTCTAATCTGGAAATCTAAAATGTCCGAAAATAGTGAGCGAGCAGGGCACTTGTTCGCCTCAAGAATCAAAGAAAGAGAAATAGCCACGCGTATTCAAAATATTCAAGATCCAGATGTTGGTTTGGTGTCCGGGGATGAGGATATTCTGCTTGCTTTTCAAAAGTTTTATCAACATTTGTATAGTGAAGATATTAGTGATAATGATATACATCAGATGGAAATACAAGAGTTTCTACGGGAGGTTGGTGTTGACACACTACCTCCGGAAGAACGTGACGCATTAGAGGCTGAAATAAGTATGGAAGAGCTTTTGCAAGCTATAGATTCTCTCCCGGGCAGGAAAGCTGTTGGCCCAGATTATCTACCAGGAGAATTCTATAAAATATTCCGCCACCAACTTACTCCTGTTATGCTGGCTCTGTTTAAGATAGTCCAGAAGGGGGAATCTTCCCCTGAGTCCTGGCAGAAGGCCCGAATTATTACATTTTTAAAGAAAGATAAAAATCCAACGGACATGGGCTCATATCGTCCAATTACGCTTATCAACAGTGACGTTAAAATCTATGCAAAGGTACTCGCCAGGAGATTCTCTGGTGTGATCAAGTCGTTGGTCCCTGTTCATCAACACGGTTTCGTCCCAGGACGGGAAACAATCAATCATATTCGTCGCACAATTACACTATTTGATTATACCAGGGTTTCAGGGGATCCTATGGCCTTAATCCTGCTAGATGCGGAGAAGGCGTTTGATAGGGTCTCCTGGCCCTTTTTATGGGCGGTTCTAAGATATTATGGTTTGGGAGAAAGATTCATTACTGCAATACAAATTATGTATAGACAACCCACAGCGCAAATTTCAATTATGGGGACCCAGTCGGGAACTATTAATATTTCAAGAGGTACTCGACAGGGCTGCCCCTGTTCCCCTTTATTATTTGCTATTTATATAGATCCCTTAATTAAAAAAATTCTTTTGAATAACCTGATTAGTCCAGTAAGATCCAAGGGTGGTGAAACCAAAATACTGGGCTATGCAGATGATCTGGCTATCTTAACAGATTCACCCGAAATTGCTTTAGTGGAAATTCAGAAATTGACATCTCAATTTGGTAAATTATCCGGCTATCATCTTAAATTACTCCTCACACCATGCTCATGTACAATGCTAAGCTATTAGCGCCAAAACACCCTCGGGTATACGTAGCTTGATATAAATTCATTTAACATAAATGTTATGAGATCATATTGCAACCTCTCTCCCTCTATTTGTGGATGTCCCGTCCCTCTAGGCTGGTCTGTATAGGGTGGAAGTATAGGGTGAAGGGTAAGACACCTGGCCAGATGAGTCCATATATTTATCCCATGTTTTGAGAGTAGTGAATACCGGAGTACTAATGTATGCATTAGGGGTCTGTGGCGCTGATCTAACCGTATCAAATCCCAGAGAGGTCTGTGCACCACAGCACGGTCCATCCACCACCATTTAGTCTCTGAGACCATTGTAGACCAGTCCACCACCACCAACACTCATAGGTTGGCTACTACGTAATAGTGGGAAATACCGGGGACTGACATGCCATCAAATTCCCATAGGTAGGCTAGTAGTCTCTGGGATACTCCAAGGGTCTTTCCCCGCCAAATAAATGACATAAGTTATTATTGGATGAGTATTAGATAAGTGGGGTCTCTCCAAGCCTAGGTCTTCCAGGGTCCTCTTCAATTATTTTGAGAAAGATCCTTCATGTGCCCCTTCCCCACCTTCCCTGTCCCTGCTTGGGTCCCACACCAGATCAAGGTCTCCAGTAAGGAGGATTTCTCCTCTGGTCATTCCCGCCAGTGCCTCCAGAAAATCTACAAGACAACGGTCTTGTGATGTATTAAGTGCATGTACCATAATCAGGGTGATGGGTCTCCCTTTTAGTGCAATGACCAGAATGAGATATCTACCCTCCGGTTTAGATTTAACAAAGGAGATTGCCAGAGTGAGATTATGGCGCACAAAAATTGCTACCACTCGCTGTTCAGTGTGAGCTGAAGAGAGATAAACAGTTGGGTGTGTAGTGTGTTTTAAGGTTCCCCTGTTCCCTCCGTAGGACATGGTTCTCTCGAAAGCATATAATGTCCAGATTTGACCCTTGGAGTGTTCGCCAGAAGTCTCCAAGTTTATTAGGCAAGTTTAGACCCCATGTGTTAAATGATCATTTTTGTGTTGTGGGAAAAGGGGTTCTGATGGCGGTGGGCCCTATGATCGACATGAAGGTATTATTGTAGTGGACAATGCATTCATTCATCCATCCCTCCTTCCTAATCAAGAAACATATAACATCTGCAAACAAAGCAGTATTGGAAAAACAAAAGGAGAAACAAAATCCATTAAGCAGAACCTATGGGGGGCAGAAATGGGTCTGTGCTCGAGGGCTTTGGCTGCACTCAATGTCACCGGGTGGGGGGGGGGTCAAGAAGATGCTCTTCTCCTGCTACTCTGATGACCCCCGGACCAGATCAGATTAGGTCTGTCTGGGCATGGTCAGTCCGCCAGCAAGAAATCTCCGGGTCTCTCTCCTAGCCAGCCAATGAAACAATCAACTACTTTCCGTGCCACCATATCAGTCATTCATTCACCAGCAGTAGCTTTCTAGCATTGAATGGTAGCCTATTCCCATGCCTCGGCCCCCAGTGTGCAGGCTACCGTGCCCTTCTCCCACCGGCTCTGAACGGAGGATTACCCAGGCCTCAAAAAATCATGAAGACATTACTAGATCAGGTTGAGTAACTTGAATGATCTTATTGTCCTAATTGTAATGTACTTGACCTGTAAACTGGTCTCAAATTGTGCGATCATTGGCAAATATTAACTTTTACAGTCGCTTTTTTCTTCATTCTCACAAATGACTGCACCCAAAACAAAACATTTGTTTGATTAAATAGACTAGACGTTTGCTCCTTGTGTAATAAGAATCTAGCCCACATATAAGGTACACAAGATCCCTGACTTGTCTCTCAGTTTACTGATAGCATTGCCATCAGGGCAGGGGCTGTGGCAGAAGTGTTACTTAGTTCATGTTTAAACACTCACTTTCAATAAATATATCACTAAAGCATGATGCGGTAGCACACTATCATTTACAGACAGTATATTTCCAAGAAATGGCCAAAAACCACAGCTTTACTGATAAAAGTATATAGTGTATTAACGATCTATGAAAATTGGGTTTGGGTTTCAGAAAACATATTTATCATTTGCACATCACCAAGCAAAGTGGTCTGATTTGTTTTTCATCCTATTGAGATATTTCTTTCAATCACACAAAAGTATGAAAAATGGGCTCTTACAGTTACTGAAATATATTTTGAAATGTTTGCACAGTTGACTCATTAGCTATTTTAAATGTGTGTTAGGAAAACCCTTATACTCTACAGCCCTTCATTTCACACTTTGTACAGCAGGTCAGACAGTTCACCTTACAAAATCCTGGAACTTCAGTCAGAGAAGGAAAAGTAATTGTAATCTGACTCCTGACTTTTGTCTCTGAACACAGAGCAAATGTGACAAAATAAAAACAAGATTTAAAGGCATCTTTATTGCTTCTTCACTTTCTGACTAAACAGAACACCTGTTTGACAACTTGTCAGAACAGGTGAGTAGGTCCTAAATATAGCTAGAACTGAAAATTCTGCCTCCCATAGTGAGTGGACAGATAGATTTTTCTAAGCCAGTTGCCATCTTGAAGCATGCAGCAGTGGGCCGGACCCCTGCTGCTCCTGCCACCTGCTGGCTAGTGTGGGGCACAGGGGTCCTCTGGGGCTGGAGCTGTTCTGGACTCCCAGGGCAAGAACTTCGGTCCACAATTGAGCCCTCCGTCAGACAGCTCTAAGCCCTCAATGTTTCCCGATACGACTGGGATTCACTCAGTTGGTTGTTACCTGTCTCTCTCACATGGGATCTCTCTCATTTGGGGTGTTGGGTGATTCCAGCTTCGCTCCCCCATATGGGGAGGCTTTAATCCAGATCTTGTCAACTGCTGATTCCCTGGCGTTTTGCTCATGGGTACTCTCTGTATCTCCTTAACATTATGGCATTTTTCTCCACGTTCAAAAGAGGCCAAATGGATAAGCCCTTCTGTAGGGGACACCATCTTCTCTGAGTTTATAGGGTGGAGTATAGCCCAGCGTTGTAGTGTACTGAGAGACGCCCTTGAAGATTGTGCTGGAGTGGTCTTGGAAAGTCACATCTCCTGTCTTTCTAGCTTGCTGTAGGACGTCCTCTTTTTCCGACTAGTGAGGACATTTGACAAGTACATCTCTAGGTCTCTACTCCTGAGATAGTTTTTTGGGGTCCATCCGTATTTCTGGGTAGCCATTGCTTCGTAGGGATAGAAGCATTCATTCAACGAAGGGCTCGAGATTGATATTCATCACCTCTTCACTCAGTCCTCTGAGCTGCAGATTCTCTCTACTCAAGCTGTTCTCTAGATCTTCCAGTTTATCGATGGCACATTTTAGCCTTTGTTCCAATATGGTGCATTTCTCTGTCTTGGGAGATTGATCCATCATGATGGTCTCAAGCCGTCCTTTGGCTTCCAGGAGCTGCTGTCTCACCAAATCCACATTTGATTGCAGCTCGTCTATTTTGGCACCGAGATCTGAGCACAAGTTAGCAAGTCCTTTGAGGTCCTGGCGCAATTCTTCGTAAAGCTCAGTCTTAAAGAAACGGAAGCTATCCATCTAGTCTGCCTTAATAAGCGCCATGGCTGAGCTAAATATGGTAATGTCGATTATTTTGATTTGGTGTCTGTCCAGGTAGGTGAGGAGACTACCATGGAAGGATTTTTTTCGAAGGGGCATGAGGAGCACCTCTCTGTAGAAGTTCACATATCAACTGTCTCCTATAGGTTTGCTCTGCACAGTGTGACCACCGGAACCGAGAGAGCACTTTGCTGTTGATGGAAATAATGTTTTCTTAGACTCAATCTGTAATGTACCAACTTTTAATTTAGCTCTACCACTTATTCCTATTGTTTCTTTAACTAAGTTCAGACATTTCCAGCGACTTTATTAGTCTGAAATGTTCTCAAAGGCCTCCAATTCCTGCAGCAGTGCTAGGAGGAAGTGTAGAGGGACCAACAATGAAACTAGGATATCATTTTGGAGGATTGTTAGCTAGTGGTGTACTCTCCTGCAATTTAATACTCAAAATATTTTTTTATGCCTTTATGTAGTTGACAAAAAACAAACTTGTAGTAACATATTTTGACTACCCCTTTTCTCAAACCTGTTTCCACTTTTTAAAAAAAACTTTTTTACTACGAATGACATTCACCACCTCAGCAAGACCAACCTGGTGAATGGCGCAAATTCTGCATTGCAGTTCATTAGCATGAATTGCCTTTGGATGCTCTTTCGGATTTTGACTTTTTTTCCCCCCTCCATGTTTTTAAATTGGGGATAACCCCTTTTCCTGTGACCTCCGCTACATACCACTGTATTCTCTACAGATTCTCAAGTTTTCATACTTAACCCCACCCCACTCTTCTCTTTTGGTTTCCAGCAGGGTGGAACCCCCCACACACTCTCCTGCCCCAAATCATCCTTATTCCCAGTTTTTTGTGCTTCCATTTGACTCCTCACCCCATAGTGTTGGACCACCTCTTGCGCCTTATCTCCTGTTTTTTCCAATCCCTCCCCATCTTTTTAATGTACTTAACCTTTTCTGTTTGTTCAGATATTTTTCTGGATCCTGGTAGGCATTGGAAAACTGACTGCACCGACCCATACTTCCTTTCTTTCCATCTTTTTTAAAAGTTACTTACAAATCCTTTTATTTCTGGGATTTTTTGAACTTTTTTTTTATGTACCGTATTGAGGATTAAATCCCGGTGCTAGTGTATTCTTGTGCTCCTCATAAAAATCATCGTATTTTGGCAGAGGTTAGGTCTGGGGGTCAAGCATGGGAAATGTCGCGGGGGCCTTAGCTGAATCAGGTGATGTGCAGGGGAATAGTAACTTGCTATCAATGGAACTGTCTGTACCAGGGGACGGGGAGCTGTTTAGAGGACTGCACTAGGGAGAAGCGGGTGTATTATGAGTGGCTCCCCTGGGAACACCCCCCGGTGATGTGAAAGCTAAGTGGGATGTTGAGATAATGGTGCTGGTTCAGAGACCCATAATGTTCGTCTTTCATAGCAAACTGGTGCGGCACTTGATCCTGTTATTTACCATGCTCATGATCGGGGATGTATCATTAGACTTGCTGACTCCCTGCCCGTCAGGTAATTGAAATGTACTATGCGCTATGTTTATATTAACAAAATGCCAATAAACAGATTTCCTAATAATAAAAATCATCGTATTTTCAAACAAATGTTTTTTTTTCTTTGGGGGGGGGGGGGGGGGGGTTCTCTAAATGGATCTCATATATGGATCAAAGAAGATACCACATGATAACTGGTAAGTAACTTCAGTTTTTCGCTTACAGTTGCGGGCCAGTGCAATCTCAGTAGCCCCATCCCCTTTTCTTGTGATCAACTCAACCTGGGGTACTATAATGTTGAATTGTTTTATCCTCACCGACCGTCTACTCACTATGAAGTATGGATAATGTGAGCCTGTTCTCATTATAATTTCACCTAATCCACTGCCCACTATAGTGTAAGGCATGCTGTCTAACTACTTTTTACACTGACTCGATTGCTTTTATTCCTTCGGTAGAATGCAGACCCCAAGGAGTTGACGGTGCAGCAGTCTCTCGGGTGAGTGGCAAAGGCCTTTTCCTGGTTTTCCAATAATTGTTTGGTAAAGGTGTTAACTTGCTGTTTCATTCACATGTTGGAGTAGTGGTAAGTGCCCTAAGCTTTATCCTTTCCTGCAGAAATGGAAGTAGATCAGATATTGATTTTGTGGGTGTTGAGGCCAGAGTGTGACGAGGATGAGAGCTCAAACTTGTGCTGAAAATTGCTGGTTTTATTTTTATTTACACATTGCATTTGTCACAAACCAGCAAAAGTAATATACAGCAAAATTAATTTTATTCGATTTTTTTATTTTATTTTAACATTGTTGCCCGATACATAACAAATTATAGTAACATTAAACAAGGTTAACATTTGGTGTAAACATTATCTATACAAACTTTTTTGTGTTTCTTTTATAGTTACACATTTGTATCCGTGTATCTTGTATGTGAAGGGTGGCTTGTTGACAGGGACTGGACCACGGTCAGGACCTGCTCCCAACCCATCACATATGTTCAACACACACGTGTGTTGGCCAAGTACAGCAGTAGTGCACTGAGTACTTTCTGTTTCATGTTGTTTACAGGATTTGCGAATCCTATGTTGGATTTTGGCAATCCTGAAGCCCAGAAGTGTCCAGACATTGTGATACCCATGGTAAGAACACCCTTAAAAAAAAATATATATATATATATATATATATCAAAAAGCAAGCTTTGTTAAACACAAAGACGCCGCACTCTTCCTGAGTTTTAAGTATTAAGATTTTATTTGCTCTTCACCTACGCGTTTCGAACTATGGCAGTTCTTGGTCACGGTAGTATACAAGAGTCCCTTGTCACTTTCCTTATTTATACCAGAACACCACAATTACCCGCAATGAGGCATTATGGGTATGGTAGTTTTTTATGCACAAAATGTATTAATTACATTGAGGATTTGGCGTCGGGTCTGAGTGACCACGTGGGCACTTATGTCTAAGGATGAATGGAAGAAGAACGATTCGGATCTTGCCGCGATCTGCAGACTAGAGGAGAGTGAATACTCCTTGAAACAACCATTGCCAGTCTGACGGAGTACATCGGCATTACAGAGACCGAAATACGAAATCCAAGGAAAGCTGACAAGCAGATAAACACCGTTAAGAGGCCACTGGTAGAGCGCCGGCGTGGAGGCGTCGGAGGACACAATCACGACCGGGAGTCTCCCAGGTAAGCCTGATCAACCTCTTGGTTTCCATCCGTGTTTCGTGCTGTAGCGAGTGTGCTTGCTTGCCATAATTACTCAAATTACGGAGCAGATAACAAACATGTTATAAACACACTTTCCTGACATAAGTAGCGATCTGGGAGAAGAACGTGAGCAGGGGTGTGACAACTCATCCTCATCTCTTCACACAACAGTAGCACAAGAAACCTTCACGAATAAGCAACAGTGAATTGGATAAAAAGAACATTTTCACTGAACAAATAGCATTTAAAATAACAATCCAACTCGCGATCGATACAAAATGGAACAAAGGGCGGCTAAACGAATGGAGAAAGCGGAAAGCATGTTCACTAAACAAACACCTACCGCCTCAACTTCAAATACTAAAACAACAGAGCCAAACACCGCTACCATGTCATTGAAACAACAATTCTTACAAATGGAAAAATTACTTAGGAAAGAGATTTCACGCAGCTGGGAAATAATCACACTCGAAAAGTATGTGGAAGTGGGAAGAGTGCCCCGCGGTCTACGTATTTTTACACTTCCAAACCATCCAGATACAAGCCCTGAAATGCTTGACGAATGGGGGAAAAACAACATGGACTGCTCCCGCACAATGATGCTTATCATTAAGTACGCCAAAAAGAATGTTGACGAACTGCACATTAAAATAGAAGAAATCGAGCAACAGATTAAATCGCAAGGGCAAGATGAAGAAATGATAAAGAAACTGAGAATGCAAATGGATAAAAATTTGGACAAACATGAGTGTGAGATTCAAGAAAGAAAACAAAGAAAATTTAGGAGAGACGAGTGCGATTATGAGAATGGCACCATTTTCACATTTGCGAAACGATTTGAAATCTTAAAGCAACAAACAGAAAGCAAAAAAGCGAATGTGTCGGAATCTCCATGCACTACACCAAGTGAAACTGAATCTGACCTAAGTGAAGGAGAACAGCAAATGGCAGTCACCAGAAAGTTTTCTTTTTTAGAAGAAATGAAACTACTATATCAGGAACAGCAAAATCCGAGAACCAGAGGAAGAGGACAAGGCAGAGGACGTACAAGGGGCCGAGGAAGGAGCCAATATGGGAAACCAAACGACGGCGAAAAACAAGAAGAGGCAGAAAAACAAAAATACCAACTACGAAACCGAACAGTGATAAGAAAATAAACAAACAAATAGATCCCAATTTAATAATCAATTTATCGAACTACAATTTGACGCAAACAGAACGTACATTGTTGAACAAAGGCCTAACGTTTTGTCCTGAGAAACATCAAGATGCGATTGAAACTAGAATCGACATGTACAAGTACATTCGAAAACTCAAATTAAAGAAATTCTTTGCAAAACTACCAAAACAAATTAAATCTTGTGAATTAGAAATAAACCCAATTTCAACTGAACCACAAGAAGGATACGTCATTTCGGAAGTATCAGCTTTAAGAACTGCCTATGATCTTGCCCATGAAATCACCCAATCAGAAACAACAGACATCCAAGCGTTAGAAGAAATGGGTATCAGTACAGACGATCATCCACGGACTGAATTCAAGAATAAATCAAAATTCTGTCCATCGCTACATCCGGGGAACCGCATTGACATATTCCAAGATCTGGTTGTGGCAGAGCTGGAAGCCTTGGAAAATTCAACTAAATCCAAAAAAGAGAATTTGTCCCTAGAAGAGCGTCAAGCACTACAGGCATTAAAAACTAACAATGCTATAGAGATAAAGCCTGCGGACAAAGGTGGAAACATTGTTATCTTAGACAAACAAGCATACATAGAGGAAGCTAATCGTCAACTAAACAATGAAAACAATTACACACCTTTATCATCCAATCCTATTCCAATGATGACTACACAGATACATACTCGATTAAATGAGTGGTACGAAGATGGCCTTTTAAGTGCGGAAGAAAAAAACTTTTTAACGGTAACCAATCCAGTAACACCCACGATATATTTTTTACCAAAAGTCCACAAGACCCTGCACAAACCTCCAGGCCGACCCATAATATCGAGCTGTGGGTCATTATACGAGAAGATAGCTGATTATGTTGATCATTTCTTATTGCCAATAGTCCCAACCTTAAACTCCTACATCAGAGACACTGGTGACTTTTTGAGAATTTTAATGGAAACGGAATGGCAACCTGAATACTTACTGGTGACAATTGATGTTGTCTCATTATATACCTCCATTAACCATGAGATAGGATTGACAGCTACAGCCTATTTCCTGAAACAAAGACCCATTGGGGAACTGCAACACACCAATATGTTAATGGAAATGATCCAACTCTGCCTACGAAACAATGTCTTTCTGTTTGATAAAAAGATGTACTCTCAAAAGTGCGGAACCGCCATGGGAGTTTCTTTTTCTCCAAGCTATGCGAATCTCACCATGGGTTGGTGGGAGAAACGCATAGCTTGGAGTGAGGAAAATGAACCATATACTGCGGATGTAGTATTATGGCTACGCTTCATCGATGACCTCTTCCTGATATGGAAGGGGGAGAAAGATAAACTGGTGGAATTTATATCAATATTGAATCACAATGAAGTTGGCCTAAAATTTACTTTTAACATACAATCGACTGAGATAGAGTTTTTGGACACAAAAATCTACATCAAATCGAACAAGATTCAATCAACAGTCTTTAGAAAAGCGACATCCACAAATAGCGTCCTTCACGGATCTAGTTTTCATCCACAATCCTTAAAGCAAAGCATCCCGTACGGTGAGTTCCTACGGATGAAGAGGAACTGTTCTGAGCCAGAGGAGATGGAGAGAAAATTTCTGGATACCAAACAAAGGTTTGCCTCACGAGGATATAAACAGAGTGACATCACACGTGGAGAAAACAAGGCTAGACAAAAAACAAGAGCACAAACTTTGACAGTAAGAAAGAAAGCAAAAGAAACTACTGAAGAAAGACCTCGACTGATTTTAACTTACTCAAAAGAAAGCTATAACATCAGAAAAATCTTGCTAAAATATTGGAACGTCATTAAAAAGGATCCTGACATTGGACCAACAATCGGAAGTCATCCTCTAATATCATATAGGAAGGCACCGTCACTTCAAGATACACTGGTGAACAGCCATTTTGAAAATAGAACAACGAAATCTTGGCTTGAAGTAAGACAACAAGGATTCACAAAATGCATGACATGCAAAGCATGCAAAATAGGCAAGAATTTAAAATCCATCAAAGACCCTCGAGATCGCACATTCATAATCCAAGACAAGATCACCTGTGACACTCAATTTGTGGTCTATTTGATTGAATGCAACTTGTGTGGAAAAAGATACATTGGATCGACAATATGCCCGCTGAAAAAGCGTATTCTTGAACATATACGCGCAATACAAAACAATGACATGACATATGCAATGACCAAACATCTACAGAGCCATACTGGAAAGACCTGGCAGGACATCAAGTACTCGGGCATTGCATGCATCAAAGAACATGAAAGAGGTGGCAATAGGACTCAAAAACTGAGACGATTAGAATCAAAACTAATCATCCGCTTTAAGACAAAAATCCCTGGAGGATTGAACGGAGATGATGAACTTTATGTACATTTGTAAAAACTTTATGAACATTTGACATTTTATTCCAGACAAAAAAAAGCTCACCTGGACACATTTTGAATTGATAGAGTTTAACTTAAATGCAAACTATTTCACTAAGATTATAATTTTTGTATACATTAGAGGATTATTGTCGATGTCAGAGGTACCGCGTGGTCATCCTATTGTCGCATCAAGGTAATAATAAGTTTACTAATGGTATATCAGCCATTTTGTCTATTTGAATAATCATTAGCAACTTTGACATCTACACATAACCTTTCTGGATATGCTTTGCGACTAAACGCTAAAATTCAGATATTTACTACAAATATCTTTATTGAATTGTGATGTCATTTTGCCCAAATAGACATTCTTTGCCACTCAGGCATCACATTCATCCTTAGACATAAGTGCCCACGTGGTCACTCAGACCCGACGCCAAATCCTCAATGTAATTAATACATTTTGTGCATAAAAAACTACCATACCCATAATGCCTCATTGCGGGTAATTGTGGTGTTCTGGTATAAATAAGGAAAGTGACAAGGGACTCTTGTATACTACCGTGACCAAGAACTGCCATAGTTCGAAACGTGTAGGTGAAGAGCAAATAAAATCTTAATACTTAAAACTCAGGAAGAGTGCGGCGTCTTTGTGTTTAACAAAGCTTGCTTTTTGATATTTTGCGAGGCTGTCCTTACCTCGCCGCCCGCACCAGCTATACAGTGCTCCTCCCGCAGGGACAATTTGTTGAATTCATATATATATTACCTACTGGCGGTCGCCAGTAGGTAGTTATAGTTAGGACCACGTTTCCATAGGAAAACCTCAACATTCTATTTTGAATAACTTTGGCGCCGGTCGACGAATCCTCGCGAATTTCTCAAAATAGGTGGGGCGCTACGCTCCGCTCCTACCCTGAAAGTCTCGGGGGGATCCGTCAAGCGGGGGCTGAGATAAAAGGGGGGTCCCAAAACGCGTTTTTCCCATGCATTTTTCCATAGGACCTTTAGAACGAGCTACAGCCCGAACGGCTGAACAGAATTACTCAAAATTTGGCAGAGAGGTAGTCCCTAGGTCAAGGAAGTGCCTTTTGTAGGTTTGGTGTAAATCTGTTCAGTAGATTCTGAGAAAATAGCCTTTAAATCAATATATATATCTGAGCCCGCTTACGGTACGCTTACCGTACGCTTACGGTAAGCGTACGGTGGCGTGCGCGAGCGCGATTCTGATTGGCTCTTAGATCTTAGTAAACATTCGAATCGGCCGAAACCAGGAAGCGGCGGCCGCCATTTTCTGTGTTTCACTCTGAAAAAAAAAGAGTGAAAACAAGAAAAGGGGGCAATGAGGAGAGTTACAGACCCCCTTACATTTGTGAGGGGGTCAAAGAAGGACTGTAAAGTACAAAACAAACATTTATTGATTTTTAAAAAAAATCACGGGGTACGCGTACGGTAAGCTTACGGTAAGCGTACGGAAGAAACATGGCGTGCGCGAAGGAGATTCTGATTGGCCCATAGATCTTAGTAAACATTCGAATCGGCCGAAACCAGGAAGCGGCGGCCGCCATTTTGTGTGTTTCACTCAGGAAAAAAAACAGAGAAAACAAGGAAAGGGGGCAATGAGGAGAGTTACAGACCCCCTAACATTTGTAAGGGGGTCAAAGAAGGACAGAAAAGTACAAAAAAAACATTTATTGATTTTAAAAAAAATCACGGGGTAAGCGTACCGTAAGCTTACGGTAAGCGTACGGTAAAAAAAATAAAAATAAATAAATGAAAAGCAGATTTAAGAGTTTGCTCATCATATGTCCTCCATGTGCGCACGGTGCGCGAAGCGCATCGTGCGTTCATGGCCCATCTAGCGTAATGTGGGCACGCGGTGCGCGAAGCGCACCGCGTGCTCACTGTGCGCGCACGGTGCGCGAAGCGCACCGTGCGCGCATGGAACGAACTGCGTTAAGTGGGCGCGCACGCCACAAATGGCGTAAAGTAACTTAGCATTTAAAAAACCGTACAAATTCACTGAAAAAACCATAGGTTTCACACATGTTATAGTTAGCTGGACATTTTACTGATAAAAAACCAATGAAATTCCCCCGTTATAGTTACTGTAGGCAACTATAACTCACGCGACCGTAATCCTCTGCTGATGACATATGTGTCTTTATGAAAAAAAAATATTTGTAATATATGTATAGCTAAAATTTAATGGAAGAAGACATGGGCAAATAAGTGTCTAAATACAGTATTAGCATCAGCAGAGGATTGCGGTCGCGTGAGTTATAGTTGCCTACAGTAACTATAACGGGGGAATTTCATTGGTTTTTTATCAGTAAAATGTCCAGCTAACTATAACATGTGTGAAACCTATGGTTTTTTCAGTGAATATATATATATATATATATACTGAAAAAAACAAAGGTTACAGTTAGGCTGACATTTGACTCGTACAAAATCAGAGAAATTCAGCAGTTCTAGTTAGCTGAGCTAACTATAACTTACACCCCCCAATGCACTGCTTATGACTTCACATATTACTTCACTCATGACATGGTCAGTGACATCACAGACGACATCTCAAATGAGCTTGAGCGTCAATTTAATTGAAAAAATGCTTTCAACCCCCGGCTGGGACCCTGTGGGATCCCCCCCACCATATCGGGGGGTAGTGAAAACAAAGAAAAAGTGGATAAATGGACTATGCGGTCATGAAACCAAAGGGTGAACCTGATTGTTGCCGAGTACAGTTAGTTGAAGCTATTTTGAGTTACTAATTCGAACAGTGTGCCTAGCACGTTCACTAATCGACACTAGATGGTGTTGAGCGCACACCTTTTCTTTCTTGCTTTTCCATTTGCTTTTTTCACCCGGTTTACCAATAAGCACTGATCATGTCAACCTTTTTCGCATTCGTAACCGTTCTTGGATTTACACCCATTTTGTTTCTTTTCCAGGGAACACCCCCTGACGAAGGGCTGGTCCCGAAAATTCTGTGAAGCATTAACAGAGTACATATATGCCTTATATATGCACTAGGATGTACCTAATGATACTAACTATATCATCATGAAGTTACTTTGAAAATATTGGATACCCACGATTGGAAATAAGACAGAATAAATGCATTTTTTAAATTCAGGAATTTGTGCAAAGCTATTTGTTAAAAGCGACAGGCTCGCTTCGGAGTGCTATAGGTTTGACCCTTCCCGAGTGAAGGGCACCTTTTTAATTTATCTTGCATTCGCCTAAAGGACAGGAGGCGACATCCCGGAGCACCCACACCTCTACATTAATGTGTATATTAACAGTTCAATTTTCTTCTAAACTGGAAAAACATAAGGAGTGCGACTGATCTCTCTAAATTTGACATTATATTTTTGCGAAGGACTGCCACACCTGCTGTCTTTGTCTGTGCGGAAGTCCAGTATTGGTTGAGGTGGACTTTGTGCCTCAATACAAATTGTTCCCTCTGCAGTAGGTAGGGCTCCTGCAGGAGTATGACATCGCGGTAATGCCTCTTTGTCTACCTCTTGAACTGTTGCCTCTTATTCAGGGAGGTTAGTCCCTTTATGTTCAACAAAAAACAGTTTGAGTGGTATTGTGTAGGTTTGTTTACCAGCTCTAGTGAGATCTGCTCCCTTTCCTTCCATTCAATATTTGTTAAGTCTCCCGCTAACAATCGTTTTGTTAATTGGCCTAGGTAACACTACCATGAGTATGTTATGTTACGTTATGTTATGCAGATTTGTAAGATGCACTATCACCCGGGAGGCTATCCTGCTGCCTGAGTGAGAGATGAGGAATGCTATGTTATGGGCAGTCTGTTTAAGAATTTGGGTGAGTTGACCTACCTGCGGGCCTCCAATCTTCCTTGAAGGCCTACTCTTTTTCCACATTGCTCATTAACCAATGTTTAGCAGTTTACCTCTGTCTTTGAGACTACCAGTGGCAGCTGCTCTGCTAAGGCAGGGGAGCATCGCTTCACAGGAAAAATAAAATGATAACAGTATGTTCAGGGCCAAGATTTGGCTATTCATATCCAGAAAAATCTTAGTGCTTCAAAGAGACTATTGAGGAGTATTCATACAGGTCTGCCCAGAAAAAGCTCTCAGACTTAGAATGTTTGAGTGTGTGCAGATCTGGTCCTTTACCCAAATATTAAGATTCGCATGAAACCTAACTAGAGCACATAACTGGAACCCCTAAGAAGCCAGATTTATATTTAGTCCTTTGACACAGACAATGTGTACTTGGAAAAAGATCCATGCTAACCCCACACTATGTGCCCTCAAGAAACCATGGGTCAGCAAATAGCTAACCTATCTGCCAGCAGGAATTCAAGTGACACAGACAGCAACCTGATGATCACAGGTCCCAAAGTGTTGGTTATGGCTTTATGTTGCGTACATGTACCAGAGGTTCATGTTCAAGAAGTGTCGAGGGATTCCAGTGATGACACTAAGTACGCTGACAGTGGAGCTGAGAGGAGCTGGTACGAGAGTGGAGCTTTTAGTGGTGCTATGCGAGCATCTGCAATAGATTCTTTAATCATCATCATCACTGCTGTGTTTTGATGCTTCCAGTTTAACACTGGCTATGAGGAAAACCTGAAGGGGCACCGGTATTTCAAAACCACAACAAATTACCCTCCATCATATGCTGCGGACAGCGAAGAGTATTGATCCCATTGCATGCATGTATGCTTTGTAATTACTTTGTAACTTCTACAACCGCACTGTACCTGGTTTTCATGCTATTTTTGGTGTGATTATAATCCGTAGGGGCATAAGCAACGTGTGGAGTCTCGAGCGTGTTTTCATCTGTGTGGCTGGAGTGCCTGGAGCAGTGCACAAGTGCCACCAACGTTGTTAGGGAAACAAACACAAGGAGTCCTAAGCGTGTAGGTGTTGGGCAGCTACCTCCAGCTTGGAGCGGGTTAACCCCGTGAACTGTGACATTGGGGGCTGTGCTCCCGTCACCACTATGCATCGTCATCACATTGGTGGCCATTTTCACCTTCACACGGAGATGCTCAGAGCTCTGCTCGTGCTGTGTTGTTTTTCTGTGTGACTTCCTGGAATCAAAGTGTTACTCTATAATACTTTTTAATATAGAATCCAAGTTTAATCATTTATGAGGTGCTATCTTGGTGTGTGCATTGTCACTTTGCACCAAGAAATCATTTCAAAGTCGCTGATACAACAGTGTAACAGTCCCAGTAAGCACACTCCGTAATTGGATGAGAAATATCCTGAGCCAAAGTTCATCATTTTTAAATCGAATCTTTTTATTTGTTGATACTTTATGCAATATTTCATATGTACATGGTAAATCCCAATTTTCAAGTGCAAGTATGATGCCAGCGGCCTTAATACTGCATGTCAAGATCCTCCGTTCAGCGACTTTGAACTGTATAATACTTCACACAGGAATGATGGAAGCTCTGCTTGTGTCAAGTAAAGTCCTTGTGATTTTTCTGAATTTAATTTCTCCGTAAGAGTAATTTATTTCTCTTAAAGTTCTGTTTTCTGCTACAGTACAGTACCATCTCCATCATCATTTTACAAGATTATAACCAAGCACAGAAGAATTGTTAGTACATTTTCATTTTTTTCTCCTTTGGCTATTAAGAGCAAACAGATCTCTTGTCAGAATCATTCCTAATATGTCTTAACCCCCTGCCTTCTTATCAGAAAAGGGCAAACCTATTTTGCTATGGAAACATTGGAAGGAATTATTTTATTTTTTCTTAGTTGCATTTAGAGGTGAAATGTTTTCTCCTTCAAGGAATCAAACTATTTTAATGCATAACTTGGAGATTTAAGGCTGGAACATTTATGAGAGTTTCTATGAGATAACTGTGGGCAATGGAGAGGGAGAACCTGTGGACATCTATGAAACTTCACTGTGTATGCTTGAACAATATTTTGGACCTCATATAAATGTGGTTCTGGAGAGAGACAAGTTCTTCACCAGAGTTCATGGACAGTAAGAAAGAATTGGCAATTACGTTGCTTCTCTTAAAACTCTTGCCCACACTTTCCATTTGGGGGATCTCACAGACTCCTTTACAAGGGAACACTTGGTGAGATGTACAACTGTAATAAGGTGCAGGAGAAATTGTTGAGCAAAAATCCCATGCTTAAGGATGCTATCGAAATTGTAGAGAGTATGGAGCATACATCTGGGTGGGTGAAGGAAATTAGAAGTCAGAAATCTGATAGAAGTTGTCTAAACAGTAGTATAGCTGTTGTTTCCCACGATAGTGGGGAATAGGAGGGTGACACTAATGTTCAAAGGGTATCTGCCAAAAATGTCAAACCTAAATCTCCTCCTGATTTCCAAGATAACAGAAATAAATGTTGTTGATGTGGTAATGCTTCTCATTTGTCTAACAGTTCAAATTACTTTGCTAAGAATTCTATATGCAGGAAATGTGGTATCTGAGGACGTAATGCTTGCTTGTGTAAAGCTGAGAAAGTTAAGATGGTTGACAATATTACTGATGCTGTGAAAAAATCGTTCTGTATGTTAAGGGTGATTCATTTGTCGTGGACACGGGCCTTTTGGTGATGGCTGAGTGTGGAGTGGACATTGGAGGAAATAAGTTTGTAGTTTTGGCTGATTTGGGCTCACCATACATCATGATTTGATTGGTGTTAAGATCTGGGCAGAGAGGTTTGGGGTTGATCATTTTGTCCTTACTCCTCCAGATATTAGTCCAGTGAATTACAGTGGGATGAAAATTGATGTGCTTGGTTATGTGATAATGAACATTTCCTTCAAGGACAGAGTGACTACAGGGGAAGGTGTATATTGCCCAAAGAGGTGATAATTTGTTGAGTTGGCACGACCAAAGGGATATGGGTATGACTCGTAATCCCAGTGTGTGTGACCAAGTGATGCCTGGTGGATATGGGTGGTGACTGTGAGACCATTTGCATAGAATTTCCGCCGGTGTTCACTGTTGAACTGGGCTTAGTAAGGAATTTAGAGCACATGATCGTCCTGAAAGATGGTGCTAAGCCCATTGTTCACACAGCATGGAGAGTGCCCAGTCTGATGATGTAAACATTACGGGCTGAATTGAACAGATTAATTAAGGCAGGTGTCATCAAAGAGATTGATTCGTCTGAATGGTTGGCGCATGTGGTATTGGCCCACAAGGATGGTGGGAAGGTCAGGCACACGTGTTGATCTTAGCGATCACAGTAGGTGCATTTGGGTTGATCGCTCCTCATTGCCTAACATTTCTGAGACTCTTACTATGCTGTCACCATTGTTTTTAGTGTCCTGGGTTTGTCTTCTGCTTACCACCAGGTGCTGTTGCATGATAAATCAAGACATTAGACTAAGTTTGTCATTCTGGTAGGTGCCTACAGATTAATGGATGTTGTTTGGGTTAGATTCTGCGGCTTCTTGTTACCAGAGAATTATGAAGATTGTTTTGGAAGGATTTCCATGTGCATTAGCCTTTCAAGATAACATCTTGGTTTACCGCAAGAATGAATGCAAGAATGGTGAGATCCTGTGACTGGTGTTGAGGAAATTGGCCGAAAGGGGATTGACTGTGCAAAGGGAAAATGTGAACTCAAAGTACCATCAGTTTCTTACCATGGATATGTGACTTTGAATGATGGAGTGAGGGCATAATTTGAGTTGGCCAATAGCATATTGAAAGCTCCCTGATCCGTAGATAGGGATAAAGTAAAATCATTCTTACAGCTTGCTGAATATTATTCCATGTTCATCAAGGGTTTTGCATGATTGGTGGAGCTGATCCAGTGATTGCTGAGGAAGGGTGGTACTTTTCATAGGTCAACAGAGTGTGAAAATGCGTTTAGAGTAGTCAAGGAGGAGATTGCTTACATGCCTGGTCTGAGACATTTTGATGTAAAAATGAAGACTGTTTTGACTACAGTTGCGATTCTGGAGGGCTTATAGTGATTTTATCACAAGTAGTTGATGGTGAAGAGATAGTAGTATCTTTCGATTCAAGAGCCCTAAAGGAGGCGGAGAGTCACTACTCAGTGATTGAGATAGAAACGTTGACAGTGGTGTGGGCTGTGCATTATTTTAAATTCTATCTGTGGGGGTTTGCCTTTTTATATCAAAACATATCATCATCCTCTCGTACAATTTTCTCCTATAAGGGAAGAGAGAGTCTGACCTCTCGTCTGAAGAGATGGAGTGAATAATTAGAAGACTATAAGTTACAAGTACAATAAATACCGGGACTTGAGAATAAGTCTGCTGATTGCTTGTCATGACTGCTGGTGGAGATAGAGAATGATGTGGGAGTTATTGTGACTCCTTTCTGTTGGGTCAAGGAGAGTGCCTTGTCTCAACAGGAATAGGAAGATATCAAGGTGAGTGATGATACTTGGTTAGTCATTTAAGACTATGTTGTTCAAGGTTGGCCTGTAGGTCATTGGACCAAGCAACATGCTCCTTTTAGAATCTGAGGTATGAGTTGACAGTTTAAAGTGCAGAGTTTTTGAGGCATTAGAGACTGGTTCCTCCTGCAGGAACAATATCCAAGGCGATTAATTTAGCACATGAGGGGAATTTGTGTAGGAATCTGACCAAATGAGAGTGCAAAAAAGATATTGGTGCCTGGAGTTGATCGAGAATTGGAGAGTGCATTCCAGGAGTGCTACATGTGCACTACCAATGACAAGTCCCAAGTGACTCGTAAAGTCCCCTTATCTCCTGTTGAGACACCTGACAGACCATGGCAAAAGTTGGGCTTGGATATCTTGGGTTTATTTGAATTGTCGCCACCAGCTGAGCAGTATGTGTTACTTCTTGTTGATTGCATGTCGAAGTGGTTCTCTACTAGGTGTGTGAGCACAATAAGCCTGACAGTAGCTCTTAATTTGTTGAGGGATACATTCTTCAGTGAAGGAATCCCAAAACAGTTTCTAACAGACGATGGAGGGCAATTTGTGTCTCAAGAGATGCGGTCCTTTTTTGAAGAATTTGGGTATCAGTCATCTCAAGACAGCCTTGTTTTTGCCACAAGGAAATGGCCTGACTGAGAGAATTATTCAAGTATTGAAATTGTGTGCATATATTGCATTAGAGAACAAAATACCTTTAAAAAATGTTCTCAGGGAGACTTGGTGGGCACATTGCACCACTCCCAATGGGGAGATGTTGAAGTCTCCTTTTGAGCTTCTGAAGTGAAGGGTAGCTTTTTCTAAGCTCAATCCTAGCTCAATCCTGCATGGATTTTCTCTGGAAAGATAGAGAGTGTTGAGAAAAGGAGAATAAGTAGGTTTCAATGTGCAATGTACCAACATAAGTACAAAAATCGGTATGATCAGAAACTCTCAGTGAAGGATAAGAGATGGAATGTTAGGGATTTTGTCTGAAATAAGAAATCAGGCTTGAGCAGGAAAAAGGCTCATTCCGTTTCCTGGATCCTTTTTCTGTTGTCTATAAAGAAAAATGTATTCACGGTACACTCTGACACCTGGAGTATGTCCAGATTGGTAAAATGTATGGATAATGGAATCCGTAATCAAAGGTCGCAAGGTAATGGTGACAGTATACCTCAAAAAAGACTAGACAAAAGCAAGATGGTGTCCAAGGCGAGGGGTTTCTTTTTTTTTTTTCCATTTATTTTTTAACTTTTTTTATTGACATTTCAAATAAAGAACAACCGAGGCAGCAGCCTTCACCAATCAAGGGGGAGGAAAAGAGGGGGGGGGGCACGGAAGGGGAAGGACGGGGGAGAGGAGGGGAGGTAAGACATGGCGGCACATAGATTGCATCATCAAAGAGTTACTATTAGAAAAGGGTATCGCGGCATCATCACTCAATCAGCAAAACAATAACATCGACAATGGGAATACAAGTGTATTGCGTTAGGGGGTTTGCAAGACATGCCATCCCAGGGGTGCTGCCTGAAGGGGGCCGTCCACGAGGCTGCAGTTTTGACTCTGTCTCCAGGCATCCGGTCTGGGGAAGATCAGGATGAGTGTCAACTGAGGTGTCGTGGGGGGGTGGCTTGGGGGAGGGTGGAAACGGTGAGTGGAGGCCCCTCCCGCCCCCATCGGCTGAGGGGAGAGTGTCTCTCTGTCTAAAATACAACAGTAATGGTTCCTAGATGTCTTTTGGGTGGAATGCTGTGGCATTAGTTCCCTATATGTGGCAAGCTTTTCCTGGCAATAGGTTGCGTCCTGCTATGAAGAGGCAGCCTTGGGTGTGGGTCTCCTGCCCCAGTACATAGTGACCCGTCGCTTGACCAGAAGTCGGAGCATAGCAGTGAGGCGTCGGACTCCAGGAGGAACATCTTTGACATAACCCAGGAGGCTTACCAGCGAGGTCTGGGGGGGGGGGGGGAGATGTCCAGCTATCTGCTGAAGGATTAAGTGCACCTCTGACCAGTATTTTGTCACCTGTGGGCAGGCCCATGCAAAGTGACGAAACAAAGCATGGTGTACCCAACATTGCAGACAGTGTGCCTCAGCCACCAGCCCTATGCATAGCAGGTGTCAGTGTGCGGGACTGCTTGTGCAGAAATTCAAAATGTATGAACCACAGTCTATAGTTGGGTGATAAAGCAGCAGATTGTCCGCAACAATACAACCATTGTTCATCTGTGAGAGAGGGATCAAGATCCCAAGCAGCACGGGCCACCGGTACGCGCACTGGCGCCCTATCTTGCATTATCCTGTAGAGGCGGGTTACTAATTTGTGGGGTATGGATGTGTTAACATGTGCTCAAGCGCTTAGGGTGAGGGTGCCAGCAACATATTATGCACCGTGCCAAGATTAGCTTGAATCTGATGGTAGGGCAGAATGTCTATTGTGGTGGGGCTCATGTGCCTCGAATGAAGGTAAAAATTGGCCATCGAGGTAGAGATCAACGAGTTTGAGGAGATTTCTTTTGCGGGCTCGTGCTCTACCACCATCGTCCTGCAGTACCAGCAGCTGGGGGTTTTGCGTGCTAGTGAAATAGATGGGATATAAAGGCAGGGCCAGCTAGCACGGAGCTGCATGCGATTCCAGGCCCATTGGCTACATTCCACCGTGTCGATCACTGCATGTGGAGGCTTATAAGACTGATTAAGGGCAAGGGACACCAGGCCCACCTCCACCGCTGCATGCGGCAGAAAGCGTTTAGGATAAAGGCAGAAGTGGAGATATTGGACCTGTGTGTAGAGTGCATATAGCATCCTATCCAGTGCATTTAGGCTTCCCTGCTGCATTGGTAATGTTAGCGTCCCCCATATAATCCTTGCCGGCTTGCCAGCCCAAGCCCAAGATATCCAGTTTGACCGCCGGTGCCCGAAGAATTGCGATGTGGGTGGGATGGGAATGCTAATGAAAGGGTAGATGAATTTGGGTAACATTACCATTTTTGTGATCGCGAGCTGGTCCATCAGGGACAGGGGTAGTCAATTCCAAGTCGTTCCTCCACCCACGCTGTAGCTTTGCCGTCTAGTCTATGTTGCAGCTGAGCCAAATACCAAGGTAGCAAACTGGGTCAGAGGCCCCCACTGTAGGGGCTACTCAGATTCAAATAGTTGCATGTTCTCAGTGAGGAGGAAGTGTATGGATTTGGCCCAATGTATGTGGATGCCAGAGTAGCCGCCAAAGTGAATGACTTCCCGAATGACAGGATCCAGGTTCATTTGAGGATCCCGGATGTAAAGCGTGATATTGTCAGCATACATGGAGACTAATATCTTGCAGCCTGTAAAGCTGAACCCCCGGTGGGGATGATGCTGCCGCAGTCAGGCCCCAAACAGGACTATGGATATCAGGCAACCTTGGTGGGTGCCGCGCGTTATCTGGAAAGGTTCTGAGATCCTCCCGTTTAAGCGTAGTCTGGCCATGAGAAAGATGTAGGGTAAGTGGATGAGGCGTACAAAGCCTGAGCTGAGACCAAACTGTGAGAGTAGAGGTAATAATGACCACTCCAGCGAATAAAACGCCTTTGTGGCAACTAAAAGGGATGTGACCGCAGCGAGCTGAGGCTCCATGCTATGCATGATGGCAAACAGGGTGCGAAGGTTGTGCACCGTGGAGCGTCCCGGCACATACACTGATTGGTCTGAGCAAACCATGTCTGGCAGCAGGCAGGGAGATTGGCAAATATTTTGTTATCAGTGTTTATCATCTATATACATATGGTGATAAATATGGTGATAAATACACGCAATTCAACTATATACATATGGTGTATATGACACCTCATACATTAAATGTTATAAACATGGGTGAGATGCGGAAATGCCCGAGGTGTGCCTATGTGGATGCCGGTTTCATACATATGACATGAAGTTGCGACGTAGTACGATTGCACTAGGAGGGAATTTTGGCCAGGATTAAAGTTGCATTGGGAAGGGTCCTAACGCTGTCTGTGGAGGTCTGTTTTTTGGGGCTTTTCCCACGTCATCCTAAGCGGAAAGTGGGGAATCGATTTATAGACCTGGCTTTGGGCTTAGCTAAGAAACTGATTGCTCTGATGTGGAAACCCGCTATTGGACTGCAGGTAGCTAGTTGGAACAGTGAGGTTATTAGTTGGGCGGGAGCAGAGGCCAGAGCCTTGAGTTGGGAGGAGGTGAGGAGCATCAGGAGAAGACCAATAGCGATTTATGGAAAGACGTGCTCGCGAACTGGGAAAACCCGGAGCAAACCAGTAATGCCAGTGTAGAGGAGGTGAGTGGCAGTGAATGATTCGCACTTGTCTGCACGGGTGGGCCTGGCCGTAGAGGACTTGACAATTCACAGCCTCCCCTTTTTGGGAGTAGGGCCGGGTGACGCTGGTCCTGGGAAATCATGAGCAGTGGATGTGGGATCAAGCCCTGTGGAGTGGGGGCGTATCGCCACCTCTTTTTCTCGTCTCCCTTTCTCACTCCCCCATCCCCCTCCCCCCTCCCTTCGGCTGACACAAGCGAAGTACAGCATATATTGCATAACTGTCTCATGACTGCACTCCCGGACACAGGTGCGGCCTTTGTCCCCCCTTGGCATGCAATATTCTCTTTAGTCCCTTCTTTTTTGTTTCTTTGGTTTAATTCTCATATTACTGGAGTGTGTGCTCAAGTCCAATAGGTTGAGTGTATGATCGCTGAGGACAGTGCCCGATCCATGTAGGAAAACGGAGTTGCCCACCGAGACAGGGCGAGGAAGCAGCATTAGACAGGGATTATGATAGTCATTTACTGGGGCGGCGGGCTATTGTGCGAGCAAGGATGAGCTGATACTAGTCTCGAATTAAGATTAATGTTGATACGTCCTACCCCAGGATTGTCATTGTAATGTGTAATAACCTGCCTAGAGTGATAAATGAACACTACATTGAAATGTTGTTGTTACAAATATTGTGTAGTGCCAATGCGGAAAAACCATAAATGTTAATAAAAATGTTTAAAAAAATAAATCAGTGTTTATCATCTATAACGGCCTGTATGAGTCGCACCGATTTGCTGGTTTATGAGGCTTGCGTATCTGGACTATTACTACTTCATGAAGTGATGGCGGCAGCTCGCCTGTCTCCAGGCCCACCCCGTACATTGCAAGGAGATGCGGGATCAAGAGGGCAGCATAGTCCTTGTAAAAGGAGGTGGTAAGCCCGTCCAGGTTGTGCACTTTGTTGCTGGGCAGGATTTGTATGACTTGGAACACCAAATCCCCTGTAAAAGGAGTGTCTAGGTACAGGCTATGCGCTCGGTCGAGCCAAAGGAGCTGTATGCTGTCACAGTAAGCCTTGAGCTTCTCCCCATCCGGCGACACTTTGGCACTGTAAAGTTGGGAGTAGAAGGAGGTCATTGTGCAGAGCAAGGCGGTGTGGGTATATTGCCGCTCAGGTTCAAGGAGCTCCATCACGTACTTCAAAGCCCATGGTCTACGGACCATGTTGGCCAGTGTTCTCCCAAGTCGGTCTCTCTCCCCATATCGACGCACAGTCGTCTCTTGTTGCATGTAATTTGTCTCAAGTGTCGCCTCTGCTTCGTACTAGACAAGCTTCCCACGGATATCCAGCATGGTGGTTGTGCTCTTAGAAGCATAATACGCTAGTTTGAGCGCCCAAAGTTCACACTCCAGTTTAACAAGGTACGACTGGTTAGCTGTGAGAACGGCAGTTTGTTTAGCGATGCACTCCCTCGAATCACGGTCTTAAAGGCCTCCCATAATACCGATGGATAGGAAACTGATCCCTCATTATTGGCAAAGTAGTCAATGATTGCAGTGCAGATCTCTTCCCTAAAGACCGAGTCATGTAAAGGCCCCAGGACGAGTCTCCAGGTGAAAGCGAGTGTGGTGGCCAGCGAAGGGGAAAGTTCCAGGAGTGCAGGAGCGTTAACGGAGAGCATGCGTGGAAGATGTGATAGCCTGGTGGTCCAGGTGAGTGCATTCTGGGTGAACAGCCAATAATCTATGCATGACCATGCATCAGACGCCGATGTGTGGACCACATATGGCCTGTGTCAGGTACCAGATCAAGCCCTTGTGTAGCGGTATGGCAGTCCCTTGCGCATAGATCTGTGTCTCTGCACACCAGCCTGCCCACTAATGTGAGGCTGTCAACGGAGTGAGGTGAAGTTCTTGGTGAAAGCAGATGTCAATATGGTGTCTGTTTAGATGAGCATGAATTAGGCTAGCTTTCCATTGGTCATTCGAACCACGGACGTTCCAGGTCAGGTACTGAGTTGTGGTCATCGCAGTGTTGGAAGGGAGGTGTCATGTAGCGATGTGGCCTGGCCAAGATTGGCCAAGTGTGTGTTGTGTGTGAACTCACAAAGGTACCCTGCCAAGAAAGACATGTAGGAGGTAAGAAACAGGGCTCACAAACTTTAAAAACAAACTCTCCCCACCACCCACTCCAACCCAGAACTAGGTTGAGTATCCCCAGCCCACACCCCACCCAGAACCCCATTTTGTAAAACAACATGCCTGATGGGAGTCATCCCGAGAGGCAGCCAGAAGCCAGGTGATCAACACAGTCTCAAGAGGACCAGGCGGCCAATGTGACGCAAGTGTGCCTGGGGGTGGATTGGTTTGGGCAGTATGGTCAAGAAAATATTAATTTGAAGAGTACGAGAATGCGATCGGGGTAATCGTCCATCCTAGAGGCAATGACGTCAGCATGTCAAAATGGGACTTTCCACCATGCTTGACTGGGTAGAGCAGAGAGTAGATGATGTCTGACTTTTGTAGGATGCGCTTGGCCGGGAGGATTTGGCAGGCCGTCTGCACTGCCATGGAGAAGTCCGAATATTATTAGACGGTGTTTCCTTGATACTGGACAGACCCACTTTTGTGGGCCAGACAGAGGACTGCATTGCGATCCCTATAGGTGAGGATTCAGGCCACTATATGTTGGGCCAGATTGCCTCGAGGGAGGCGTGGCGCAAGGGATCCATGCACTCGCTCTACTCGCTCTACAATGAACACATGCGAGTGCGTCTGTAAATGGGGATCGCAGCATGATTTCGACGAAATCCTCCATCCTATCAATGACCATGGACTTGCCATGCGGGCGCCTCTAGGTCTTCAGTTTTGAGCTTGATGACTGTAAGGACTTTGTCCATTCCCAGCAGGTGTTCCTCCGCGTTGGTTTGAGCTTCCTCCACGTCAGACGTGCGGGCCTCCAGCTAGTCCAACCGGTCGTCATGCTTGTCCATGTGCCCCTTCACGCGGCCAAGGCAGTTGCTAAAGAGGTTGATCTTTGCGTCAATAGTCCGTAAACTGTTCTTGACGTCCAGCAGGATTTCTTTTGTACCTTATCTGCTAGCAGTGCGCCATGTAGTTGTAGTTGTCCGGACAGTTCCTCTGTAGCTCACTTTGGCTCGGTCTCGCGCGTTTGCCGCTTGTTTTCGCATAAGACACACAGACACACAATTGATGGACGGAATGTTTTTGCATGCCAGTTTCTACTGGCACACTTCTGGCATCCCCGTTGCTTACAGGCGAGCACAGCAGATTGTTTTCGAGGATTGAGAGTGTCTTTAAATGGGGCGCCTCCTGCACCAGTCAGCAGCACCACACGTGTTCTCTGGGGGTGCCCCCCCTCCCTCCATTGCACAGGTGGTGGGCAATAGGATGCAGTTTCCACCGAGAATAGTATAAGGAAATGGCCCACCACACCCTAGTGCCTGTGGGGGGCATGACTGGGCCAGCACCCGGGCCAAGGATGGCATTGTCGGCGATCAGCCAGATGGCTGCAGTAAGGTAGAGGAGAGATTTGTTGAGGGAGGCACTTTGTCCAGTTACCACCGAGCTGCACGTTAGTGTGCGGGGCTCGTCTGAGGATCTACAGCTGGAACCAGTCCCACCACTCCCCAGCGCCTGTGGGTGGCATGAGCAGGCCAGCAATATGGGAGAGTGATGTAGTCCGTTGCCAGCAAGGTAGGGCGAGGGGGTGCGGCACCACCAGAATGTAATACAGGGGCGCAGTACAGTTTAGGTTCCACATGCAGGGGAACTGGGCCCGAGAAGGCCAGACAGGGTGCTCTGTCAGTAGGGGAGCAAACTTTATCCCCTAGGAGGGGGGACTCTTTATGGTTCACGGGGGCCCCCACGAGGTCTTCAAAGCCGCATCAGGCGACGCCGCAGTATTCGGCAGCAGGTCCACAGATCACTTTGTCCCGCTCGGCCTCCACAACACCCGCGGGCCGCCTGGCTCAGGCCACAACAGAGGATCACTTACCTGGCCTGGGCCGCAGTGGGGGACCTGTCAGGCAGGAGCTGCCACAAGCACAACAGCTCCTCTCAGGATTCAGTAGTCCAGCAGCGGCCAATGTCACTCTCAAGGCGCCGGGGGCAGACTCGCCGCACCCAAGCTGCAGGCCTGGCTGCCCGTTCCCATCAGCTCTACTCACCCAGGGAGTTTTTGCGGGGCGAAGAACAGGTGCCCACACCACTCCTGCCTCAACAGGGCCCACTCAGGCACATCCAGCGGGGCCAGCAACCAGCGGCAAAGGCCCTACGCGGCCCAGGTGACGAAGCAAGGGCTTGTGTGGGCACAGTCTCAGTACAGGCCTGAGGCAGCCACGTTGCACACCGCCGCCAAGTTCAAGTCGCTGGCCGCCCTCACGGCATGCACAGGATCTTCGCACAATTCAGTTCAGCGTCCCAGCACCTAGAGGTGTCGGTTCAGCTCCAAGAAGATGACAGTAGAGTCCAGATGCAGCGGATCAGTGACAGAAAAAGTCATTGGCCTGCAGAGCTCTGCTAAGCAGCAGTCAGCTGCTTGCTGCTGGGCTCACTAGCATCCCCAGAGAGTGGTATCTTTGATCACATCAAGAAAACATCCAGCCTGAGGAGGAAACCAGGGAGATATGATGATTTTGTTATGTATTAGTAATTCTTGGTTGTGTGATGTGAGCCATTAATATTTTCACTGTTTTAAAAAAAGTTATAACTGTTTTGTGTTATTTTGCTACAGTTATAGAAGTAAGATGTTTTTACTAGATTGGTTACTTCTATATTTCCATTTGTACAAAGGGGGACGTGTAATGGCTTGAGGGTGCGTGCATGTACCAGAGGCTCACGCTCTAGAAGTGTGGGGGGATTCCAGGGATGAAGGTTAGTAAGCTGGCAGGGGAGCTGGGAGGAAATGGTAGAGAGAGGAGCTGTTGGTGGTGTTATGTGAGCATCTGCAATGAATTCTTCTATCATCATCATGATCACTGCTATATTGTGGTGCTTCCAACTTAACATTTGGTCTTTGAGTAGAACCAAACTACTTACTATTCAGAAAACTCCTATAAAGGAAACTTTTCAAAGAAGTGTAAGATGAATGAGCGAGCAGATGTGCAGCAATTGGGTGAAACCTGATAGCTAGACTCCACATCCTCTCAAACCTCATTATCCAATCTAGCACTATATATGCAATTCAGCAACCTTGCCTGGATGAGTACCACTAGCCCTAATGACAAAGAATGTATGCACCTGAAACCACTAGTTCTTTAAAAAAAAAAAAGCGTTTTTTCATCGTCTCAATATGTAGTAAAATCATCAGGGGTGTATATTTAAGTAGTGGTCTAACGTGGTCACAATGCAACAAATGTGGCACGTCAGGCAAAGACTGAAGATGAGTAAACAATGCCTACTAGAGCAACGCTCCATGTTACTTTTAGAAACCGGCTTCCCATTACATACAAGCTAGAGCCCTCAGATTAATATTGCAGTCAACCTTCCAACTATAGTTAAAAAGGCTGGCGCACAGTAGAGGTCAGTAGGAGTCCAAGGGCTCAGTCTGTGAGTCTCTAAATCAGACATGGTTAATAAATCTTCAGAAAAACAAAATTATTCTGTCCGAATAATCAGATTTGTGTGCTAATATTGCTAGGAGACACAGGTCCCTAGATTAAATGGGTTATTTCCTCAACTCCTATTACATCCTGCTCTAACTGTGAAGAACATTGGAATGATGAAGAGCTGGCACTTGTGTCCAAAAATTGTCGTGGCTTTCTTTGGGCTGAATTCTTTTTGGTTATCTGATCCTCTGGGATCACTTATGGTGTATTCTTAATTGTATGCTGTCTCTGGATTTTCGGTCCTGGCAGAAGTGACGTATGATAACCCTTGTACTACTTCTTGGACTTTGACCTAAATTGACAGCCAGCCTTTTCTTGGTCAAATAGTTATTTCACTAAGATCCAATAAAAGTAGGAGTGCTTTACATTTTATCATTGTGCTTCAGCACAATGGATTTCTTCATTATTGTGGTCTGCGACAATGTTTTCTCTTCTGTATTCCCATACAATACCTGGGTATCTGCAAACCCTACCAAATTTCTCATTTGCACATTGTTCTTCCGTGAGCTGTTTAATTTCTAGGCTTGTCCATACCTAGATATCAATTGCTTGCACTTTTAGGCCTATTTATCATTTCCCCCTCCTTCTGTATTATGTGCCCTCCCTTATACTGCTACCTCTCTTGGTGATTTTTCTTTCCTGGTTTCCCTCTTTCATGATCAGGCCCTCTTTGTCTTCAAGTTGTCATTTTCGTTTTCTAGCCCTCTGTTAGTTGCATTGTTTCTTTGTCAACTTTCTTTGCTCTGTCTTTACTACCGCTATCTGTTTCTCTAGCTCGTTCTCTTTGTTTTGCTGTTCATCTCTTCTGTGGCCACTTACTGCTTACTCCACCACTCTTTCTCGCTCTTTCTCTTCTTCTCTCTTACATAGAATTTCTCACTTTATCTCACTCTGAAAAGCTTAGGCTGTTCTGTTGTAAATTTACCCCTGTGTCATTTTGAATCTGCCAACAGGGACCAGATGACTAGAATGAAGGAATCCATGACGGGATCGATGGATTCCGGTATCTTGCCTTTTACTTCTCATCAAGCATCTCTGCCTGGCCTTAATTATGGTGGTAAGTGATCTGTAGTCTTCCTGTTTCTAACCCGTATGATTCAGATTGTGGTTAGCTGTCAGTACCACAGTGACACACAAACCCCCAAAGACTCACTTCTGTGTTTTTCAGAAAGTAAACAGGCCAACTCTCAGGAGCTTTGTGTTTATGCGTACTCAACCTACTGTGGGGTTGCAGGTTGTGGCAGTGTGTGTGTTTTGGATTCTGTTTTCTGTATTGTCTTTCTCTGTTCATAGTTATCCCTTTGGGCCTCAAAGTAGACAATGACCTGCTTTTACAAAGGATCTCAGTTTCTTATGTCCTCTTTGTTACCAATACTACTTTCTCCCCCTGGTACCATGTCGATGTGATTCAAAAGTGTTTCTTTTTTATTTTTATATATAGGCATAAAAATGAGACATATCCGCAAAACATGGGCGTAGGAAGCTGGTTCTGTATATAGTACACCAAAAAGAGGTACATTGTACAAATAGTCTCAAGGTGCTCTCTTAGGAGTAGTGTGGTCGAGCAGCCTTAGGCTTATCAGAGAGGAGTGTTAGAAATCAGCTTATAGCACACATTCAATAAATGATATGCTCGAATCAGTAAGGAGATTCACACCACTTTATAAATATAACACTTACATTTATATAACTTAAGGCACCAAGATCATCAAAATCAGGTAAGTACATTTCGAGTTATGAATATTTATAGTTTTTAATAGTCGAATTTCTGAAGTGGTAATGTTATCCGATGGAAGAAAGACATACTCAATACAAGTACTTTACAGTGACTTACAGAAACAATCTTCTGGACTTGAGATGAGTATGGGGCAGGGTCCAAGGCAGTACCAGCTGGTCACCTTGGGCAGTACTGGGGCGGACAGGTGCAGAGATGCTAAACAGTGTTGGGTTCCCTGTATAAGTCAACGGGGATGGTCCGGTCACAAAGAGGCTGCCTGCTTGGACTGGGGGATCAGTCTGGCTGAACCAACAAGGAGGCTCAAGTCTCACGATGCTGGGGGTCATTGGTACACCGTTGGTACTCTTCTCCACGGGCCAGTTGCAGAAGTGGTAACCGGTTTTCACGACTGGAGACAATTGTGGTAGAGGGGGTCTTCACAAAGAGGTGGCAGGCGTTATTGAAAATTCTACTGTTGGCAAACCCTAGGTGGACTTCTTCTCTGGAGGGTCTGGTGACCACGCTGACACCATTGGCCCACTTCAACTCGTGCTAGGAGGCACGGGTGCAGTGGTGCTTACTGGTGTTGGGTTTTGGCAGTCTGGAGCCCTTGCATGTTTGTTCTCTTGGGGTGCCTGCAAAATGCAGGGGAGCAGCTTTGCTGTGCCAAGAAAGTCCACGAGTCTAGTGTGAAGGCTGGAAATCGTGTCAAGATTGTGGAGGCGCAGGCAGCTGCAGGACGAGTTGTCTTTGGCGCAGTTGTCAGGAACAGCAGTCAGGCTGGCATGATTGCTTGCTTTTGCGGCTGTTCAGTATCCTTCTTCATTTTTCAGGTTGACCGAATCTGATTTCCTGGTGCCAGTAGCAACCTGGGCATTAGGGGAGGGTAGGGTAGTAGCCAATGGCCTACTTACCCCTCGGGTCACCACAACCCCTATATGACCACTTCCATTGAGAAGTGGGTATAACCCTGTCCCAGAATTCCTAATTCTGCCATTACCAAGATGGCAGATGTTTAATTTTTGCGTCCACATCAAGTAGCTCACCTTAGGGGTGGAACTAGCCTAAAGCAGAGCACACCTCTCTAATTACTAATTTTTCCACCCGTCTATGTGCCAAATGGGCCCTGGTAAGGGGTGGGGGTGGCATCCCCTCACCTCTGAGGGGGGCCAGATTTGCATATCAAAGGTGGTGGGCTCTTTGATTGGAATGCTAATTTATAGGTCATCCTGCTGAAGGGTGTGTAAAACACCCTTTGCCGAAGGAGGCTTTGTTCCTGACCTCCCAAGTGTGTGGGCTCTCACCTCTGGGAGTCAGAAACTAGTCTGTGGTGGCAGGCTGGTCAGAACCAGTCAGCCAACACTCTAGTAGTTGGTAGGTTTTTAGGGGGCACCTCTAAGGTGCCCTCTGTGTGCATGTATTAATAAATCCATCACTGTAATCGGACTGGGTTTATTAATACAATGTATTTTATACCAAACACCATGTATTTCAGTGAAGCCATCAGGTGGCTGTGGAACTCGTTTTAACCAATGTCCAGCACATGTACTTGAAATGGCTTCCCTGTTCACTTGTGACATCTAAAAATTGCCTTAGCCATCACAAGGGCTACATCTGCTCATGCAGATAAGTCCACACATGTAGTATAGTGCACCCTGCCTTAGGGCTGTAAGGCCTGCTGTAGGAGTGGCTTACCTATACTGCATGCAGTGCGTGCAGGCATGTCATACAAGTATGTGTGCCATGTTGTGGTTTCACTTTTGTCTGTACCAAGACAAGCAGCCTTCAATGGCAGTCTGCCTGTGTGAAGTGAGGGGCCCGTTAGGCTGGCATAATACATGCCGCAGCCTTTAGGGACCCTCTTTGGCACACATGCCCCAAGTACCTGGGGTACCATTTACTAGGGACTTAAGGGGTGCCAAAGGTATTGCCAATTGGGAAAGCATTTGTACAGTCTTAGGTTAGGAGATCTGGCACTGATGACCTGGATAGCAGGAATTCAGTGTACTTTCTGTCAAAATTGCATCAAATGCCGGTTAAAAGTGGGAGTAACCATGTCAAAAAGTGGCACTTTCCTACAATGGGCACTTAAATGCGATAGCAGTTGCAACTTAGTTTTAGCATACACATGTGTATACGGAATGCCAGCATAGCGGCCGCAGACATGGCTAGTATAATTTAATATATATCCAACATTTTACAAAAACCCTCTTTGTGAACATAACCGATAGAGTGGCATATCATTATTTTAGGTAGGTAGGTAAAGCTTTATTCGATAAAAAATATCATAAAAGCACAACATACAGTAATAAAAAAGGATCAAGTTAGACAATAAAAAACAACAATTGATCATAGGTACATCTAAAAAGGTTAAAAGGATGGTTAAGAACAGCATATAAAAAACAAAGACAAGGTGCTTGGTGGCCTGGAGTTCGTTAAAGTGAAATAAGAACAGATCACAGAAGTAGATCAGTGCAATTAAGGGGACATTTTTTTCTTTCGCAACAGCCAAGCACAGCCCAGATATTTGGCAATACCGCAGACAATGGTAAGAGACGAGGTATCAGTTTGCAGAATGCGTAGCACAATACGATAGTCCCGGCATCCGAGCATTCTACAAATCGGACGCAGCCATTTAGCTCTTGGTCTTCGATAGTGGTAGCAGGCAAATAGAAAATGGGGAATGGACTCTTTGGGTGCTGTACAGCTCGGACGACCAACAGATGAAGGTGAAGATCCCTTCCAGCCAGCAGTCACACAGTTGAGGGGGAGGGACCCAAGTCTAAAACGTAGATACAAGGATCTATCCAATGGGGACTGGATAAAGTCGAGATATGCTTCCAATTTGCGGAAAGGCTTATGTTCGAAAAAAGCCTCGCTCAGCTTCCCCGACTTAGGATTGGTCAGTTCTCTTGTGTTTACCCAGCTCCAGTATGCCTTCTTGAGATCCTGTTTTGAAGGGGGTATCTGGGATTCCCAACAATCTTCATATCCAATGGATTTCAATGTTTGTTTTATGTGAGTAATCCATTTTAGCCTCCTCCCAGTGTCTGCTGATATGAGATCATTTAAGCCTGCTGCATATTTTGCAAGTTCTGTGGTCCGTCGCAGTCTTGCCCAGAATAATAAGGGTCGTAAACGTGCAATATCCTGAATAGAATGTCTACCTAGGTCATACAGCAAGGGTTTTAGAGGAGATGATGTTGGGACAGAGATGAGATTCCTCATAAATTTATTCTCCGAGACGACCAGATCATGAATATTTGCATGGCCCCAGATTTCTGCCCCATACATAGAACTAGACAGTGCCTGGGCTTCGTATACCACAAGAGCCGGTGCCACAGGTCGACTAGTAGAGAGATATTGTTCTCTTATAATGGCACCGGATACCCTCTTGTGGCACAGAAGCATCTTGGTCAGATGCGAACTCCACTTCATCCCTTTTGCAATGCGTATGCCTAGGTAATCGAAAGAATCCACAATGTCTAAGGGTGTGCCATCCAGAGTGAAATTATATCTAAAACGTCTCGGGGGATTTATTACCATTAGTTTGGTTTTTTCTGTGTTTATAATAAGCCCATAGGACTTGCAAAAAGAGTTGAATCTATTTAAAATTCTTTGTAGGCCAGCCGGGGATTTGGAGATCAGGAGAGTGTCGTCGGCGAACAGGAGAGTGGGGATCTTTTCACCGGCCAGGACTGGAGCATCAGCTGGGACCTCTCTAAGGAAATCCACCACCCCGTTGATGTATAGAGAGAACAGGGTGGGGGCCAGCACACAGCCCTGGCGTACCCCCCTGTTCACCGCGACACTCCCTGTAAGCTGGCCCTGGGCACCCCATCTAATATTAGCATGGTTATTCTCATGCAGAAGCTTTAAAAAGGCAAGAATCTCATGGGGAACACCTAGTTGGAATAAGACCTGCCACAAACGTTGGCGAGGGATTAAGTCGAAAGCAGACTTTAAATCAATAAAAGCTAAATATAAGGTTCCCTTGCCTAAAACTACCGTTTTCCAATATATCATAAAAAACCTAAAAACTTGATCCATAGTGCCTACCTTTTGTCTAAAACCTGCTTGAAAGTGTGATAAAACATCCCCGTTCTCAATCCAGCATCTCAGTCTCATCAGGAGAACCCTGCCAACCACTTTCTGTACTACGTCAATTAGACTAATGGGTCTATAGTTGGCAGGGTCCTCCCTATTACCCTTTTTAAAGATTGGAATCACCACCGCGGCTTTCCAGGACTCAGGTACTATAGAACCCTTAGCTATGGCATTCATAACAACAGAGATAAAAGAGGCCCAGGGAATTGGGTCGTGTAAAAGAAGATCACCTGGTATGCCATCGGGCCCAGCCGCCTTGCCGGGGGCAATACTTTTAATAGCCAAAATAGCTTCGTGGGTCCCAAAAACGCTCTCCGCTGGGAATTCAACAGTAGGGGGCAAATCATCCACCACCGGAGCGACAGAGACAGTCTCACCCGCATATATGGCAGAGAAATGGTTGAACCATTGCAGCTCTGCTATATGGTTTGGGATGCTTGTTGTTTTAGCCCTTTTGGCTCTGTTCAAGAGGTCCCAGAAGGCTGTAGAGTTCCGGTTTAGGGCCGCCTCCTTGAGTTCCTGCCAGTGGTTTTTTTCCCATTCCCGTTTGGCGACTTTCAGGGATCTCGAATAGTCTTGTCTGGCCTTGCTAATTAGATTTCTATCCTGTTTTCTTAGGGCTTTGGACAAAGTGACTCTGGCCCTTTTGCAATCTTTAGAGTACCAAGGGTTTCCGCTTTTCGTGGAGTCCACCTTGGAACAAGTTTTCTCCCCCAGAATAAAGAAATCCCCTATTTTATTGATGGTATCAAGATAAACAGAAGCTATAAGTTGGGGATCATCCGTTTTGGTGCTAGCATCACAAAGTTCAGTATGTTTTCTAGCTAGGAGTTCTTTGATTGAAGCGAGCTTCTCCTCATGTTGTGAGATCCCATGCCATTTAAGGCGTCGACTACACCCTGCCAATGATACTTCCTTGGTTGCCATTAAAGGAGGTTCATTGACCACATTGGGTATTGTCATCCAGAGATCTTTAGTTTGTAAACATAGTGGGTTGTGATCGCTATCTATTGTGTTTTTGAAACCATATCTATGATAAGCCCCCAAGAGTAGATGTCGACAAGGATATAATCGATGCGTGATGGTGAAGTTAGCCTGTTAAAGGTGAAGGCACCGCCCTTGTCAGATATAGATCTGCCATTCACTGCACGTAGATTAAATTCTTGAGTGAGTGCATTCAATTGAATAGCCCTTTGTGACCATTTCTTAATCGGAGTGAGCTCTAAGGGTGGGATTCCCCAGGTGAGATCTAATTCACTGGACCCCGATAAATCTTCTGAGGCTAGAGGTTCAAAGGTACAGTTAAAATCTCCACAGATGATAACAGTAGAGTTCCGGTCAATGAGGGTCAGTTCGTGCTCCAAGGCAGACACTGTTTGAGACATCTGTCCACCCGTCGAACCTCTAGCATAGATGTTGAAAAGATCTAGGGTGGGACCACTATGTGAACCTTTTATTGTCAAATGTAGAAGATCAGGGGAAACATTCTTGTGGCACTGAACCAGCCAATTCTGCTTGATATTTACCCACACATGTAATCCCCCTGATGGGCGACCTTTCCCTGAACTTAGGGCCGGTATATAGTGTGTAGAATACCCCGATTTGTATAGGGGGATTGTGCTCCATGTTTCTTGGAATACACATACGTCAAATATGCCAATAAAATCGTGCCATTCCGGAATCAGGAGCTTTTCAGGAAGCCCCGCGACATTCCATGACACAAGATTAAGAAGAGGCATAGACTTGACGAGTGTAATAGTGGGCTTGATATTAGGGAGCATCTCACAAGACAAAGAGGGCAATGAGAGGGGAGATGGACTTTCAGGGGGTGTGGTAATGTGATTAAGAGCAATAGTAACCGACTCCATATAACGAGCCTTAGGAGAAAGATTGTGGACCAGTCAGTCTACCCTATTCAAGTTAGAATCGTTGCTAGAAATCCTCCTTCTACCCTCTGGTACAGGGTCGTTTGGAATCCAAAGTGGGGTACGCCTTATCTGGATACCGGAGTGGTCTGGGGCTGAGGTACGATATTCTAGGAGCACCAGATTCTCGGCCAGGATACTATTGGAGAATTTAAGCTCAATACAATCAAATTGGCTAGTGTAATGAGACAGTCTTCTGACCTTGGTAATATCTTCACGGATATTTGACCTACAGCCCCTGACATGCCTGATCCAGTGTATAGCTTTGTTTTTGAGGGAATCCTCATTTTCGTAGGATTGGTTGTTAGTGAGTCTAGGTATCATTATTTTATCTTTCTAGTGGGAATCCGGTTGCATGCACTTTATACATTGGTAAGAGCAGACAATGACTTCCAAAGTCTCTAGGCCATACTTCTCTGGAAAGGGTTGCATCATAAGTTTCAGACCATTCTTTGTATTGGGTCTTGTCTTTAGATCAGTCGGGAAAACAAGGACCTCTTCGACCCCCACACCATGGCGACCCTGTGTTTTCCCAGTAGTATCCGTGTTGAAGTTATTTTATAAAAGCCCTAGGGACATTTTTAACCTAACTAAGGCGGCCTATGTCAGGGTCAAGCCGAAACTCCTGTTACGTCATGTTCTTCACATCCCCTATTATTTGTTCCTAAAATGCTTTAACTCTAGGACAGCTCCATGCCATATGAAGAAAATCTGCATGAGCACCACATCTCTTATACCTTGTGTAATTTGTAAGATCGTACCTGGCCATAACTTTCGGGGTTAACTCACGTCCTCTGCAGGAATTTATGATGGATTAATCTGCATCTACTATTAGGGGAGACCTCTCTGGTTTGTTGGGAACAATATTTCCCCATCATGTTAGTGATAACCATACTCAAGTTCATAGACCACTCACTGTGCTTGCACCTCGTGGGGCTTGTCCCATCTATCATTTCCATAGCTGCATTGTAGGGTCTGCGAATTAGTTTGATTGGGTGGGTAGTGGATAGTAGGATGGACACTTTTTCAGTTCCTAATTGCATGATACAACATATTGATCCGATCAGACCAAATAGGGCATCAAGGGGAGCCGTCTAATTGCTAGTATTGTTGCCAGAATCTTATTATCCCATAAATAAGGGTGAGGGTATTGTAGAAGTCACACTTTTCTGGCAGCTTGGCTGGCTGAAGGAAAGTTATTACTATAGCTTCTCTCTTGGACGGTGGGAGTTTCTCTACTCTATATACCTCTTCATAGACCTCTAAGAGCAGATCGGCCAGTTTCTCTACATATGCTTTATAAAATTCAGCTGAGAGGCCGTCGCTGCCAGGAGCGCTCCCATTTTTCAGCTATTTAATCATTGATTTGATCTCTTCTATGGTTATCAGTTGATATAGTGACATGTGTTCCCCAGGCCCTAGCCGAGCCAGAGGCGCCCTGTTTATATATTTGTGGATATCAGAAATATCCTCCTGTGCTTTGCAGGTGTATAGATCTTTATAGAAGTCGGCAAATGTGTCTAGTATTTTGTTGGGATTATACCCAACATGATCCTTTGGTGCGTGTATGTGAATTACTTGAGTTGCAGTTCAGCAAGGTTTTTGTAGAGTAGCCAAGGTGTGTCCTGATCTTTCCCCTTCTCCGTTTCTCCAGGCCTGCTCATATGTACTCAAAAAGTACAGCTCCCTGTCGCCTTCCTCTTTGAATTCCATTAGTTTAGAATGCACTGAACCCATGGTTGCCCTGTCGTGAGTCGCCTCATAGTATTGTTCCAGGTCATGCAATTCCCGTTCTAAACCTGTAAGTATTTTTCTGATCGATTCCCTTTTTGATACTTTCACCACTGATGAAAACCTTAAGGGCTTCCCACAGGGTTGCAGAGGAGGGAACCACACTTCTATGTGTATCCAAATATTCAATGGTGCCTTGCCTCATTTCCTTCTTGAATACCAGGTTTAGGATGTATATATATATATATAATATATATATATATATATATATATATATATATATATATATATATATATATATATATATATATATATTCACTTAAAAAAACCATAGGTTTCACACATGTTATAGTTAGGTGGATATTTCACTCGTAAAAAACCAATGAAATTCCCCCGTTATAGTTAGTTCAGATAACTATAACTCGCGCGCCCGCAATCCACTGCTCATGACGTCACATATTACATCACTCATGACATGGTCAGTGGCATCACTCATGACATCACTGATGACATCATCCTTGTGATAGAGTGGCGGTCGCGCGAGTTATAGTTATCTGAACTAACTATAACGGGGGAATTTCATTGGTTTTTTACGAGTGAAATATCCACCTAACTATAACATGTGTGAAACCTATGGTTTATTCAGTGAATTTGTACGGTTTTTTAAATGCTAATTTATTTATGTAATATAATTTTTTTTTATATATTTATTTTACAATAAACTACGTATTAAAATTATTATTATTTTTTTTGCTTTTTGGTTTTTCACAGTGCGCGCACTCCCGCGATTTAAAAAAAAAAAGAATTCTGCCTTCGGGGTCCTTCAGGGACCCCCTGACAAAGGCTAGGGGGTCAGGAACTCTATACCCTGCCCCCTCATCACGTTCGCCACCTTCCTTTTTCACTCTCGCACTGAAAACAAACAAAATGGCGGCCGACACTTCCTGATTTCGACCGATTCGAACGTTGACTAACATGTAACCACCAATCAGAATTCCGCTCGCTCACGTTAGGGTGCTCGCACGGTGCGCGCACGGTGCGCGCTTATAGATATTTATATGCTTTTAAATGCTATTTTCTCAGGAACTACTGAACAGATTGACACCAGACCTGCAAAAGGCACTTCCCTGACCTAAGGACTACCTCTGCCAAATTTCAAGTAATTCTGTTCAGCCGTTCGGGCTGTACCTTCGACTAAAGGTCGTATGGAAAAATGCATGGGGAAAACGCGTTTTGGGACCCCCCTTTTTTCTCGGCCCCCACTTGACAAATCACCCCGAGACTTTCAGGGTAGGAGCTGAACGGAGCGCCCCATTAGTTTTGAAAATTTCGCGAGGATTCATCAACCGGCGCCAAAGTTATTCAAAATAGAATTTTCAGATTTCCTATGGAAACTCGGTCCGAACTATAACTATCTACTGGCGACCGCCAGTAGATAATGTATGTATGTATGTATGTATATATATGTGTATATATATATATATATGTGTGTATATATATATGTGTGTATATATATATATGTGTATATATATATATGTGTATATATATATATATGTGTATATATATATATATGTGTGTATATATATATGTGTGTATATATATGTGTGTATATATATGTGTGTATATATATGTATGTATATATATATATATGTGTATATATATATATGTGTATATATATATATGTGTATATATATATATGTGTATATATATATATATATGTATATATATATATATATATATATATATATATATGTGTGTATATATATATATATATATTTGCAAACAATCATTCCTGAACCTCCTGTTATGGCGAAAAGGAATGAAGCGAACTCCTCTTAGTGGCAAAAGAAGTTGAATTTATTATTTTCTCAACTGCCTGTCATGACGCGTTTCGGCCGGAACGTCGGCCTTGATCACATATGGTAGGCTTTGCGGAAAGATTCTTTTTTAAATTGCTAAACCCTGTGTCACAAGATTAGTAAACATGGGAAACAGACTCAAACGTATTACAATGCATGTAGATTGGAAGACAGACTGGCGAATAGTGCATGGTCATATAACAGTAATTTCATTCTTAATAACCAGAGTTATATAGTAAATCGTATGTGTTATTACAATAAATAAATACATACGCATTTAAATATATATTCTATAAATAAATGAATAAATAAATATATCTCAGTATAAATACAGTTATAAAAACACATAAGTATATATCCGTAATAACAGCATAAATGCAAGGTAGCTACTTGGATGTTATACAAATTTACATAAATATTAGTGCATATATGTTAAATATAAACCATCTATTGGACACAGTAAAAAGTCCAACATATAAGTAAAAGTCTGCAAGAAACTCCATGATAAAATATTAACTGACCACCTCCTAAATGTGCAAAAATGTAATAGTTCTATATGTTGTGCTACTAACATTGATAAATTCATGTTAGTGCGATCTTTAAAGTGCTTAAAGATGTGCATAAGTGCCGATCTCTAAAAAAGATATGAAAAAAATATATACATATGCAGTAACCAATAATAAATTATATGGAGTTTGCAGAAATAGACGGAGGTGTCCTCATATAGGAGACAGAAAATTCTGATCATGCCAATCATAAATGTATGGGCGTAGAGTACACTGAATATACATTGTAAATCATACTCAAATAAATATATACATAAATGTATATGTGGTGAGGAAAAAACAAACGCCAACTGACGAATGTTACAAATATAGAAAGTAGAGGAAGCAGAAGAGGTGGAGGCTACAGGTAAAAAACCTCTACAGGTAAGTGTGCATGTCCTCAGTGGTGTTAAGACCAAAGGGGGCCTTAGTATCGAGTTCTAATATTAGGCGAGTCTCTAGTTGTCTCAATAGCTTTTCCCTATTGCCACCCCGTCGTAATTTAGGGATGGCATCAATTACAAAATAGTTGAGACATTGGAGGTCATTGTTGTGCCTTTCTTTAAAGTGACGGGCCACCGGATAGGTGGCATCGTTATTCACAATAGCTCTCAAATGTTGGAGAATGCGGGCATGCACTTGCAGTTTGGTGCTGCCCACATAGGAGAGACCACAGGCAAGGACATAAACAGCGTATTCTGTTCGGCATGTGTAGTGCCCTTTGATTTGCATTTCCTTGGAGCTAAAAGGAGTGGTGTACGTTGTACGGTTGATACCAAATTTACATCCCCTACATGAGGTGCATTTGTAGAAGCCCTTCTTTGGTTGCAGCCAGGTGTTACTGGAAGTGATCTCAGGGCTGCTTTTAACTAATTGGCTTCTCATAGAAACAGCACGTCTATAAATAATAGACGGTTTGTCTGGTAAGTAAGGCGCCAACACACCATCCGTTCGCAAAATAGGCCAATTTTTGTTTATAATTGCCTTCAATTGTTTATGTTGCCTGTTGTAAGTGGTGATAAGACGTGGAGCATTATCCTCATCTCCCTTGTGTCCTATCTCACAAGACCTACTAGCATTGCCTAATAGGGACTCTCTTGTTCTTAGTGCCGCCTTATCACTGGCTTGTCTGAGTATAGATTCACTGTAGCCTCTAGCCTTAAATCTAACTAGTGCCTCTTGGGTACATTTGGTGAGTTCAGCATCAGTGCTACAAATTCGTTTAAGTCTAAGAAGTTCCCCTTAGGGGATACTTCTAATTAGGTGGCTGGGATGGGAGCTAGATGCGTGCAGGGTAGGATTACCCGCAGTGGGTTTCCTGAACAGTGTGGATTCCAATTTGTTTCCTGATACATAGATGGTAGTATCAAGGAAAGCTACCTGTGATTGGCTAACATATGATGTGAATTTGAGATTCATGTCATTATTGTTGAGTTTATCAATGAAGGATATAGCACTGTTAGTATCTCCCTTCCATATCAGGAACACGTCGTCAATGTATCTTAGCCAATGTACCACATTACTGTCATATATTGCACCCATAAAGCCCCTGAGAACCTGCTCCTCCCACCAGCCAACGTGCAAACACGCATAGCTGGGAGAGAAGCAGGCTCCCATAGCCACGCCTCGTTTTTGACTGAATAACTTGTTGTCAAACATGAAGAAGTTATTGAATAAGCACCACTTCATCATTTCAAGGAGCATCACATTATGATTATGAAAAGTAAGAGATCTTTTGTCTAGGTAATACTTTCCGGCAGACAAACCTGTTTGATGATTAATACTTGTATAGAGTGATTCAATGTCCATGGTAATGAGCGAAAAATTGTCCTCCCATACAATGTTTTTAATTTTGTCAAGGAAATCACTAGTATCCCTAACATAAGATGGGAGAGCTTGTACATGTGTTTGCAGAAAATAATCCACATACTGTGTGATCTGTTCGCTCATACCACCTATTGCAGAGATGATGGGTCTGCCAGGGGTTGGACAAATTTCCTTGTGAATCTTAGGAATTAGATACAGTGTAGGAATTATTGGAAAGTCATTCATCATGAATTTGAGTTCTTGATTGGATATCAGCCCTTGTCTTTTCCAACTCATCAAATCTTTTTTCAGACTTTCCTTCGCCTTGTTATATTCCGTCATGGTACTGATGACATAGCAGGCCGGGTCGGATAGTTGTTTATATGCCTCTTCAGTGTATTCTTTGCGTGGCAAAATAACAACATTACCACCCTTATCCGATTTATTGATAACTATATCCTTATTATTGCGCAATTTGTGGATAAGATTTTCATATTCAGTGTCACGATGTTTAAATCTTGCTTTACTATGATTAATCTTGTGATATAGTTTCTTTATTTCATCAGTAACTCTCTCATGGAATATATCAATTGCATCTTTAGGCATCATGGGGTAAAACGAAGATTTGACTTTAAATGGGCTGATACCTGCACTTGGCTGAACAAGCTTCAAAGCTGTCAGTTTTTCTTGAGTGGAAATTTGGCTGTTATCTCCCACCTCTGCTGGACAGTTTTCATTAATTAATTCATGTAATGCAAGTAAAGTTGTGGCATCAGATGCTAGAAGGGTTGGACTATTAGTGACTATTTGAGTCTCATTTTCAGTGATTTTTGATCCTGAACTTTTTTAACTTGAGCTTTCTAATGTATTTGTATGTGTCCACTCGAATTTTACCATAATTAAAGTTACTTTCAGGGCAATATGATAACCCAAGAGACAACAACTGAGTTTCAGCCTTTATTAGAGCTATAGTAGATAGATTAATGACAGTTTTTTAGTCTTCTTCTATCGTCTGCGCCATGGTTGCCTCTTTGATTTTCCTCTCCCTGTGCTTGCGCCTTTCTCTACCTTTCTCTACGGTAGCTTTATCTCGCGCATATTTGAATGCCTTTCTGGCACGTTTGCAGAGGGGGAACGAATTCCCCTTCAATACTGGGGGTCCCTGGGGGCCAACTAGCCCACCAGGAACCTCCAGTATGCACCAGGGGGCTGCGTTGCAGAGGTGTAATGAGGCCACGCCCCTTTTTACATCTCTCTGCAACGCAGCTCCATGGCGCTTACTGGAGGTACCTGGTGGGCTAGTTGGCCGCCAGGGAACCTCAGGATTCAAGGGGACTTAATCTCCCAACTTAAAACGTGCCACGGGGCGCGTTTGCACAGTGGTGAAGGTAGGGGGCGGGGCCTGAGGTGATACTGTGCAAACACGTCCTGTGGCGCGTTTTAAGTTGGAGAATTCATTCCTCTTCAATCCAGAGGTCCCCTAGGGGACAACTAGCCCACCAGGTACCTCCACTAAGCGCCACATGAGCTGCGTTGCAGAGTGTTGTAAAAAGGGGTGTGGCCTCTGACAGGGGTGGGGGAATCATATCGCCCGACGCCCGAACCAACAAGAATTTTATGAAGGGCAAGAAGATTTATTGTCTATTTTGTCCGGCGGACAAGTAGACATTAAATCACAAAAAAGAAATGAGCTGCGGGCGCTCTGGGGCTCACAGGCAATTGAAAAGCCTTTGGAGGCCTCTGACTGGCTGGAAGCCCATGACTGGGCTCTATCTAGTCAGTGATTGGCTGGGGGAGTCTTACGCTAGACGTCAGTGTTCTAGCGTGAGTTCCACACTGGTTCAGCCCACCTGCTCTTAGAACCCGGCTGCTGAACATGAAATGGCGGGCGCTGAGGCACGAAACACATTTGCCTCTGTCTGGGTCCCAGCGCTGCGGGCCGGTTGGCCTTGTGGTCTCTCTGTCACTTATTGATGCAGGGCTCGATCGCCCTGTCCATTGGGATCCGTCCAGGGCAGTCCACTCATCTTTGGTGCGCTGCGAGGCACTTCCTGGAATCGGGAGCGGAAGGTCGCCGTCTCTGACACAGTGAATACTTCACCAGCAGGCGAGTCAACCTAATAATGGGTTTTGCAGCGGTCAGAGCCTTAAGAAAAGTATGTTAAGTTTTATGCTCCATGGAATCGACTGTTATCAGTGGGCGTGGGGGCAGGGTCAAATGTGTGGAATAATTTACAGTAAGGCGGGAACTTCTCCACTGCTATGGGCTGATCAATGAGGCGCGGCAGGCGCCTATTACAATGCAACCAGTTCAGCTTTCATAATGACTGAAAACACAACAAATGGAGTCTCGCTATTTAGAGACATTGACCTTTACTTTGTCAGTCTGCTTTTATGGACGAGGTCGCATTCGGGGGCACGGAGTTAACCATTATACTTTTAACACCTGGCAGTCTTACAGAAAAGGCAGCCTTGCAAGATTATGCGTGCGCTGTAAATGGAAACATTTTTTAAACGGCATCTTTTTTCCTGGGGTTAAAAAATAAAGCTGAATTTGAATAAAAGAAAGGCCACGTAATGAAGCAGGCAGAAAGAATCTTCTCATTCCAGGCAATGTTATGTGTGCAGTGTATTTCACACAGTTCACTGAAACGTGGGCCACTCTTGGTGTCTGAAACATCGCAATGTCACATTTTTGCCTGCAGTCTCCGTTCCTAATACCATCCCCCACAGTCTTTCTTGCCTTTTCCTTATTCCATTACCTCCACCTTCCCTCACTGCTTCTCGCTTAATCAGTGCCCCCACTTTATTTTCCAACCTTGCCACTGCAGCAGAGGAAGAGCCTCACGTCCGTGTCAATTTTACAGACTTAATCTGGCAAGAAACCGGTTATTCTTCAAATTTTGGGCTCATTCCTGTTAGCCGCCCTGTACCTCTATTTGGTTGCATTTCCCGTCTCCTCTACCTACTGTAAACAGCCCCCACCATGCAAAGTGCTCTGGCAGTTTGTGCTAAATAAACAGAGCCACTGTAATGAAGCTGCAGAGAAGGTCTAAATTATGCGCAGGGTTGACTAAATTATGTGGCCAAAAAAATGTAGAATTATGTAGCAGAATGCAGCACATTTTTGTTTATCGTATTACTTCATGTTTTTTACATCTGTATACGTTAACACTGTCAGTATAAATGTTTTGCCTTATTACTTTCAGATTAACACCCAAATACAGCAATAGCAATGTAAAAGTGACCTCACTACTTGTCATGGGCTTTTCACTGTGTGGCAGGATGGTATACCCTCTTTTTTAGAAACTTTTGATCTATTTGAGCTAGAATCAACATTTTTGTTAAAATATGCAGTTTAGGCAGCATGATTATGTGGCAAATTATGAGGAAAACGTCTCAGCTGTAGAATCTCATTATTAGAGTGACTCTGTTATAGATCACACACGTACACAGGACCTGCCATCAGTGGGGGACCATCTGTCATTTGCAACGATGTAAAATGGCAAAATTGCAGAACCGAGTTCAATATAAAGCAGAAATTATCAGAATTTACATTTGTAGGTCTCACAATCACGTTTTATTGACAACTGCATGAAATTATACAATATTCCCACCTTAATTTTATGCAACCGCTGTATTGCATTTTTGTTGCACAGTTACGTCAGCAGTAAAAATGAGCCCCTACCAGATCCAAGGAAAATTGACACTGCCCCCTGTGTGAGTATTCATCCTATGTAGACATAAAGGATTGTTTTTCTTTCCCTACATGATTTGACAAGTAGCGTTTGTCCAGTGTGCTGGACTTTGTGCCTTCTTTATGCATATGCCCATTTCGAAATATCCTAGCATCATCACTTAGACCCTCAGAACGTTCAGCTTCTGAAAAACCCAACTGATTGCACACTTTGCTGCAACGTTAAAACCTTATCTTTCACCAGGCTTACCAATACTCGTATGTCAGCATCCGCCAACAGAATTACAGGAGTTTCCAAGAATATAACTGGCACATCTGGGTGGGCAGTGGGGGGCTGGGGACATTGGAATGAGAGAGACAAGTGGCAGAGAACTTGGATTTTAAAGAAAAAAAGTGAACTCTTCACAAATTTAAGTGAGACAAACTTGCACATCTATTGTGGAGCTGCACCTATTCATGTTTTCGGAGCTTACTCTTCCGGTTCCATTACTATACCACTACTGTGCACAAGAGAACCCTGTTGCTACTGTGCTGCATATGCTCCTTGTGTGGGAGAAGAATGTGTGGAGATTTATCAGTGAGTGCACAGTAGTATAATCACACCTCACCTGCCCAGGAATGTAAAAGGAGAGATTGATTTAACTGCCCAGTACTGCCTCTTGTGAATTTGTACTTGTGGATACTGCCTCAGTGAACCACACCATTTTGGTTGCCCCAGGAATAGTTCATAAGCTCTTCCAAAAAGTGCAGTTATTCCTATCCACACATTTATCAGATCATGTTCACATGTGAGTATATTTGAAGCTGGACAGCTATGTCTATGTATTGTGTCTATGTATTGGTTTTTGTAAGGCGCGCATATCACCCAAAGGTCACTTCTGTCCTACAGGTTCATATTCCGACACAGTGCAGACTGGTAATTGACTACATTAATTGAAGTAATTGAAGTATACTTGGCATAGACAGTCTTTAGGTACTCTCTCTACAATTGAAATTTTGTCACATGCATACTGGTTGATAATTGGGAGCAGTGCACACTGACACATCCACCCACATACTGTACAACCTGCCACTACAACAGTTGCATTTAAGGATGCATGACCATGCACTGCATAATTGGACTTGCGCTTGAAATAATGTTGCACAGTATGGTGCACTGATTACAGTGCAGGTTCTCGCCGTGCAGACCCACCATAGTGATTTATGGAATAGGTGGGGCAAGCAGATATCTTCCCAGGACAAGTAGATTTCTGTAAAAGTTTGTCCATTGGCCAAGTAGATTTTTGACAAATTTCCACACCCCTGCTCTGAACACCTCTCTGCAACGCAGCTCCCTGGCACATACTGGAGGTACCTGGTGGGCTAGTTGGCCGCCAGGGGACCTCAGGATTGAAGAGGACTTAATCCCCCAACTTAAAACACCCCACAGGGCGCGTTTGCACAGTGGTGAAGGTAGGGAGCGGGGCCGGAGGTGATATGTGTGCAAACACGCCCTATGGCGCGTTTTAAGTTGGGAAATTAATTCCTCTTCAATCCTGAGGGTCCCTGGGGGCCAACTAGCCCACCAGGTACCTCCAGTAAGCGCCACGGAGCTGCGTTGCAGAGGGTTGTAAAAAGGGGCGTGGCCTCTGAACACCTCTCTGCAATGCAGCTCCCTGGCACATACTGGAGGTACCTGGTGGGCTAGTTGGCACCCAGGGGACCTCAGGATTGAAGAGGAATTAATTCCCCAACTTAAAACGCGCCACAGGGCGTGTTTGCACACGTCACCTCAGGCCCCGCCCCCTTCCTTCACTATTGTACAAATATTCCTCTAAAATCAGCCGAACTACGAATTGCGATTTACTCACCTGTAATCAGGAGAGAACCCAGTGCTGCATCTTTTAGCCCAGCACTGACCCTGAAAAGTAATTCTAAGCGTACTTATCAGTAACTTGTAGTTCGAGGCATATGAGCTGCAGATTGTACACTTAGCATAGGTCGCCATCTGGTGTTGGGCCCGGATGTTTGCAGTTTGTTTTTCTTCTTGGACCGTCTTTGGAAGTCACGAGTTTGGTGACTCCTCCTTCGGTCCGTACTGCGCATGGGCTTCGGCTCCATCCTCAGATTGTTTTTTTCCGCCATCGGGCTCGGATGTGATACTTCGTACTCCGGCTTCGAACTTCTACGGTTCCAGCCTCGACGGAAAATCCTCGATTCTTCGAGTTCCTTCATCATCTTCATCTCTCGAAGCGGCACTTTTTCCATCCCGTACATCGACACCGGCCTTCGGGCCCTCCGCGACTCCGGTCCCGGCCGATGGAAAGGACTCCGTTTAAAAAGTGCCCAAAATGTGGGTCTAAATTTCCCCACACCGACCTCCATCAGGTGTGTAACCTTTGCCTCTCTCCGGAACACGAGGCTCGAGACTGCCCCGCCTGCAAGTCTTTTCGATCGAAGAAAACGATCCGAGATCGAAGGGCTCGACGCACCATGGCGCACTCATCCTCGACAGCTCCACCGGACATCTTCGGAGACGACGCCGAAGCTTCGGGGCAGACACACACCGAACTGGGAGAAGACATCGTCAGCGCTTCCGAGGCCGACGACTCCGACCTGGAGGACGTAACACCAGGACAGCGGGCCGTGAGTACAATGCCCCCTCCCAGCCCCGCACCGAAAACCAAAGAGACTCCGGTTACTCCCTCGCCTGCCGGCCTGGGCAAAACCAAAACCAAAGCCTCGATCACCCCACCTTCGGGCCCGGTGTCGAAGCACTCAAAGTCTCACGGCAGCTCGGGATCGAGCCAGCCGACGCCCGGTGCCGATAAACACCACTCGGCACCGAAGCCTGCAAAATCCAGCTCGACTCCGAAACCACCGGTGCCGAAGCCTGGACACTCGGCGCCGACCAAACACAAACAGAAATCGGTCGGCACCGACGCTCCGGCGCCGAAACAGCATTCGACGCCGAAACACACGGAGACCTCCAAAAAGCAGGGCGTACACAGAACATCGAAACCTCCGGTTCCGAAATCGCCGGTGCCGACAGACGACTCGGCGCCATTGGCTCTGTTTACACCAGACCCTTTACAAAAGACTTTGTCCAGAGATCCAAAGACTGGCCTTTTGACTGTGATTACTAAGAAGCGTCGCCTTGAGGCTCCGGCTCCTCCTCCTCCACCCAAAAAGAGGGACTCAGCTACTTCTCCCCTTAGCACAGGTAGAGGCTCCTCCACCGATAATGCCTCTACCTCCTACAAATCCCCTCCTCAAAATACCTTTTCAAAGGGCAACCAAAGAGGTGGTTACAGAGGCAACAACAATAAGGGCAGGGGCAAAACCAACAATACCCGTTCTGCCACCCCACCCGCACAATGACTCCCCTTCGCTCCCCCCAGACCATTCCACTCCGGTCGGGGGCAGACTACAAGATTTTATCCACGTATGGGAGTCCATAACATCGGACAAATGGGTGACCCAAATCATTCGGTCAGGGTACTGCCTCGAGCTAACATCTACCCCACCCAATATCCCACCAAGGCACCGTCCAATGTCCCAAGAGCATTCCACACTGCTCAAACAAGAGGTACTCTCGCTCCTCCAGAAACACGCCATAGAGCAGGTACCCGGCAATCAACGAAATCTAGGGGTCTACTCCCTATATTTCTTAATCCCAAAGAAAGACGAGACCCTCAGACCCATTCTGGATCTCCGGCCTCTAAATGCCTACATACATTCAGACCACTTTCACATGGTCACCTTACAACAAGTCCTCCCACTCCTCTGCCAGGGAGACTTTCTCACAACACTGGATCTGAAAGACGCGTACTTTCACATTCCAATACACCCCTCTCACAGAAAATACCTCAGGTTCGTGGTGGACGGGCAACATTACCAATTCAAGGTTCTCCCCTTCGGGGTCACCACTGCACCACGGGTGTTTACCAAATGCCTAGCAGTAGTAGCAGCACACCTCAGACGTCAACATGTTCACGTCTTCCCTTACTTAGACGACTGGCTCATAAAAGCCGCGTCCTACCACCAATGCGTGCAACATACAAACAGCACCATCCAACTGCTTCATCAGCTAGGCTTCACGGTGAACTACCAAAAGTCCCACCTCATACCATCTCACACAAAGCAATATCTCGGGGCCACCATAGACACCTCAAAAGGTATTGCCTATCCAAACTCAGCCAGAATCACAAGCATTCTAGCCTTACGCAAAATATTCCTTCCTCAACACTCTCTACCAGCAAGAGTGTTTATGAAGCTCATAGGGATGATGGCGTCTTGCATCTTCATAGTGCCCCATGCAAGACTCCACATGCGTCCACTTCAGGAGTGCCTAGCACAACAGTGGAACCAGGCCCAGGGTCAGCTGACGGATCTGGTGTTGGTGGACGGCCGCACACATCACTCTCTGCAGTGGTGGAACACCACAAACCTTTCCAAGGGACGGCCGTTCCTGGACCCGGTTCCCCAAGTGACTCTAACAGCGGACGCATCGCTCTCCGGCTGGGGAGCGCACCTCTTACACCTCACAATGCAAGGTCTATGGACGCCACAGCAAAAAACGCTCCACATCAACCATCTGGAGCTTTTGGCGATCTTTCTAGCCCTAAAATCTTTCCAAAAGCAGATTTCAGGCAAAGTAGTCCTCATTCGCACAGACAACATGACTGCGATGTATTATATACAGAAACAGGGGGGGACACACTCTCCCCAGCTCTCCCGCTTAGCCCAGAGCATATGGAGATGGGCAATTCCCCAAAACATTTTTCTCCTGGCACAACATGTTCCAGGCGTACAAAACACCATAGCAGATCTGCTCAGCAGACAGACTCAACAACTACACGAATGGGAACTGCATCCACAAGTTCTTCACCCATTCTTCCGACAGTGGGGGCATCCTCAAATAGACCTCTTCGCCACCCACGAAAACAAAAAATGCCCAAGCTTCGCCGCCAGATACCCACACCCATTGTCCAAGGGCAATGCGATATGGATGAACTGGTCAGGCAGATTTGCATACGCCTTTCCACCTCTCCCACTAATTCCATTAGTGGTCAGGAAACTACAACAGCACTCCCTCACACTCATTCTGGTAGCTCCGACGTGGGCCAGACAGCCGTGGTACACCACGCTACTACAACTATCAGTGGTACCACATCAAAAACTGCACCTTTCCCCATGCCTCCTAACCCAGAACCATGGAGAAATCAGGCACCCGGACCCAGCTCAGCTCAACCTGGCGATCTGGCTCCTGAAATCTTAGAATTCGGGTACCTTAACCTTCCCCCTGATTGCATGAACATCATCATGGAAGCCAGACGTCCTACCACTAGAGCATGCTATGCCGCAAAGTGGAAAAGATTTGTAATGTACTGCCGTAACAATACAATCAACCCTCTAGATGCATCCATACAACACATCATATGCTATCTGCTCCATCTTCACAGGTGTAACCTGGCGTATTCATCCATACGCCTACACCTAGCAGCGATCGCTGCCTATCTACAAAACAGGCAGCATTTATCACTCTTCAGAGTGCCCGCTATTAAAGCCTTCATGGAAGGCCTTAAACGAGTAATTCCTCCCAGGGCACCACCCTCCCCTGTATGGAATCTAAATTTGGTCCTTACACGACTAATGGGTCCGCCCTTCGAACCAATGCACAAATGTGAGCTACAATTTCTCACCTGGAAAACAGCTTTCCTTGTAGCTATCACTTCCCTTAGAAGGGTTGGTGAAATACAAGCGTTCACCATACAGGAACCTTACATACAAATGCATCACAGCAAGGTCATACTTCGAACTAATCCGAAGTTCCTGCCCAAAGTCATTACCCCCTTCCACCTCAATCAATCAGTGGAATTACCTGTCTTCTTTTCGCAACCCCAATCTGTTGCGGAAAGGGCCTTACACACACTAGATGTGAAAAGAGCGTTGCTATATTACATACAAAGAACGCAACCCTTCAGGAAGACCAAACAGTTGTTCGTTTCCTTTTCTCCACCACATAAAGGCAACCCCATCTCAAAATCAGGGATAGCTAGGTGGATTGTAAAATGCATACAAATTTGCTATCAGAAGGCAAAGAGAACATTATCTGTTCCCCCTAAAGCCCACTCTACAAGAAAGTTAGGGGCTTCTATGGCTTTTCTAGGGAATATACCCTTAGATGACATATGCAAGGCAGCCACATGGTCTACACCGCACACATTCACAAAACACTACTGTGTAGATGTGCATTCCCAGCAGCAAGCTAGGGTGGGCCAGGCTGTACTAAAAACACTCTTTCAAACAGCTGCAACGGATACCGGTGGTCGCCGCTAAGGTTGGGTACTGCTATATAATCTATGCTAAGTGTACAATCTGCAGCTCATATGCCTCGAACGGAATATGCTACTTACCAGTATGCATCTGTTCTTGGCATGTAGAGCTGCAGAGTTGTACACGCCCACCCGCCTCCCCGGCTACCTGTATCCGTTCCAGTCCATCTTATTTAGATACAACACACATGGGTTTCTCACTGTTATTACTACGCTCCATCATTTCCCTGTTGGCGAAAAACAATCTGAGGATGGAGCCGAAGCCCATGCGCAGTACGGACCGAAGGAGGAGTCACCAAACTCGTGACTTCCAAAGACGGTCCAAGAAGAAAAACAAACTGCAAACATCCGGGCCCAACACCAGATGGCGACCTATGCTAAGTGTACAACTCTGCAGCTCTACATGCCAAGAACAGATGCATACTGGTAAGTAGCATATTCCTTTCCTTCCATAGGAATCCATTGTGTGGTTTTCAGCAGAAAAGTTTCCAAGTGTCTATTTTCAGAAACTAAAAATATTCCTAAAAAATCGTCTGTATGACTTAAACACGTTCTTTCAAATGTTTACAGAAGGTTGGCCAGTGCCATAGGATAACATTGGTGAGTCTATGTGAAACTTTTTCTAAGTGTCAACTTTTAAAATACAATAATATTCCTTAAAAATAACTACTGTAACCAAAACGCTTTTACTCAACTGTTTACAGGAGATGTCCGAGGACTGAATCTAGGATCCAGTTCTGTGGTTAGAAAAGTAATCCATAAAGTAACTAATTGCGTTTAACTAGAAATTCACATTGAGGTCAATGTTGCTTTGTGTTTGAAATTGTGTTGGCCATTGTAACTACTGTTCTTAAGTCTGTTGCCTATTTGCCAAGTATTTAAACTAAAGTAATTCATTCTGAGAAAGTATATTTTGTATTGTAATGTATAATGTAAATATATTGTGATTAAAAAAATATATCTAAAAATAAATAGTTTAAAAAATGTAGTAAATCAGTATAAAAAAAATCAGTATAACAATTAATACATTAAAAATTGTCATTTACAAAACCTTTGAAATGCACTGAAAAAACCATAGGTTCCAGGCCTGATATAGTTAGGAATTAGCATTTAAAAAACCTTTGAAATTCACTGAAAAAACCCATAGGTTTCAGGCCTGATATAGTTAGGAATTAGCATTTAAAAAACCTTAGAAATTCAGTGAAAAAACAATAGGTTTTAGGGGTGTTATAGTTAGCTGGACATTTCACTCGAACAAAACCATTGAAATTCCTCCGATATAGTTAGTTGTTCTAACTACATCTCGCGCGCCCGCAATCCACTGCTGATGATGTCACATATTACATCATTCATGACATGGTCAGTGACATCACTGATGGCATCATTCACTTGACAATCAGATACACCTCATCATACACTAGTGTAACCTTTCATCACTCACTGTAAAATACAGAGTGCCAGATTTAAAACCATTGACCCACCAATACAAGTTTCTAAACACCCCCTCAGTGATTCCTAGATCTATACACACATCTAATCACTTACCTATAGATTCACTCATACATGCTGTCAATGATCAATAGAACACTATCACTTATACAACTTTATCGACATTACACACCAGCACACATCCTAATCACTTATGAAGTCATCCTACTCACTTATGCAAACAATGGATCATACTTACTTTTACTTACCTATACACTTATAAAAACACCACTTCATCTATTCATATAGATAATAAATCATACTTAGTGTGTTATAAAAACACTATTACAAGTATTCAGTTATCCATACAGTCACTCATACAATCACTGAGTCATATATATATACTTATTTATATACAACAACTGACACATACACTGGCTTTTATTTTCCTAGTTTGTTGGACATGTACCATCACCACACCCATAAAGATATTCACTCACCCAAACAACTGTTATAACATGTAGTTTTAACTTCATATACCTGCTGAATCAACTATTCACACATCTTTGGGCGGAACCGCACACACACATTCACTCTTCCATTCAAATACTCAGTTAACTAATCAATCAATAATATAGACTTTCACGTAGCTAGTAACCAACTGGTGCAGCCGTTTACACAACAACTTAAAAAGTGATACAGATATTCACACAGTTTAGTCACTATCCAATATATTTAGTGAGACACTATAAATTAGTCAAGTAAACAGTCAATCACACTGCTACTAAATCCTCCATCCGGATATTTATATATCCACTCATTCTTCAATGCAAATTGCTATATATATATATAATACATATTTAAATAACGAACCAAACCACATTCACTGGATGATGTCATCAGTGATGTCATTTGAAATGTCATCAGTGATCTCACTGACCATGTCATGAATGATGTAATATGTGACATCATCAGCAGTGGATTGCGGGCCCGCGAGATGTAGTTAGTAAAACTAACTATATTGGAGGAATTTCAATAGTTATGTTCGAGTGAAATGTCCAGCTAACTATAACACCCCAAAACCTAGAGTTTTTTCTGTGAATTTCTAAGGTTTTTTAAATGCCAATTCCTAACTATATCAGGCCTGAAACATTTGGTTTTTTCAGTGAATATATATATATATGTATATATATGTGTGTGTGTGTGTATATATATATATATATATATATATATATATATATATATATTGAAACAAATCCTCCCTACGGAAGAAGTAGGTCGCACTCCAACAGCTTTTCAATTGCTTTTCTTTATTTTCAAAATTCCATAGTTTAGCAAAACCAATAAATTGACCAACGCGTTTCGGTAAGCTCCGCTACCTTGCTCATGGTCGTCGTTTTTACTAATGTTAAACAAACTATTTTAAATAAAGATATTTGAAGGAAGTCCTTTGACACCAATTTCCTGTGTCAAAGGACTTCCTTCAAATATCTTTATTTAAAAGATTCGAAGCCCAAGAGTCCCTCGTGGGCTTCGAATCATGCTGATGCCTAGCCAACAAGATGCATCTAATGATTTACTACAGGAATGGGGAGAATATACCTTAAATTCGTCATTAGGCTTGATTAAAATACTGGTCAAACATATAGAAATCTCACTGAATAAAATCAAGGAACAACTGCAAGAGTGCGAAAAAGAATTGGAGTCGCTGAAATTAAATCAAGAAATGTCCAAATTCAAGGACGACCTAGAGAAACAAATAGACAAGCATGAAGACATTGTCAGGCAACGCAAACACAGTAAATTTGTGCGAGACACTGTAGATTATGCGGAAGGGAGGATCTTCACGTTCGCACGAAAATATGATCCTTTTAAACAACCAATGGGCTCTACTCAATACTCAACCACGTCTAGCAGCTTTTCTTTGCTGGCCTCCACTGACCCAAGTTATGGGGAAAATGGGGCAACCCCAGAAAGCTCAAGCAGGGTTTTTTTAGGAGACATGCGCTTGGTCCTCCAACAACGTCAGTGGGAACGAAACCAACAAACACAACGCCAACCAAGAGGAAGAGGAAGGGGGAAACCCTGGCGACAAAGAAAACACGACGAACAAAAAGAAGGGGACGAAGGAGCAAGTTCTATAACCGAAGAGAGTGGGATAAAAACACGGAGCATGAGAATGAGGAAGGAGCAATGAAAGACGAACTTCAGGTCATAAATTTATCGACGAAGGTTTTATCTCAGGAAGAAATCTCTCTATTGAAACGGGGCCTCAACTACTGCCCTACGCAAAGAATGAACCTGGCAAAGACACGGATTGATTTATACTTGTATATCAGGAAAATAAAATTAGCTAAATACTTTATGGAAAATCAAGACAAAGCCAAATACACTAAACAATCAGGAACTCCTACGTCAACTCTTCTGGTTAAAGATTCTGAAGATTTTCTAACCCTATTGAATCTAAATGCAGAAGCAGGCAAAGAAATTTCGCTTGAAACAGCATGTCCACAATTAGGCGCAGGCCTAAGTGATAAAAAACCAAGATCTAAATTTTACCCCCAATTGCCTCCTGGGAACAAAATTGATCTTTTTCATGAGTCTGTCATCCAAGATCTGTACAAATTACAACACAAAAAATTGAAAGATAACCTCAGTAAAACAGAAAGGGATGCTTTAACCAATCTATCTAAGTCAGAAGAATTTGTTATAAAAATGGCAGACAAAGGAGGCATTTTTGTTTTGTGGGACACCAAATTGTATACTGAGGAGGCCTTATCACAACTGAATAACCGAGACTTCTATGAAAAACTACAGACTAACCCAACTTTAGCCATCAAAAGGGATTTGGACAATAAACTCAGATCATGGGTAGCAAAGAATCTGCTAGATGAAGATGAATATAAGTATCTCACGGTAGACTTTCCTGTAATTGCAACCATGTACTTTCTTCCCAAAATACATAAGGATCCCAAGAAACCACCAGGGAGACCTATCTTGTCGGCAAAAGGTTCGCTCATGGAACCAGTGGCCAATTTCATCGATTACTTCATCATGCCATACGTCAAAAATCTAAAATCTTATATCAAAGACACTTCAGATTGTCTGAGAATTTTACAAGATATAACGTGGTCTAATTCTTATTGTCTCATCACCATGGATGTGGTAGCTTTATACACCACGATTGATAATACTCAAGGTTTGAACACTTGTGATTGGTTTTTAAAAACCAGAAATATTCACTACAAAGAACATAACAGAATGTTATTGGATATGATGGAATGTTGCCTGCAAAATAATGTTTTCACGTTTGGTGACAATCTATACCGCCAACGCAACGGAGCAGCAATGGGTTTTTCTTTCAGCCCCAGTTATGCCTGCCTGGTAATGGGGTGGTGGGAACAAGAAATTGCCTGGAACCTGAAACACCATCGATATACCAAACACATTGTCACATGGGTTCGGTTTATAGACGACCTTTTAATTGTATGGAATGGCAAGGAGGAGAAGTTTCAGGAGTACTATACAATCCTTAATAACAGCACACCCAATTTGAGATTCACACATAATCTCAGCAAAGAACGAGTGGTCTTTTTAGACATGGAAATCTATGTAAAAGAAAATCGTCTGGCAACGACGTTACATCGCAAAAGCACTGCGACAAACACAACTCTGGAAGCAACCAGTTTCCACCAACCATCAACAATCTCCAGCATACCTTATGGAGAATTTCTTCGATTGCGAAGAATATGTAGTGAAGATGCAGATTGGTTGAAGCACAGTGGCAACACAGTACAAAGATTCATACAGAGAAAATACCCTAAAAAAAGCCTAATCACAAGCTGGAACCGAGCCAATCAAAAAACAAGGGCAGAATGCTTAATCCCAAAACAGCAAGAATCAGATAACATGGATGAGCCCATAAGACTGATCACAGATTATAGTCAAGAAGCAAAAGACATCACTTATATCTTGAAGAAGAATTGGAAGATTCTAACAATGGACAGCATGATGGGAGAAAAAATGGGTGGCCACCCAGTGATAACATTCAGAAGGGCAAGAAGTCTGAAGGACCGCCTAACACACAGCCACTTCATCGCCAAACATTCAAAAGAATCCTGGTTACAAACAACAGGCTTCACAAAGTGTTACAACTGCAAAGTCTGCGAAATTGCAAAGCCGACTAAGGACGTGAGGATGGCGAATAACAAAAACTGGCAAATCACAACTTTGATAACTTGCAAGAGCCAATACATAGTCTATGTGGTAGAATGTCCTTGCCCTTTAAGATATGTTGGATCCACTATCTGTGAATTAAAAAAACGCATATTGGAACATGTACGAGCGACCAAAAATAAAGACAGGAACAATGCCATAGCCAAACATATGGAAATACACCACAATGCTAATTGGAAACTACTAAGATTTTATGGCATTGAAGCAGTACCGATGAGCTCTCGTGGTGGAAACAGGGAAAAAACACTACGCCAAAAAGAATCGTGTCATATTTTAAACTTGCGGTCCATGACCCCATATGGATTAAACCAATCAGAAGAACTGTACATTCATTTATGAAAGTCACTTTCCCACAGCAGGAAAATAACCACATGACAACTGCCCATTGGAGGGCAATAACTAAAAGATTCAATGAGAACAATTGAATATTGGGATATAATAAAGCAAATGGAGTATGCAAAACACGTAAAAAAATTACTGCAAGGCCCCCCAAAAGGACTAAACTAAATTGGTTGCAACAGCGGAACATGTGTGTACAGGAAGGCCTAATGGAGGGCTTTTCATTGAAGTAAATTGAGTACTGAAAACACATTATACAGGAAGGCCCACTGGAGGGCTTGTCAATAAAGTGAATGGAGCACGGAAGTAATGTAAAAGAATTGTTGCAATGCCCACTATCGGGCTAGAATAAATTCGTCACAACAACGAGCAACATCTCTTAACTGGCAAAGTAAACAGATGGACAATAACTAACAAATTGAAATGTTAAAATGCACCTTTTTTGATTGTCCTAATACGAACTACAAGACCCATAAACCTGTGGGACATCATAAGGGTGGGAACAGGAAATTGGTGTCAAAGGACTTCCTTCAAATATCTTTATTTAAAATAGTTTGTTTAACATTAGTAAAAACGACGACCGTGAGCAAGGTAGCGGAGCTTACCGAAACGCGTTGGTCAATTTATTGGTTTTGCTAAACTATGGAATTTTGAAAATAAAGAAAAGCAATTGAAAAGCTGTTGGAGTGCGACCTACTTCTTCCGTAGGGAGGATTTGTTTCAATATTGGCGGTTTGGTTCAACCGCGAGGCAACGCACCCGCCGAGCAGCGCCCGGAGCAAAGCAAAACGGAACCACCTGGGAGGATATATATATACAAAAAACAGCTCAACAAAAAGGAGCAGGAAAAACAGGAGGTGGGGGAAACGTGCAGCAAAAGGCAGGCAAGCAACCATACAGAAAGAACAAACGAAATTAAAACCTGCAGAAAATGTGGACAACACAGTAATCAATCTGTCTCAGATGGAACTATCAGACAAAGAGAAAAACATTCTATCATTGGGACTTTCCTTTTGTTCAGTTACCAATTTTGACTATACTCAAACCAGAATAGACTTGTTCCAATATATTCGTAAACTGAAACTATGTAAATATTTTTACAATGTCAACAAAAAGTCAAATATCACGACAACAACAGACAATCTGAGTGCCACTGCCAGCGATCTACAAGTAGCAGATATGCCCCTTTTACAGAATTTACAAGAATTACAACAAGAAATGAGCCAGATATCTCCGGCTGATGCAGCAATCATCTCAGATGTTAACATTTCCCAACGGACGCAAAGTCCCTTCAGACCTAAATCCATCTTTTCTCCAGTTATGCCCAGGGACGGCATTGACATATTTTCGGACAATGTGATCAAAGATCTTAAAGAATTAGCTTTAATTAGTAACAAAAACTTTACTATGAATTACAACAATAGATCTTTTGAGTATAACGCACTAATCCGAAAAATTAAATTGAGAAAAGATATAATGGTCAGGTGGTCTGATAAGGGCGGCAACATTGTCCTATGGCCCACAGATATGTACCATAAAGAGGCAATGTCACAACTACAGGACGCAGATTGCTACAGCCGCATCAGCTCTACATACTCCACAGGGGTGAAAGAACGTTTCCACAGAGCCCTGTACGAATGGAAGGGAATGGGACTGTTCTCTAAAGAAGAGATGGATTTTCTTAAAAATGATTATCCAGTAACCCCAGAATTGTATCTTATTCCTAAGATTCACAAAAACCCTATGTGTCCCCCGGGAAGACCTATTATTTCAGCCATAGGGGGTCTCTTCGAAAATACCAGCAGATACATTGATTATTTTCTCCAACCTTTCGTTCGTAGTTTACCTTCTTACATTGGAGATACTGGGGACTTTTTGACTAAAATAGAAAACCAACAGTGGAATGATAATTGTATATTCTTGACACTTGATGTACAGAGTCTGTATACAAGCATTAGGCATGATGATGGTCTGAATGCTATGAAATTTTTCTTGAACAAAAGGCCATTAGAGTTGTACCAACATACAGCCATGCTACTAGACATGGCCAAATGGTGTCTAAACAACAATGTTTTTTTGTACGACAGGCTACACTATCAACAAATTCAAGGTACGGCCATGGGTACTTGCTTCGCCCCCAGCTATGCTAATTTGCATATGGGCTGGTGGGAGGAGCAAGTACTCATGGTCGGGTACCCATCACAAATACAGGAGAATGTGAAATTGTACACCAGGTATATAGATGACATCTTTATCCTGTGGGAAGGCACAGAACAAACTGCCTTAAAGTTTTCTGAAGATCTTAACAATAATCAGTTAAATTTAAAATTTACTAGTACTGCCAGCAAAGAGTCAATTCATTTTTTGGATTTGGAACTGTTTATACAAGAAGGCAACATAGAAACAAGATCTTACAGAAAGAGCACATCAGGGAATTCTATCCTACATGCCAGCAGTTTCCATCCCAGCAAATTGATTGAAAGTATTCCCTATGGGGAGTGTCTGAGGATGAAAAGAAACTGCAGTTCTTCGAACAGTTTTAACCAAGCTAAAGAAGAACTCTTTGATAGGCTAAATAACAGGGGATACAAACCAGAGATCCTCTACAAAGCAGAAAACAAATGTGCCACAGTGGAAAGATCAAAGCTACTTAAAAGAGACAAAACTATTTCCATTCCACCAGGCGACCCTCCAGCTAGCACACCACCCAGACTTATCACTGGTTACAATATCTATCACACAAATATTCGCAGAATACTCACAAAACATTGGCAAGCGGTAAGAAGTGATCCAATAATAGGAGAAATATGCAGCAAACCACCACAAATCACATTTAGACGAGCAAAATCAATGAGGCAGGAGCTAGTTTGTAATTCACCTAGACTAGACACCAAAACAGATTGGCTCAAAGCAAGAAATGGATTTTATAAATGTGCGAAATGTAAGGCGTGCAAGTTTGGGGTCAATACCCGCAGCCTTAGTTTGCCTTTTAAACACACTCCTTTTGAAATCCGCAGCAATTTCACCTGCAAAACAGAATTTGCAGTGTATGTTCTCAAGTGTACCTGCAATAAATTATACGTGGGTAGTACTATCCATCAAGTACACGTACGAATCCTGCAACACCTACGTGCTATAAACACTGATGATCCATCCTACCCTGTGGCACGTCATATAAACACTACACATAGTGGTAGAAGTGAGGATCTCACATATTTTGTGATAGATAGTGTTCCAAAAAGCATTCGGGGAGGAAACAGATTACTGTCTCTGCGCAAACTCGAATCCAGATACATTCTGCTACTTAATAGCAAGATTCCGAATGGACTTAATGCGGATGAAGCCCTAAGTGTACATCTGCAACAATAAAGTGAAACTAATGCAACACAGTTTATTTAGCATTTAGGTAATACCATACTGTGTGTTCATTTGTTTATTTAGAAAGACTTCTTCTTTTGTGTTTTTTGCTCACTCTTCTACAGCACAGGTCTAAACTTTTGGCACAAGCCTAGAAAAATATTAGCTTGTCTTACCTGTGTTCAGTGACCAAGGCGGCAAGTCCGTCGAAACGCGTTTGGCTTTGGTGTGAAGAATAAAACTTTTCTTGATGGATTTCCCACGGTGTCAGCGCCTCTTCAGTATCGCTTGAATTGGGTTGTACAATATATATATATATATATATATATATATATATATATATATATATATATATATATTAGCTACTGCCGGTCGCCAGTAGATAGTTATAGTTAGGACCGTGTTTCCATAGGAAATCCGCAACATTCTATTTGGAATAACTTTGGCGCCGGTTGACGAATCCTCGGGAAATTTTCAAAATAGTTGGGGCGCTCCGCTCCTACCCTGAAAGTCTCGGGGGGATTCGCCAAGCGGGGGCTGAGAAAAAAGGGGGGTCCCAAAACGTGTTTTCCCCATGCAATTTTCCATAGGGACCTTTAGTCCAAGGTACAGCCCGAACGGCTGAACAGAATTACTTGAAATTTGGCAAAGAGGTAGTCCTCAGCTCAGGGATGTGCCTTTTGCATATATGGAGTCAATCTGTTCAGTAGTTCCTGAGAAAATCAAAAGTAAAATCATATAAATATCTGGGCGGAGCCTAACCACACATCTCATCCTGAGATCTTGGATGAAGTGCTGACAGCCAATCAGAAGTGATGGCAGCCATCTTGGGACCAATATACATGATAGCACCTCATTAAAAAGCATTGCAGTTAATAGAAGGTTTTAAGACTTTAGTTACATTATAAATCATTTGTTGATGGTACCATACTCTTTTAAGGAATTGTGGTGTGTTCTAAGGTGATTTTACCATGTGAAAAAGCCTTCTGCCGTGATATCATGAACCATGTTTTAGAGAAAAATATTTTCTCATGCTTTTCCCACAGAGGTTTGGAAGGTGATCTATAAGCTAAACTGAGAGCATATTTTCTGTAAATTCACATTATCTTTCTCAGTCATGTGAGAATGAAGTCTGACATTCTCAGTAAAACATGTACATCCAACAAGGGCAGAGACTGTCAGTTGATTCCTTTGTGTTCTACTGCAGCTTCCCAGAGTGTTCTAAAGAACAACTAGAGCGCTAACAGTCTTACTTATGACAAACGTATGGCACACCTGAAGCCATCTTGATTGGAATAAAGTGGTAACACTTAAAACATTTAATTTACAAAGGAACAAAATGAGGGGGTTCATTTTGCCATATAAATTATGATTAGTGCTGCAGAAAGAAAAACACATTTTGACTTCTGAAATCCTCTTTTATTTCATAAAAAAATTCTGACATGCAGACTGAAACATGCACTTTCAATACCAGCAGCAGATTTGCCTGGTGAGCAGTAGCTTTACTACAGTGATCTAATGAGCAACTAGAGTGCTAACATTCAGAATTTATGGAAAATGTGTGACACATCTGAATGCCTTCTTGATGGAATCAAAGTAAAAAACTGAAAGTATTTCCTACTGAGGAGACTGCAGTAAATGAGGAAATTATGAAACTTCATAACAAATAAATCTCCCAAGATGGCCACCAGAGACAAAAGACCCCAAATGTAGCCCAAATGTAGCCCAATGACAGAACGTCCCAGAGTGTTTTTAAGATCAACTAGAGCGCTTACTGTCTTACTTATGACAAAAGAATGGCATACCTGAAGCCATGTTGATTGGAATAAACTGGTAAAACTTAAAAAATTTAATTTAAAAAGGAACACAATGAGGGGGTTCATTTTGCCATAGAAATTATGATTAGTGCTGAAGAAAGAAAAATTAGGGCATATTTTGAGTGACTTCTCAAATCCTCTTCTATTTCATTAAAAAATTCTGATATGCAGACTGAAACATGCACTTCTAATACTAGCAGCAGACTTCCGTGGTGAGCAGTAGCTTTACTACAGTGATCTAATGAGCAACTAGAGTGCTAACATTCAGAATTTATGGCAAATGTGTGACATATCTGAATACCTTCTTGATGGAATCAAAGTAAAAAACTGAAAGCATTTCCTACTGAGGAGACTGCAGTAAATGAGGAAATTAGGAAACTTCATAACAAATAAATCTCCTAAAATGGCCACCAGAGACGAAAGAGCCCAAATGTAGCCCAAATATCACCCAAATGTAGCCCAATGACAGAAGTGTGCAAAACACTTATTTTTTGTGTATTTGCAGTTTTATATAGTGCAGACTTGTCAGGTATTGGAGTGCTTTACATGAGCATTGGTTACATCACACAAGATCAAATTCATTTTGGTTGTAGACATGGGGAGATTAAGTGATTTGACCAGAATCACAGAATGTTGTGCTGAAGCAGAAACTCCAACCTGGTTCCCCAGTTTCAAAGTCTGCAGCTCTGGAAGTAACACCACACCCTCTCCCCTTGGATGCAACATTTAATCAAGTGGTCAGCTGGATAAAAAAACTAAGATTACAAATAATTTAAAAAATCTTTGTCGCTATTTGAAAACTTAGAAAATATGTCCTCATTTTAGTTTTTTAGAGCACTAACAATAATTTTGATGCAAATAAGACCATCTCATATATGTAATTTCTAAAGGAAATGCTCTAGGCATTACAGTTTTGATTACATCAAGATGACGTCAGGCGTTCCACACTTTTGTAATAAATATAGAATGTTAGCAATCTAGTTGTTCATTGGGATACTGTTGAGAGGCAGAGGCCAGGGGCACGGACTCTGAAAATTGAAGGCAGGTAGGAGAGTGCAGAGGCAACAATTTGACCACACTAGGCAGGCAGGAAGGGCAGTGGCAGCACAACAGACTATGGAGGGCAGTGGAAAGGGGGGCAGGGGCTACAAGCCAACAATACAGGACTGGCAAGAGAGGCTGTGGTGATGTAATAGACCACTGTGGGCAGAAGGAAGAGGCAGTGGTCATACAACCATACATGCCAACAGACCCGTTTCAGCCAGGAAACGTCCAATGTTTTTAAGCTCAAATGGGCTTTACTTGATCTGGTTCCTGTCTTCAATCTTCTCTTTTTCAATGTAACTCAAAGGGAAAAATCAATACCCCAGATTTATTTCAAAATCTCCCTCTTACCAAGTTCAAAATGTTCGCAAGTATGGTATATTGGATCATGGTAGGCAGGAGGAATTGGGGTAGGGACATGGACTCGGATAACAGAGGACAGGAGGGACATTAAGAGGTGCGCCAAACTGACCCTACAGGACAGGCATCAGGGTTTGCAGCAGCACAATACACCACACAGGGCATGCGGGACGGGAGAGCAGCACAACAATCCATAGAAAGCAATAGGGAGGGGACAGGACCATGCACATGGACAACAGACAACAGAGGGGAAAGAGGCAATGGTAGCTAGCTGACCATAATGGATAGACAGGAGAGAAAGCTGCAGCATAACAGACCATAAAGGGCAGGAGGGACGGATCAGGGGCATTACAATGGAACCGACAAGCCAGGAAGGAGGGAATAGAGGTCTGCACATGGAAACAGAGGGCTGGGGGCAAGGGGGCAGGGCAGGAGCAGCAAGATGACCATGGAGGTCAGGCAGGATGGGCACTAGAAACAAGACACACCATGGAGAGCAACAGTGAGACTGATGGCATACACACAGACCATGGAGGGAAGGTGGGAGGGGGTCAGGAGCAGCTAGCTGACCACACAGGGAAGGTGGGAGGGGCCATGGCAGCACAGAAAACCATGCATGGCAAGCGGGAGGGTTAGTGGCAGCACAATGGCTATGATGGGCAAGAAGGAGGGTGCAGGGGCATGCACAAAGGACCATGGAGGATAGAAGGGAGGGTCAGGACCTGGCCACAGACAAGAGAGTTCAGATGAAGGGGCCTCACAACAGACCGCGCGGGGCAGGCAGGAGGAGCAGTTGCAGCACAACAGACCAGGTAGGGCAGAAGGGTTTGGCAGTAAAATGGACCATGAAGGACAGGAGGAAGGGGATAGGGGCATGGCATGTGGACAGGCAGGGTGGAAGTGGCAGGGACAGGTTACAGTCATCTGACAATGCTAGGCAGGTGGGAGGGGAGTGGCAGCTCAACAGAACACTCAGAGTAGATAGGAGTGGCAGGTCCATGGAACATGGTGGTCAAAAAGGATGGAGCAGGGGCATGCACAAAGACATCGGAGGGCAGGGGGAAGGAGAATAGGGGCAGCAAGAAAAGCACAGAGGCTAAGCAGGAGGTCAATGATTGCCCATAGAATTGGGCAGTGAAGGGCAGGAGGAGTGGACTGGTACATCATGCTAAATGGAGGGCAGTGGCAGCACATCAGACCATGCATGGCAGGAGGGAGGAGGCTAGTCCATGGATTCAGACAACAGAGGATAGGGAGGAGGTGGATGGGGCAGCAAGCTAACTGTTCATAGAAGGTGGGTATTAGGAACTTTATTGTTTTTAAAATGTGTGTCTGTGCGAACTACTTAAAATATGAAAAAGTATGCAGCATAATCTCACTTTTATTCAGGAAGAAGAGGACGTTTGGGACTGTGACTCCGGGCTCCCTTGGCAGAAACATCCCCTGACTTTCCACGCCCCATCGCAAAATGTAATGCCCGTGAAAAGGGTAGGTGGACGCAGTGTTATATAGAACATAGTCCTGAGAGCACGATTGAAAATGAAAACTAGATATAGTATATGGTATAAACTATGCACCAAAAAGTGTGATATAAGATGAACCGGGGCGTGAAATATAATATGCAATACATTGTGCGCAATGACAGATTCATTGGAGAGCGCGAAATAGCACAGGCACTAGCGCTTGCCATGTGATATGCGCCTTGGAGTGTAATATGCACAGGGCAGTGTTGTGTAACCTAAGTAGTCTCTAAAGTTGTAATATAAAATATGTGCTGGGTAGTGTAACATTGCATATGCACTGTGACAAAGATATGGATCCCAGATTGTAATAAGTATGGCATAGCGCTGTGCTTTATAACATAGGCATCGAGGAAGGCATGTTAGATGGGGCAATATAACCCGTGCGAAGGCAAGTGTGGCATGACATATTCACGAGGTGGTGTTACAGTGCACATGGGCTAGAGAGTGTCATAGCATAAGCACTAGATGGTGGAATACAACACAGAGGTGTGTGGCACTCGGCAGGCAATGGTGGGTGTAACACAGCATTGGGCTCAGCCAGGAGCACGCTGTGACTCTCAAGTGAGGTTTGTCTCCTTTCCAGAGAGTAAAAAAAAAAGTATTAAACATCCGGCGGTGGATGTGTGTTTTATTAACCGTGAGGGGGTTTCTTGCGTAGTTTGGTCGAATTTTTGTCGAATACCCTTTGAATGGCTTGGTGTGCATGTGTATTAAATGTGCCCGTCAATAGCTACCCATGTTTGTATAAATAAACGACAAGGGTGTCTACTTGGAGAGTACCCACCAGCGGGGGCGCCGGGATTAGGCACGGTAGGGTGTCAGACATGTCAGAGCTTCACTAGCGGTGTGAATACATTCTACGTGGATTCATTGTATGCATAGTCGCTTTTTAATGAATATCACGCAAATCGTCATGGTGATAGGTACATACGGTTTGTCCAGCAACACAGCCCCCCTCCTAAAGAATACAAAAAAATAAAAGGCCATGACCCGGGGATTGGGGTCCCCGGGGCCGATTAAGGCCTTGGGAGGGCCAAATTAATTTTTTTCAACAAAAAAAATTAGGGTGCAGGCCCTGGGGGATGGGGTCCCCAGGGCTAATAAATTAGAAAAAGAAAGGGGGCCACACAGCCCTCCTTCTTAAACATAAATAAAAGACCGGCATCGCGCCGGAGGCCATGCCCCCTTCTTGCAGCACTCTGCAAACGCGCCCCCTGGCCAGTTGTAAGTTGAGGAATTAATTCCCCTTCAATACTGAGGGTCCCTGAGGGCCAACTAGCCCAACAGGTATCTCCAGTATGCGCCAGGGAGCTGCGGTGTTCTGAGGTCACGCCACTTTTTACACCTCCATGCAACGCAGCTCTGTGGCGCTTACTGGAGGTACCTAGTGGGCTAGTTTGACCCTAGGGACCCTTAGGATTCAAGGGGACTTAATCTCTCAACTCAGAACGGCCACAGGGCGCGTTTACACAGTGGTGAAGGGAGGGGACGGGGCCCTGAGGTGACGTGTGCAAACATGCCCTGTGGCACGTTTTTAAGTTGGGGAAATAATTCCCTTTCAATCCTGAGGGACCCTGGGGTCCAACTAGCCCACCAGGTGCTTCCAGTAAGCACCACTGCTCTGCGTTGCAGAGAGGTGGTGCAGGCCGTGCCACTTTTTACACCTCTCTGCAACGCAGCTCTGTGGCGCTTACTGGAGGTACCTAGTGGTCTAGTTGGACCCTAGGGACCCTCAGGATTCAAGGGGACTTAATCTCCCAACTTAAAATGGCTACAGGGTGTGTTTACACAGTGGGGAGGGGACGGGGCATGAGGTGACGTGTTCAAACACGCCCTGTGGTGCGTTTTAAGAGGTAGTTTTAATCCCCTGCCCTATTATATACTAGGGGCTTACAAAGGAGGTCATGCTAATCACAGGGGGACCCCAACGCATAGTGTGCCCTAGTGTATGTAGGTGTTTTCACTGTATTCTGAGTGCCTTTTAACATAGCACTGGCTCTAGGACTGCTTAGGCAGACTCAGTTACCACCAGTATCCGTCTGAAAAAGTTGAGGGTACAGGATGATTTTGCAACAAGGCTTTTTTCTGCTCTTCTGTTTGTTCTTTCTGCACGTTATATTTCTTCCTGCACTTTTCTTCGTCTTTGAGGACTTTTGTTGCTTCTTTCTGCATTTCCTTTTTTTCTTTCTGTGCGTTTTTCCTTCTTTCTTCACATGTCCTATCTCTGTAGGCATAGTTAGAAATTAGCATTTAAAAAACCTTTGAAATTCGCTGAAAAAAACATAGGTTTCAGGCACGTTATAGCTAGGAATTAGCATTTAAAAAACCTTAGAAATTCACTGAAAAAACCATAGGTTTCAGGGGCGTTATAGTTGGCCGGACTTTTCACTCGTACAAAACCATAGAAATTCCCCCATTATAGTTAGTTCAGCTAACTATAACTCGCGCGCCCGCAATGCACTGTTGATGACGTCACATATTACATCACTCATGACATGGTCAGTGACATCACTCATGACATCACTGATGACATCATCCTTGTGATAGAGTGGCAGACCTCCTCTCCCCCTAATATAACCTTTCATACACACATTCAAAAATAGAAATTAAAATTTTCAAAACAATGGACATACCAATACCAGTTACAACAACCTATTCAGTAATTGTAAGATCCACATACACATCCACTCATTTACCAACAGTCCTATACAGTCACTCATACATGCACTCACTCATCATATGTATTCATACACCTATACATTCTGTTACACAACGCCACTCATCCATAAAGTTACTCACACGTAGTCACTCATGCTAATAAAGAATCAAACATCCGTTTACCTGCATATTCAGTTATACACACACCACCACACTGTGAAACGGCGTCCCGACAACCCCGACCAGAACACCGTCTTTCCCCGAACTTACCTCCTTCGCCAGCCCCGGGGCTGTATCCCCGGCTTCATAATGCCCCCATAAGGACTCGACCTGAGACGCCAGCAAAACACCGGAAAATCACACCCTTCCTTTCCCCACAGAGACCAACCAGAACATCGGGTCAGACAGCCTCAAATATCGCGGACTCCGGAAGCTCCGCCCCTATGGCAGCGACAGCACCGGATAAAAAGGAGAACCCGGAAGTGCGAAGGGTCGGAGATTTGTGGCAGGAACCTCGGACTGGAGGACGCGAAGGAGAAGAGGCAAGAGACGGAGAGCAGACGACTGAAACAGACGTGTGGACCGAAGAGTGGTGGAGTCCACAGGAGGTGGCTGTAGAGCGGCCGTAACTCAACGGGAGAGTTACGGCGGACCGCGTGAGTGCCTTTAACCTCACTAGTTTACTCACTAGGAGTCCCCTGTATAGTCCTTGTATACATTCCCCTTCTCTTTAGCATTACGTTCCCTGCACTGTATTATAATTGTATAGCACTGCACTGTGTGCCCTGCCTCCTCCTTCACGTCCCGACCGAACACCCTTTCTTCTTCCCGCCCCGTATTCCTTGCCCCGGTCCCTTCCTTTCCTCACTGTCTCGTTTTTCCGCCCCTTCCCCACACACCCGGGTGACGGTGACGGGAGCAAAGATCCTCCGAAAAGGATAGGACTAACGGTCCCTTTTGTTTCTCCTTTTGCTCCCTGCCCTCCGTGGATCCTCCACGTCGCCGAAACCTCCCTTGGAGCCGCCGAAGACCGCAACCAGCATCGCCGGCCTCGAGTGGATCCAGCCCCCGGACCTCCTCCTTGTTTACCTTGTGTTCTACCTTTGTGACTCTTCAATAAATCCCTACTATAGCACACTACATACGGCCTCCTCGCTTGCTTTTCCGGCCCGCTGCACACCCAGCCTCACACACACTTACTTCTACAGAAACTTACACATACTTAGTCTTTTAAACAATCACTTATAGAAACACATACTTATTCATACAGGAACTCTTTCAATCTCTCACTCTCACATATATACACCAATAGTCACATATACTAGTTTAAAACATATGTAGTTACTCATAGAGACACTATTGAGACAGTCATTCACTCACTAACACACCCATGCACACACTCATCCACCCATACAGTCCTGCACACATGCTGTCTTCAACACATACAAACAGTGAGTCACTCATTCATGCACCTATGCACAACGTAATACCCCCCACCGAACCATACAGACATCAGACACTCATACTGATACTCAAAAAAACAACTAATAACCTATATAGACACTCATGTAGCTACTCACCAACCCATGCAGCCACTTATACACAAAGTGAGAGACTGATACAGATATTTACATATTTAAACATTACTCACTAAGATACACTTAATCAGTCAGTAATACAATCAATTTTTCAAAAAACAAATCATCCATTTAGACATTTATATACCCATTTATTCTTCCATCGACCTTGAGATATACATATATAAAACATATATAATTTTCAGAAAAACACACATTCAGTGATGTCATCAGTGATGTCATCAGTGATGTCATTTGAGATGTCATCAGTGATGTCATGAGTGATGTCACTGACCATGTCATGAGTGATGTAAAATATGACGTCATCAGCAGTGCATTGCGGGCGCGCCAGTTATAGTTAGCTGAACTAACTATAACGGGGGAATTTCTATGGTTTTGTACGAGTGAAAAGTCCAGCTAACTATATCGCCCCTGAAACCTATGGTTTTTTCAGTGAATTTCTAAGGTTTTTTAAATGCTAATTCCTAGCTATAACGTGCCTGAAACCTATGGTTTTTTCAGTGAAGATATATATATATATATATATATATATATATATATATATATATATATATATATATATATATATATATATATATATATATATATATATATATATATATATATATATATATATATATATATATCCTTCCATCCATCCATCGGTTATCCCCAGCAGGGTTCATACCACTGTGGAGTGGTTAGATAGTGACCAGGGGAGGTGATCTATCTTCTTTAGCCAGCCCAGCCAGAAATCGATGCGGGAAAAGGAGTGATGTACCGAAAAATTAAATAAGGTCATTTTGCTGATGCAAAAGACACACAATTGATGGACGGAATGCAGAACAAATCAAAACATTCATCCCCAGTCAAGAGATCTGCGTTAAATCCATCATTCTTTTGCTCACCATGCCACCTCAGTTTAGACCTGGCCATATGCGAATCAGTCTTGACCCTGTGCCTCATGGGAACAGTCCAGCCCGAACTGCCAAGCTAGGTCCTCCCTGGACCGGAAACAAGCATCCTAGGACCGGTTTCGAGGTTTCACCCCTCTTCAGCCAGGATAGCTTGATTCCAGTGGCACAGCGAGCCCAGGACTCACGTCTGGGCATACCTGGCGCACTTAAGGCGAGAAAGCAAAAGACACACAATTGATGGACTGAATGCAGAACAAACCAAAACATTCACCCCCCAGTCAAGAGATCTGGGTTAAATCCATCATTCTTTTGCCTATGCTCCTAGGTAAAATTTGTTGACACTAGAGTGTGGTTTGTGTTCTGTGTAGTAGAGTATAAGTTTCAATTGGGAATTTTCTGAAATTTCATGGGGCACTGTTCAGAATTTTCCCAATTTGCCTCGCCTGTAGGTCTGCTAGTGTCTTCAACCCACTTGCCTTGCAAATTATCTAGTTTTCCTTGTGCCCTTGTGCTTGTTCATGGATTTCTCGATATAGCAGTGATCTAGCCCTCATTCTACCCATGGTTGTGCTCATCATTTGCAACCTTCTCGGTATGTTATCCACATTATAAGAGGAAGTGCCCAGTTGGTATTCCACAGCCCCTTTTCAGGCCTTGGAAGTCTTGAATGAGAAGTCCTACTTTTAGATGCCACCGTTATCAAAGGTGAAGGTTAGTTAATTGTATTCCTAGTTCTCAATCAGAGTATCTTGCTTTCAATTAAAGGTTTGGTTTGATTTTTGAAATTCTTCAGAACATGCTTATCAACAAGGATGCCTATGTCCAGAGAGTTCCATTCTAATTACCTTTAATAAGCAAAAAGAAGCAGAAAAAGTTGAAGGTAGCCACTTTATTATACAAGATTGTTTTAGCATTCCTGCTTTAAGGCTCCACCAAGCTCCATTGGTGTAAAAATCCAGATCGTCTTTTTTCATTAGAATGCTTCTGCTTTAAATGGGGTGACTATTTATGAAGTAAAGATCGCCTATGATCCCCTTGGCGAAATAGCAAAAAGAAAACTTTGACCAGTCTTTGAAAAAGAGTTCTGAATTTGGACTCTAAAAAGCTGAAAATAAAGTCATATGAGATGGAACCTCTTCATGTGGAGAGCATCTCCAGCTGTAGGCTGTCTTACTGGCTAAAGATATCTGCAACAGCAAAGTGTTTGCATACCCATTGGATTTTTGTTTTATTAAATACCAGCTTTGTTGGTTTCCTTTGATGTTTCCAAGTCCTTAGACATACATCGTCATTATAAGCTAGTCTTCTTTTTCCTCAATTTTGTTGCTAGGGTCTAAAGAGTCTCTTGCCTACTAAGTGTGAAAAACTTTTCAAACAGTGGGACTGGACAGGTTACATAATGGAAGTGTGAAAGAGAAGTGGCCTGTTTGAAAGGCAAATAATCTGGGTATGGTGGTAGATTATAAATGTCCATGAATCCACAGGTGACAAAATTGTCTGCCTCTTGCTTTGCTGTCTTAAAATGGCTGCAAAAATGTATCTGGCAGCTACCAATCACTGCTCAGAGGACGGTAATTCAGGCACTAGTAATATCTAGACTGGATTAGGGCAACAAATTATATCTAGGGGAGGGCAAATCCGCCATTAAACATTTGCAAGTAAGCCGAAGTGTGGCAGCAAGGATGCTTTTTAGGCTGCCGGAAAATGCCTCTGCATCAGGTCTTCTTCGGGAACTACACTGGTTACCTATTTAAACAATCATTTGCAATGCAATAGGTCTCGCATTTACGAGAGTTTGAGCTATTGGCAATGCAATAGCTTAAACTCTCGCAAATGCGAGACCTGTTCCATTGGAAATATTTTTTTGTTTACTTGCGCCCATGCGGCGATATCACATTTATGGAGAACATGCCCCTTTCTTTAGACAAGCAAGTCTTAAGAAAGGGGCGTGGCCGATATGAAGGTAAAACCGCACGATGGGGCGCTATGACAAAAAAAGCATCTGTTTGTTAAGTTGACAAACAGATTTTTTTTTTTTTGTAAAAGCGCCCATGCCGCGCTTTCACTTTATTAGAGGCCGCACACCCTTCTTTAGACACCACTTGTCTAAAGAAAGGGGCGCGGCCTCCATAAATGTGAGATCGCCACATGGGCGCTAGTAAACAACACCACCAAAAAAACTAAAAAAAAAGTATGCGCGGCCGCTATACTTAAACCGGACCACGCTGCTAAACTAAATAAAGAAACACGGCCGCTATAGTTAAAGCAGACTGCCATTAGTATGTAAAATAAAAGCCGGCAGCGTGCCAAAAAGCACTTCACATAAGCGGTTTGGCTTTGTTTGATGTTTTTGTGAGGGATAGGAGGGTTGAGAAGCAACACAATGGAGAGCGAGGGAGTTTGGGTGTGTGAAGCAACACAAGAGAGGTGTGAGCGAGAAGGGAGCAACAACACATGAAGAGCGGATGGAGGCGAGCGCATGCACGGTGGGAGGGGGTGGGACGGAAACATATGCCCAATTATAGAGTGCATCTATAAAATAAATGTTAAAAGTACCTGCAGGATCCTGCGACCAGGGGAAGGACACTGGACGCAGAGGAAACTGTACTTTGCCCATGTGCCACAGCAGGGACAATCACTTGAAGACCCAGAGGAAGTAGGAGGTTAGTAGGAAAAGGTGACCAATAAGAAGCAAGGAAACAAATGACATTGAAGCCAATCAATGGTAAGTAAAGGTAAGTAATGGGCAGGCTCTAAGCTCGTCTTTAAGCTTTTTTTGTTAGTAAAAGATTTGGCTGACAGTGCATGTGTGATGTTCAGGAAAAACCTAAAAAGCTATAAACCGAGTTCCTGCCATGTTCCTCTGAGTCAGGTCCTGCCTACAGATTCAGAGCAGAGCTGATTGGGCTATCTACAGGCCTGGCGGGCTCTTTTAGAGTATTTTTTAACAGACTGCGTGGCTAGGATCCTCTAGCAGGTTACATACAAAGTATTGGTAGAGAAAGATCATAAAAAAAGATCACTCGCCCTTTATTTTAAAGTTTGTAAAGCGTAGCGGTCACCCAAAGGTACCTTGGCACTCAAAACCCTTAATATAATAAAAGGACATACTAGAAAAAAAGCCAGGTCTTCAAATGTTTCCCAAAGCTCAGTAAACAAGATTCAGCATGCAATGGAAGTAGCAGGCTGTTCCAGAGTATCGAATGTAAGTTTAGCTAAAGCTGCCTATATGGAATCCTGCTATTGTAATGAGCTAATTTCTCTGCGAATTATGGCTACCATTCAGACTCCATAATTATGCTGGTTTGCCATACTTTTCATCGACTTTGTGCACTGCAGGCTTTCTGAAATGGTTTCTCTGCTGCCAAACACCTTTTCATATTCTGCCTTTTTATGCCCCTAGTTTCACCATCGTCCACTTGCCAACTTTCGGTCTTTCTTTCACGGAGAACAGCAGTGCGCCTTCTAAACAAATTACAAAACACAGGAAAGAAAATGTGCAGGGTTCTGCCCTATTCACTAAATGGATTGACAATCTGTAAAAACGGAGGCAGCCAAAAGAGTGATGGCAGTGCCAATTCCCTGGGAAATCGCCCACTATCAAGTAAAGAAAAAAACATTACTACAATCACAAACTAGCAAAATCGCCCCACTCCTCAAATGTCGGTTTCAAAAATAAAAAATTAGTCTCCCTGCGATATGCCCATAAATCACGCCGTGCAGGTCCCCAGGAGCTTCCGAGAATATCTGGCGCCGACGGGGGAGAGGGAAAGTGCGCCATGCGCGCGTTGTGCTCAAAGGTGAGCCGACTCGGAGACTACTGACACGTACTCGTGCACATGTCCTGTCCCAGAGACAGAGAGGGAGGTGGCGAGCAGGAGTGCTAACATGCCATACGGCGGGGACAGGAGACGTGCATGCGTACGGAGTGCACATCTCCTGTCCCCCTTCGGCAGAGAAACCGCCAACTATAGGTCTCGCCAAGGCGTGCAGCGCATGCACTGCATCGCTAGGCGAGACCTAAAAAGGTTTCAGTTCAATATCTTGTGCCATGTGTGCGAGGCCAGAACAGGGAAAGGTCTAAGTTATATCATGCCAGGATCCATGGGGGTCCTGCGGCGCTGGGGCTGGAGCCGGCAGTGGCGCCAGGGCCAGAGCCGCCAGCGATGGAATGCGAGGACCCCCAGTCGGGAACCGTGGGACCCAAAGGCGCACCAGTGTGACCCGACGACCCAAAGAGTCGGCCATGGCCGACAAGAACTCCTGTATCTGGGCTGGAGTCGCCGACGGACCCGGAAACGACGGGTAGGCCGGCTGCGACACCTCAGGCTCCGCTGGAGCCGCGGGGTAGGCACCAGCCGCATCGCGCGACCGGCAGTCCGAGAACGATGACTTTTCTTCGACATCTTGTGCTTCGCCTTACCTGACCACGAGTGCGAAGACTTGGATCCCGAAGATCCATGATGATGACTCTGCACACGGTCCCTTGACCACCCACAGGACCATGACCTCGATCAGCATGGAGCTGACTGCCGGGCCTCCAGCAGATTTCGGGACCGCTCCCGCAAAGACTGTGGCGCCATGGCCCGGCAGTCTGGGCACGACTTGGGGTCGTGGTTCCGCCCCAGGCAGAAAAGACACACTCGGGCGGATCCGTCACCGACATCATGCGGTGACAGTCCTCGCAGGACTTAAAACCGGGCATCCTAACTGCACCAGGAGTCGAATACTTGATGAAAAAATAGACAGAAAGTCAGTAAAAAAATGACGGGGGGTACCTGCTCTTCCCAGATCTGCGCTTGCTGTCGCGGAAAAAGAAAGAACTGACGTCGGCGCGCGTGGGCGGCGTCTTAGTAGCACCCGCAACGTCACCTACCGACGCGCAGCGGTACTGCTGACGAAAACTTTCCGGATCCAGTCTGATGCCTGGGGGTAATTCTAAGGTAAGGAATCTATCACTACTAATGTTTCTTACAGATATATCGTTCCCGAAGGTAAGTAACTTGTTCTTTACGCTCCTAGTGAGTTACTTCTTTAATTAAACGCATGCATATGGGAGGCCGGTCATTTGCTTTCCAGGGTTCAAAACTACGGAACAGGCTTCAGAAGTCATTGAGGGACTGTCTATCATTAACAATTTTTCGCTAGCAGCTCAAGACATGGCTGTTTCAATCTAGTATAACTGGAACACACCCATCCTGATGCTGTAGTACCAGCAAATTTCAATGGGGTAGCTGAGCGCTTTATGTATTTTATAAGTAAAATAAATGTGTCTAGAACTGGTAAAAACAAAGGTTAATGTGTGGCATCAGTAAAATTGAAGGTGCTATGTGCATTGACTATCCGGGCTAAACTATCCCCCAAGCACCCCAAATTTCCGAAATTGCTCCATTTGTAGCTCCCCATGGAGATTGCTTGTATTTTTCATGTACTTTTAATGAGGATCATTTGCTTTCCATGCTATTCTTCGTTTTTTTGGCCACTCTGATAGTTATTCTCTTAGCACTGGATGGTACCCTTTTCTGCGAAAAGATTAAGGATTTGCAACTACTTTCCTTCCTTTTCTCCATTTCTTTCACATATTGCTTTTCCTCAGTACAGTCTTGCACATCTACATCACAGCACATCTTTGAAGGTAGGGTGTTCCAGTCTTTTCTACCTGGATGACTGGTTGTTGAAGGCCGTTTCGCCCCCGACCACCTCCAGACAATGGCATACCTCCTAATATCATTTGGGTTTATTATATTTGCTGAAGTCCCGCCTCACTTATTCCCAGATACTCATGTTCATTAGTGTCATTTTAGACATGTTACAGTTTCATGCGTTTCCTCCGGAACAGAGAGTCCAGTTCATTTGGGCTATGATTCTGGTTTTAGTGTCTGTCCTTGAATTCCATGAGAGTGACTCTGAAGCTCCTGGGATTGCTGACCTCATGCATGCTGTTGCTAAATCATTCCAGACAGCATATTCAGACTCTGCAGTGGGATCTGAAGTCCCTGTGTGCACATCACCAGGGGCACATATCAGATTGTATCAAGATTTCGGAGGAGACTGCAAAAGAGCTAGAGTAATGGTAGCTGAATCGCGATGCGGTCAGTGGCAGACCCCTCTCCAAACCTCACCCAGAGTTGGAAGTGGTGCCTGATGCATTGCTTCTGGGGCTTGGTAGAGATGAAGAGTAGAGGAATCTGGTCTCCAGCAGAGACCCAGCTTCACATCAATCTGTGGGCAGTGCCCTTGGTGTTGAAGGCCTGCCTGGTCACCATCAAAGGGTGGTTAATATAGGTGCTTACAAACAACATCACCGCCATGTGGTACTGCAACAAGCAGGGCGTAGTGGGGTCCTATGTCCTGTACGAGGAGGCTGTATACCTCTGGGAGTGACTGGACCGCCAGAGGATTTCCCTGCTGGTGAACCACATAGCGGGATCTTTAAACGCCAGGCTGTATGAACCCAGCTGTCGATGCCTAGCAGACCACGAATGTTACAGCCGGAAGTGGTTCAGCACATCTTACCATAATGGAGAGAACTCTGGCTCAATCTGTTCACTGTTGAGAATGCACAATATCAGCCCTACTGTTCATTGGAGTCCCCACAACGGCTTTCTCTCAGATATGCATTCCGCCTACAGTGAAGCTCTGAACTCCTGAATGCCTTCCCACTGCTACCTCTCCTGCTTAGAGTCCTGAAGAAGATCAGGAATGACCGGGCCCAAGTCATTTTAGTGGCACCAGATTAGGCTAGGAGAATGTGGTACCAAGATATCCCCTGGCATGAGCATCTGTTTTGTCGAAGAGAGGAGTTTCTGTATCACCAGCAAGTCCGGTGTCTTGAACCTGGCCACTTCCTTGTTTAAATTGCAAATTGTGATGGATTCCCTCAAAGGTTTGGTCCTAATGTTTTCTCCAGAGCTTTTTGTGACGTCACAATCTGGTTGATACTTTCATTATGTCTATCCCGTTTCAACCGTTACTTAGCAGTCTTCTGCGTCTTCTGGTCGTGAAGACTGATTTTACAATCACTTCAGATAGTCATGAGTGAGCTTTAGGCTGTTTTGGTACAGCCTCCCTACACCACCTTCCTTCAGCACACATGCTGCTATGGACTAGAGCAGCCTTTCTACCTATGATTCTGACTCCCTTTTTAGTCAGCCAGTCCACCACACTCCCAACGTTCTTTGCTCCCCCTCATCCTTCGAAAGAGATGGCTAAACCTCATTGTTTGGATTCCAAAAGAGTGCTGCGCTTTTACCTCAATTGCACCAAAGACCATCTGTAGATGATCAACTTTTTGTGGATTCTCTGGGAGGAAGAAAGGTAAGGCAGTGAAGAAAAGGGTGCTATCCAGATGGATAGACCTCTGTATCATGATTTGCTATGTGTTGGCCAAGAATCAGCCCCCTGAGGGATCGAGAGCTCACTCCACCAGAGGCAATGCTGCTACTACTGGGATGGCATGCGCAGTGCCTGTCCTCGATATTTATCAGGCTGCAACACGGAAATCTGTACATATGTTCACAAAGCACTGCTGTCTTGGCAGTATGGTCCAACGGGAATGGCATTTTGGCTCTTCAGTCCTGCAGGACGTTTTGCTCAGTCATTCTACAGTACCACCACTGGGAAAGGTACTGCTTTGGTGTCTGTTCTAAAGGTGAGGAATCCGTAGTTAGAAGTATCCATCAGAAGAACAAGTTACTTCCCTTTGAACACTCTTTCTGGTGGATACTCTATCTAACCGCAGGGTCCTCACTGCCTTCCCACCTCCCAGGTTGGTTGGGAATGGAACCTTTCTCATCTGAAAAGGTCTCCATTTGGAGATCTGCACACTGGAACGGTGTTTGGGCTCCACATCTGAGGGCGCGGGCTGGTGCCTATATGCAGTTACAGTTATCATTTCTGGTGCAGAGTCAGTGTGACTCTGCCCAGCACCACCTACAGGGGCACAGAGGCTATGCAGAAAAAAGTCTTCCATATCCAGTCTGGCGTCTGGGAATTATCTAAAGGCGTAGAATCTTCAGTTAGTGCATCAACCAGAAACAGTGTTAACCAAAGGTAAGCAACTTGTTCATTCTTGCTGTCATGAATTTAGTTTGTGAGTAATACGATAGTAGGGTCTGTGCATCTAGATTTAAGGGCATTCTTATTGCATTTAGGTGAAAGAATTTCTCACTCTGATTCTCCTGTTGAATCCAGGATTCTATTGTTGCATTCCGTCTGTTAACGAGGCCTTTTTTTGTCAGTCAGTTGCAAGTCTGTCCCTGCCTCTTGTTCTAGTCTTTCTTAAAGCTTTATGTTCGAGGCATGTGAGCTGTAGATCACATGATTTACATACTCCTGCCATCTAGTGTTGGGTCCATATGTTTGCTGTTTGTTTTTCTTCGAAGAAGTCTTTTCCAGTCACAAGGTTGGTGACTCCTCCTTTCTGTGATAGTGTGCATGGCCATCGACTCCATTGTTAGATTGTTTATTTCCGCCATCGCATTTTCGATTGCGTGTCCCATTCTCTACGTATCATATTTACTTCTAAATAAAATCCTGTTTCGATCGGGAAGCTTGAGGAAGGCTGTTGGGCCTGGCCCCGTTGGTCAGCCTCGCAGTCGATGGAACAGACACCATTCAAATTCTGCCCTTGGTTGCCCCTCGAAGTTCCCACGCACTGACTCACACGAGGTGTGCAACCTGTGCTTGCCTGTGCAGAGAACAGGACTTGCTACGCGTGCAAGGCTTTCCGCTCCAAGAAGACGCTCTGCGACCGTCGGACTCGACGTTGTGACATGCAGAGCCAACGAAGTTCCATTCCGGACCTCTTTCGAGAGGATTCGGCACAAGAAGCTGAAGACTCCATTGGAGCCGAAGAAGAAGAGGATCCCATCTCAGACTACGGCTCCGAGGGGGGCGACGAAATCCCGCAAGGGCAGTGTACCGTGAGTACAGATCCTCCCTTGCCCCTAAGTCCACCTCAGTCCAAGAAGAAGGCTCCGGTCCAACCCCCACTGCAGGCAATGGTCGACACCGAGAACATGTTTCTGACACCCCGCCCTCCAGCTCGGCACCGAAACACGCCCAAAAGCCTTCCGAGCCGAGCCACCCGAAAACGGGCTCCGATCTGAAACCTTCGGGATAGAAGTCGAAGCCAGGCTCCAGCCCGCCCCCTTCGCCGAAAACACCTTCCAATCCAAAATCATCAGGATCCAAAACCTTGGCAACAAAACCATCGACACTGAAACTTTCGGCACCAAAACAGGACGTACCGATTACATCTCAAGAACAACATTTCGATGTTCCACCCACCAAACTGGATCCGAAACAGAGACAGTTGTACATCCATCCAACTACTGGGCATATCACAACAAAAGTGACCCTTAAAAGGAAAGACACAGAGGAGACCTACCACATTCCTTAAAAAAGGAAGAATGTTGGAACTAAGCCTTCTCCTCCTCCTCCTCTTCCATCTCCTCCTTCACCTCAGCCCCAATCTTTAATGATTTCACCTGAGCACTCACCACCACATACACCTGAAGATCAGGATGAGGAGGATGGGGATAGAGATGGGACTGGGTAGAATGCACCATTACTCCCAGACCCATGGGCAGATTATAATACCGACTCTCCCACAGGAAATGATCCTGACCTGTACTCTACCAAGCCCTCTCCACCAGACGACAGCGTAGGTTACATAGAGCTGCCAGGTAGAGCTGCCAACTACCATGGTGTACAGCTGCACAAAGAATCCCTTGAAGAGTATTTCCTTTTTGAAACACTTAGCAGCACATAAGTCATCCCACTTACTCCCCATGCTTAAAGGTATGATCAGGCATGTTAATGACATATTTAATGACCCCGTCAGGGCACATATCCTTACTCCTAGAGTAGATAAAAAGTATAAGCCAGCACCATCTGACCCAACGTACATAAAAGGACAATTGCCATTGGACTCCCTAGTGGTGTCCAACGCATGTAAAAGGGCCAACTCCCAAACTACAGGGGATGCTCCACCCCCAGATAAAGAATCTAAGCTTATTGACGCTTCGGGGAAAAAGGTATCCTCTCAGGCAGCAAACTTTTGGTACATCTTTAACATGCAAGGTATGACAGGGTGCATTTGGGACGAGATGGAGCAGTTGCTCCAACTTCTGCCTGATGAACATAAATCTAAAGCACAAGACCTAGTGAGGAAAGGACGGCTCATTTCAAATATTGCAATCAGGTGCTCCCTAGATGCTGCAGACACCGCTGCTAGAGCTGTAAACACCAGTGTCCTTTTAAGAAGGCACGCCTGGCTACGTATCTCAGGTTTCAAACTGAACACACCCTTTGACAAAGAATACCTCTTTGGCCCGGTGGTAGATTTCTCACTGGAAACAATGAAGAAATACACTGAAGTGGCCAAATCCATGGGAGCTCTTCAGCTAACACAAGCACGTGGTTCCTTTCAACGCTCCTTCTACCGCGGAATGTCCAAAAATACCTCCTCAGAGACCACCACCACTTACAAGAGCAACAACCGACCCTCTGCCTCTAGGGGATACTTCAAAGTGGCTTACTGAGGCAACAACGGCAAAGATAGAGGTAGAGGCTCAAATACACGCACCTCCCCATCCAACACAAAGCAGTGATTTCCCTACACTCCCCCCGACCATTTAACACCTGTCGGGGGCCAGTTTTCGATTTCCTACCCGTCTGGCAGTCCATAGCAACAGATAAAGGGGTACTACAAATTATCCGTTCTGGTTACTCCCTGGAGTTCATCAACAATCCTCCAAACATTCCCCCAAAGTCACACAAACTTTCACTGGATCACCTACACCTCCCCAAACAAGAGGTTCAATCTCTCCTAGAAGGGGCTATAGAGCCTGTACCACCACAACACCACAGTTTTGTGCATGTACTCCTGTTACTTTTTAATACCCAAAAACAACGGTTCTCTGAGACCAATATTGGACCTTTGAGAACTAAATCTTTACACACAGTCAGACCATTTACACATGATAACATCTCAACAAGTACTACCACTTCTGCAAAAGGGCGACTTTCGGTCTACTCTAGACTTAAAGGACGCCTATTTCTATAGTCCAATCCATTCCGCTCATCGCCAATTTCTCAGATTTGTAATAGCGGGTCAACATTACCAGTTTAAGGTTCCCCCCGTTCGGAGTCACCACTGCCCTCAGAGTCTTCACAAAGTGTCTGGTGGTAGTTGCTGCTCACCTAGGAGACAACACATCCATGTCTTCCCCTACTTGGACAACTGGCTCATCAAAGCCAGCACGTATCAAAAATGTCTCCAGCACACTCACAAAACAATTCAGTTACTACATTAACTGGGGTTCGCAGTCAATGTGCTGAAATCACATCTCAAGCCTGCCAATACTCAAAACTAACTAGGAGCCACCTTAAATACTCAAGAGGCTTTGGCCTTTTCCAACACAGCCAGAATTTGCAACATTCAGGCTTTAGTTCTCCAGTTTCAATCCAATCACTCACTTCCTGCTTGGGTGTATATGCAACTACTGGGAATGATGGAATCTTGTATCCTGATCGTTCCCCGTGCCAGGCTGCACATGCGTACCCTTCAGGAATGCTTTGCCAGTCAGTGGAACCAATCACAGGGTCTGTTAACCGATCTAGTGTTGGTAAGCGGCCGTACTCATCGCTCTCTGCAGTAATGGAACACACAAAATGTATCAAAAAGACGGCTCTTCATAGACCCAGTTTCACAGACAGTACTAAAAGCGGACGCGTCCCTCACTGGCTGGGGAGCGCATCTTCAGCAGCATACAGTGCAAGGCCTATGGAGCCGACAGCAAATGTTGCTCCACATCAACCATCTAGAACTGCTTGCAATCTTTCTAGCTCTCAAGGCATTTCAAAATCACCTGGTTGGCAAAACTGTCTTAGTTCGTACCGACAACATGACAGCCATGTATTACATACAAAAACAGGGCGGGACACTCTCTCCAACTGTCCCACTTAGCCCAATACATCTGGAGGTGGGCCATTCACCACAAAATCTATCCCCTAGCGGAACACCTTCCAGGACTGAACAACCAGATTGCAGACCTCAGCAGACAGAGGCAGCAAATACACGGATGGGAACTTCACCCTCAGGTTCTCCTTCCATACTTCCAAAGTTGGGGAGTCCCTCAGATAGATCTGTTTGCCACACCACAAAATGCCAAAGCTTCGCCTCCTGGTACCCACACCCACACTCCAAGGACAATACGCTGTGGATGAGCTGGTCAGGGATTTGCCTACGCTTTTCCACCTCTCCCACTCATTCTATTTGTGGTTCGGAAGCTCAGGCCAACATCCCTCACACTGATCCTAGTAGCTTCCACATGGGCCCGTCAACCATGGTTCACAACCCTGTTGGAGCTGTCTCTAGTCCCACTTCAAAAGCTGCACCTAACATCCAGTCTCCTCACACAGAGCCATGAAGAAATCAGACACCCAGATCCCAAACAATTGAACCTTGCGATCTGGCTCCTGAAGTTCTAGAGTTTGGGTATCTGAACCCTCCACCAGACTGATTGAACATCATCATGGAGGCCAGAAGGCCTAACACGAGCCTGTTTTTTATGCAGCTAAATAGAAACGCTTTGTTATTTATTGCAATAACAAACACATCAACCCTCTTGATGCTTCCATACAAAACATCATTTGCTATCTGTTACGCTTGCAGCAGTCCGGATTGGCTTACACCTCCATCTGACTACATCTCGCTGCAATAGCTGCGTATCTACAAAATAGGCAACATTTATTGCTTTTCAGAGTGGCAGTAATTAAAGCTTTCATGGAAGGACTTAAAAGAGTTGTACCACCAAGGCTCCCACCTGCCCCAGTTTGGAATCTTAACATAGTCCTCACAAGATTAGTGGGGCCACCTTTTGAACCCATGTATAAATGCAAACCACAGTTTCTCTCTTGGAAAACCGCTTTCCTCATTGCAATCACTTCACTGAGGAGAGCGGGTGAACTACAGGCTCTAACTATAGAAGAAGCTTTTTTACAACTGCACAGAGACAAAGTGGTTCTTCGTACCAACCCCAAATTTTTACCTAAGGTAGTATCTGCATTTCGTATAAATCAGTCGGTGGAATTACCTGTATTCTTCCCTCAACCTGATTCTGTTGCAGAACGAGCTCTACACACCTTGGATATTAAAAGAGCACTTTAGTATTACATCGAAAGAACAAAATCATTTTGTAAGACCAAACAACTTTTTGTTGCTTTTGCACCACCACACAAAGGCAAACCTATCTCCAAATCAGGGATTGCAAGGTGGATTTTCAAATGCATTCAAGCGTGTTATGCAAAAAGAACTCTAACTGTACCCCCTAAAGCGCATTCCACTCGCAAGTTAGGGGCGATTATGGCTTTCTTAGGAAACCTCCCCATAGTTGACATTTGCAAAGCTGCAACATGGGCTTCACCACACATATTCACCATACACTATTGTGTAGATGTGTTAGCGAGACAACAAGCTAATGTGGGCGAAGCAGTACTTAAAACACTATTTTAGACAACTCCAGTAGCTACTGGTTAGCCACCTGTTGGGAGAATACTGGTATATAGTCTATGCAAAGCATGTGATCTACAGCTCACATGCCTCGAACGGCTAATGTTACTTACCCAGTAAATATCTGTTGACCTATACAGCTGTAGATTCGCATGCGCCCACCCGCCTCCTGTACCTGTAGCTGCTGCAGTTCTCTCTTTAGTATACATACATACGCATGGGCATCTCTATTCTACTTTTACTAACTCCATTCTCACCCTCTGCAGGAAAACAATGTAACAGTGGAGTCGATGCCCATGCTCACTATCACCAAAAGGAGGAGTCACCTACCTCGTGACTGGAAAAGACTTCTTCTCAGAAAAACAAACTGCAAACATCCAGACCCAACACTAGATGGCAGGAGTATGCAAAGCATGTGAATCTACAGCTGTACATGCCAAGAACAGACTGGGAAAGTAACATTATCCTAACTGTTGTTTCTATTAATTTTACTCTAAGCCCCTTAGTTGTTTGAATGGCTCTCATGAGTCTCATTTGTTTGTCTGTCTTTAATGCAGATAAGCATTGCTTGTTGGCTGATCTTGCCTTGCCGTCTCTCTCTTGCTGCAGTCAGCGTTGTCAGAGCTGTTTTACAATTGTGACATTCATGTTATTTGAATCTCTCTTTTTCCACATAAGCCACTGGAAAAAATCAAGAACTGAGAAACTCATATTATGAACTCCAACTTCGTTCACAGGTTTCTCCTGAAGTAATGAGTCTATTTTCTTGGCTCTCTATTAATTTTATTTTTCATGGTTTCTCCTATCCTCTTGGCCTTATTCTTATATTTGTAGCATTTGGTGGCTGCAGATACACATGCTATGCAGACTCATGCCATCTAGTGCTGGACTCGGACTCTACAACTTGTTTTTCTTGAAGTCCTTCTATTGTCAACGTGACGTCAAGTCTCTTCCTGAGAACGCGCATGTTCAAAGACTCCATTGTTAGATTGATTTTTCTGCAATTTCTTGGGTTTGGTTTGATTTCGGACAGTCTCCATAGATACCCATTTTATGTACCACTCAGTGGGTTTATGTCTCTCAAGGTTTCTGACACTTTTGGTGTGCATCTGGCACAATATGGGTGCGCATCCCAGAATCACATTTGTTAGCTACCAATAGCTCAGATTGTGTTTCTGTCCTTATCTACTTCAAGCCGCTTTCTCCTTCAAGCTTTTCTCAACAAGTTAGATTAGTCATGGTCCACTTTAAATGTGGCGTTTAATCTATACCATTGTCCCTTCCTTCCAATTGGGCTCTAGTGTTGCTACTTTTGTGGTGTCTCCAGTCCATATGCTTCTAAGGAGTAGGCCTGGGCGGAGTTCCGTGTGACCAAAAAACTCTGCTGCGCTACGCCGAGTTCGACAAGCAGCGGAGTGTTATGTCTCACCGTTTGTGCTGGTTTTTAGCGCTGAGTGTTTGTCCCGCGCTAGAAAATTAGCACAAATGGCACCATGCGCAGCGTAAGAGGGCGCTGCTTTTGTCAACAGCTTCCTCAACGCAAATTGAAGGTTTCTCAATGCGACTAGTAGCGACCATCCGCGACCGACTGCGTTGAGAAATCTTGATGGGAGGTGGTCTAGAGGAAGATTTTCCACGCTCGCCAACGTTGGCCAGCGAGTAAAAAAGTTGACAAGCGTGGAAAGAACTCTGCTCTGTGGTGAAACTCCACGTGCTATGCGAAGCACAGAGTGAGGAAACCTACGCAAGCGGTGCAGAATTTCACGACCAGGCCTACTCGAGTATAGTATTATGTTCTCTATATCCTGTATCTCTTCTGAGTAACTCTTGGAGATTGTAGGGAAAGGGTCCTTCTTTGTGTTACAAGCTAATAGAGGCAGCTACCACTTAACTCCTCATACATATGCTGTGTACAAACGCGATTTGAGGGCCACATGGCAAGCTCTCTGTGCTTGAAAGACATGCCAGCTTTAAGTGCACTAGCTCCTGGTGGTGGGAAGCGATGTAGCCATGTGACAGCAGCAGGCTGAACTGTATATGCCTTCAGGATGACAGCTCTCTTTGGGCACAATTTGATTTGGCTTGATGACTGGGACTGCACAATGAATTAGTGGCTTGGATGGTCAGAACTCCCTGGAATCGAGGTGGTGAAGCAGTCTGCTTTTGGTGGCAACCTTTGACTGTTTCTAGGTGCGTCACAGTTCAGCAGCATAGTTCGATTGGTTGCACTTCTGTTCAGCTCCTCAGGCATACAGTGGGCAAGTGACTTGAGTCAGTTGGTTTAATTACAGTTGCATAGCCCACTGGGGCACTTGTTGGGTATTTGCATGGCTAACCACTTAAACCCTGCTTTGGCACACTTGGTCATTTACATCAGGCTCCAATGGCAGGGGTCCTTTTGGGCACACTTTGAGCAAGTGTCACGGACCAGCAGATGGTGAGTTTTGTTGGGGCATGTGTCTGGGCACAGATCAGAAGTGCTGCAAATACTACACTTTTGAGTGAGGTACAAGCTCCCACCAGTAGCAACCCTGGTTAATCACTTGGTAGTCTTTGGTGGATGGACCCTGAGCTCAGGGGTCAAATGCTCTTGTTCACATTGGTAGTTCACTCCTCCTGCATGGTTTGCTCGCTCCTTCTCTCTATTATAAGGCAGATCACTTCAGGTACTCTAGGTTAGGAAGACATTCCTTCTATCAGATCAAACTCCAGGTGAGGTTTCCTCACGTCTGGGAAGCTGGCTGTCCGGCAGTCATCATCTCTGGGTGCGCAGTAGTCTCTGGGTATTTTGTAGAGAACACCCTCCTTGGTCAAAGAGAACTTGGTATTTAAACAACAGCTTCCACTTTTATGCAGGTACAGCTTACAGAAAATGTGTATTCTCTGTTTGCACTTTCTGAACTAGTTTGGGTTGGTTCTCCTTTTTATGTTTCTTTCTCAGACTGACTTTGGTTCAGCCTTTGCCGTGCTCCTTGCAGCAGGATTATCCCCCGAGTGGAACATTCATAGCAGAGTCAGAAAGAGGTGTGAGAATGTTGCACCTGGCTATCACAAGCCACACTGAAAGTGGTCAGGAAGAGAGGTAAAAAGCTAACCTCTGCTAAAGGATCCTTTATACTTTGAAGAATAGAGACTGCCGTGTTTGTATCACACAAGCTACACAGATAAATACATGCACACATGCGCTGGGATGTTAGTGCAAGGGTCTTGGTCTAACTTTAGACCGCAGAACGTTACAAAATACGCTTGTAGTCCATCTCCCCATCACTCCAAAAAAGGTCTGTACACAACTATATGATCACTGAAGCACAGTATGCTGCCACCACACTTTTCAAGCTAATACCCGTGACTGGGAAGGTCTTCCTCTGTCATTAAAAAGAGCTCTCTTGCTGCTCCCCTTTGGGTCCAGGACTGCACTTAGATGTCAAGGGGCAGGCCTAGGCCTTCGTGCACACGCTGGATTAACAAGTGGCTGGAACCAAAAATTTTAAAACCAGGATATCAGATACTTGCAGTTGGACACTCTGGGCCGGAACACGACTGTACATCTTACAGTGGACCTTCCTGTCCCATCATCTGGTAAGTTGTCTTTTAGCTTCTTGTAAATTGACTCTTCCCTTTTTAGAATAACTGTCTGTTGTGGTAATATTAACAAGTGAGCTGGTTGCACAGTTTGGGTTGTGTGTGGGACAGATAGATGCTCAGTATGCTGTGAAACCTTTTGTATTAGTTCTCATGTTGGCTCTTAGGAGTAGCGACTTTGGGTTTTTGATTTGGCAGGCTGACATGTTGCACCCTCCTCACAACAAGCATATATGAGTATGAAAGAAAAAATACCTTTAAGGCATATAGAGTTTGGGGGTCTAAGAGCCCTTGGGTCCCTCTGAAAACGTCCCTTATTGTCCTCTTTTGCCCCATTACATGCTCTCTGCTCCTAGCCATTGAACACCTCCACTCCCTCCCCAGACTCTATTCAGACTGTTACTTGACTGAAATCTCCTCAGTCTCTGAGTACGGCGCACCAGGCTCTGGACCACAAACTGCCTCAGCAAACACGCAGCCCCGCTATCGCATGCCATATGCTTAGCAGATTGTCACCCTCCACCTTGAGGCATAGTCGTGAATCCACTTGTGTGCAAGTGCTGTCATTAGGACCTACTGGCTTTCCTGAGCCGGGTGTTACTTTTCAGGCAGCTCCAGAATACTTCAGTGCAGGCCTCCCTTTGATGTTTTGTGCACTGCTGCGTATCCCTGCATTGCCCTACCAACAGTATTTATGGTCTGGTACTTGCCTGAGTTGGCAGGGCCCAGCATTGAGCCTGTAGGCACAAGTTTTTGATTGCTGGGACCTATGTCTCTTTGGGAGGAGTGGCATGAGTCTCAGGAGGTTCTTGTCTATTATCTAGTTTCATTCCCAAAGCCAGTGCCAGATCAACTAAGTGACCATTGAAAGGAGTCTGGATTGAATCACCCGTGCTTGTTTAGGCTTATTATTCTAGTGATACAACTTGAGAGCCATATGAACAGCTTTCAACTTTGGCATAGTTATACACTACAATTTCTCCTTTGTTGATCTCATTCCTTGAGCTGTTGTGTTGATCATTTGCATAGTAATATAAAACGTTGGCTAGAGCATGTGTCTTTTCATACAAGTGTTGGAAAGACTAGCGAAGCCTGTCAAACAATCCATATCGAGGTGCCAGAGTACTGAACTCCAAGATGGCTGCACTGTAGTGGGCCTCTGAAGGTCTGAATACTCAATCCAGCGCAATCTTTGTTACCCGGTGGCACCCCTGTTGGTGTCCAATGCCTGTACCTACTTTGAAAATGACTACCTGAGACATCGTTGCCACTGGTTCTTGTCCTCACAGGCCATATCCCCAATTATTCAGAAGGGACATTTGTCCGTGTTGGAGGTGGAGACTCTAGCCTGGAGACCTGAGAGAGGCGGCGCACAGTTTGGTGTATCATTGCCCACAGATGGAGTGCCTGAAGGTGATTACAGGGGCTTGGTGCTTCCTGGGTGCCAGGCTGTAGATCCTCTTCTGACTGTGAACTTGGATTAGATGGCCGCTAGGTGTTCCCGCTTGGCCTGGTGTTGGGCAGAGTCCCCAGGCCGGCTGCGATCGGCCGGTGCCATAGAGGAATGCTTGATTTTTATTTTATTTTTTTGTTGGCGAGACTGCAGCCAATGTCATCCTGGTTTCAACTGGTGGCATTTCACGACTCAGCATTACGGGTGACAGTTGGAAGAAGCTCCCTGGTGCTTGAGGCATTGTTATGCACTAAATGGCCTCATTTCCCAGTGGCTGGTCATGCTGTCAGATCCCCACACTGCTTACCGTTAGTTGCGTGGGGTGATTCCGCAGGGATGACGTGGACAACCCCCTCCAGTACCCTTAGCCCCCCCAGATAGGGTGAATACTACCTAGGACCACCAGGGAACCGGGGGAGGCTGCCAGAGGAGCCAGAGGAGATGAGGACGGCTGGGGAAGATGCCTTGGAACCACGACTGGGTCTGCTGGTGGGCGTGACCTATAAGAGGAAGCACATGGGTATCAAACACGCCTCAAACATAGACCGTCCAGACAGACATGACTAACAGAAGGAGATGGTATAATCACCTGGGGTATAGTGATTCAGTAAGTCTCTGGCAATGAAGGTGACGGAAATAAAGGTCCAAGCAACACTGAAAGGAGGCACTCCTTATGCTGAGAGAGCACGCCTTCCAGGAATAGATGGAGAATACCCTTTGTTGTGAAGTGGCCCAGAACACTTCCCAGCCAGGTCCCACTGGCGACTGAGAGGGTTAGAGGCGCGCCGCCGGGAAACCCCACGGGGCGCGAGGTGCAGAGGAACTGTTAGACAGCTTGGTTAGTGTTGTAGGGACTGGTTGGCTTGGTGCCTTGCATGGGCCTTAGATGGGTTCGGAACGTGCTCTTTTCCCGGAATGACACTAGTCCTGCCAGCATCCGAGGAGAGAGCGTGCGGTGCAAAGAAGGGCAGAGGAGGCGGCGAGCAAGGGACAGAACCCAAGGAAACTGAGGTAGCGCTCCTGCGCCGATATACCCAGAATGTGCCCGCCTCGCGCTAGAGCACGAGCGGTGCAGAGAGTTACAGCGACCCCGTGTGCTACACGAGTCGCGGGAATCTCCTAAGGCGCTCCTGCGCAACGGAGAAAGCAAAGGAGGATTACCTTGCCTTTAGCAGGATGTCGGAATTGTAGCTTCAAGTGATCCAGCGGTAGTTGGCGCCCTTGCGCGGTCCGGACGAGAGTCCGGTTGCAGATCGAGCCACGCTCCTGCGTAGGCTCGGGACGTTAATACGAAGCCCAGAGTTCTGTGGCTTCGCGGGTGAAATAGACCCGCTCCCGGAAGAACTCGCTCATTGGTTCGAGGCGGGTCATGTCGAACAACTGGACCGCTGACCCTCCTCGATAGGTCCTTGTGTGCTCAGGCGCGCGCATGGGCATTACATTCAGCACGCCAGACACAACAGCAGGGGGAAGGACGTGACACATGCTGTGTGGAATGCTGCTGAATATGGTGCCAACCCGCATGGTGGACTTGCGCTGCAGATTACAGGCTCCCAAGATTCTTCCACTTGAACTAGGAGCAGCCTGTGCATATGAGACATGCCAGCCAGACTGTGGGTGTGTGAGTGAACCTACAGATATCCGGTGGCCTGATCTGGCTGTCATTTTATCCGGCCTACAGCGACGCAGGCTATTACTCATTCTCCTAGTGGACTTGTGGGCCTTTTGACCTGCTACTGGACTCGATAGGTTTGCTTGTGCCCCATGGGTGGCAGAGGTGAGACATTATCCTGTGATCACCTTTATAATGCTAATAAGCTATGCAATATGTTTCACTGACAATAGTGACAGAAGCATGATTCTGGATGAGGTGACCTTGTCGCATAAGGCACAACATGTGATGGCCCTGGATTGTCGTCGTGACTGGTGCGGCCATTGCAGAAACAGCTGCAAGAATATTGCGGCCCTCTTAGTTGCTCATTAAGGTGGCTGTGGGTCCACAGCCCCTTTAGGCTGACAGCATGAACATTCTGTTCGAGGCATATGGGCTGCAGATCACACACTAGTGCATAGATCGCCATCTGGTGGTGAGCCCGGATGATTACACTTTGTTGTTGTCCTGGAAGAGTCTTTGTATGGTAGATGACTCCTCCTCTGGAGCATAGTGCGCATGGGCATCGACTCCATCTTCAGACTGTTTTTATCTGCCATCGGGCTCGGATGTGTATGACTCTCCCGCTCAGTTTCGTTACCGATCTCTTTTTGATGCGCATTCCCTGATCCCTACCGTCAGTATTGTTTGCGATCAAGACTTCCTTCTACAGGCGTCTCGAACAACCTGCACTTTTCGATTCCGGTGCTCGTCGAGGGCCATCGGGCCCAACTGCGCCATTGGGCCTTCGGCTCATGCAAAGAACACCATTCATAAAGTGCCCTCGGTGTGGACACAAATTCTCCCACACTGATCTACATGAGGTGTGCAATCTGTGCTTGTCCCTAGAGCATGAGAGAAGAGATTGCCAGGCCTGTGCTTCGTTCGGGTCCAAAAAGACAATAAGAGACCGTCGTGCTTGGAGAGTCATGGCACAGTCGTCTTCATGGGCACCAGACACCCTCGTCCAGGAGACTCCAGTCCAACCGGAGTCCGAAGAAGAGCAACAGCAGGAAGAAGTAATCGTTTCCGAAGCAGAGGATTCAGCGTCCGAAGCCGACGAGCAGGCAGAAGATGACGATCCCCTTCCAGCTGGTCAGCCGGTCGTAAGTACAGACGACGACCCTCTTCCTACCCCCACACCGGGTGAGGCTTCGGTTCCACCTCCACCTTTGGGCCCAGGTGCACACTGATCAGATACTTCCGATGCCCCGCCCTCGGGCCGGCAACGAAGACTTCCAAAAAGCCTCTACGCGACTCGGGCTCGAGTCAGCCTTCAGTCATCCCCGATAAACAAAAGGTTCTTAAACGGAAAGTGAAACCGATACACACTTCGGCACTGAAGAAAACTTCGGTACCCACAATTGTCGAACAAAAGTCCAGTCTGACACCGAAACAAACTTCGGCACCTAAGACAGTCAAACCGAAGCCAAGTTCCACATCTAAGCACACTTTGGCACCTAAAACTGTCGACACGAAACAAGCTTCGGAACCAACAACTCCGGATCCGAAAAAAATCTCCGATCCGAAGAAAAAATTTGAGCCGAAAAAAGCTTCCTACCACAAGTCTTCGGAACCCAAGCCTCAATCCGCTCCTAAAACTGTACTGGACATCGGTAAACCAAGCAAACAGCTTGATCCCAAACCGGCCGCGAAGAAGGATCCTTCCACAGAAGAGCTTTTCCGCCCAGGCCCAAAACAAAAGACTCTTCATATCCACCCAAAGACTGGACATATAATCGCTGTACCTTATAAACTCGAACCTCCTCACACACCTCAGTTCCACTCAAAAAACATGCTCAATCTGCTCCCATAAGGGTACCTTCACCAGAACTGCCAGATTCTTATATTTCCCCCACACACTCGCCACTCATAACCTGATGACGATATTTCTGAGGGAATAGAAGATGAGCAACCCTTAGAGGACCTAGACGATAATCCTGGCCCATCAGGTGATCCTTGGGAAGACTACAATGCACCAGATGATCCGGATCTACCCCAAGATGACGTATACCCCTCTAGGCCATCTCCTCCAGATGACACCATAGGGTTTACACAACTCATTCACAGAGCAGCAGCCTTTCATGGGGTTAATCTCCATACTGACCCAGTGGATGACGACTTCCCTATGGACATACTATTACCCTCTCATAAGACCACAACCATCTTACCAATGCTTAAAGGGGGTTACAAATCACGCACCAGACGTATTCAAAGATCCCGCCAGATCCTGGGTAATTAACCCCAGGTTAGAGAAAAAATACAAAGCTGCTCCATCTGACCCAGCCTATATCCAGGGCCATCTACCATTACTCTTTAGTGGTTTCTAACGCACGCAAAGTAGTACATTCTCAAACAGAGGATGCTCCACCCCCTGATAATGACTTCAAACTCTTAGATGCTTCAGGGAAATGCATGACATCTCAAGCAGCCAATGTCTGGAGAATTGCCAACACCCAAGCTCTGTGGCAAGATACGATAGGGCTCACTATGATGAGCTTGAAACCCTTATTCAACATCTACCAGACAAATACAAGACCAGGGCTACTGATATAATACAAGATGGGAAGGTTATTACTAATGCTTCCATCCGTTGCGCTCTAGATGCTGCTGACACAGCCTCAAGAGCAATAAATGCTGGCATACTTTTAAGCAGGCATGCCTGGCTACGTATTTCTGGTTTCAAACCAGAAGTACAAACAAGTATTCTCAATCAACCCTTTGATCAACAGCATCTGTTTGGCCCCTCAGTCGATACCTCTCTTGAAAAAATGAAAAAGGACACTGACACCGCAAAATCCATGCGAGCTTTACAAAATCAAACTCCCAGAGCGCCCTTTCGTCGCTCCTCATATTGGGGTGCCTCAACAACTTTTCCTACCAACACTGCATCCTCTTCTTACAAAACTCCCACCCAATCCTCGCCCAATAGAGGTTTTTACAGAGGAGGATACAGAGGCAACAATACTAAAGGCAGAGGTAACAACACCCGTACTGCCTCCGCCCCAAGCATTGACTTCCCTCCCTTACCCCCCAGACCATTCCACTCCTGTCGGGGTGAGATTACAACAGTTCCTACCTGTCTGGAACTCCATCACAACAGACAGGTGGGTGAGACAAATAATTCACTCAAGTTATTGCCTGGAGCTCACTTCCACTCCTCCAACAATACCACCCAAACAGCGTCCCATGTCACAAGAGGATCTCACAATCCTAAAACATGAGGTTGTTGCTCTACTGCACAAACAAGCAATAGAACCAGTTCCTCTACACCAGCAAAACACAGGGTTTTACTCGATGTATTTCTTTATTCCCAAAAAAGACGGCTCCCTCAGACCTATACTGGACCTCAGACCCCTGAACCTTTACATACAGTCCGACCACTTCCATATGGTCACATTACAGCAGGTCCTTCCTCTGCTAGAACAAGGCAACTTCCTTGCTACCCTAGATCTCAAGGATGCCTACTTCACATTCCCATTCACCAAGCTCACAGGAAGTTCCTTCGGTTTGTAGTGGACGGTCAGCATTACCAATTCAAAGTCCTCCCCTTCGGGGTCACTACAGCACCCCAAGTCTTCACAAAATGTCTTGAGGTAGTAGCAGCACACTTGAGAAGGGAAAACATCCATGTCTTTCCATATCTGGACGACTGGTTAATAAAAGCCAAATCATACCAGCAATGCGTCCAGCACAAACACAAGACCATTCACCTCTTACACAAACTCGGATTCACTATAAACAAAGTCGCACCTCCAACCATCCCGGTCTCAACAGTATCTAGGTGCCACAGTAGACACTTCCAAAGGACTTGCAGCCCCCAACCCAATGAGAATACAGGCCATGCAAGCTCTTATACAAAACTTTCAACTGCAACACTCACTAACAGCTCGAGTGTTCATGCAACTAATTGGAATGATGACGTCTTGCGTGCGGTACTTCTAAAATGCAAGACTCCAGATGCGTCCCCTACAAGGGTGCTTAGCAAGCCAGTGGAACCAGGCTCAAGGTCAACTAACAGACCTGGTGGTGGTGGACGGCCGGACACATCGCTCTCTGCAGTGGTGGAGCACCAAAAACCTTTCCAAAGGACGGCCGTTCCTCGAGCCAGTTCCACAGGTGGTGCTAACCACAGACTCATCCCTCATCGGCTGGGGAGCACACAGTTCAAGGTAGGTGGACACTGCAACAAAAGCTACTCCATATAAACCAGCTGGAGTTCCTAGCCATTTTTCTAGCACTAAATTCCTTTCAAAATTACCTGTCAGGCAAGACTGTCTTAGTCCGCACAGACAATATTACAGCCATGTATTACATCCAAAAACAGGGAAGAACACACTCCTTACAGCTATCCCGGCTGGTGCAGAGCATATGGAGGTGGGCCATTCCTCAAACAATCTATCTACTAGCAGAGCATCTACCAGGAGTTCAAACTCAGATTGCGGATCTGTTGAGTCGTCAGAGCCAACAGATTCACGAGTGTGAACTTCATCCACAAGTTCTTCAACATTTCTTTTAAGTATGGGGACAGCCACAAATAGATCTGTTCGCCACACACCTAAACTCCAAATGCCCAAGCTTCGCCGCCAGATATCCACACCCATTGTCCAAAGGCAATGCGATATGGATGAGTTGGTCTGCAAATTTGCATACGCTTTTCCGCCTCTCCCACTCATTCCGTTAGTGGTGCACAAGCTGCAGCAACACTCCCTCACACTAATCCTAATAGCACCAACATGGGCAAGACAACCGTGGTACACCACACTACTGGAACTTTCAGTGGTACCACATCAAAAACTGCAACTCTCATCACATCTGTTAACACAGAACCATGGAGAGATCATGCATCCGGACCCCATGCAGCTCAACCTAGCAATTTGGCTCCTAAGGTCTTAAAATTTGGATACCTTACCCTCCCACCTGATTGCATGAATGTTATCAAAGAAGCTAGACGTCCTACCACTAGAGCTTGCTACGCAGATAAATGGAAAAGATGTTATGTATTGCACCAATAACAACATCAACCCACTAGATATTTCCATCCAGAACATCATATGCTACTTGCTGCATCTCCAGAAATGCACTTTAGCATACTCCTCAATCAGGTTACATCTTGCTGCCATAGCGGCCTACCTCCAAAACAGACAGCATCTGTTATTATTCTAAGTTCCTGCCATTAAAGCCTTCATGGAAGGCCTTAAAAGAATAATTCCTCTCAGGGTACCACCCTCCACTGTATGGAACCTCAACATTGTTCTTACCAGGCTCATGGGCCCTCCGTTTGAGCCTTTACACAAGTGTGAATTACAATTCCTTTCATGGAAAGTTGCCTTCCTAGTAGCTATTACATTGCTCAGAAAGGTGAGTGAGATCCAGGTACTAACAATTCAAGAACCATTCTTGCCGCTACATCACAACAAGGTGGCTCTAAGGACAAATCCCAAATTCCTTCCAAAAGTCATTTCACCATTCCATCTCAATCAGTCTGAGTTGCCAGTATTCTTCTCCCAACCTCAAACAGTAGCTGAGAGAGCTCGCCATACGTTCGATGTTAAACGAACTCTCCTCTATTAATAGGACAAAGCCATTTCGTAAAACAAAACAGCTTTTTGTCTCCTTTTCTCCCCTGCACAAAGGTAACCCCATTTCAAAAACTGGGATTGCAAGGTGGATTGTTAAATGCATTCAAATTTGCTACCAAAAAGCAAAATGCACTCTATCCATTCCCCCTAGGGCTCATTCCACCCGCAAACTAGGGGCATCTGTGGCATTTTAGGTAACATTTCCTTAGATGATATCTGCAAAGCAGCTACATGGTCTACACCGCACACATCCACAAAGCACTACTGTGTACATGTGCAAGCAAAACAACAAGCTAGTGTGGGCCAGGCTGTACGCAAAACAGTATTTCAAACCACTGCAACAGATACTGGTACTCGGCGCTAAAGGGAGAGAACTGCTATGCAATCTATGCACTAATGTGTGATCTGCAGCCCATATGCCTCAAACGGAAAATGCTACTCACCAGTATGCATCTGTTCTTGGCATGTAGGGCTTCAGAGTCACACCCGCCTCCCCGGCTACCCCTATCTGTTCCAGTAATATCTTAATTAGATGCATTATTCTTGGGCATCTCTTTCTGTTCTCACACAACTCCATCATTTCCCGTAATGGCAAAAAACAATCTGAAGGTGGAGTGGATGCCCATGCGCACTATGCTCCAGAGGAGGAGTCATCTACCATACAAAGACTCTTCCAGGACAACAACAAAGTGTAATCATCCGGGCCCACTACCAGATGGCGATCTATGCACTAGTGTGTGACTCTGCAGCCCTACATGCCAAGAACAGATGCATACTGGTAAGTAGCATTTTCCTTCATGCTCCTTGCCCTTCTCGGGACACTGGCAGACTTGTCGCTAGCAAGAACATAATGGGCAAAAATAGCAGTAAGTAAGTTGCCATTTGAGTCCCATCATGCACAGAAGATGATGTATCCCGAATGTTCTGGGGCTGAGCAGGTTGCTCTGTGACTACTGCCATAAAATGATGATCAGGATGTGAGGTCAGTACTCAAGGTAATGCTGCACAGCCTAACACCCATTGATAACAAGATTAACTCACTTTCAACCAGGATCGATCTTTATGAATACCAACATAAACCAGCAGGAGAGCAGACTGACATCAAAGAATTGTGGATCTCTGACGTGGAGGACATCATGCATGTCAAGAAAGAGATGCTTCTGAACATAGAGAAAGTTCTATGATTAAAGGCAAAAACAAAGACCTTGAGCTGTGCTCTCAGCGCAACAACCTTCGTATACTTGGCATACCAGAGTTCACTAACACCGGCAGACTGGTGCCGAGTTTAAAATAACTGCTTTTCCCTATTTACAGAGGGTAACTTCCCTTGCCTATTTGTGGTGGAGCTGGCCCATGGTTCTCCTGCACACTCCATATTAGCAAGGCTGCTTAAGTTTAGGGACAGAACTCCGATACTCCGAATGGCAAGAGAGAGAAAAAAAACTAAACTATAATAGCCAATCCATCTGTTTGTCTAGACTTCACGCACTGAAAAAGCAGCAGGCTGGGATTACATTGCTACGTTATATCCTGATGTATAGTCAAAATGGCCTCTTATAAGTTAAACACCATACCATTCAGAGTCCACAGCAACCTCACTCCTTCATGCACAGTGAAGGCCTACTAGGTTCTAGTTGCTCCAGGCCCACTGAAGGCCTTTTACATCCACTCAGTTGAGTGGCATTGGTCATAGGCAACCCTCATACGGAATATGTAAAGAGATTAGCTACTTGGCAAACTTCCTGCGCATTTTTTTTGTGTGGAGTTTCATATAGCGCGAACTAGATACGAAGTTGTCAGAGCGCTTTACTTGAGCACCAGTTACGTTATAGACGAACACATTCATTTTTTATTAGGCACAGGGAGATTAAGTGATTTGCCCAGAATCACAGAATGTTGAGCGTCCCTGCCGAGACTTGAACTCGGTTCCCCAGCTCCGAGGTCAACCGCCCTAGCCATTAGGCCACATTCTCTTCTTCTCACATTCTTGGGATCATAAAATGCTTTTTGCACAGGATTATGGGCAAGGCCGTCTGTTTGGAGGCTCACTGGTTTCTCTTATATTCATAATGCCTGCATATGGTGCTTGCTACCCTGAGCTTAAAGAAGCTAATGGTGTAAGTATGGTGCTAACATTTATCATCAGTTGCTGGAAACACTAATACACACCCACCCCTCGGTGAAGGAGTAGATCTGTCCCACATTGTGCCACTGCCATGCCGACCTCCCCACCTCTACTCTCCATATGGTTGAATTTATTATGGAAGTAAGCTGTTTGTATGTTTCATTTCGGGTGCTGTCGGTATTGGGCTACTGGCTGGGAGGGCGGAGGAAATCCAAGGCTTTATATAATGTCTCTTTTATTAATTTCACGCTCAGCGATCTAAGCAGATTGTTGCTCTTCACAAGAAATTTACATTGTGGCGGAGCTCTCATTTTCGGAAGGCCAGCTCTATATGATCATTTGGCAGGTCCCTATGAGCACTAGAGCCATACATCTCCTTATGTGGAATTTCCGAAGGCTGAAGTGACCTCCTAAAAAGAGGTGCGTTTGTATCTTGATAGACAAGGTATTAGGGTCGCCATGCAGCAAGAAACCCACCTAATGAAAGCAACAGCTATAACAATGGCAAGGAAATGGGCGGTATACAAATGTGCGCCACCATACTTCTACTTAGACAGCATTCTGGTTAAGAAATCGATCGCCTTCTGTTCCCCTGCACTCTGTGATTTGCAACCGTGGTAGATTCATTGCTGTACAGGGCACCAAATGCATTAAAAATGTAACACTAGTAAACACTTATATTTCAAACACAGACGACCTGGGCCTTTTCACCAGTTAATGGAACAGGGTACACACCATGTTTCCGCTGGCGATGTTATGCAGAGGTGATTTCAACACAACTCAAATCCCACAGTTTGCATGTCTAGCACTACATAGGTGTGCGTGGTGGGGCCTCAGTGGCAGCCCTGGGTAAGCTACTTGCATCTCTCGATCTGGTGAACGTATGGAGACTCGGAAACCCCATTTCCAGAAAGGGCACCCTTACATAATCCGTACATAACTCATGGGCGAGGCTGGTCTTTTGGATAGCTATCAAGGTTAACAAGCAAGTGCAGTCTAGGTAACACCCAGCTAAAACAAACTCTGATCCCTCTTCTGCTGCGCTTGAAATTTTTAATCAAGCGTGGCCCTCTATTTGTATAGAGGCTGCGCCCTGAGGTGGTGTTGGAACGGTCTTCCGCAAGGAACTTAGAGAAGAAGTAATATAATACTGCGATCGTAATAGTGGAATGGTGGACAGCACGGGTACATTGTGAGAGGCTTTCAAGGCTGTTGGTGGAGAAGTCTGTGTATCAAAGCAGGGAAGAATTCTTAAAATACTATGCGCCTACTTGAATAAATGAAAGCACGACTTCTACGACTTAGTGGTCAAGTATAAGGCTGGCTTAAAGCAACAGCTTTTGGCTGAAATACAGCTGTTTATAATGAGGTGGCTGAAAGGGAGGCCAACTACATTGCAAAAAATATGAAGGCCCAATCATTTGGTGAGGGGGAAAGGCCAGAAAAGGCACAGCTGGATATTCTCAGGAGCCTTGGGCTGCTGTTAATATCACCATGCTAACCTCAGCCGAGGGTCATGAGTGCTATGATACTGCCCATATAGTTCAAACTTTCTCTGACTTGTATACCGACCTATACACATCTGAATCACTCACTGAGATTAGCCAGCTGTCCTGTCTATTTAGATAATGCCACACCACCATTGCTGAAAAAAGGCCTTTGTAAATTTATATCACCGCTCATCACTGTAAAGAATATAGTGGCCGTTGTGCCGTGCATGCCTGGAAGTATGATGCTGTGTGCTGACAGACTGCATGAGAATTTTGCAAAATCTATATTCTGTATTATGATCTACTCTCTGAAGCAGATTGGACTTACTGTTATGTACAGACTGGTGCAATTAACATCTAATAGACTACACATTTCAAATATCTTCATAGAATCAATTTCTCCCCACTTAGTCTCAGGGCTAGTTGGCTCAGGTACACTACAGATTGCTCTAGGTTTGAGAAAGCTGATGCTGGGTTCTTACATTTGGCATGATCTTGACCTTCGATTCCATACGATTCGATACGGAGAGGGGGGCACTCGGGTATCAGCACTCTCTGTAGAGGTACTACAGCGTTCTTTTCATGCACGAAGTTCTTTTTTAACGATCCAAGAATGTGCACATGTACTGTATTTAGAGCGAATTGAATTTGAATGTGACTAGCTTTAAAAAATATATATTGCTGTTCTAAAGAAGTTCTAATCTTTTAAAAACTGTTCCTACTCGAGCATAGGTTTTAATTTAATTGGTTTTACCTGATTCTCTTGCGGGGACTCTCCTCTCACCATAGAGAGGTTCACTCCACTCTACCTGACCATAGAGATGATCGCTCCTCCTCACGGTCACAGAGTGGCTGGGTTAGCGTTCTAGCTGCAAGGGCTCACCTACTTATGGCGGCAGCTTCATGGACATGCCTAAGGCAAGCCCGTCAGCACCCGACCGGTACCAGGGGCCAGGAACCCTGCACGAGTCCTGTTAGATCTTTCAAGCCAAATAAAGTACACTGCTGGTGATCTAGGGCACCTTAGACCTGCCATGTCTGTACTCTGCATGCACTCCCTTGACGTAGACACACCCCTGGGAAGCAGAGCGCTTTGTCAAATCTGTGACTTTACTCTAGATATCGGTCCGCACAACCCCGGAAGCAAACATGTCACCCATGGTAATAATGCACACTGGAAAATGGACCTAATAAAATGCAGATACCTCCTAGGGCACAACATTGAAATTGGTCTGCTTCTAGAGGATGAAGCTCTTGATTTTCTGTTTATTACAGAAACGTGGCTCAAAGAAAGTTCGTAGCCAGAAATGATCATGACCTTACCCCTGATTATAGCATTTGCAGGCAGGACCGGGTAGGAAAAATAGGAGGCGGGGTAGCCATTATTTGTAAAGTACAGTTTAGCTGCTCCATCACACCCCTGAGTCTTACCAATTACGACACCATACAAATTAAAATAACGCTCGCCCCCACATCCTCTTTCTCTAGTACTCTTACCTACAGCCCCCCAGAGCCATGCACAACATTTCTGGAGACCCTTTCTGGTCTCCTTGCCAGCTTTATCGTAGGGAAAAGTGCATTCCCAGCTCTGGGTGATTTTAACATCAATCTGGGCGATACCAACAACTCGTCCTCCAACAGACTTCTAGCAGACCTCGAGGCCTTGCAACTTCCCCAGCTTGTGTGCTCTGCCACACATGAAAAAGGGCATATTCTCAACCCCATCTTTTCTAACGACTCCAGACTACAGGTGCTTACCCCAATTCAAGTCCCCATGTCTGACCATTTCTACATCACTTTTCTGTATGCTAAACCACTCGCACAAAAGCCTTCAGGGGGTAACATTAATCTGGGACGTAAATGGCCCAGCGCTGCACCTGAAAGTTGGACCAACTGATTAGAAGTCTACCACCCCCTCCTCATCAGAAGACCTCTACGATGCACATAAACGTTGGTCAGATAGGAATAATAACTCAATAGACATATGTTTTCGCAAACCGAGATTGACAGCCCCACACAACCCCAGAGAGCCGTTTGGTTAATAGCTAGCTATCCTCTCAGAAAAAGAACTGCAAGAAACTCTAAAGGAGCTGGAGGAAAACCTATGCTACAGACCTTATGTTATTACATAAAAAAGCCATCAGATGATGACATCAAGCTAGCGCAGGCAAAATTCTATGAGGAGAGGATTAATAAGGCCTCCAACTCCCCTAAAGAATAATTCAAAATCGTGAAATCGCTCACTACGATTAAACAAAGCTCCCTCACACATATCCCTTCGAAAGAGAGATGCAACGAGATAACTTGGGGCAAGCAGTTTTTCTTTTACTGGTAAACTTGTATATTCCTCCTGGGAGAACATCGAACCCTTTGGTCGATTCAATCTGTACTTTTGTGCAAAGGTTAAGTAACACTGAAGAATGCTCACGGATTATGATAGTGGGTGACTTTAATGCCAAATTATCCAACAGTGCAGTTATGTCCTTTTCAAATCTTGAGTTGGAGGAAGTATGGTCCATTCCAGATTCTGTATTACCAGACCATGTAAAATCAGATAAACTAGGCTTGTTACTTCTGCATAATTTCAGAATTTTAAGACCTTGTAACGTTAAATGGTAGATTTCCAGAGGATCCCCCTGCTGTTTATACTTTTCAGGGCGCATATGGTCCCTCTTTAATTGATTACATGGCGGTATCTTGCCAACTGTTTAATGTATGCACACAATTTAAGGTATTGTCCACAAATATGAGTGACCACAGTATTTTAGCCGGTAATGTAGATATAGAAATTGAGAAGCCTGGGGCGCTAGGTGGCGCCGAACCAAGATGGCCGCACTGATGTGAGGCTCTGGACGCCTGACCCCGTTCTCCGATAATTATCCGCACAAGGACCCCTCGCCCACGAGCGCACTGCATGGCAAAGTGAGCTCCTTTTGAGGACGTAGACTCGCTGAAAGTTTGGAGGCGCTGCGCAAATCGGCGCTGTAGATACTGGGTCCGGACCTGTCTTGCAAGAGAAGTGTCCCTCTCCAACGGAAGAACTCAGCGGCGGCGGGGATTACTCGAGCGCCGCTGCGGCCATGCGGCTTTAGGCCCGATGGTAAATTGGGAAAGCTGAGACACTTATGGGCAAAACGATCGCTGACGGCAGAGGGCAGCGAAGATAAGCACTTGGCTGGGTGACACTGGTGGACGCCCTGCGACCGACGATCATACGTTTTTGTTACCCTAATGTGACGGAGCTCATCGAGGCCGGTTGGGGACTCGGAAGGCGGAGATTCGGCGAGTGAGATGGCTGGGAGGCCCCCGGTGCACTACTGGGTCAAGGTATGAGCCGGCGCAGTATTGGCAGGGGGCTGAGGCGCTGATTGCCCCGAGCAGGGGTTTGGAACCTGAGAGTGTGACACACATGAGTCGCCCCCCACCCCTTGAATACACGTGGGGACCCAGGCGAGGCATAGATACGCCGTTGCCTGGCCCGCGGGCTGCGAGAGGACAGCCTGGACAGTATCGCAGGGACCTTACCGGCGGTCAGCGGCGCTGTGTAGCACATCCGTGCCTCCCGAGTGCAGTGCCGGCAACCCCAAACGCCAACAAGTAAAGGACAAGAACCCGAAAAGGCGCACGACAACGCACAGGCAAGATGTAGATCGCAGGAACGCAGTGAGCGTAACGGGTCTGGCGCGTTGGATGCCGTGTGGGCCCCCGCTGCGCTGCTGTGCCTCGAACGATAAGTTGTGAAGTGCGGATGCGAGGCATGGAAGGTGCCCTCCCTGGAGGAATGAGGGGACCCAGGTGGGACATAACAGAAGCGCTGACTGACCTGCGGATTGCATAGAACCGGCCTGGGCGGTGCAGCGTGGCACTGACCAACGGATGGTGATGCTGTGTGGCAGATCTGCATCCCCTACACGTAGAGCGGGGAACCCCACAACAATAAAGTCATAAACACGAACAAGCGCAACCAAATCGCGGGGCAGCAGGGCGCATAACGAACCGGCTTGGCGAAGTGTGGCGGGCGCCTGACGGCGGAGCTCTGGTGAGCCGGCGTGGGCGCTTCGCTGTTGTGGCAAAGGCTGAGGTGCCTGGCGGCAAGGACCATTGAAGAGACTAACATCATGGGGAAAGCGGAGGCACGTCAGTCAAAACTCCCGTTCGACCAGAAAAAGTAGACTACGCGCCCTGCAACTGAGGACGCGGGCGAGCCTGCCCCGGAGCAATCGACCCCACCTCCTGGAGACCACCCCAAGTGAGGAGCTAAAAGCCATGCTTATCGGAATGCAGCAGAGCCTCCACGCTCTCTCGGGGAAAATGGATACCATGGACATCCGGCTGGATTTGCTGGTGCTGAAGGTGGACAAGCACGACGAACAGATCAAAGAGGCGGAAAAGAGAATCTCTGCCACTGAGGACAGCTCCACAGCCATGGCTCAACAAATGGCTCAAATGGATAAATTACTGAAGGTGATAGCAGCTAAAAGCGAGGACTTGGAGGCGCGCAGCCGGCGAAATAACATACGCCTGGTAGGAATACCGGAATCCACGGCCACAGGGCGGATGGAGGACTATGTGGAGCGGCTGCTCACCTCTTCGCTGGGGGCGGACTCCTTTTCGGCGCACCTGATCGTTGAGAGAGTGCACAGGTCGTTGGGGCCACGGCCCCCGGCTGGAGCACCACCAAGGCCCATAGTGGCGAGATTGCTAAATTACCGAGACCGCGACGTGGCCCTGCAGAGAGCGAGGGATATTCCGAAGCTGCAATACGATGGGAACACGTTCTCCATTTACCCAGACTTCACTCTTGCTGTCCAGGAAGCAAGACGGAAATATCTTCCGGTGAAACAAAAATTGGGTCAGGCGAATGTCGAGTATGCCTGGTTATACCCAGCCAAACTGCGGATACGACACCGGGACCGCACGATAATCTGCACCAACCCACAGCAGGCGGAGGAGTTCCTCCGGTCCTTACGAAGAACATCCCCAGTACACGAGAACAATGCTGTGCGTCCGGGATCGCACTCACCCATGGGCGATGACTGAACGCTATGCACCATCGTCATTGATTGATTAGAACAGAAACCGTGTTTGGCGGCTCCGCGTTGTGAGGGCGCTCGGGGGGAGGGCACCCCCGCGGCGCATTGAGGCGGCCACGACATTGCACTAACTGGATGATGGGCCGCCGGACGATTGCCTGAACAGAGGAGGTCCTGTGCCTGAGCGGTCGCCGACAGAGGAGTACCTTACACTGTGTTTAGGCAGTCACTTTGAGATGCTGGGTTGGGGGGGCCCCCTGAAGCTGCAAGTGCCGCGCTGTTTAAGGTTATGTTGACTTGCCTCGATTGTTGGACTACACTGGACTTGAAGGGGTCTGCATCACAGGGTCGGGCTCCCTCTACTCTGACCCTCCTCCATCCCAGCTTCACTGGGGAGGACACAGAGAGTTCTACTGTACGGTGGGACAAGAGGGTTTAAGAGGCACACCAGCGCCCCACTGAGGGAGGTCCCATATACCCAAAGGTTAAGGGCTTGAAAGGGTCTTGTGACCAGATTGCCTTTATTTGGTTTGTATTTTATTGTTTACTTACTTGTTTAATGTTATGGGGGACGGGTGAGGAGGGAGGGTTCAGGGATGCAGGCGCATTTGGTGCTCCGATGTGGGAGGGAAAGTTGGGAGGGAGGGGTGTGGGAGGGCTTCACGGAGATAGGAGAGCTGACAATGGAGGGAGTAGACTTGGATACACTTTAGGAGCGTTACTGCACTGCATGACGGCGGCTTGTGGGACAATACAATGCACGACTCAGAGGACTGGTAAACCACGCTATAGGGTAACACTAATGCTCCTCCTGGACACGGTTACACGAACATGGAGGGGAATCGGAGGAATAGACTGTGGAAATATGGATTTTTCTGATCAGTTATGTCCCCTATCTTGGACCCCAACGGTTTCATGTATGAATCACAAGTACATGTATGTTCCTTCCAGTTCCAGTTATGAAGACGCAAACACGTGCGTCCACCGTCAACATGTCCTCTTTCAGATCCGCCATGAATAGGCCGGATATTCCATTCCTAAGTATGAAAGGCCACCGGCTTTATATGGTTCACTTATGCCATTCTTACAGTCCAGGCAAGTAGGCCCTGATTCTGTCATCAAGCTTTTCTTGTCTTCTGCCTCTGAAAGCTCCAGTCTGAGCCTGCATCTGTGACCATGAACTTTGTCTCATTCTCTGCGCGGCTCACGAAGCCTGACATCAGCCTGTTGCCTGCCAAAAACTGTATTTCACCTTCGAAATTATCTGCTCCGTTCCCTGCCCAATGCATTCCTGTCTAGTAGTTTAAGTAAACATTCTTCCAGCTACCGAGCAAAGGCCCGGCTTCTCTGTCTTTATGCAAGTAATTCATGGTTCTATTATTATGGAAGATTTCTACCCTCGCATCTAGTGTAGACACTTAGACGCTTGTACACGCACTAACAGTCAGTATAGTCAGTATAGAATAAGATTCTACTCTAAGAGACCTCTCTTTTGGATAACATAGTTCTTTAAACATAGGATGTTAGATATGATTTGGGATTAGGTTGACTTGACCCTCCAGACTTCTGTCGCCACATGTAGAGCTAAATGTCAAGTCCCCTTCACCCCCTAGTTGCACGTCAACCACACGTCATGCTGCTGCGCGCGCATTTCTGCCAAGTATTTCTGCTGACATTGCGAAATTCTTTCATGGAACCACCCTATTATGACATCACATCTGATGACGTTCTTTAATCACACCCAGTTACGCCTATTTTTGCTACGCATGAATGTATTATCCACACTATCAATTGTTACGCCTCTTGCATTTGCTTCACTGTGATGCCTATTGTATAAAAGTGATTGATTATCAATAAAGTATGTACTTCACTTCCTGAACCTTCGTGGTGATGGAACTTGGAGCAACCGATTCGAATCGACCATTGGAATAAAGCCCATTCCGAACCTCTAATACCACGGATTCTGCCTCTTATTTACTGAGCTATTTTTATTATGTTTCTGTATCAAATTAAGTCCCGGTAATTAAATTATTTACCACATGAATGGCGCCCGAACAGGGACTCTTTCTCATCTCACGCGCCGGCGGTGCGTTGCAGGCCCGGTCTCCTGCCACAGCTGGACGGACAACAACGCGTACCAGCAGGATTTCCTGTATCTCCCTCCGGTCAAGCGGGGGCGACTGAGGCTGCGATCAACACCCAGACGAGGCGGTGAGAAGTGCGAAGTATCCCGACCAGAGCCTAGCTGAGAGAGCAAGATCCGAGGTATACAGAGGCCCACCAGTTTCCGAAGTCCCGAGTCGAGTCCAGTTTCCGAAGTCCCGAGTCGAGTCCAGTTTCCGAAGTCCCGAGTCGAGTCCAGTCCGGTTCAAGTTCAGTTCAGTTCCGAGGCCTTCCGTTTCCGAGCTACCCGGTGAGTACCATTACTGGGGAGGCGTTCTGACGTGCACATAGGTTGTGCCGGTCAAGACGGGTTTGGGTACACAAATCCGGTCTGCACTGTTTCAGCAGTGTATCTGTACTGTTTAGCAGTATATCTAGTATATCAAGTATATAAATTCAGAATAATCCAGATAATGCCGAGTATTATGTTTAGTGATTAAGTTTTCCTTAGATCGTCATCATCATTGTTGTTCAGTTAAATGTTAGATGTTAAATGTTTTAAATACGTTCTGCATATTGTGGTATGAATGATTGTTCATTATTGTGTTTATTTGTATTAAGTTTGTTCAAAATCAAGTATCAGATCAGTTCTCAATATGCCGCTCTTTTCGAAATTAAGACAGATCACAACTAGAAAAGGGGTACTCGAAGAAGCTGTTCCTATTCCTCCTAGGGACACTCCAGGGTACTTCATGTATCATAAACATGGCTTAGACGCTATATTATTTCTTGATTTATGGGTAGACTACACCAAGGAATTACCAGAAAGTCAGAGGTGGCCCGCAGCTGGGACCTGGGATGCAGAGTGCATCATGAAAGTAGAGGAAGAGTTATGGAAAAGGAAAGTCAGACAGTCACAGAAAGACGCCATTGAGTTATGGCGTAAAGAATCTCAGAGACGTACAGAAAAAGCACTCCGACAGGAAGAGAAATATAAAGAGAATTCAAATAAAGTCCGAGAAAATCTATTAATTGAAGAAGGTACACGAGTGAAATCAGAACAAGTAGACAGACAAAGAAATGCCCTTATGAATGGTATGTATCCCCTCCTGGCCGAGGGATTACCTAAGGCTACTCCGGAAATACCAAAAGACTTGCCACCCCCATTGTTGCCAATAAAAATACATCCTAAGGGGCATCCTAGTACGGCAGAAGATGTTTTTCTTTCCTCATATTTAGATGACGCAGCTCCCGAGTACGCTAATCCCGCCCCACATAGACCGCCTGCCAGGGAGGTTCAACGCCAAGATCCAGTATCTGTATCTCTACAGCAACAAATCCTGACACAAGTTCCGGCAAGCACATCTGTTTCTACATCTGTTCCTACAGCTACTTCTATAGCTGTGTCCACACCTATAGTTGCTGTGTCGCGTTCAACGAATCCTTTCACGCCCGATACCCCAGATGGGGCTACGGGAGGTGCTACCAACATTTTTTCTACGCCACCCAGAGTAAATAAACTTACCTTTCAAGAGTCAGCACATTCACGTACCCCTAAACTCATAAATGCCCGCACGCTTAAGGAACTTCTTATAGATTGTAGATATGACCCTGTGCCCGGCAAGGAGGACGAAATGATCATGGCATCATTACGTATCAGACGAGCCGCGGTGTATTTAGGGAAGATACCAGGAATGACTGTGCATCTAGATAATATATATCATTTTGTCCAAACAGGGCGAGATTCTGAATGTATTAACAGAGCTATGGAATACCAGAAAGTGGAGATACAGGGGGAACTGTTACGTTTCCTCATAAATTGTGTGATCAGAAATCAAGACCGACCGGGGGTAGACCCGGAAGCAATGCAAATTCTTACCAGATGGAGCCAGAATATATCAGAAGGGAGACATGATAAGCAAAATTGTATAATAGCCATGTGCCGAAAGATCCGTAAAGAAATAGAACGCCTACACGAAGAGAGATTAGCGGTAGACCAGTTCGAACAAAGCGAGGAGGAAGGATCAGGACTGCCCACAGGACAGTCAGACACCATAGCCTATGTAGGTAGAGGAAGATCTTGTAATAGTACTAGATGTTTTATTGACCCGATACGTCCGATATGTTCAGATAATAACAGGAAGTTCCATCACCAACTTGTCCAAACACCTATAATAAATATAAGGTCCCCCGAGCATTCGTTCCAAGCCGCTGACAAATTACTCCGAGAACGAAGGGGTTATCATTTTCTCGATTCTATGGATGAACAAGAATTAGCCAGGTCAGCCGTTCATTGGGTTGACAGTCCCGGAAAATATGGTGATGATACAGTAGCACACACATTTTTGAATCTCACCCCAGATGAACAGCGTTTAGCTGGGATTTATATGATTCAACAACTCCTTATACTATATCAGAGTCAGCATTCAGATCCTGGTCCCTTACCTGATATATTGACTGAATTACTCACAAATAGATGGAGAGGTTCAGGTACTAAATTAATTAAAGAAATACTAGAATCAAGAAAGCAGTACATTCTTTTTGTATGCCCAGAACATGTCTCACTGCCCATCAAGGAAAGAACAACGTATTACATGGACAGACAGAATCCCTTACGAGAAGTACACCCAATAAAAGGCGAGGACAATGAGTTTAAACGTGTATTTGTATATACGCCCATATCGAAAATAGAATTGTTACAAATGAAGAAAGTGGTACCCAGTCATGACAAAGACCCAGCGGGTTTCCACCGAGAAATTAAAGACATGTTGCTCATGGGAGAGTATACCTATCCCGACATTATGACAATATTAAAGGTATTGATGCCTGCTGGCATTTATGAAAAACTCAAGGAAAAAGAGTGGGAGGTGGGAGACCAAAAGATAGACTGGTCAGCATTAGAAGCAGAAGAAAAGGCCCGAACTGCAGGAGCAGGGCTTGGTGATTCACACATGCTGAGGGCTTACTGGCGTTTCTCTGTAGCTGTTGGACTTTTGCTCACAACTAGCCGCACCCGCTCCGCGGGTTCCGCGTCGCAGTTCTGGGGTTGTGTTGCTGTTGGGAGCACGTTTGCTCACAGCCATCAGGAAGGTCTCGAGGAAGCAGGGATTGAGCCTGTACTATCAGCGCCGCCGCAGGGACTCACCTAACCAGGAGCCCCTGCTTTCCGGCACACCTGCTGACCTGCTGCCCCTCCCACCCCTCGCTCAGAGGGTGAAAAGCGTTCGAGCTCCTCACTCCGGTGTGATTCACACATGCTGAGGGCTTACTGGCGTTTCTCTGTAGCTGTTGGACTTTTGCTCACAACTAGCCGCACCCGCTCCGCGGGTGCCGCGTCGCAGTTCTGGGCTTGTGTTGCTGTTGGGAGCACGTTTGCTCACAGCCATCAGGAAGGTCTCGAGGAAGCAGGGATTGAGCCTGTACTATCAGCGCCGCCGCAGGGACTCACCTAACCAGGAGCCCCTGCTTTCCGGCACACCTGCTGACCTGCTGCCCCTCCCACCCCTCGCTCAGAGGGTGAAAAGCGTTCGAGCTCCTCACTCCGGTGTGATTCACACATGCTGAGGGCTTACTGGCGTTTCTCTGTAGCTGTTGGACTTTTGCTCACAACTAGCCGCACCCGCTCCGCGGGTGCCGCGTCGCAGTTCTGGGCTTGTGTTGCTGTTGGGAGCACGTTTGCTCACAGCCATCAGGAAGGTCTCGAGGAACCAGGGATTGAGCCTGTACTATCAGCGCCGCCGCAGGGACTCACCTAACCAGGAGCCCCTGCTTTCCGGCACACCTGCTGACCTGCTGCCCCTCCCACCCCTCGCTCAGAGGGTGAAAAGCGTTCGAGCTCCTCACTCCGGTGTGATTCACACATGCTGAGGGCTTACTGGCGTTTCTCTGTAGCTGTTGGACTTTTGCTCACAACTAGCCGCACCCGCTCCGCGGGTGCCGCGTCGCAGTTCTGGGCTTGTGTTGCTGTTGGGAGCACGTTTGCTCACAGCCATCAGGAAGGTCTCGAGGAAGCAGGGATTGAGCCTGTACTATCAGCGCCGCCGCAGGGACTCACCTAACCAGGAGCCCCTGCTCTCCGGCACACCTGCTGACCTGCTGCCCCTCCCACCCCTCGCTCAGAGGGTGAAAAGCGTTCGAGCTCCTCACTCCGGTGTGATTCACACATGCTGAGGGCTTACTGGCGTTTCTCTGTAGCTGTTGGACTTTTGCTCACAACTAGCCGCACCCGCTCCGCGGGTGCCGCGTCGCAGTTCTGGGCTTGTGTTGCTGTTGGGAGCACGTTTGCTCACAGCCATCAGGAAGGTCTCGAGGAAGCAGGGATTGAGCCTGTACTATCAGCGCCGCCGCAGGGACTCACCTAACCAGGAGCCCCTGCTTTCCGGCACACCTGCTGACCTGCTGCCCCTCCCACCCCTCGCTCAGAGGGTGAAAAGCGTTCGAGCTCCTCACTCCGGTGTGATTCACACATGCTGAGGGCTTACTGGCGTTTCTCTGTAGCTGTTGGACTTTTGCTCACAACTAGCCGCACCCGCTCCGCGGGTGCCGCGTCGCAGTTCTGGGCTTGTGTTGCTGTTGGGAGCACGTTTGCTCACAGCCATCAGGAAGGTCTCGAGGAAGCAGGGATTGAGCCTGTACTATCAGCGCCGCCGCAGGGACTCACCTAACCAGGAGCCCCTGCTTTCCGGCACACCTGCTGACCTGCTGCCCCTCCCACCCCTCGCTCAGAGGGTGAAAAGCGTTCGAGCTCCTCACTCCGGTGTGATTCACACATGCTGAGGGCTTACTGGCGTTTCTCTGTAGCTGTTGGACTTTTGCTCACAACTAGCCGCACCCGCTCCGCGGGTGCCGCGTCGCAGTTCTGGGCTTGTGTTGCTGTTGGGAGCACGTTTGCTCACAGCCATCAGGAAGGTCTCGAGGAAGCAGGGATTGAGCCTGTACTATCAGCGCCGCCGCAGGGACTCACCTAACCAGGAGCCCCTGCTTTCCGGCACACCTGCTGACCTGCTGCCCCTCCCACCTCTCGCTTTACGCCCCCATAAAGGGACGCCCCTTCCCCGCTGTGCGGGAGCACGCGGGAGTATCCGGGAGAAGCCCGGGACAAGGGCGGGACCATCTTTGGCCATCAGTGGCCAGAAGAGGCCGGGCCGGGCCACATCTCTTGGCTCTGCTAAGTGGGTACGAGAAAAACGGGAGTATGGCCACAGGCACTAGAGCTAGTAAATCTAGGAAAGCTGCGGGAAACACAGTCATAGGCACAATGGACCAATTTATATCCCGGGCAGTCTCCATTGTAGAAAAGGAGATAGTTCTAGCTGAACGAAGACTATCCCGGGACTCTATGGGCCTGACACACAAGCGCTCATCTTTGGGCACCCTCGCCCTAGCCCCTAGCCCAGTAAATGTACCACCTACACCACTTGTGGTAGTCGATTCACCGGTCACTGTCGAGAGGGTGAGTCGGATTAGGGTAAGCTCTGAAACGGTAACGACTATTGCACCAGACATTGCTCATGACTCAACACATTTTAACCTACTCGACTCATGCAATCCCTTGCTGGGGGTCCAATACGACGACCCTGAATCTGAGATTAACAACGCCCAAAGCCCTCTTGTTACATCTAACAAGGCTTTACACTTTCCCTTTACAGCTGCACCTACCGAAGTTGGTACCTCCTTAGTAGCGGCTTTAGCGACTGTTCCATCTGGGAAACCAGTTTCAGGTTCTGCAGTACCCAGGAAAAGAAAGCGCCCTGTTAGCCCTTACAGGGGGGGTCCTCTAAAACCACGTAGTAAATTAAGCAGGCACAACGCGACCAAAGGGGGTATCTCTAAAACAACTAATGCTCATACTAGAGTCTCACTACCCAGGGGCCTGGTTTGTCCGCTAGGCACACCTGTCCCGCCAGCGTCTCCTGGCACCACCCCAGTTCCTCAGGTAGCGCACACTGATACTGTCCTCCGACCTCTAGACGTTGAGGGCCTACTTAGGTCTGTGGTGATGCCCCTTGCAGACAAGATTGATTGTCTCACACGGAAATTAGCCACCCTTGAGCAATCAATGTTGGATAACTTCTATGCTGTGAAATCACTGGTTAAATTCCACTCCAAGAGGCAGGGAGACGACAACGGAGGGTCAAGGTGTGGTACAGTAACACCAGTAACACTAGTACCCTCGGAGTCAATGTCTTGCCATACAGTACCTATACCTGGGAAGGCCCCACAGTCACTGCAACCAAATACAGGTATCAGTCCTGCTCCACAAACTTCTAATCTTATACCTAGTTTGGGCCCCCCAAGGAAAAAATCAAATAGTCAAGCAGCAAAGACCTCCAAAGTTAAAGTTAATTTTGCCCCTAACCCAGAGGATATAGCGTCAACCTCCAAGGTAGCTGAAAATACGCCAACCATGCCGAATGGAAATATAATTGTACCTATTTCCATTTCCGGCAGTCAGGTTGTGCCTAAACCTCTAGCTAAACCCCCAGTTAAATTACCACCGGGCAGGACAAAAATCAGCACACCCAATGCTAGCCTCCCCCCTGGGTGCCAACCGTATGTGGTAATCCTCACGGGGGTCCCGGAGCTTGAAGAGGGTTCTTGCGAGTTGTACTCTGATCTCAAACACAAGACCCTGTCCTGGCTCAGATTAAATAGACCTCTCCCAGGGCATATTGATGGTAGGATAGCCCATGTCCGCCGTGTGGGGTGGATTGGAAATAGACGCAAGGACTTAACCGGGGACTGCGTGCTAATTAACTTCAGTGATCCCAGAGCAGCAGGTATGATCTGCAGTCAGCAGTCGCCACACAATTTTTGCGACATACAAACCAGGGACTTGGGGTATTTCTATCGTCCCCCTCCGTTATCTGGGTTTGAGAAGCCTTTGCCGGATGAGGGCAGAGGTGCATGGTATCCTCACTATCCAACCTTGGATGCCAGAGTAAGGGCAAGGACGCCGACTCAAGCGGCTCCACCCCATGGATGGGGTTGGTGACTCGATAATCAAGTTGCATTAAACGCCCCTCCACCCAAGGCAAATGGGTTGTACACAGCAGTGAGTGTCCCCTCGTCATTAGTTACCCCCCACACGTTCCAGCCAACATCCTTCACCACCATCTCCTCTCCTTCAGGCAGTCGATCTGAGTCTACTGAGCTCATGGAAGGAGTAGAATACTCGGGGTCCCCGAGCAGGGTTGCTGGATGTGCAGGGCCACTGATTCGTCCTATCCTGAAGGCTATCAGTTGGAATGTGGCAGGCCTGAATAACAAGTTGGACGCCCCGGACTGGGTGGCGCTTACAGAGCCCCACGCCGTCTGTGCCTTTCAAGAAACGTGGTGCGTGGAACCAAGGCACAGAGTAGGATATGCTTCCTTCTCTGTCCCGGCAGGTATACCAGTATCAGGAAGAGGGCGCCCATTTGGAGGTCTTTTAGTCTGGGTCGATATAACATTAGGTTGGCGAGTGTATCACCATCCCCAAAAATCACCAGATTTGATGTGGCTCACTGTAATATGTCCAAATAAAGTTGAGCAGCTGGAGATTTTTAACATTTATACACGAGGGGCTTCTGGGAGGGCCTCGTCACCAACCCTCCTGGCTCTAGAAGCAGCCCTGGGGGAGTGTCGTGGCGACTCATTAATTTTGGTGATGGGGGATCTTAACTGCACATTCGAGCCTTTGATGGCCGACGAATCCTTGGACCTGTTTGACGAAGACTCGAGGAGAGGCGTTCCGCCCCTCGATCTTCCAATTGTCAAAAGGTGGACACCCAGAATCGTCCAACTGAATTCCCTTACACTTGAGTTTGGCTTGAGAGCAGCAAACGGGAGAACACGGTCAGACCCAGAGGGTGCACATACGTATAATAGGGTGGGTCACTCATCTAGGATAGATTATATCCTCTTAAACTTTTCCTTGTGGGCCCACTTGGAGGATATGATAGTCTTGCCTTCCTTGGAAAGTGATCACAATGCACTCTCATTATCCCTAATACATTGGTGGAGGGCCAGTGGCTTACTAATTGGAGCTCCTGCGGCATTCGAGCAGAGGTCATTGGGGGGGGGGGTCCCTTCCAATTGTCTCAGACGTTTAAAATGGGACAAAGTGGCCATTGATGAAGAAAAACTATCTTGCATCAGAGCCGTTATTGCCGCAGCCTCTGAAACCCTGGAAAATCAACCTCCTAGCCCGCATAAGACAGCAGCCATGTTCAGTGAGGTTTCGACAGCGATAGGGGACTTGTTCCTGGTCAAACCAAATCCCAAGGTAAACAAAAACCATGTTAAGCGACAGGGCAAATTAGGCTGGTACTCACAGGCGTGCCGCGCTGGAAAAAGAGCTCTAATCATGGCAGTAAAGAGTGGTGATACCCTAGCAATAGCTGCTAAACGTAAGTCCTACAAATCCACAATTAATATAGCCAGGAGAGACTGGGAAGACACCTTCTGGCAGGAGCTTCGCGCAGCAAGCATAGAAAAAAATGCAAAAGGTTTTTGGGACCTGTTACGAAAAAAACATAGACCCCTGGACACCGTCATTACATGCAATATAACCGAGGACCAGTGGCACTCACACTTCTCGAAGCTGTATACTGCACCTGCTGCAGAAGCGATGGTCTTCCCTTTACCTCAGATTCTTCAAGGTGCCGGCAGCTATGAGGAGAGTCTATTTTCCAGGAAAGAGGCTGAAATTGCCATAAAATCCCTGGTTCCTCGCAAAGCAGCTGGACCTGATGGCCTACCTGGCGATCTTATCCGCATGGACATAAGCGAATGGGCTATGATGATTGCCTCGCTATTGAACACAGTCATGGCAGGCGCCCCCCTCCCTGCTTCTTGGATGGCAGCTGAGGTGGTTCCCCTGCACAAGAAAGGTTCAAGAGATGACCCAGCTAATTATAGACCGATTAGCTTAATAGACTGTTCCCAAAAAGTGGCGGGCAAGGTCCTCTTATCTAGGGTCCAGCAGTGGGCTGACGAGAATAAGATACTCTCGGATTTTCAGGCTGGGTTCAGATCCGGGACAGGGACGATAGAACAATCGCTAAGGCTACTTATGATCTACTGGAAGGTCGTCACAATTGGAAAGGGTACCTTATATCTGGCCTTCATCGACCTCCGCACGGCCTTCGATTTGGTGCCTAGAAACAACTTGTGGAAAGTGTTGTGCGACCTGGGTATGCCACCCTACTTGCTTCATTTGATCATGAGATTCCACGAAAATAACTATGCCCAAATACGTTGGGGGTCAAATGGTCAAAAGACCTCAAGAATAGAGGTGAACAGAGGTGTACGACAAGGTTGCGTACTTGCCCCAACCCTGTTCTCCTTATATGTAAATGGAGTGGTGGATTTTTTGACTCAGACTCCAGCAGATGCACCCCGTCTGGCAGGTCGCCTAATTCCTACCTTACTCTTTGCTGACGATACTTTACTTTTGTCAAAATCTCCGATGGGCCTCCAGCAGCTTCTTTCTGGATTTGACACCTTCTGTAAGCAGCGAGGCCTTTGTATTAATACAGACAAAACTAAGTATCTCATTTTGAATCCCCCACACAAGCTTGGCCCCCCTCCAACATTGGGGCACGTTGCTCTAGAAAGAACTAAAACGTTTGACTATCTGGGCATTCGCTTGGTGGACACAATGAAATGGGACTGCCACTTGACCAACATGTTGTTGAGCTTAAAAAGAGTGACTGGGGCCCTGTTGAAAGAACAGAGAGCAGCATCTACAAGACCAATAGCGGCAGTAATGGATATTTACTCCGCCAGAGGAGTAAGTGCAGCACTTTACGGGGCGGAGCTCTGGGGGATGTCAAATATGAAAGTGCTAACTCGAGCTGAGAATGCCTTCCAGAGAAGCCTAATGTCTCTCGGTCCTTCTGTTCCCATTTTACCCCTGCAATTGGACATGGGTTGCCGGGCGATTGAAGATCAAGCAAAACTACGCCCCCTGTTACTGTGGGCCCGCATCTGGAGAGTGCCAGAGCTCTCAAGTTATGCGGATGGCCTACGGGAGATAATTAATTGCCCCGGCTGGGCAAAAATAAAATGGCTAAGGGACGTCAAGGCTCTATTCATAAATCTGGGGCTGGAAGAAGCATGGCACCAACAGTCAGCCCCGCCCAAATCCATGCTAAAACAAATTTATTGGACATGGGTGGCAAGTAAAAGGAATTCTTCCTCAATGATCTGCAAATCCACCAGAAATTTTGTGGAGCATAAAGATGTCCCTATCAGAGAACTGTACCTGGACATTGTTACTGCCCCATGGGATAGATCTCTGTATTTCAAATTCAGAATAGGTCTTCTCCCGGTTATGGAACTTACATGCCACTGGAAAATACCACACCAGACTGCGCCATGGTGTCCATTTTGCCCTCAGCGTTATGAATCTGTCCCCCATCTGTTATTCGAGTGCCCCGCCTATAAGGTTCCCCGAATGAAATGGTTAAAACCGATGTGCCTTACTTTGGGCACTAGACATTGTAACGTGGCATTACGAATTTTACTTACAGACACTCGCCCATTCCTCGCATGCGCCACCTCGAAGTATTTAGGTTGGGCATGGCGAATACGGTCAAAAAGACTTAGGCAAATTGTTTAATCATGATTTTAATTCTTTTAGCTAATTTAAATAATTTTCCTTTTAGACAAATGTAGAAAAAATGTTGAATTTTAGAATATCTAGGGTTTTTTATGTTTTCTATTTAGTAAATGCTCTAAATGACCTTTAATGTATGTACGCTTTTTAAGATATTTTATGTCGAAATAAAGCCTATTTGACTTGACTTGACTTGAAAACTAAAGCACTACCAGGTTTACTAGTACAGGTACTGCCACGTTTATTAACTACGAAAAAGGAAGACTGGGGTACAATTTCAGCCTGTAAACAAAAGCAAGATGAAGACACTAGTGATTTCTATGCCCGATTTGAAAAATGTTTTGGTATAAATAGTGGCATAAAAGCAAGTAGCGAATCATACCCACATCTGTTTGTGACAAAATTAGTAGAAAATTCCTTGCCTCAAGTGAAGAATAGAGTATTAAAATTCGAGAGTACCTGGCAAGGTAACACCCCATCACAAATGTTACAAATGTTACAGTATCACCACAATAGAATTAGAGAGGAACAAGAAAATGAACAAAGACGCATGAAAGACACGAAAATGAAAATGCTAGTCTCCCAGACAGTTCCAGCTGAAGGACATAAAAAGGGTACGACACAGTCCAGTGTTTCGGCAGGTCCTGTAAAAGGGACATGCAACTATTGTAAACAGCCAGGTCATTACGTACACGATTGTCCAGTTTTAAAACATAATATCGCCATAGGTAATACAAAAGAAAGACCACGGCCACCTAGACAGGATCAGAATGAACAAGGAGCCCCGCAGCATGCACAGTCCATGCCAGCTCCACCACAGTCTATACAGTTTGTGCCAGCTGCACCAGCGCTGCCTGTTGCTGCCACACAAACCACGACACGACAGCTGTACCAGACCGCACAGTACGACTATCCTGATTATCAACGATACGCATGAACCAGCCTAGAGAGGGAAGTTGACTTACCCCTTATCGAGGTCCCTGTAGACCAAGAAGGACCTTATGTACATAGTGAATTATTAGGCCAAGATAGAAAATTTTTACTCGATACAGGGGCAAGTCGAACAACCATAAAACGTAGTGAAGTTCCAGGGGCACCCCTCTCAGGCTCACAGAATATTTCCCTTGGTTTTTCAGGAAAACCTATTGTTAATGAAGTATCACAGCCTCTTCCACTTACGATAGGACCTTTGACCCGAACTACATATTTATTGCTTACTAAATCATGTCCAGAAAACTTGTTAGGTATAAAAACACTGAAAGCTCTAGGAGCTATAATATGTTGTTCTCCGGAAGGAGTAAGATTGTTTTTACGTGATTTTAAAGGTCACTATGTGTCTAGTGACATGGATCCCCGACTGCAGACTTTACCTACACATCTATGGGCACAAGGCCCTACTGATGTTGGTTGCATGAACATTACACCATATCGAGTTACACTAAAGGCAGGAGTGGTACTACCACGAATGCGACAATACAAGTTACCACCAGATGCTGTAGTGGCTTTACTGCAAATCATTGACGAGCTCATTGCCCAAGGAGTGGTTGTGGAAACAGACTCCAATGTATGTAATTCACCGATAATTCCGATTCTTAAACGAAGAGATCCGAAGGCCCCGCCAGTATATCGATTGGTTATTGATCTGCGCGAATTGAACAAGTGCATTGTGCCACAATTTCCTGTGGTCCCAGATATCTCGTCATTACTGACAGCTATTGATTCCGAAGCAACATTCTTTACTGTAATTGATCTCAAGAATGCCTTTTTCAGCGTCCCAATAGATCCGGAAAGCCAATACTTGTTCGGATTTAGTTTAAATGGACGTAGCTTTAAATTCTCACGCGCACCTCAAGGATTTACAGAAAGCCCCAGCATCTATAGCCAAGCACTGAAACGAGAACTCGACAGTATCCACATGCCAGTTAACACTGCCTTGCTTCAATATGTCGATGATCTGCTGATCACCGCTAGAAGCGAACCCGAATGTGAGAAAGCATCACTGACAGTTTTACAATTTCTAGCCGAAAAGGGGCACAAGGTGTCCCCTTCTAAGCTGCAATTCTGTGTCCAGCGAGTTGTTTATCTTGGACACTCGCTGTCCAAGGAGGGAAGGCAGCTTACACCCGACCGCATTCAGTTAATAGCTAACATGCCAATACCCAAGACACAAAAGGAGGTGCGGGCTTTCATAGGCCTCACTTCATATTGTAGGCAGTGGATCCCTCAGTATGCATTTCTAGCAAAACCACTCATTCAATTGACAACGCAGGAGGCAGCCACATCGACTGTTCTCCCTTGGACTCAGGAACATACACAAGCTTTTGAAAACCTAAAGAAAGCTTTATGTCAAGCACCTGTTTTAGCAACACCATGTTACAATAAACAGTTTACACTCTTTGTTACAGAGCGCGAAGGTACTGCCTTGTCAGTACTCACACAGGAACAAGCAGGATCACACAAACCAGGTGCTTATTTTTCTAGTACATTAGATCCCGTAGCTCAGGCTTTGCCTGCGTGCCTGAAATCAGTGGCAGCAACAGCTTTAGCAATCAGACAAAGCGATGCCATAGTGTTAGGACATCCATTGACAGTTCAAGTACCACATGCAGTAGAGGTTCTCGTGAATCGAACGCAAACACAACACTTGACTATAGCGCGACTTACAGGGTATGAATTAACATTGTTTCAGCCACATATAGAAATCAGACGTTGTAACACATTGAATCCTGCCACACTTTTACCTGTGATCGGAACAGACCCACTAGCTCATGATTGTATTGAAGTTATTACAATCACGACGAAACCCAGACAGGACTTGACAGATGTCCCATTGCCAGACCCAGACCTGACGTTGTATGTAGATGGTTCATGTATGAGAACAAGTACAGGAGAGTTAGTGGCCGCTTACGCAGTCACAACAGATACTGAAATCATTGAAACAAATTGCATAAATACCTTGTCAGCTCAATCCGCAGAGCTCATCGCTCTGACACAAGCCTGTATTCAAGCCACAAATAAAAAAGTCAACATATACACTGATTCACGTTATGCATTCGGAGTTGTACATGACTTCGGCGTGCTGTGGCGAGAGAGAGGTTATTTAACTTCTCACGGTGCCCACATTCAGCACGGACCCCTCATTCATGCCTTATTAGATGCAATACATCTACCCACTGCAATATCAATTATGAAATGTAAAGCTCATACGAAAGTTACTGATATCATTTCTCAAGGCAATGATCTAGCTGACAGAACAGCTAAACAGACTGCTCAAACTCGAACATCCGACATGACAAAGACAATAGTCCCGACGCCAACACATTGTATGACGATTAAAGATCCTACTCTTGATGTAATTGATATACAGACACATGCTACACCAGACGAAATAAAGAAATGGACTGAATTAGGAGGGATCCAAACGGATCAAGGATGGATGATGAAGGAAAAGTCTGTGTGGTTCCTTCCTGATTCAATGGTCCAGGTTATAATTAACACTGTACATAGTCCAGCACATCTAGGAGAAAAAGCTATGCTAGATAGCATTCAACACATTTGGTTCAATAAACATTTACGAGCAGCAGCTAAACAAAAAGTTCGTACCTGTATGATCTGTTGTCAGTTCAACCCAGGAAAAAGCGTTCCCGTAGAACAGGGTGGATTTCAGCCTCCTGATCACCCTTTTGAAGTCCTCCAGATGGATTATATCCAGATGGAACGATGTCGAGGATTCAAATATGTTCTCGTAGTTGTCTGTGCTCTTTCCCGTTGGACGGAGGCATACCCGGTTTCAGATTACACTGCCCCGACTACTGCCAAACAGTTGGTTCGAGAATTCTTCCCACGATACGGTTTACCACGTGTTGTCTACTCAGATAACGGCCAGCCGTTCTCATCCGAATTAATGAAACACGTTTCACTTTTGTTAGGCTATCAGTGGAAATTCCACTGTGTCCGACACCCCGAGGCAGCAGGTCTCGTAGAAAGACATAATCAGATCCTGAAAATTAGATTGTCCAAAATATGCAGAGAGAAAGGTGTCGACTGGGTAGTAGCGTTACCAGTTGCACTCTTTTACATGAGAATGGTAGCACACTCTCGAACAGGGCTATCCCCGTATGAGGTGATCTTTGGCAGACCACCAAATATGTGGGGGACGCCCATACCACGCAAAATAACTGATATTGACTGTAATATGCTGACAGATTACTTGGCTTCCTTGATGTCTGCACTACAATCTTGTCGTTCACAGGTAGCTGCAGCTTTTCCTGACAACACTGAGGTGAAACCCCATAACGTAGTTCCGGGAGACCTGGTCCTGGTGAGGAACTCTGATCGAAAGACTCAGCTGGAACCTAGGTGGAAGTCACCGCAGCTGGTCTTGCTCACCACAAGGACAGCCGTGAAGATCGAGGGCAGGAAAGGCTGGATTCATTCAAGTCATATCAAGAAATTTCATGGACTACCATCGGATGTGAATACCACACCTTGTGTGTCTTCCCCCATTGACTCAAAACTTCCTTTGGTTGAACCAAGTAATTACGAACTTTATAAACTAAAACTCAGGTCTAATCAGTCAAGCAATTTGATTGTTTAAGTCCTCTCCAAGGTGAAGCGGTTGAATTGTCTCTGACATGTATCCCTTAGACCTGAATAGAGAACACACCCGAAAAATGTTGAAACGACAGGCGTACTGTAAATCACTGCGTAGTCATTGCACAGTGACGTTATTAATTTTGTTTTTCTTAAGTCTTTTAATAATTACTGCAAGTATATTGTTACACATATATTATCCTATCTCTAGACATGTTTATAATATTACTGCTGAACATTCTTTTAGTGAATTACCTCCGCTTGAGTTATCTTATAGATTTGCGCTGCGCAATAACACGTTTATTAGTATGTTACATCATTCCCATCAGGTTAGCAATGCTACAAATTGTTGGATATGTGGCCGACTCCCTCCCTATCAGAATTATAAAGGAATTCTACCTCTCTTTCCATACCCGTTCACACACAACGGCTCCTGTGGAGCATGGTTTAGTTTAATTAATTCCCTAGATTCGAATTCTGCAGTTTATCAAGATAACTGGGTATGGGGAAATTTGAACTTAGTTTTACTTAAAGTCTGCTACCCTAACAAGGAGGGACTTCCCCAGAGAACAGGAACTGATCTAGAAAATGAAGTGTATGGATTAGGTAATTTTACGCTTAATCTTATGATCCTAAATGTCGAATCCGAAGCTACTCCAATTTTGCCCGCTATGTCAATATTTCCAGTAAAAGGTGAATTATGTGTAAGAAAGAATGGTTCCATACATATGGGCCATAGTAGATGCACCACTGTAGTAGAATTTAGTGATCAAGGCAAGTCTACATTTAGAGCTTCCCGCCATTCCTATTTCATATGTGGTCAGACGGCCTATGTACGTTTGCCTCTAGATTGGGATGGTACTTGCTACATTGGATTCCTTTTGCCACCTGTTTTCCTAGCTCCTCCTGATTATCACAGAAATACTCATTTAGTACACAATAGAGAAAGGAGAGATCTCCCAATAGTCGATTACACTGAAACAGCATGGGAAAAATACACTGATTTCAATAAAGGTCTCTTTCCCTATATAGGTACAGTTACTAATAGTAAGCTGATACGTAGATTAACTAGAACCCTTGAAGCAGTAGTGAACGAAACTATTTCCGCCTTAGGCAATTTAACAGAAGAGCAGTCTGCTATGCGGATTGTTGTGCTTCAAAATCGTCTTGTCCTTGACGTCATCCTGGCCGATAGGGGCGGAGCTTGTAGGGTCATCGGATCAAGCTGTTGCATTTTCATACCAGAAAATTCGCCATCTGTATATAAAGCCATAACTCGCCTTCATAAGATTGTAAGCCAGATACACCAGAACCCAGGCACCTGGACTTGGTCCGGTTGGTTTTGGAGTGTATTATCTACCTTTGGATGGAAGGTCCTATCCTTCCTAGGTATTGGCCTTCTCATACTATTCAGTTGCTGTCTATGTCTACAATGTGGACCAGCGATCTGTGGTCTGTGTGCCACATCGTGTATTCCACCACCAAGATTTCATTCATCCCAGAAGAAAAAAGAAGAACAAATGATGCTATATGAACAGATCAACGGATTGATGAAGATTGATATCTCTTAACGGGCAAGTAGGGGACAAGGAGGGAATGTGGAAATATGGATTTTTCTGATCAGTTATGTCCCCTATCTTGGACCCCAACGGTTTCATGCATGAATCACAAGTACATGTATGTTCCTTCCAGTTCCAGTTATGAAGACGCAAACACATGTGCGTCCACCGTCAACATGTCCTCTTTCAGATCCGCCATGAATAGGCCGGATATTCCATTCCTAAGTATGAAAGGCCACCGGCTTTATATGGTTCACTTATGCCATTCTTACAGTCCAGGCAAGTAGGCCCTGATTCTGTCATCAAGCTTTTCTTGTCTTCTGCCTCTGAAAGCTCCAGTCTGAGCCTGCATCTGTGACCATGAACTTTGTCTCATTCTCTGCGCGGCTCACGAAGCCTGACATCAGCCTGTTGCCTGCCAAAAACTGTATTTCACCTTCGAAATTATCTGCTCCGTTCCCTGCCCAATGCATTCCTGTCTAGTAGTTTAAGTAAACATTCTTCCAGCTACCGAGCAAAGGCCCGGCTTCTCTGTCTTTATGCAAGTAATTCATGGTTCTATTATTATGGAAGATTTCTACCCTCGCATCTAGTGTAGACACTTAGACGCTTGTACACGCACTAACAGTCAGTATAGTCAGTATAGAATAAGATTCTACTCTAAGAGACCTCTCTTTTGGATAACATAGTTCTTTAAACATAGGATGTTAGATATGATTTGGGATTAGGTTGACTTGACCCTCCAGACTTCTGTCGCCACATGTAGAGCTAAATGTCAAGTCCCCTTCACCCCCTAGTTGCACGTCAACCACACGTCATGCTGCTGCGCGCGCATTTCTGCCAAGTATTTCTGCTGACATTGCGAAATTCTTTCATGGAACCACCCTATTATGACATCACATCTGATGACGTTCTTTAATCACACCCAGTTACGCCTATTTTTGCTACGCATGAATGTATTATCCACACTATCAATTGTTACGCCTCTTGCATTTGCTTCACTGTGATGCCTATTGTATAAAAGTGATTGATTATCAATAAAGTATGTACTTCACTTCCTGAACCTTCGTGGTGATGGAACTTGGAGCAACCGATTCGAATCGACCATTGGAATAAAGCCCATTCCGAACCTCTAATACCACGGATTCTGCCTCTTATTTACTGAGCTATTTTTATTATGTTTCTGTATCAAATTAAGTCCCGGTAATTAAATTATTTACCACAAGACAAACTCTTATCATGGAATGTAAGGGGGTTGCGGGATCCCAGGAAGAAACGGCAGATACTTTCTTACCTTGATCGACATGACGTTCGCATAGTGGCATTACAGGAGACGCACACTGACCCTAGATGTTCCCCCACTTTTGGTAGCAAATGGGCCTCTGATAGAATATTTTCTGCTTACTCCACATACGCGCGAGGCACAGCCATTTTGGTTAAAAGAGGGATCCCCTTTAGATGCGCTGGGGTGCGGAGCGATGAGGAGGGTAGGTTCTGCATGATGTGGGGTGCCCTGGGCGCACAGTCAGTGATTATTGTTAGCTATTATGGACCCAACTTCGACAGCCCCGATACCTTAAATGTATTATGGGGACAGATACTGGCAGTGGGGGCCACCCATATACTCTGGGCGGGAGACTTTAACATGGTCTGTGACCCGGTAAAGGATCGCTCCTCACACCTGCCCCATCACTATACGAGAAGCCAGGGTGCATTAAGGGGATTGTTGGAAGGCGGTGGCTTAGTAGATTTGTGGAGACACAGACATTCAGAGAGCCGGGAAGGTACATTTCACTCGACAATACATGAGTCTTGGTCCAGACTGGACTACTGGCTCGGGTCCAGGGTAATGTGTCCTTGGGTGCAGGATGTGGCCCATTTGGCTCGCACCCTGTCCGATCATGCCCCGGTGTACCTAGCGATTGATGTCCCAACCTTGAACGCCAGTTCCAGGTGGCTTGCCCCGGAGGGGCTGCTCGATGAGGTGTTTAGGACAGAACTGGGAGAAGCAATAACTGATTTCTTCGACCGGAATAGGGGATCGGTCGAGCATGTGGGAACACTCTGGGAAGCGTTCAAAGTAACCATGCGTGGGATATGCATGGCCAAAAGCTTTGGGGTGCTGCGCGACATCCGCAGACGACTATACCGGCTGGAGGAGGCACTTAAAGACCTTGAGACGGATATTTGGCGGAGTGGAAACGGAGAGGGCAGGGCAAAGATGAGGGAACTAGTGACTGAATACATGGACATGGCGGACAGGGAGGTGAAGTTTAGAGGGAAATACGCCCAAGACCGACGGTACGGAGAGGGGGGAGGCCCGGGAAAGCCTTGGCGCAAGATATCAGACAGCCTCGATATGCTAATTACATACTAGATGTGGAGGACGAAGAAGGCAATTGCCAGAAAGACAGTGCTCGGATACTGCAGACCTTCACTGATTTTTATGCGGAGCTTTACCGCTCCAAGGGGACCAACGCGGCAGATTTCCTGCTCTTTTTTGGGGACATCACGCTGGGTTACCTAGAAGACAATCAAAGGGAGTTTTTATGTGTCCCCTTTACGACTGACTAACTTAGAGAGGCGATTCTCCAGTAACGATCTGGAAAAGCGCCTGGGCCGGATGGTCTGCCTAGCGACTTTTACAAGCTATTCATTGACCAGTTAGCCCCTATTCTGCAGGAGGTGTATGCAGAAGCAATGGAGACACAGGCACTGCCACCCACAATGAGAGAGGCCCTTATGTCCATTCTAAAACCAGGGAAGCCAGCTAATAAATGTGACTCTTATCGACCCCTGTCCCTAATTAATGTGGATAGTAAAATTCTCACCAAAATGATAGCTAATCGGTTGAACCTCCTGATGGATAAACTAATTCTACCAGATCAGGCGGGATTCATCCCCGGGATTCCACGTCCCACAGCCTGCGTACCCTCTTCTCGATAGTCCACTAGGTGGCCCCACAGCTGTCGCTTGCGGCGATTTTTTTTTTTTATAGATGCCACAAAGGCATTCGACTCGGTGGAATGGGAATACCTGCACGCAGTGCTTCGATTTATGGCGTTCCCGGTTGGGTTCTCTGCCTTGATCAAGTTGATTTATACTGCCCCGGTGGCCCGTGTGCAGATCAACGGTCACACGTCTAGGGCAATCCCGCTCTCGCGGGGCACCAGACAGGGGTGTCCGCTATCGCCACTGCCGTTTGCTCTGGCGATGGAGCCGCTGGCAGCCAGGGTGCGCCAACACCATCAGTAAAGGCGCTACGATGCCTCTTGCGTCCCATTCTGATCTCACTGTATGCGGATGACGTCACCCTGTACGTAAAAGACCCGATGCATAACCTCAATCCGCTCCTGCGGGAATTCGTGCAGTTCGGAGGGCTTTCTGGCATACACATTAACTGGTCAAAATCTCAGATTCTGCCCCTTACTCCGGTTGCCACCCCCTTTGCGGTCGACTTCCCCTTGGAGTGGTGCGGCTCTACTGTTCGGTACTTGGGAGTGAATGTCACTATGGATAGGGAGGAGCTGATTCGCTATAACTATGGACACGCCATAGACGCACTACGCGATACAATAACGAGATGGATAGCTATGCCATTATCCATCGCTGACAGGATCTCCCTGGTTAAGATGATTGTACTGCCTAAGTTTCTTTACTATTTCCTGAACATCCCCTATCATCCGGGCCGAACCTTCTTCTCCACCTTGCGGACGGAGCTCCTACGCCTTGTATGGGGCGGCAAACAGCCACGGATTAGGTGGGAGACGCTGGCCAGTCCATATGCGATGGGGGGGCTTGAGCTCCCTAACTTTGAACTATATTACATGTGTGCACAAGCGCATTATGCACACTACTGGTTTAATGGCCCGAAATATACGGCCCATGTGGCCACGGAGCACTGGCTGATGGACCCCGTCCCGCTGGAGGGAGCACTCTTACACCAGACGGCGCAGCGTGAACGGGACCCCACAACTGTAGACTGCACGGTCCGCGCATGGAGATGGATTGCGCGCAAACTGCAAGCCCCAATGATCTACTCCCCCCGGCTGCCATTGACGTTCCATCCCCGACTGACCCTCCTACAGGAGGGTATTTTTAAACAATTCCAGCGACGGCGGGGGACCCATACATGGGGAGACATATACAAGGGCGGGAAGTTCGCTACCCTCCAGCAGGGAGGGGATACGAGCCTGTATCCCGGACTACCCACAGGAACCGCCGGTGCTCCCCCAGGTGCATGCCCTGCTGGGAGCGAAAACTGCGTCTCACTTGGTGTCCATCCTCTACAGGTCTGTATATGTCGAACTTGGCACCTCACAGAGTCCTGCTCGAGCTAAATGGGCTAGCGAACTAGGACAGGAAATCACGGACCGTGAATGGCTCTATTGCTGTACGCAAACGGAGAAGGTGTCTGATAGTTGCAGGTTGCGTATCACGCATTTCAAATTCCTGTAGCGATACTATTACACCCCTGCCAGACTGTACAGATTTGGGCTGCGGGAGGACGCCAGATGCGCTAGATGTCAGAGAGATGGTGCTGATATGCTGCATCTGTCCTGGAGTTGCTCGGCCCTCCGGGAATATTGGGAACAGGTATTTGAGGCAGTTGGGAAGATGTTAGATATTTCGCTTCCGCCGTCCCCACTGATGGGCATATTGGGGTATACGGAAAAGCTCCCAGTGCTGCATAGGATATTGGCCTCGGTTTGCTTCCTCCTTGCTAAATGGAGGGTGGCCTGTGGTAAATAATTTAATTACCGGGACTTAATTTGATACAGAAACATAATAAAAATAGCTCAGTAAATAAGAGGCAGAATCCGTGGTATTAGAGGTTCGGAATGGGCTTTATTCCAATGGATGATTCGAATCGGTTGCTCCAAGTTCCATCACCACGAAGGTTCAGGAAGTGAAGTACATACTTTATTGATAATTAATCACTTTTATACAATAGGCATTACAGTGAAGCAAATGCAAGAGGCGTAACAATTGATAGTGTAGATAAGAGATACATACGTAGCAAAAATAGGCGTAACTGGGTGTGATTAAAGAACGTCATCAGGTGTGATGTCATAATAGGGTGGTTCCATGAAAGAATTTCGCAATGTCAGCAGAAATACTTGGCAGAAATGCGCGCGCAGCAACATGACGTGTGATTGACGTGCAACTAGGGGGTGAAGGGGACTTGACATTTAGCTCTACATGTGGCGACAGAAGTCTGGAGGGTCAAGTCAACCTAATCCCAAATCATATCTAACATCCTATGTTTAAAGAACTATGTTATCCAAAAGAGAGGTCTCTTAGAGTAGAATCTTATTCTATACTGACTATACTGACTGTTAGTGCGTGTACAAGCGTCTAAGTGTCTACACTAGATGTGAGGGCGGAAATCTTCCATAATAATAGGGCTATGAATTACTTGCATAAAGACAGAGAAGCCGGGCCTTTGCTCGGTAGCTGGAAGAATGTTTACTTAAACTTCTAGACAGGAATGCATTGGACAGGGAACGGAGCAGATAATTTCGAAGGTGAAATACAGTTTTTGGCAGGCAACAGGCTGATGTCAGACTTCGTGAGCCGCGCAGGGAATGAGACAAAGTTCATGGTCACAGATGCAGGCTCAGACTGGAGCTTTCAGAGGCAGAAGGCAAGAAAAGCTTGATGACAGAATCAGGGCCTACTTGCCTGGACTGTAAAATGGCATAAGTGAACCATATAAAGCCGGTGGCCTTTCATACTTAGGAATGGAATATCCGGCATGTTCATGGCGGATCTGAAAGAGGACATGTTGACGGTGGACGCACATGTGTTTGCGTCTTCATAACTGGAACTGGAGGGAACATACATGTACTTGTGATTCATACATGAAACCGTTGGGGTCCAAGATAGGGGACATAACTGATCAGAAAAATCCATATTTCCACATTCCCTCCTTGTCCCCTACTTGCCCGTTAAGAGATATCAATCTTCATCAATCCGTTGATCTGTTCATATAGCATCATTTGTTCTTCTTTTTTCTTCTGGGATGAATGAAATCTGGATGGTGGAATACACGATGTGGCACACAGACCACAGATCGCTGGTCCACATTGTAGACATAGACAGCAACTGAATAGTATGAGAAGGCCAATACCTAGGAAGGATAGGACCTTCCATCCAAAGGTAGATAATACACTCCAAAACCAACCGGACCAAGTCCAGGTGCCTGGATTCTGGTGTATCTGACTTACAATCTTATGAAGGCGAGTTATGGCTTTATATACAGATGGCGAATTTTCTGGTATGAAAATGCAACAACTTGATCCGATGACCCTACAAGCTCCGCCCCTATCGGCCAGGATGACGTCAAGGACAAGACGATTTTGAAGCACAACAATCCGCATAGCAGACTGCTCTTCTGTTAAATTGCCTAAGGCGGAAATAGTTTCGTTCACTACTGCTTCAAGGGTTCTAGTTAATCTACGTATCAGCTTACTATTAGTAACGGTACCTATATAGGGAAAGAGACCTTTATTGAAATCTGTGTATTTTTCCCATGCTGTTTCAGTGTAATCGACTATTGGGAGATCTCTCCTTACTCTATTATATACTAAATGAGTATTTCTGTGATAATCAGGGGGAGCTAGGAAAACAGGTGGCAAAAGAAATCCAACGTAGCAGGTACCATCCCAATCTAGAGGCAAACGTACATATGCCGTCTGACCACATATGAAATAGGAATGGCGGGAAGCTCTAAATGTAGACTTGCCTTGATCACTAAATTCTACTACAGTGGTGCATCTACTATGGCCCATATGTATGGAACCATTCTTTCTTACACATAATTCACCTTTTACTGGAAATATTGACATAGCGGGCAAAATTGGAGTAGCTTCGGATTCGACATTTAGGATCATAAGATTAAGCGTAAAATTACCTAATCCATACACTTCATTTTCTAGATCAGTTCCTGTTCTCCTGGGAAGTCCCTCCTTGTTAGGGTAGCAGACTTTAAGTAAAACTAAGTTCAAATTTCCCCATACCCAGTTATCTTGATAAACTGCAGAATTCGAATCTAGGGAATTAATTAAACTAAACCATGCTCCACAGGAGCCGTTGTGTGTGAACGGGTATGGAAAGAGAGGTAGAATTCCTTTATAATTCTGATAGGGAGGGAGTCGGCCACATATCCAACAATTTGTAGCATTGCTAACCTGATGGGAATGATGTAACATACTAATAAACGTGTTATTGCGCAGCGCAAATCTATAAGACCACTCAAGCGGAGGTAATTCACTAAAAGAATGTTCAGCAGTAATATTATAAACATGTCTAGAAATAGGATAATATATGTGCAACAATATACTTGCAGTAATTATTAAAAGACTTAAGAAGGACAAAATTAATAGCGTCACTGTGCAATGACTACGCAGTGATTTACAGTACGCATGTCGTTTCAACATTTTTCGGGATTGTTCTCTATTCAGGTCTAAGGGATACATGTCAGAGACAATTCAACCGCTTCACCTTGGAGAGGACTTAAACAATCAAATTGCTTGACTGATTAGACCTGAGTTTTAGTTTATAATGTTCGTGATTACTTGTTTCAACCAAAGGAAGTTTTGAGTCAATGGGTGAAGACACACGAGGTGTGGTATTTACATCCGATGGTAGTCCATGAAATTTCTTGATATGACTTGAATGTATCCAGCCTTTCCTGCCCTCGATCTTCACGGCTGTCCTTGTGGTGAGCAAGACCAGCTGCGGCGACTTCCACCTAGGATCCAGCTGAGTCTTTCGATCAAAGTTCCTCACCAGGACCAGGTCCCCCGGAACTACGTCATGGGGTTTCACCTCAGTGTTGTCAGGAAAAGCTGCAGCTACCTGTGAACGACAAGATTGTAGTGCAGACATCAAGGAAGCCAAGTAATCTGTCAGCATATTACAGTCAATATCAGTTATTTTGCGTGGTATGGGCGTCCCCCACATATTTGGTGGTCTGCCAAAGATCACCTCATAAGGGGATAGCCCTGTTCGAGAGTGTGCTACCATTCTCATGTAAAAGAGTGCAACTGGTAACGCTACTACCCAGTCGACACCTTTCTCTCTGCATATTTTGGACAATCTGATTTTCAGGATCTGATTATGTCTTTCTACGAGACCTGCTGCCTCGGGGTGTCTGACACAGTGGAATTTCCACTGATAGCCTAACAAAAGTGAAACGTGTTTCATTAGTTCGGATGAGAACGGCTGGCCGTTATCTGAGTAGACAACACGTGGTAAACCGTATCGTGGGAAGAATTCTCGAACCAACTGTTTGGCAGTAGTCGGGGCAGTGTAATCTGAAACCGGGTATGCCTCTGTCCAACGGGAAAGAGCACAGACAACTACGAGAACATATTTGAATCCTCGACATCGTTCCATCTGGATATAATCCATCTGGAGGACTTCAAAAGGGTGATCAGGAGGCTGAAATCCACCCTGTTCTACGGGAACGCCTTTTCCTGGGTTGAACTGACAACAGATCATACAGGTACGAACTTTTTGTTTAGCTGCTGCTCGTAAATGTTTATTGAACCAAATGTGTTGAATGCTGTCTAGCATAGCTTTTTCTCCTAGATGCGCTGGACTATGTATAGTGTTAATTATAACTTGGACCATTGAATCAGGAAGGAACCACACAGATTTTTCCTTCGTCATCCATCCTTGATCTGTTTGGATCCCTCCTAATTCAGTCCATTTCCTTATTTCATCTGGTGTAGCATGTGTCTGTATGTCAATTACGTCAAGAGTAGGATCTTTAATCGTCATACAATGTGTTGGCGTCAGGACTATTGTTTTTGTCAGGTCGGATGTTTGAGTTTGAGCAGTCTGTTTAGCTGTTCTGTCAGCTAGATCATTGCCTTGGGAAATGATATCAGTAACTTTCGTATGAGCTTTACATTTCATAATTGATATTGCAGTGGGTAGATGTATTGCCTCTAATAAGGCATGGATGAGGGGTCCGTGCTGAATGTGGGTACCGTGAGAAGTTAAATAACCTCTCTCTCGCCACAGCACGCCGAAGTCATGTACAACTCCGAATGCATAACGTGAATCAGTGTATATGTTGACTTTTTTATTTGTGGCTTGAATACAGGCTTGTGTCAGAGCGATGAGCTCTGCGGCTTGAGCTGACAAGGTATTTATGCAATTTGTTTCAACGATTTCAGTATCTGTTGTGACTGCGTAAGCGGCCACTAACTCTCCTGTACTTGTTCTCATACATGAACCATCTACATACAACGTCAGGTCTGGGTCTGACAATGGGACATCGGTTAAGTCTTGTCTGGGTTTCGTCGTGATTGTAATAACTTCAATACAGTCATGAGCTAGTGGGTCTGTTCCGATTACAGGTAAAAGTGTGGCAGGATTCAATGTGTTACAACGTCTGATTTCTATATGTGGCTGAAACAATGTTAATTCATACCCTGTAAGTCGCGCTATAGTTAAGTGTTGTGTTTGCGTTCGATTCACGAGAACCTCTACTGCATGTGGTACTTGAACTGTCAATGGATGTCCTAACACTATGGCATCGCTTTGTCTGATTGCTAAAGCTGTTGCTGCCACTGATTTTAGGCATGCAGGCAAAGCCTGAGCTACGGGATCTAATGTACTAGAAAAATAAGCACATGGTTTGTGTGATCCTGCTTGTTCCTGTGTGAGTACTGACAAGGCAGTACCTTCGCGCTCTGTAACAAAGAGTGTAAACTGTTTATTGTAACATGGTGTCGCCAAAACAGGTGCTTGGCATAAGGCTTTCTCTAGGCTTTCAAAAGCTTGTGTATGTTCCTGAGTCCAAGGGAGAACAGTCGATGTGGCTGCCTCCTGTGTTGTCAATTGAATGAGTGGCTTTGCTAGAAATGCATACTGAGGGATCCACTGCCTACAATATGAAGTGAGGCCTATGAAAGCCCGCACCTCCTTTTGTGTCTTGGGTATTGGCATGTTAGCTATTAATTGAATGCGGTCGGGTGTAAGCTGCCTTCCCTCCTTGGACAGCGAGTGTCCAAGGTAAACAACTCGCTGGACACAGAATTGCAGCTTAGAAGGGGACACCTTGTGCCCCTTTTCGGCTAGAAATTGTAAAACTGTCAGTGATGCTTTCTCACATTCTGGTTCGCTTCTCGCGGTGATCAGCAGATCATCGACATATTGAAGCAAGGCAGTGTTAACTGGCATGTGGATACTATCGAGTTCTCGTTTCAGTGCTTGGCTATAAATGCTGGGGCTTTCTGTAAATCCTTGAGGTGCGCGTGAGAATTTAAAGCTACGTCCATTTAAACTAAATCCGAACAAGTATTGGCTTTCCGGATCTATTGGGACGCTGAAAAAGGCATTCTTGAGATCAATTACAGTAAAGAATGTTGCTTCGGAATCAATAGCTGTCAGTAATGACGAGATATCTGGGACCACAGGGAATTGTGGCACAATGCACTTGTTTAATTCGCGCAGATCAATAACCAATCGATATACTGGCGGGGCCTTTGGATCTGTTTGTTTAAGAATCGGAATTATCGGTGAATTACATACATTGGAGTCTGTTTCCACAACCACTCCTTGGGCAATGAGCTCGTCAATGATTTGCAGTAAAGCCACTACAGCATCTGGTGGTAACTTGTATTGTCGCATTCGTGGTAATACCACTCCTGCCTTTAGTGTAACTCGATATGGTGTAATATTCATGCAACCAACATCAGTAGGGCCTTGTGCCCATAGATGTGTAGGTAAAGTCTGCAGTCGGGGATCCATGTCTCTAGACACATAGTGACCTTTAAAATCACGTAAAAACAATCTTACTCCTTCCGGAGAACAACATATTATAGCTCCTAGAGCTTTCAGTGTTTTTATACCTAACAAGTTTTCTGGACATGATTTAGTAAGCAATAAATCTGTAGTTCGGGTCAAAGGTCCTATCGTAAGTGGAAGAGGCTGTGATACTTCATTAACAATAGGTTTTCCTGAAAAACCAAGGGAAATATTCTGTGAGCCTGAGAGGGGTGCCCCTGGAACTTCACTACGTTTTATGGTTGTTCGACTTGCCCCTGTATCGAGTAAAAATTTTCTATCTTGGCCTAATAATTCACTATGTACATAAGGTCCTTCTTGGTCTACAGGGACCTCGACAAGGGGCAAGTCAACTTCCCTCTCTAGGCTGGTTCATGCGTATCGTTGATAATCAGGATAGTCGTACTGTGCGGTCTGGTACAGCTGTCGTGTCGTGGTTTGTGTGGCAGCAACCGGCAGCGCTGGTGCAGCTGGCACAAACTGTATAGACTGTGGTGGAGCTGGCATGGACTGTGCATGTTGCGGGGCTCCTTGTTCATTCTGATCCTGTCTAAGTGGCCGTGGTCTTTCTTTTGTAATACCTGTGGCGATATTACGCTTCAGGACTGGGCAATCGTGTATATAATGACCTGGTTGTTTACAATAGTTGCATGTCCCTTTTACAGGTCCTGCTGAATCACCGGAATGTGTCGTACCCTTTTTATGTCCTTCAGCTGGAACTGTCTGGGAGACTAGCATTTTCATTTTCGTGTCTTTCATGCGTCTTTGTTCATGTTCTTGTTCCTCTCTAATTCTATTGTGATGATACTGTAACATTTGTAACATTTGTGATGGGGTGTTACCTTGCCAGGTACTCTCGAATTTTAATACTCTATTCTTCACTTGGGGTAAGGAATTTTCAACTAATTTTGTCACAAACAGATGTGGGTATGATTCGCTACTTGCTTTTATACCACTATTTATACCAAAACATTTTTCAAATCGGGCATAGAAATCACTAGTGTCTTCATCTTGCTTTTGTTTACAGGCTGAAATTGTACCCCAGTCTTCCTTTTTCGTAGTTAATAAACGTGGCAGTACCTGTACTAGTAAACCTGGTAGTGCTTTAGTTTTATCCCCAAGCCCTGCTCCTGCAGTTCGGGCCTTTTCTTCTGCTTCTAATGCTGACCAGTCTATCTTTTGGTCTCCCACCTCCCACTCTTTTTCCTTGAGTTTTTCATAAATGCCAGCAGGCATCAATACCTTTAATATTGTCATAATATCGGGATAGGTATACTCTCCCATGAGCAACATGTCTTTAATTTCTCGGTGGAAACCCGCTGGGTCTTTGTCATGACTGGGTACCACTTTCTTCATTTCTAACAATTCTATTTTCGATATGGGCGTATATACAAATACACGTTTAAACTCATTGTCCTCGCCTTTTATTGGGTGTACTTCTCGTAAGGGATTCTGTCTGTCCATGTAATACGTTGTTCTTTCCTTGATGGGCAGTGAGACATGTTCTGGGCATACAAAGAGAATGTACTGCTTTCTTGATTCTAGTATTTCTTTAATTAATTTAGTACCTGAACCTCTCCATCTATTTGTGAGTAATTCAGTCAATATATCAGGTAAGGGACCAGGATCTGAATGCTGACTGATATAGTATAAGGAGTTGTTGAATCATATAAATCCCAGCTAAACGCTGTTCATCTGGGGTGAGATTCAAAAATGTGTGTGCTACTGTATCATCACCATACTTTCCGGGACTGTCAACCCAATGAACGGCTGACCTGGCTAATTCTTGTTCATCCATAGAATCGAGAAAATGATAACCCCTTCGTTCTCGGAGTAATTTGTCAGCGGCTTGGAACGAATGCTCGGGGGACCTTATATTTATTATAGGTGTTTGGAAATTCCTGTTATTATCTGGACATATCGGACGTATCGGGTCAATAAAACATCTAGTACTATTACAAGATCTTCCTCTACCTACATAGGCTATGGTGTCTGACTGTCCTGTGGGCAGTCCTGATCCTTCCTCCTCGCTTTGTTCAAACTGGTCTACCGCTAATCTCTCTTCGTGTAGGCGTTCTATTTCTTTACGGATCTTTCGGCACATGGCTATTATACAATTTTGCTTATCATGTCTCCCTTCTGATATATTCTGGCTCCATCTGGTAAGAGTTTGCATTGCTTCCGGGTCTACCCCCGGTCGGTCTTGATTTCTGATCACACAATTTATGAGGAAACGTAACAGTTCCCCCTGTATCTCCACTTTCTGGTATTCCATAGCTCTGTTAATACATTCAGAATCTCGCCCTGTTTGGACGAAATGATATATATTATCTAGATGCACAGTCATTCCTGGTATCTTCCCTAAATACACCGCGGCTCGTCTGATACGTAATGATGCCATGATCATTTCGTCCTCTTTGCCGGGCACAGGGTCATATCTACAGTCTATAAGAAGTTCCTTAAGCGTGCGGGCATTTATGAGTTTGGGGGTACGTGGATGTGCTGATTCTTGAAAGGTAAGTTTATTTACTCTGGGTGGCGTAGAAAAAATGTTGGTAGCACCTCCGGTAGCCCCGTCTGGGGTATCGGGCGTGAAAGGATTCGTTGAACGCGATACAGCAACTATAGGTGTGGACACAGCTATAGAAGTAGCTGTAGGAACAGATGTAGAAACAGATGTGCTTGCCGGAACTTGTGTCAGGATTTGTTGCTGTAGAGATACAGATACTGGATCTTGGCGTTGAACCTCCCTGGCAGGCGGTCTATGTGGGGCGGGATTAGCGTACTCGGGAGCTGCGTCATCTAAATATGAGGAAAGAAAAACATCTTCTGCGGTTCTAGGATGCCCCTTAGGATGTATTTTTATTGGAAACAATGGGGGTGGCAAGTCTTTTGGTATTTCCGGAGTAGCCTTAGGTAATCCCTCGGCCAGGAGGGGATACATACCATTCATAAGGGCATTTCTTTGTCTGTCTACTTGTTCTGATTTCACTCGTGTACCTTCTTCAATTAATAGATTTTCTCGGGCTTTATTTGAATTCTCTTTATATTTCTCTTCCTGTCGGAGTGCTTTTTCTGTACGTCTATGAGATTCTTTACGCCATAACTCAACGGCGTCTTTCTGTGACTGTCTGACTTTCCTTTTCCATAACTCTTCCTCTACTTTCATGATGCACTCTGCATCCCAGGTCCCAGCTGCGGGCCACCTCTGACTTTCTGGTAATTCCTTGGTGTAGTCTACCCATAAATCAAGAAATAATATAGCGTCTAAGCCATGTTTATGATACATGAAGTACCCTGGAGTGTCCCTAGGAGGAATAGGAACAGCTTCTTCGAGTACCCCTTTTCTTGTTGTGATCTGTCTTAATTTCGAAAAGAGCGGCATATTGAGAACTGATCTGATACTTGATCTTGAACAAACTTAATACAAATAAACACAATAATGAACAGTCATTCATACCACAATATGCAGAACGTATTTAAAACATTTAACATTTAACATTTAACTGAGCAACAATGATGATGACGATCTAAGGAAAACTTAATCACTAAACATAATACTCGGCATTTATCTGGATTATTCTGAATTTATATACTTGATATACTAGATATACTGCTAAACAGTACAGATACACTGCTGAAACAGTGCAGACCGGATTTGTGTACCCAAACCCGTCTTGACCGGCACAACCTATGTGCACGTCAGAACGCCTCCCCAGTAATGGTACTCACCGGGTAGCTCGGAACGGAAGGCCTCGGAACGGAACTGAACTGGACCGGACTGGACTCGACTCGAAAACTTCGGACACTTTGGACACCTGGCGGGCCTCTGTATACCTCGGATCTTGCTCTCTCAGCTAGGCTCTGGTCGGGATACTTCGCACTTCTCACCGCCTCGTCTGGGTGTTGATCGCAGCCTCAGTCGCCCCCGCTTGACCGGAGGGAGATACAGGAAATCCTGCTGGTACGCGTTGTTGTCCGTCCAGCTGTGGCAGGAGACCGGGCCTGCAACGCACCGCCGGCGCGTGAGATGAGAAAGTGTCCCTGTTCGGGCGCCATTCATGTGGTAAATAATTTAATTACCGGGACTTAATTTGATACAGAAACATAATAAAAATAGCTCAGTAAATAAGAGGCAGAATCCGTGGTATTAGAGGTTCGGAATGGGCTTTATTCCAATGGATGATTCGAATCGGTTGCTCCAAGTTCCATCACCACGAAGGTTCAGGAAGTGAAGTACATACTTTATTGATAATTAATCACTTTTATACAATAGGCATTACAGTGAAGCAAATGCAAGAGGCGTAACAATTGATAGTGTAGATAAGAGATACATACGTAGCAAAAATAGGCGTAACTGGGTGTGATTAAAGAACGTCATCAGGTGTGATGTCATAATAGGGTGGTTCCATGAAAGAATTTCGCAATGTCAGCAGAAATACTTGGCAGAAATGCGCGCGCAGCAACATGACGTGTGATTGACGTGCAACTAGGGGGTGAAGGGGACTTGACATTTAGCTCTACATGTGGCGACAGAAGTCTGGAGGGTCAAGTCAACCTAATCCCAAATCATATCTAACATCCTATGTTTAAAGAACTATGTTATCCAAAAGAGAGGTCTCTTAGAGTAGAATCTTATTCTATACTGACTATACTGACTGTTAGTGCGTGTACAAGCGTCTAAGTGTCTACACTAGATGTGAGGGCGGAAATCTTCCATAATAATAGGGCTATGAATTACTTGCATAAAGACAGAGAAGCCGGGCCTTTGCTCGGTAGCTGGAAGAATGTTTACTTAAACTTCTAGACAGGAATGCATTGGACAGGGAACGGAGCAGATAATTTCGAAGGTGAAATACAGTTTTTGGCAGGCAACAGGCTGATGTCAGACTTCGTGAGCCGCGCAGGGAATGAGACAAAGTTCATGGTCACAGATGCAGGCTCAGACTGGAGCTTTCAGAGGCAGAAGGCAAGAAAAGCTTGATGACAGAATCAGGGCCTACTTGCCTGGACTGTAAAATGGCATAAGTGAACCATATAAAGCCGGTGGCCTTTCATACTTAGGAATGGAATATCCGGCATATTCATGGCGGATCTGAAAGAGGACATGTTGACGGTGGACGCACATGTGTTTGCGTCTTCATAACTGGAACTGGAGGGAACATACATGTACTTGTGATTCATACATGAAACCGTTGGGGTCCAAGATAGGGGACATAACTGATCAGAAAAATCCATATTTCCACAGCCTGTAGATGGGGTAGAGGAAGGGCACCTAAATTCAAAGATTGGCTAGAAACGATGATCCTTTGGCAGGATCAGCTTGCCTTATACTCTGACCTTCTTCCGCCTGTCTCCCGGTCCCGGGACATCTGGGACCCCCTGAAGACGTACTTACTGCTGAAACCATTGCTGCCTGGCGAGGCGGCCCCCTCCTCCCCCCCGATCAGGTAGACAACTCAGTAACGCGCGGGGGGGAAAGAGGATGACCTTGGGAGTCCCTGGGGGCTTTCATGCTGGGTGGGGCGGCTGACGGCTGTGTCTGACACCCCGGGTTGACGAGACGGCACACTGCTCTCACAGGTTTACAAAGTCCGGTCCCCTACAGAGGCTATCCGGGAACTAGGAAATTTGGTGAAGCTGTACGGCCTGCTGCGGTGCTGGGGTGTTCAATGGGGCTGCATAAAGTGATGATCGTGATGTTGAGATATGCACAGTAACGCACTCGCATTTAGGACTGGGTTCTGCTGATCCAGGTGCTCTCAGACTTGTTACGATATTTTCATTCTTGGACTATCTTTTACCGTGAGGCTAGTTGGTAATGTTGTGTTCTATTAAAATGCAAAACCCATATATACCGTGACGCGGCCGTCCCTTTGGGGTTGTCGGCAAACCGCTGTGTACACCTATACTCCTCTGTCTACCATGCTATGCTGCCGGCCCGAAGTGCTTGTAGGCATAATGCCGTGTGATGACACTATCTCCTGAATAAAGGTTTTAAAAAAAAAATTTAAAAAAAGGAAGAAATTGAGAAGCCTGAACTCTGGAATCAGAGGGATGAAAAGGTCTTATACAATCGTAACAACGGGCGCACTTGCTGGTCAAATAATGCGCTCCCAAATTTTAAGAGGGTCCTTGAAAATACTGCCTTTGCCTGCTCCCAAGAAACCCCTGTTCACAGGTTTGAGAGAACCTTGGCTGCAATTAGAACCTTTGGAAGAAAGAAGCAAGTCATCAGTTTTGCACCATTAGTAACTATATCAAGGGAAATTAAAAAATTGAATCAGGAAATTAGAACTTTAATTAGAGATCAATTTAGGCTGCCCACGATACAGAGGCAAAGAGAGATTAATAGACTGAAACAAGTACGGAAAAAGAAAATGATATTGGATCGTAGAAGGGTTGAATACTCAAAATCGGTTAGACTTCGAGAGGTCTGGAGATACTAGGAAGTATTGGGCACTAATTTCAAAATTTTGTGATGGGAGAGAGAAGTCAAAACCTATTTTAATCCTAGAAGCAGAATGGTCAACGTACATTTCCCAGCTTTATGCCTCAAATCCTGCAGTTGAGCAGAATCTAGAGGTTAGCACTGCCCCGACCGTGGGGAGCGATTATGATGCACCATCATGCTTAGAGATTGAGGGTTACATTAAAGGGGCAAGATATTCCAGTGCAATGGGCCCAGACGACGTACCAATTGCCATAATAAAACAGGAATGGTGAAGAGTGGGCGAAATTTCTGCATCCGCTGTTTGTCCATTGTTATACCCATGGTGACATCCCACAATCCTGGAAGGAAAGTATAATTGTTCCGCTGTATAAAAAGGGTCCAAAACATTTACCTGCCAGTTTTAGACAGATTTCTCTCCTTGATGCAACTGGGAAATTATTTGCAAAGAGCATCCTTACTCATCTGCAAGATTGGGCATTTGGAAATAACTTCATTCTCTTAGAACAAACAGGATTTCGTAAAAATAGTCGCACTTTGGATAATATCTCCGCCTTGCAAACCTTAACTGAAAAATATCCAGTAAGTCGGGGAATGCAGTTATATGCGGCTTTTATAGATTTGTCCACAGTATTCTACAGAGTAGATCGGGGAAAGCTGTGGAGGAAATTGGTCACCATAGGGATACCAGGGAATCTTATACGATTAGTTATTGCTCTACACTCCTCCACTTGGTTTTATTAGGGGGAACACAAGGCCTCTCGAGAAAAATAGTAACTAAAAATGGGTTAAAGCAGGAGTGCCTTTTGGCCCCTCTACGTTTTTCTATTTATATTAATGATTTGCCAAGAAGAGTGGGGCTCAGTAAAGGGGATTCCCCTAAATTAGGAGATTTAGAGCTGAGCTGTCTGCTATATGCAGATGACGCCATAATAATGGATTTAACCCCAATTGGACTACAAAGACGACTTGCTGAGTTGATCAGGTATACAGAAGAGTACTATTTAAAAATAAATATTTTATAGAGCAAAGTCATGATTTTTAGTTATCAAGGATGTAAGGTCAGAAAAAACTTGAATTGGTTTTTTGGAAAAGAGAAACTGGAAGTAGTAAAATTCTATCCATAGCTAGGAAAAATATTCACAAACAGGTGCTCAGCTGGCAATCATATGGATCATTGCAAAAGCAATTTCACAGGCCTTTGCAATTAACCGTTTGTATACACAGTGCGGGAAAAGACACTTTTCACATATCATATCAGTTTGTAAAATAAAGAGTCCACCCACACTGAACTATGCAAGCGAAACAATAGATGCACAAGAGTGGGACAAATTTGAGAAAATGGAAAGGCCAATCTGGCGCCAAATTTGTAATTTGAACCGCGCTGCACCTATTGCAGCGCTTAGGCTTGAATTTGGTATACTCTCCACTTATGTGCTATCGATGGCTGCGTGCTTGAGATGGAGCAATGCATTGTTAAATAGCTCAGAGAAACCGCTACGGGTAGCACTGTACAGAGAAATATTTGCAAATATGAAAAAAAAGAGTGCTCTTTTTAGGAATTATCTAAAAGCTTTAACTATGTTTGGCTTAGATAAGGATGGGGCGTCGGCCCTCTGTAAAAGGGCTCTGAAAATCAGAATTAAGAAAACAATCTATGGGGTCTCTCGTGAAAGAGATATTAAAATGTGCACAGAGAATAGTATTAATGACTGTATTGTGGGGAGTAGTATTGGCAAAAAAAAAACAACTTTATGTTTTATGGAATCTTAAACCTGGAGTAGGTAGGGTGATTCTGCTGCTTAGACTGAATTTACTTCCTCTAAGCATTATAACAGGAGTTTGGGAGGGTATTTCTAGACATGAAAGATATTGTCATTTATGTAATACCTATATACAAGACTTAAATCATGTCCTATTCATTTGTCCCGCATTACATTTAATACGTCGCAGATACCTAAGGAATTGTTTTTTAAAGTATAATATCGCCACAGCGGAAGAGGCCCGGAACTGTCTGCTCTCACACCCATCTGAACTTATGTGTTTTAAAAATTTTTCGTTTTTTTAAACAATTTTTAAATATATATTCGAGCAGTATTGATCGATTGAATATGTATGTTCTGAGCACTTGCACTTTTTGACCTCTCAGCCTTAAGGTTAAGGAACAGTAGGGGCTGATTTATTATATACGTAACTGAGCATGTGCACTTTTACAAACTTTTTTGCTGCTAGTTACGTGTCCTGTATGATCGTTTGCACTTTAGTAAACCCTTGTTTTGCTGCTACTTAGTGTGTGTTTCACATCGAAAATGGCCCTTTAAAGCATTTAAATACTCTTGCACTGCTATTATGCTGCTGATTATCTTGTACTGTTTAGTGAATAGACAAATTGTTTTTCACCACATGGTTACTCTGCTCGTTATCTAGTACTGTATAGCGAATTGTCAAATTCTTGCATTCTATAATAAGGTTTTAATTCTGAAAGTTTTATGATAGTATTCGATTATAAATTTTGTACAAGTCCGCAAGTATTCATCCATGGTAATTTGATTTTTTATGTTTCACTCCTCTTGGCACTTGAAAATTTATAGAATGGCTGCTATTGATATGTCTATTTGTGCTTTTATATGATATGTTATGATGAATTTAGTACTGATAATTTTTTATGGAATGTAATGTTATTCTTCAGATGTATTTTTATGTGGAATTCTTCAGAATTCCAAATCATAATAAAATTAATTGAATTGAAATCTATAACTCGCTACACAAGTGTCGCACGGACAGCCCCGAAGTGAGGCAGGGCACCTTTGGTAGGAAAGCCCAACTCCCCAGCCCAGAATAGCTCGGACTTCCAATACCCTGTTATTAGGTACCTTCCCAGTGTTGAGCAAAGAACGCATGGGTCTCCTCCTGAGTAACGTTAAATCTGGTTCTCCACTAGATCCTTCCCCTTGGCACAGTTTACTTCAGGGTTGGGAAATCAATCCTCTCCAAAATGGCTGACCTTCTATTGCTATCCCCAAGCAAGGGGATAGTGCCCAAAGTGTGGAAGCATGCCACGGTGAAGCCTCCACTTGATCCATCCTCTTAGACACTTTCCCAGCCCCTTACTGAGTACCTCAGGACTCGGCGCACAGCCCAACCTTGTTCAACATTTATGTGAGTCTTCTAGCACATATCGTGCAGTAGTTTGGCCTTTCAATTGTTTCCTATGCGGATGACACTCAGCTAGTTGTCTCTGTGTCAGAAGAGATTAATTTAAACCATCTGCAGCTGGTACCATGCATGGAAAGAAAAGCAAACTGGATGGCTAACTGTAGCCTAAAACTGAATGGCGACAAAACTGAGCTGATGTTCCTGGGCAATGGCCCAGGTCCATGGGCCGAGATCAGTTGGCCAAGGGGTTGGGGTCCATCCCCCGCTCCGAAAGCAAAATCTGGGGATTTGGCTTGACCAGAATCTCTCCATGGAAACACAAGCCAAAAAATGATTGGCAACCGGTTTCGGTATTCTATGGATGATACTTAAGATCATGGACCTAATCCCAGAACAAGCTCAAAAGACGGTAGTCCAAGCCCCAGTGGTCTCACGACTGGACTAAGGCAACTCCCTGTATTTGGGATCTCCTACGTATGTGAGCAGCAGACTACAGGTTGTCCAAAATGCGGCGGCCAGGATTCTCCTGAAGATCTGCAGACAGGATTCAGTGAGATCTTTGAAAAAACTGCACTGGCTACCTATTCAATCTATGGTTAGGTTTAAAGTTCTTTGCCTAGCCCACAAAGCAATGCAGGCAGAAGATCCTGCTATGATAAAATCCCTTGTATCCCTATATGTCACGAATAGGTGCCTCAGGTACTCACCCGATTTCCTTATGAACATACCAAAGATAAAGAGATCAAGATGGGGTGGGAGATCCTTCTCACACCAGGTCCCAAAGCTCTGGAACTCAATTACCACGGAACTGAGACTGGCAAAAAATGAACGGTGTTTCAGGAAAAAGCTTAAAACCTGGTTGTTCCCATGGTTCCCTGCCTCCACCCACTGCCTCCTCTCGGTAGCGCTGGGAAGCCCCTGGGTAGCCACACGCTTTATAAATCCCATATACATACTACTGTGGGAATCTGTAATTGAGATAGTAACAGAAATTAGTTTGCATCCAGTTAACCGTAATCCAAAAATATAGCTACCTGGGTTCATCCGTTATATTCCTCCTGGGGTGAGGAAACTCACAGGCATAGCGTTCCTACTTGTGAAATTCAAGTGGCCATGTACTGGGGTGGGGGGGGGCTGCATTCCCATGCAGATGTACCTTCGGTGACCTTGGGTATTGCAATTAACAGTTAAAAACCTATGTGGTGGGTCACGCTCCAGAAATCTATGGCTCCCTCTGTGCACTACTTGAATGGTTTTGAGACTTCCCCAGCACTGTTCTAGCGACTTGACCCTTCATCAGTGGGTGGGGTGAGAATGCACCACTGCAATAGTTCTAATTCTACTTGCTTTATATGTCATGTAATGTTTGCTTTTTTCTTGCGATATCGGTCACCATTGGAGATTCTTGGGGCTTGGCACTGTTCTATTTGATGATTTTGCTGCAACTCAATGCAAGTTTGAAATGCGCAATGTTTTCAGAGTCTACTGTGCTGTTGCTTGCTCTTATTATTACTGGTTATTAAAATTTAAATAAAAAAAAAAGGAATCCCTTGTCAGCTCCTCTGTAGGGCCCAAAATACACAGCGTACCCAGGGTAACATTAGTTTTTATTGTAACCATCCTACCTAGCCAGGTGTGTAGATGTGTCTGTCTCCTCTTATGTTTGTTTTTCCATCAAGAGAATCGGAAAATTGGCTCTATGCAAATTAATTGGTTCAAGTGATAATCTGTTTCCCATATATCTGATGAAAGGGAAGGGGATACCTAAAGTCATCTCAGCTGGGATCCAAAGTATTAAGACGTTAATTTCCCCTCCATGGTAAACGTGTATGTACCCTTGGCACAAGTGATCGGCTGCATGTGACACTCGTATCCTGTCTTTTAGTTTAGCCCTAGCACCATGTGTTGGAAAGTACCCCTTTTTGCATGGTTGCCCCCCACTTTTTTGCCTCATGTTTATGCTCTTTAACTAAGTGTGCCATGGGTTCCTGCCAACCAGGTATCCAGTGCCTATGTTCTTTTCCTGAATCTGTACTATTGAACACCCAAATTGGCTACTCTCTGGCAACATGTAAATCCCTTGTAACAAATACCATGGTTACCAAGGGCACTGTGGCCAGGGAAGTCCTCAAAGGGCTGAAGCACATATTGTGCCACCCTTAGAGGCCCTGTTCCCTGAGACACACACACACACACACACACACACACACACTGCCATTGCAGGCTGCGTGTTTTGGTGCAGAACAAAGTGAAGAGTTGACATGGCACACATCCATGTATGCCATGCCTACAACCCACTGCCTATGGCATAGGTCAATCACCCCTCTAGCTGGGTGCACTATGCCACTGGTGAGGGCACAGGTGCATGAGCCATGTACCTCTCCAGTGTCTTACTCCAGTCTTAGTCATTGAAATTGCAGTAGAGCCATAAAAAGTATATGGTCTGGGAGTTTCAGTACGAACTCCACAGCACCATAATGGCTTCACTGAAAACTGGGAAGTTTGATATCAAACTTTTCAGCACATTAAACCCACACTGATGCCAGCGTGGGTTATAATGAAAAATGCACTCCGAGGGCATCTTAGAGATACCCCCTGAAAGAATCGCCTGGAAAACCAAGTTAGGAGGAGAGGTGTGCCCACCTTTGCAAACCCCACCCCTCAGGTGGGTGAGGAGAGGCAAAGTACAACTCTCAGTCCCCACCATCTTGAAGATGGGGGACCCAGCCAACCAGAATGAAGCTTATGCTCCCCTTCCACTGGAGGGTGGCATAATAGCGGGTGTACCCACCCCAAGGAAGGGACCCATTGGTCCCAACCTTTAACTACCTGAAACTCCCTTAAATTCGGTATTTAGGGGCAACCCTGAACCTTGCCTCCGCAGACGAGAAGATACAAGAAGAAGAAGAAGAAGAAGGACCGAAGAGCCGTGCTGAAGGAAGAAAACAACACCAACTGACTTGGCCCCAGCCCTACCGGCCTATCCCGACCTCCTCCAGTGAAATCCCAGTATGTCCTGCAGCCAGTAGCCCCAGAACCCTAAGGTCCTGCCCTGCCTTCCTCAACCAGACTTTGTCTCTCGTGAGCACCGGCTTTGCTCACCAACAAACTCTGGCTCCGGCCAAATCCATAAGTCTGCAACACTCTTAACTTGATGCCCAAGGCCTGAGTGGCCAAACACCACCACGAGGTCTCTCCAGCGATCCTGACCTCAGATCTGGTGATCCCTGACCTGCCTCAAGTCTCCCGATGACCCCTGCAGGATCCCCCCCGGCTGCGACTGCGGCTGGTAAGGAAAATCTGATGCCATGAGACACCCCTTCACCTGACGCCCCATGGCCTTGGGTGGCCCAACCAACGGTGTCCTGGCACCCCTCAACATCCCAACTTACCTCTCCAATCGGTTGTCGTCTCCAGAATATCTTCGTCCCCGAGCCTTCAGTGTTTGTTGTAACCAGAGAATCCCAAGGCACCTGACGCCAAAACAGCACCCTGCACCCGGCCGCCCCTGAGCCTCTGTGGGTACACTTTGAGTGCCAACTTGAACCCCCCTTTGCCCTGAGCTTAGTTCCAGGAGCTTTGCTCCCACCACAGTGTGGCCTGCTCGTGACCAGCCACCAACCGGAGGCCCTCTATCCCCCATTGGATAACATTAGGCCTCAGCGGTCTGCAACCGGCTGCCCTAGTGCCGCTGAAGGTGCTCTTGGAGTGCATCCATGACCCTGAGGGAGCCCTTATTCTAATCCCAGAAAATCAACACCCAAAACTAAGTACTTACCTGTAAACCAATAACTTAACTTCCTCCCATAGGATTGCATTGAATGCTTTTTTGTGAAAAATGTAAGTGTGGAGTTGGAAAATTGAATGAAACCTTAAACTGTATACTTACAAAAACTGATTTACTCACCTTTTATCTAGGAAATATCCCAGTGTGATATCTAGGCATATCTCATTGAGTAGAAAAGGTAACTTAAAGAGTAATCTGAAAAGTAACTTAAAAAGAAATCTCAATAGTAACTGAAATGTAATTTCAACTGTATATTAACAAGTGACTTACCTGTAACCAATCCAACTGCATTCATATTGTATTCAACTGCATTATTCATGCAAAGTACTATTACACTTACCTGTACCAGGCCTGGCTTGGTTCTAGAAATAAATACAACTAAATAAACATTTAACACAAGCAAATTGGTCTGAGTTCAGTCTTTGAGTGTGTGACATTTCTTGCCTGAGTGTGTACAATATATGCTTAACACTGCCCTCTGATAAAGCCTTGCTGTTCGCCCACACTACTACAAATAGATAGTACGGTATGATCTACTTTAACCTCTGCCTACCTTTGGGGATCCACTGGACTCTGTGCACACTATACCTTTCTTTGTTATAGTATATGCAGAGCCAGCTTCCTACACTCTAGCATGTGTGGCGAAGCCTAGGTTTGATCCTGCCAATGAAAGGTCCTGTTCTGCAACCAGGAGTGGCACACAAAATATGCTCATTCAGTGGTCATTGGACTACTGTCAGTGCCCTGGATAAGTCCCATAAAGCGGTGAGCGCAAATCAAGTTTCTGTGAATCAGTAGTTTGACCAGACATTTTTTTTCCTATTTGAAGGAGGGTGTAATCTACTGGCCACTGTCTTTTGTAAAAATATGCTGCTTTGTGAACACCCAATGCTTGCTGTGGAATTCCATGTGCATATCAAGTGCCTGAATGTGCAGTGAGGGTGCAGCAAGTTTACTAATAGGACAGTGTCTGATGAGTCTGAGTGTTGGATCCAGTGGTATCTGTTTTGGATGGCCTCTGGTTTAGCATTGTGCTGTATTGAGGGTGATCAGAACTTCTTAGACTGTGGATTTGTATTGGCTTTCACTCCTATGGCAGTAAGTTGGAAATTGAGACAATGGAGTGGGGGAGCAGAGTCACAGGGCTACCCTCTGAAGTTCAGTGAGGTTCTTGTTTGGAAATGGTTACTGATCATTTTTTTACTGAGTGCTTCCATTTGATAGCTGTTTGGGGGGCAGACTGCAGTTTTGGTTGTTCAAGGTGAGGAAGTTTGTAGTTAGGGCCTGCCTTTTTGTCTGTCCCTGATTGATGATTCTGCAATGTTAATGACAGTGACTTACCTGTAACCAATCCAACTGCATTCATATTGTATATGAGGAGATCTCACACTTGCTACCTACTGTGAGAGACATCACCTTTCAAAAGGTTGTATCTAAAGAGTAGACAGAAATTATATTAGAAATAGAACCAACCCAAATATGATTCTGAAGCCATAGAAAGAGGAGCCACATCACCTATCGCAAAAATGAGTTGAAAAGTGGGGTCCAAACCACCCCATTTGATACAATATCCAGGTTCTTCAACCCAACAAAAGAAGTGACCTGCTGGGTATTTGAAAGACTACTATATGATGGGATTATAAGAGGTCTGCCAGACCCCAGGCTTACATAGGTGAGGGACATTACCTAAAGTCGGCACTTTCTACTGTTTGAGTTGAGGGTCTTTCTTGAAGCCAGCCTGTCTGCTGAGAGAGGAACGGAATTTGCCTGGTCCCGCTAGTAGTGGAGGCTATCCAGGGAGTGCATTCCAGCGTATTCCCATAGTCTGGAACCACTAGATAGATCAATCAATCAATCATGGAATTTGTAAAGCGCGCTACTCACCCGAAGTGTCTCAAGGTGCTGGGGGCGGGGGGAGGGGGGGGCCGCTACTGCTCGAAGAGCCTGGTCTTGAGTTGTTTCCTGAAGGCAAGATGGTTCTGGGTCAGTCAAGATACACCAAACAAAGGGTGAAGTCATAAGGAATCCTATATGTGAAGGGCTCCCTTGGTTTCCCTAAGTGGTGGTTGTTGTGAACTGTGCCAAGATATTTGAATTGCCAAGCATCAATATGTTATCAGCTTCCTGTTGTGTGCCCGATAGGCTGGTGCTGCGCTGCTAACGTCTTACCTGGAGATCCCTCATTGCAGCCTATACGGTAACCTACATCGACTCATATGACGCAACTGGCAAACACATCCACCAACTGTCGACTGACGCGGAGGCGGCACCAGCCCATTCAAGCGCATTGTCCACATCTGACCTAGAAAACTGCTACTGCCAACAAGTGTCATCGTTTGAGCCTGTCCCACTGAACCTGCCCAGCTGTAAGGTTCAAGTGGTATTGCCGCTAAGGCTCCCATAGTAAAAGATCCTCCACCAGTGGTTCAGGACCACTGAATGCACCCATCCCTTCTTGCAGGTAACCCACGAGTAACTTTGAGTTGAACAAGAAACCGTGGAAGCAGACGAATACTGCTGTATGAACTTACAACTTTTATCAGGTGAGCTTGAATTGGAGAAAGTGAAGTGAACTATTGTGCACATCTAATCTTTCGGATACTCTTGAGTGAACTGATCATGACTGAGAAAGTGTGATTCCTTAAAGGTAATAACAATGGGACAATCCTGCATGAGATAATGCCGAACTGTCAGTAGTTAAGCAAGTACATTAAGCAACTTAATGTTTAGAGAAACTATTGAGACCATTCATAATACAAAATAGTTGTACTGTGCATAGTAGTGGGCTACATCCATAAGGTCCTGACAAAGCTTATTGCCCACTCAGGGACAGGCTGTAAATCACCTGGGACTAAATTGCTACCCCCACCTATTTTTCTACCAACCTAGAACAGTGAGTATGTCTCCTCCATTTTCATTTTGTTATCAGAAGGTGAGAATAAAGCGCATCACAAAAACCTTCCACTTCACAATTTAATTCTCGTTTGACCCCTTTAATGAAGCGCCATCTTCAACTTTTGAGGTTTGTTTCTTGATGTGACATCTATCAGTTCATTCTATTAAAACCTCACTGTGGTTTCAGATTTGCAGTTAGGAATCTAATTGATGAATCATCCCACGTATCATGGGTGAAAGTCCAACATCCTTAAACCGGAGCCTGCAATTAGTTTCCTTCTCTCCCCACCTCCACCCAGAGCTGATGGTCAAAAAGGCATCTACCTCTGTACTATAAACTCTGCTGCTTCCGATAGTCGGACACCTTCACTCAGGTTGTTTTGAGGAAATGAGAGAACCCCCTCACGAGTCAGATTTTGATGTTCACTGGAAGAAATAAAATAGCACATAAGGTGGAAAATGGTTTTCCAAGCCATGTAGAGGACTTTTATCTCTTCACTGGAATCTGCTATAGCTTGCTTTATGTTGGTGACCTGAATATGACCTTCAACCTTTGCATGTACAGATTGTGGAGATTACCATGGGGTGGTGGGCTCAGGAAGTCCTCTTTCTGGTGGAAATCTTCCATCACACCTCTTACATTCTAAGACTTAAATAACCAGACTTGTTGCTTAGTAAGGTTCTGGGCCACAGAGTTCATTACTTGGTTTCCTCAACACATCATCTACATTGTAATTTCTTGCCCTAAAGGCTGATTTATATATTTTTTTAACGCTCTCTATCAAAGATATGCCCCATTCAGAGCACTACGCTCCACTTCTCTAATTAAAGTGCCTAGATTCAGGAAAGGCAGAATGGAAGATAGAGCGTTTGCAGTTGTGACTGTTAAATCAGGGAATGCTGTGCCCATTTCACTCAGAGCAGAAAGCCACCTGATGCCTTTTAGGAGAGCTCTCAAAACATTTGGCTCAGATGTATCTAGATCTCAGTATCATCGCCAGGAAGCCTTTGTGTATTTGCCCGCTTAATAAAACCTAAAACAAGGCAAGAGGAGGAGAAATGTGATCTCATCGGATAAAGCCTAACAGCAGTCTGCCTGCAACATTTTGATTGAGTTATCGTCTGTCTAGAGATGACTTGTATGAGGCCAAGTGGACTACTTTGTTGTAATCCACACTGGAAGATATAAATGCATTGACCACCATTTTGAGTAAGATTTTTGCACTATATTTTACTCTTTTTAGGTTGCAAGATTAGAAAAAAACATTAGCTGGTCACTGCATTAATCAGTCTTTTCACATTGACTTGAATCGATCTTGACACCAAGGTTTTTTCATCCAGTTAACTAGGATTCAAGGGTCACCTAAGGGGCCTCATCAAAAAGCCTGCCGCTACAATCTAGTTTGTACTGAGGATAGGAGTAGTTTGGTCTTGTTGCTATTTAATTTTGCTAAATATGGCACATCCAGGTTAACAGTTCAGTGTTTTAGCTTGCCAGAATCTGTGTTCAGACTTTTGTTCGCATTTAGAAGAATTGGGGTGTTTTCTGCATACATGAAGAAAAAAAACTTCAGCCGAGCAGCACATTTAAGACTTGTCTGTGGTACAACATACAGATTAAAAAACAATGATGATCAGATGGCGCCAACGTGAATATTGAAGGCAGTTCATTGAAGGGTAGATATTTAGAGACTGCGATACTCTGAGTTTTGTGATTCAGGAAGTTTCTCAATTGGGTGTTGTGCCCTTTACAGATCAGTGAGGTTTGTTATTGAATATTGTTGCCTACAAATGCAGCAGAGATATCTAGAACCAGTGCCACTTCCTAACCTTTGTCTGACTGGCTCAAGTTGAAGCAATTCATTCACCAAACACCGTAAAATGCTCTCTATTTACAGTTCACATTAATGTATACACCATATTCAGTATGCAAATTTTTACAACATTATCTCTGTATTCATATGCGTCTATTGGAACATCAATAGAAGCCTTTAGAAGTTCATTACTCCATTTTGTCATTCAAAAAAGTGCATAAAAACATCTAACACATATTCAACATCCCTTGCATTTCACTGTTTACAATGAGCGTAGGGGTCCACATTCTATATAGTGTCTATTTTTCCACGAAAACTAATATTGAATTATAATATTTCATACTATGATGCAATCATGCTGTTCTTTAACTGTCATGAAGCACTTTCCATCTACTTTTCATAGATATTTATAGCTGTGTCGATCTTCAAACTTCGCATAACTGAATGCCCTGGAAAAGCCTTTTGAAGTTGCATTGATTTGGAGAAAGAATTTTTCTTGCCATTCAAAGTAACTGTAATGCAAAGCGAAATGTAATCATTTCAGAATTAAATCTTTATTCGCTTGTATCTCCTTGGTATTTAAAAATAACCACTCTGCTGCTGCCAAACCCAACGTGTGGGGAATTGATGTGTAGAGGGATTCCACATCTATGGTATAAAGGTGCAAGTCTGCATACTGTGTTTAGTTATAACACACTTAATTATATATTTTTTTAATCTGTAGTATCTTTTAGATAAGATGGAGCATGTTGTCTTACCAGTTCAAAAATTAATTGATGTACTAACCAGTGGGTTCATGAACTCTACCGCAGCCTGAAACAATTGGGTGGAATGAAGATTCATTTAGACTTTTGGAAGTCTGTATATTTAACTGAGCTCTGCGCAGAAAGGAAATTGTCCAAAACTTCGTTTTGTTTAATATTAATCAAATCCATTGTCTCAAAGGAAATTTCCAGAATCACTTGAAACTACGTGGTGGGATTGTGATCAAGTTTCAACTACGTTGATTGATCACGTACATGCTCATCACATCAACGTTCCACGTATAGTACGTTGTATCCTTTATAACTAAGGTTTTGCCTTTGTCTACTGTTTGAATAGTTAAATCACTCCTATTTGCCAATGCCTCGATAGTATTTCTATCCTTTGTTGTTTGGTTTGCTCTTCTAAAAGTTTTAAAATGTAAGTTTCTTTAAATCATCAAGAAGTTGTATGGGCTGTCGATGCCAGCTGTATGCTCTTCTTTTTAAATTCCTTGTATCCAATTTGGGATTTCTTCACTTCCGGCTCAGGTTACAGATGGAAGAATATTTTCCAACACCATAATCTCATGAGTTTGAAGATGCTTGTTTCACTCCCCAATAAATTGGTATAGTAAGGTAAAGTGTGTTGTAGATAAAGTAATCACAAGATTGTCAACTGACTCCTCAGTTTCCGGCGTGTTCCCTTTTTGGGTTTCTTCTCTTGTACTCTCCTAATTTTGTGTGTTCTGAAGGCTTGTTGTTAGCTGCCAGACTCGTGGATAAAAAAAGAGCTGGATCAGAGGATTTTGAAGGTTATGGTTCCTGGCTTTGTTTAGATTGTAAATCATCCTTATTCTTTTTCGAGTGATGCATTGACTTGCCAGTACTAAATCGGGCCTCCTACGAAAATCTACTTGTTGTCTCTGTATGTCTTTAATCCTCACTCTTTTCTCTGCATAGACTTATGCCAATGTATAAACCTCATCAATGGTATCTTCTAAATTTGAGAATCTTTCTATCATTGTAGTCTTTGGTGTAAGCATTGGGTTTGCTATCGCCCTCCTCCAATGTTTTTTGCATGTTTCTCCTGCCGTACAATGTGATAAGTTGGATTTCAAATTATTATTTTTTTTAAAATCTTTATTGTAAAGCTTAGAACCAAAAGCACATGATATATCACTTTCATATACATTTAGTACATTATCACATATGTCATTCCTTTAACAGTGACTCAAAATCAAACCTCCCAACTTAGAATTCACTGACCTCCCTGTGGTTCATCCCCCCCTCAAGGTCATTGTCATCTCCATCTATGCCCACGTCTTCCATCACTCTTGGTGGTGCACATATGTACCCCCTGAACTTATTCCAGTTCCCCCATACCCTGTTGCATTTCTGTGGACAACCACGACTGATGTATACCGTTTTCTCGGCCACCATAGCTGAGTCCATATCCCCACTCCAAGCTTTCAGTGTTGGCGAGTCTGCTGCTCCCCATGTTTGCGCAATATTACGTTTTGCAAACATCCCCAGTGTGGCCCAATTTTGCGCTGTGCGGGTGAGATCATTTGGCTCCCAAATATTTAATAAACATTTCCTAGGCTTGGGTATAAGTGACACATCTTCCGCCTGTGATATTGTTATCATCACCTTAACCCAGTACTCCTTGACCTTTTGGGCATTGCCACATGGTATAATAAAACATGCCCTCCTCCCCACATCGCATAAAGCAGTACGGGTTCGATGCAGAACCTATTTTGTGTAACAGGAGCCTCGTGTAGTAGGTCCGATGCAGTATTTTAAGCTGCACTAATCTGAGTTTGGAAGATATTCCTACCTCTCTCGGCGACGCCAGCGCCTCCTGCCACTCTGTGTTATCAAAGACTCCCACATCCCGGGACCACTTTTCCCGAAGCCTCTTGGTAGGGTCAGGTAAGTTGTTAATTAGCTTTCAATATGTGAGAGAGGTAGCCCGTCTGTGCATGCAATCTGTCAGCAATCTATCCTCCAGAGGGCTTGCCTCCGGGATCTCAGCGCCTGGTGTCAGGGCCGCCTGAAGCGCGTGCTTCACCTGCATGTATTCTAAAGACTTCGGCAGGTGACAACTCATACTGCTGTTGGAGACACTCGAACGTGATTACTTTTCCCTTATGCCACATGTCTCCCACTGTGGAGATACCACTTGTGTCCCAGCGCGTGAACGCCTCTTCGCATCCCAGAGCGGAGTACGTTTTGTTATGACCCCCTGCCAGCCCAGTTTGGTGTGCGCTGTGTGCCATAACATAACTGTGTGTCTTGTGGGCCCTATTAAGGAGGCGGTTTGCTTCTTGTTATAAAGGGCTGACAGCATACCTTGTGTTTCCAGTCCCGATCTGTCCGCCTTAAAGGCAGGGTCCGTCTGAGGGGCATGTATCCACTGATTCATTACTTTCAATTGCGCAGCCCAATAATACAACTGTATGCTTGGGAGTGCTATCCCTCCATCATACCAGCTCTTAACCAATTTATCCTGCGCAATACGTGCTGGTTTGTTCCCCCCCCTCCTGTACAATCATCTGCGGTTGCTAAAAATCTTGGCGTCAAACTTGATAATAAGTTATCACTGAGAGCGCACATCCTGGGTCTGGCCGGAACCTGCTTTGGTATTCTGAAGATGCTCCGCAAGTTTCTTCCACTGCTTTCTGCGGAGCATAGGCGGATTACAGTGCAGGCGCTTATCGGGTCCCGGCTCGACTATGCCAATGCCCTCTTTCTTGGCCTCCCGGACTACCTGGTCCAACGCCTTCAGGTGGCACAAAACTCTGCTGCCCGTGCCATCTTTGGCCTGCATAGGCGGTCACGAGCCTCTGGGTTGCTGCAGAAGCTTCATTGGCTGCCTATCCGTAAGCGGATTATGTTCAAATCCCTTACGTTGATGCATAAAGCCCTGTTTGGCTCAGGGGCTGGGTATCTACGGCGTAGATTGGCCTTCTATCGTCCTGCCCGCTCACTGCGGTCCGAATCTCTTTTTACTGCCGTGGTGCCACGTGTACGGAAGGCGCGGACTGGGGGCCGTTCCTTCAGCTTTAAGGCACCCCAGTTGTGGAACTCTCTGCCACTGGCGCTACGCAGTACCTCTAATCTGCTTCAATTCAGGAAGAGCCTGAAGACTTGGCTTTTTAATGTTTAACTGTTTTCTTTGCGGGGTTCTTTTTTTTTTTCTTTTCTGTATTAGTTTTTTCTTGTTATGTTATTACACACGGAGCCGCCTGTGGAAAGCGCCGGGACACTCTTTTAGAGTAGCTGTGCGCTATATAAGTTTATTTTAACATAACATAACATAACATAGAGTGGCGACCTGTGCTGCTATCATTGTAAAGTAGCTGCGTGACACTGGAAATGGCGTATTCTCCAGTGCATATAGGAAGCAAGGGAGTGCCATCATTTTAAAAAGCGCAGCCTTACCCAGCAGCGACAGTGGTAGCGTTCCCCAATGCGCCGCATCCCTTTTCAGACGCTCCAATGGGGTCGCCAGGTTCCGTTTAAAAAAGGTATCTGGATCAGATGTTATATATATACCTAGGTATTTAAACGTGTCCACTTCAAGTTGTAGTGGGCAGTCTGCTGGGAGCTGGGGCGATGGACCATATAGGACAAACATGATCGATTTAGACCAATTTATAGTGTATCCGGAATCCCTACTAAAGATTTCACAAATATTTAGGAGAACGCATGGGCGAGGTCATATACAGTAGAACATCATCCGCATTTAGGGAGATGCGGTCCTCCCACCCTTCCATCCATCTGATTCCTCGGATCAGCGGCTCCCACCTAATCCATGCCGCCAGCGGTTCCAATACAAGGGCGAACAGTAGTGGCGACAGAGGGCACCCTTGGCGCGTGTCTCGTGTCAGCGGAAAGTTCCCGGATAAATGACCATTTGCCGTCACATGCGCTACCGGTTTAGTATATAAGAGACGGATCCAAGCACAAAATTTAGGGCCAAGTGCCGAAGCACTGCGAATAGGAAGGTCCATTCAACCATATCAAATGCCATACGGGCGTCTAGCGAGAATATGACCGCTGGCTCCTGAATGTACGGGATACGGGCCATCACCCCATGAAGACGCCGTAGGTTTAGTGCTGTGCTTCTACCTGGCATGAAACCGGATTGGTCTGGATGTACTAGCGACGTCAAATGTGACGCCAGCCTGAGCGCAAGTAGCTTAGCAAGAATTTTAGCCTCTGCGTTAATTAATGATATCGGGCGATACGAAGTACACTCCTCGGGGGGCTTGCCAGGTTTCGGAATTGTTATTATAGTGGCTGTCCGCTGATCAGGCGGGAGTTCACCCGCCTGCAAACTATCATTATACATATTTAACAGTTGCGGGGCCACAGTCCCAGCCACCGTCTTATACAGTTCTATTGGTGTACCATTTGGGCCCACCGCCTTCCCTGACTGCAGTGAGCCAATCGCCACCAACAGTTCTTCTACCGTGAGATCGGCTTCCAGCTCTCGAACCGCCTCCGGTGTGAGTTTGGGCATGTCAATGTCCGTTATGTATGACATTGCTTCATCCACAGTCATCACTGAGGACTTCTCATACACCTGCTGATAATGTTGCGCTGAGGTGCCCACTATCGTTTCTGGGTCGATCGTCTCCTGCCCTTCCCGCAGTAGGAGTCTTGCTATCCATTTTTTCGCCCGCTCCCTTTTATCCAGCCATGCCAAGAGCTTACCGGCTTTATCACCTATGTCATAAACCCTGTGTTTTGTAGCCCACAATCGCAGCTTAGTAGTCTCCCTGAGAAACTCCCTGTATTGTTGCTGCACCAGACGCAATTTCTGAGAATTCGCCGGTGTTGGGTTATTGGTGTGCTGAGCCTCGGCGTTATGTAGTTCTTGCTCCATGTTCTGCAATTCCTGTTGTTTTTCCCGTTTATGCCATGCGATTGAGGCAATTGCTTGCCCTCTTATAACTGCTTTGTAAGCCTCCCACAAAGTGGTCGGAGAGCCAACCGAGTGGGCATTTTCTTGGAAGAAGTGTTGTCGACTCAACACTAGCTTTTCGGATCTTAGGAACCTGCAAATAGCCCGGTAAAATAGGGTATACGCGCTGCCTCATTCTATGGCGATATGTGTATGTCAATAACATTGGCGAATGGTCCGAGATACCTCTAGGCCGAATCTCTACCTTATCTACGTTTTCTAAACTATCCGCGGTGGCAAAGAAATAATCTATTCTCGATAGGCTGTCGTGAACCCCAGAATGGAAGGTCAACTGTCGCGTTGTGGGATGATGACTTCTCCAGATGTCAGTAAGTCCCAGCGCGTCTAGAAAATTCCCAAGGCGCGAACTGCTTTTGTGGTGATCCCGTACAGGGTACCGGTCTATAGATCAAACGAAAAGGGTATACAGTTCCTCTGTTCATAGAAGAGAGAGTAAAGGGTAATCTCCTCAGGGTTAGACTAAGTGGGGAGTAGTGTTAAATGAGCCCAGAGAGTATAGGACTGAGTGGGGTGTGGGAACCCACATTGGTGGAACTAAAACCCTCACACACCCAGCAAGCTAGGTGTCATGCTTCATCATCTGGGTTTTGCTCCTCGTCGGGTCGGCGCTGCAATTCCCGACGGGCACCCAGAGATGGGGCTCTTTGGCGGAGATCTTTTGTTCCTTGCCGAGGGTGAGTGCAGGTGAGGGCCAGGGAGGTGTAGCAGGGTAGGTCCTTACACCACCCTTGGGCGATTCAACTGCAAGTGCGCATCCCCAAGAGGCTCGCCAAGTACCGACTGGAGCGGCACTTTCAAATACTTTAGGCCGGTCCAGATAGTAAGAGTCCAGTCTTTCCGACACTTACTTAGGGTAGTCCTTATCACTGTTTATAATTAGAATCACACCCTCACATAGTTGTAGATAGTTTTATCACTGGTCCTGATGAATTGCCGTTGGATCCTCCTGACCTATAAGGCATGAAACATGTCGACCACCAGAGTAGAGTAGAGTAGTCCCTGACCCATCTAGTCAAGACTACCACCTCTCTTTTCATTTTAACAGGGTGGTTTACTGACCAAATAAAATTAATTAACAGACTAACCGACCCTTTTTAACTACACTCACTTAACATCTACACCTCCCTGGCCCTCACCTGCACTCACCCTCGGCAAGGAACAAAAGATCTCCGCCAAAGAGCCCCATCTCTGGGTGCCCGTCGGGAATTGCAGCGCCGACCCGACGAGGAGCAAAACCCAGATGATGAAGCATGACACCTAGCTTGCTGGGTGTGTGAGGGTTTTAGTTCCACCAATGTGGGTTCCCACACCCCACTCAGTCCTATACTCTCTGGGCTCATTTAACACTACTCCCCACTTAGTCTAACCCTGAGGAGATTACCCTTTACTCTCTCTTCTATGAACAGAGGAACTGTATACCCTTTTCGTTTGACCAATTCAGGGCTTGTATACTGGACCTCATTAAATATAGCCCATCCGTCTCTGACGTTTTATCCTTCCTTCTTTTGATAACGGTACCGGTCTATAGACCCATCAGTGATTGCATTGAAGACCCCCCGATCAGCAGCTCTCCCTCCGGAAGGTTAAGCAGAAAGTCACTAAGAGCCGGGAGTGTAACTGCATGCAAGGCCGAGGGGACATAAACTGACACTATATTTAGTGCTCGCCCTTCCCATTGCCCAGATATTGCTGCAAAACGACCGTAACCGTCTGTCTTTATCTTATTTACAATTAATGGCGACTGCTTTCTGATCAAAATACCCACCCCCCTAGAGCCAGAGGAGAATTCTGAGTGTGCAACCATTTTGAACCCTCACCTGTCCATTGCCTTACAAGCGGCGCCTGTCAAATGTGTCTCTTGGAGTAGGGCCACCCCCAGGGAGCTACGTTTTAAGTATTGCAGAACAAGGCCTCTCTTTATTTTGTCCTCCAGTCCGTGCACGTTCCACGTGAGTATGGTCAACGGAGTCAAGGGACATGACCGCCGGTCAGTGACCAATGAGTCTACTTCCGTCATGGCGAGATGAAAGTATAAGGAATAGGGCGAATTCAGGTGCTCGATGTCCCCCTCTACCACTGTCTAGGAATGCCGCAAACATTGGTGCCCTTATGTAAAATTCAACAATAAAACAAAAACATAAACCTCCAGCCAAACCCCATCCCCCCACCCTCCTCCCTGCCTCCCTGCTAGACGGATTCCAAACTACCCACCACCCCAACTGTGCAGAGTGCTTAATGCCCCGACCCATGAACAGTACTTGCGTGTGAGCGCGAGGAGTCCGAGGCATGCCGCAGTCTATCCCCGCCCCAGAGACGAATTCACCACAAAATACAGTCTCAACTTCTTGGTCGTGCCCCCGCCATATGTTACTATGCTTCCCAGTGCATGGGGGGAGCATCTGGTTCTTTACTCCCCGTCCCCATTGAAGACTCCCTCCATCTCCTCGTCCAGATTATGGCCGCTGCTTCCAATGTTGGTGAGTTCCATTCCCGTAGTCCCCTTTGCCCCTAGTCCTCAGCCTCCGGTCTGTTTGGTGACAGCCGCCGTGAAGTCTGGGAAGAAGGATATCACCGAGTTTTGTATGCGTATCGGCGGAGCCACTCTTGCTGTTTGTAGGATGGCGTCCCTATTACGGAAGTTGAAAAGGCAGGCCAATATTGGTCTGGGGGGCGCCCCCGGTTTGGGTTGGCCCCCTGGCACCCTGTGCGCTCTTTCCATGGAGAAAAAGGCTGAGAGACCTTTGGGTTGGAGTCTGGTTTTAATCATGTCTTCAATGTACAGGTCCATAGCATGACCCCCTTCACTCTCGGGAACACCTGTGATTCTTACATTGTTGCGGCGTGAGCGCCCTTCTTGGTCATCCATCTTCGCCGCTACTATGCGGTTTTCGGTTTCCAGGTTGTTGACCTTCTGGATTAGCATGGCCGAATCTTTAGACAGGGATTTTGTCGCCTGTTCCACTTCAGTGACCCTGGCGGTCATTTTTTGGAAATCGGCTCTCAAGAGTGAAACATCAGTAGAAGTGGAACCCACCGTCGACTGTACCTTGTTAAGAGCCTCCATAATGTCATCCAGCGTCACTTTACTCGTTCCGTCTCCAGCGGGGGCTATGTCTGTGACAGCAGTGCGACTCGACTGCGCAGGAACGTCTTTAGCATATGCAAATTTATCCAGTTTCAACTGCGAGTTTGTGCGTTGCCCCTTACCCCCCATCGCGAACCAGCCACTCGCGCGTCCAACGGTAATCCCCGCCGCCTGCCGCAAGCTCTCCTCGCCTGCGCGGCCTGTCGGTTTTCCCGCCGTGACAAAGTGCAAGTGCAATGGGGCATATACCTGGACGTAGCCAATCAAGTGGCGCGCCTACATACACAGTGAGTTACCAGGAGGCCGGCTCGTGCCTGATTTAGCGTCTAGGTGCTCCTCTCGTACTTCAAGCAGTCAATATAATGCTTATTTTTTTATTTTTAAATTAAGTTTATTTATTTACTTTTATTTTTGGTGCTTTATTTCCAACCACAATGCAGGCCCCACTTGCTCCCAGACCGTGATCACCGCCGCTGAGTGAGCCTCCCTGAAATCGTTGGGCGCCCGTGGGGGCAGGAATGATTGCCTGCCGGTGTATCGCCACGGGGCCGTCTTCCGACTTTCTCCGTTCTCCGCTGCAGTTCCCACTCGGCCTTCTTATGTAACTGCTCTCCCTTGGCGCTCCGTTCCCCCGAGCCGGGCTGACTCTGCCTTCACCGGCGCCCCTCCCGGTCCGCCCGAAGCACTCACCAGCAGGGAGATCCAGTGAGCGCCGAGCAGCGTCCGGATCAAGGGCACCGCTCCCGCCCTTAGTCTTGAATGCTCTCCGGGGGGTGGGGGTGCCTCTCCGCAGTGCTGTCCACCTGTCCGCGAGCCTCCTCTTGGGGTCACACTCTAAGCAAGTCCCCGGCCTCCCATAGACCTCTAGGCCGCTCCGCGCCGTTCGCTCAGCCTCAGGCGCCGACCGGCATCCGCTATCGGAGACAGTGGCGATCGTAGCCCCGTCGCTTCCACAGTTGGTGTCCGCCTCCGGGCAGGATATTTTATCAGATGAAGTGCCCGATATTCGGGGGATATCTACTTTTGCGTCGGAGCTCCTCGGCGGCAATTCGAGTCGGCTGCAGGCCACGCCCCCCTCTGGATTTCAATTTTTGAAGTTCCTCATCTAATTTCAATGTTGCCAGTACTTCTATGATCAGCTATATCAATTCTAATGAACATTTGTTAAGTACTGAATAACATTTTTCTATTAATTGTTTGTTATTCATACATAACGATGGCTTCAAAGATATTTGTAAACCGTGTACAATCATTTTGGCCCCATGATATTGCACTAACCAATGCCATTGCATGTAGTCTGATTTACTTCACTTTTCATCAAGTATTCAGATGCTTTAGATTTGGTGTATTGAACCGGTGGAGCCAGTTAAATTAGTCTCCCAAATAAATGCTTAAATATCATGTGTTTCCTCATTAGTGTAGGCATGAGTAAATGCTCAGTATTCTGTAAGTTGGGAAATTTCATCAAACATTCTGAAGTGGGTGCCAGTGAACCAGTTGGGAGAAGAACATAATCAGTGATTTCTAGTTCCCATGGCATTCCAAATTTCAACAAAAATAATCCCTTTTTAAATGTTCAATCGTCAGGTCTGGCTGGCCTTCTGCAACTGTAGCAACTATCACAATTTTACAATTCATCAAACTTTTGCTTTTTGACGACTTGGAGGTGAAGTGTTAATGAGCTTCTTGCACTTGTTTCATGATTCAGATTGCACTGGCATGGGATGTTGATGCAGCAGTGACATGTTCGTTGTTGAAAAGGTTTACGCTGTCGACCATCTCCACTGACCACGCACGTGTGGCATGGGGCGAAGATTTGGGTATGGACATTGCCCAAGCTGATTGGCTTTATTGCTGCTACCAGACGAAGAAACTGTCTCCCAACTATCGTCTTCGTCTCATACATTTCAAATATCTTCACAGGCTATACCGCACCCCTGTTCAGCTACATAAATTGGGACTTATACCTAAAGATAGGTGCAACCGTTGCTGTGCCCCTGCCATGGATTTTACTCATCTTGCGTGGTTATGCCCAAAGGTGTCGGAATTCTGGCTGGCGGTTTGCGCTGCCACCTCTGAGATTACTTCCGCACAGGTTCAGCCCGACCCGCTGCTGTGCCTGCTGGGATTTGTCAAGATTTTCCCGGATGTTTCTCGCCAACTGATCGCAATACTGCTCGTCCTTGATCGGCGTAGGGTGGCTATGTGTTGGGGTTGTCGACCGGCCCCCAAGTTCGCCCACTGGCTTGAGGATGCTTCGAGATGCCAGACCTTGTTATCTGAATTCTGGGACCTTCTGCCTGCGAGATCCCGCCCACCTGACATATGGGATCCCCTTGTGACATACCTCCATTCCCAACCACGTCTAAGCCGAACTGCATCTCCCGCGCTCCCCTCCGGCACTCCGCCCGCCGGCACTCCGCCCGCGGCGGTCGCCGGTGCTGGTCAGTAATTGCTTCCCTCCCTGTTCCCCTCTCCCCCTCCGGCCGAGCCTGCTCCTTCCCCCACAGTGCTGTCACCACCTCCTTTAGCTATGTGATGCTCATGGTGCTACAGCCGTTTTGTACAGGATAATGCTTCTGTCTGATTGAGATTTCACATTATCTATTGTATTCAGCAATTAGCCTGATGTGTACGATGCTCTGATCTGCTGACAAAGTGTACTTTGATTATGTTGAATCTGTCAATAAAGGTTTTGAAAATCAAAAAAAAAAAAATCGTTGTTGAAAATGTGTTTTCCATTGACAAATCAGCACAGTATTGTAAACTCACTTGGTTAAAAGAATAGAGGTTTACTAACTTGGTGTCACATTTCTTTTATTCCACACCACTTCATTAAGGATCATGCACTGTTAAGGTCACGCATCTTAAGGTTCCTCACATTAAAACGAGTTGTGTTTTGCATTACAGAATTCAAGGTAAAGTTGTGAACGAATTACCCTGACAAAGGACCATTTGTCTGAAATGCATTGGGTTTTGTACAACATTGAAAGAAGATTTTGAGTTATGTTATAGTCGAGACCTTGAAATATGTCTTAAAAATTGATGGTTGCATCAAATTTGTGATTCAATGAAGAAAGAATAAATGAAGCGCTGAGCAATCTTGGTGGTATAGTGATGGATAATTAAGGATAGGTTTCGCCTATCTACCTCAGTGTGGCCTGGGACTATAAATGCTTGTCCATTATATCATTTTCTGTGTGTTTCATTGACCTGTGGCCAGAGGCCAGCCAGACCAGCGAGACTGAACATTTTTGAAGGGTTTATTTTTGTTCAAATTTAAAGTGCCTTGGGAAATAGAATTCACTCATCTCTTTCTCTCTCTCTTTCTCTCTCTCTTTCTCTCTCTCTTTCTCTCTCTCTTTCTCTCTCTCTTTCTCTCTCTCTCTCTTTCTCTCTCTTTCTCTCTCTTTCTCTCTCTCTCTTTCTCTCTTTCTCTCTTTCTCTCTCTCTCTCTCTCTCTCTCTCTCTCTCTCTCTCACACTCTCACACTCTCACACTCTCACTCCCTCTTTCACTCCAAAAATTCATAACTTTCTTTTATCTGGCACTGTGCTCACCTTCAACCCAATACTGCCAGAAGACTTGCAAGGCCTGGTTTGAATATGCTTACCAAATTAAACTCTAAGGTGAACCAATATCCTTTACTAGTACCTTCTGTTTTACTGATTCCTATTTTGCTAACACTTATTTCACAACTCCCCTAAATTCATTTGGCCTCTCAGAACTCTGTTAGACACCAGCACTTCCTCCTATGTTCTTTCTCTTATGCCAGACTGCTCTGGCTGGTGTCACTGTCTTTCATGTTCATACCCTATGGAGTTGTATTTTTATATTAACTATCCTTGCTAAAGGCAGTTGTTAGGCTATCCTTTATGGTGTGGCAGAGAATGGCCCAGCACTTGGCTGTGAACCAGTCACATGAATCTGCAAGTTATCATGGTGGAGCTGTTACTCTTGCTGCACCTTTTGGACAAGATAAGAGTGAGGTGCATCACAACTGATCGCAGGATTGATACATGTGTTGAGATGGACCACACAGACACAGCTTTCTTTGGGTCATTTTTTCTATGCACGATGTTGGTACCCTGGTAGCGCTATAAGCAAAGGAGAAAGAGAATTTGTTTTTGTCTGATTTACAAATGTATAACTTGGGCAATATAACTGGAGCCCATTTATTTCTCTGTACTTGTCTTATACTGGCTAGGCCTCAAAGTTGCTATGTTCAGTGCAACAGGACTGAATCCCAGGAAAAGGCACCACACTTTTGAGCAATTCAGAGGGCAGGTTTCTCTAGCTTGAGTAAGACTGTTGGTGTTCATAACGTTATGGGTGATCTTAGAGTTCTGAAAATATTCTATTAGTTGTATTTTGTGGCTTGGTAAAATGTTATTGGATGTACAATCCAGTGTGCGTATATATTCAAACACCTGATTAGCTGACTACATTCTGGGAGACACTTGGTAAGCAGCATAACATTTTAGAGTATTATGGCTTGATTGAAAAAGAGGTCCTAGTTTAGAGGCTTCCTAAGTATCATATGGCAAAGAAAACTGAATGTTCAAGGCATATGAGCTGCAGAATACATACATGTGCATAGATCGCCATCTGGTGTTGGGCTTGGATGTTTGCAGTCTGTTGTTGTCTTGAAAGAAGTCTTTGTAGTCACGAGATAGGTGACTCCTCCCTTGGACTACACTGCGCATGGGCATCGACTCCATCCTCAGATTGTTTTTTTCCGCCATCGGTTTTGGATGTGACTTGCTGTGCTCTGGTTCAGTACTGTGTTTCCAAACCTTTTTCGACGCGCAGCCATCAGCACTCGACGGTATTGTTTCGTTCGCGTGCCTTTAACCCGCTAACACCCAAATCCTCGATTCCGGTCATCAACGCGGGCTACTGGGCCTATCGACGCCATTTGGGCATACGGCTAGTGTGGAGCTAAATTTCCACACAGTAACCACCACAAGGTCCTCAACCTATGTCTATCGCCAGAACACGAAGAAAAGGATTGCCAAGCCTGCACCTCTTTTCGATCCAAGAAAACCATCCGTGATCGCCGGGCTCGATGACACGTTATGGCCCAACAGGCTCCACCAGTGCCAGAAGACATTTTCGATGAAGGCCCGACGTCCCAGAGGCAGAGGATTCGGAGGAGCTCGACATCGTCTCCGAATTTGACGACTCCGACGACCACATCACTCCAGGTCAACGAGTGAGTACAAACGTCCCTGCCCCCCGGCTCCGAAAACAAAGGGAAAGCCTTCCGGCACCTCAGGACCGAGCAAGCCGCATATCAGTACCCAGAAAACACCTTTGGTACTGAAATCGGGATACACATCTCCATTACGTCCAAAAAGGCCTCTTCGCCGTACCCTTCGGCACTGAAAGACCATTAGGCCTTGAAACCGGAAAAGCACCGAAAATCTTCGGATCGGAAGAAAAGTTCCGACTTGGCACCGACTTCAAAACCAAAGGAGCGTAAGACTCCTTCTACGGCTACAGAGACCAAGTCAAAGCCACGCTCGGAACCGAAAAAATCGGCACCGAAAGGAGACAAGCAGGAAGAACTGTTTCGGCCAGATCCTGTCGAACCGAAACAAAAAACATTACATGTGGGCCCCAAAACAGGCCATATTATCAGTCTTCCAACAAAGAAGAGGAACTCTGATACCTCACACACACCTGAGGTACCTGTGAAGAAGAGTCTTTGCAACTTCACCCGAGACCCTCTTCTCCTTTTCTTCCTACTAAACCTTTGTCTCCTATACACTCTCCTAGACTTTCTCCATGCTCACCCTTACCACCATAGGATGAGGTTGATTTAGGGGATGGGGTGGACACGGTAAGGATCCCTTAGATGACCCAGATGATGATGACACTACCCCACCACAGGATACATGGGGCAATTATGATGATCCCACAGATCCTCCAGACCTTCCTGATCCATACCCATCTAAACCATCCCCCTCAGATGACAGTATAGGATTTAGTCAGCTCATTAATAGGGCGGCGCAATATCATGGCGTGGAACTACATTCCGACCCCATGGAGGAAGACTTCCTACTAGACACTTTTGCTCAGTCACAAAAAGCAATTAACACATTGCCAATGCTAAAAGGTGTCATTAAACATGCACCAGACATATTTAAATTCCCTGTCAGGGCCAGGATTCTCAATCCTCGGATTGATAAAAAAATATAAGCCTGCCCCTAAAGATCCCGTATACATCAAAGGACAACTCCCCTTAGATTCTTTGGTAGTGTCCAATGCAAGAAAACGTGCAAATTCCCAAACCTCTGGTGATGCAACACCCCCAGATAGAGTCTAAACTGCTGGATGCATCAGGTAAACAAGTTGCCTCCCAAGCAGCCATTCACTGGAGGATAGCTAACGCCTAAGCAATACTTGCCAGATATGACAGGGCTCACTACGATAAGCTTGAAGATCTTATCCAGCACTTACCTGACCAATACAAGGCCAAAGCCAACGATCTGGTCCAGGAGGACAAGTTAATTACAAATGCGTCCATCAAATGTGCCATCGATGCAGCAGACACTGCATCTAGATCTATTAACACCAGTGTCTTACTCCGCAGACATGCATGGTTACGCATTTCCGGGTTTAAACAGGAAGTGCAAACAACTATTTTAAATCAGCCCTTCGATCAAGAACACCTGTTTAGCCCAGCTGTGGACACAGCTCTAGAAAAAATGAAAACAGACACTTCAAAATCTGTGGGAGCATTACAATTTCAGACCACACAAGCTTCCTTTAGTCGATCCTTCTATAGGGGCGGATCCAAGAACATTGGCACAGACACTACTTTCTCCGCCTACAAGACTCCTACACAAACATCCCCCAACAAGGGATATTTTAAGGGGGGGAGGTGTACAGAGGAAATAATAACAAAGGGAGAGGTCAAAGTAACAACAACCAGAACTCCCCTACTACCAAGCAATGACTTCCCTCCGCTCCCGCCAGACCATTCCACTCCGGTCAGAGGAAGACTATTAGAGTTCCTACCTGTCTGGAACTCCATCACTACAGACAAGTGGGTACGACAAATTATCCAGTATGGTTGCTGCCTGGAACTTACCACAACTCCCCCAACTATATCACCCAAACAACGTCCAATGTCCAAGGACCATCTAACGCCCCTCAAACAAGAAGTTCTATCACTTCTTCAGAAGCATGCAATAGAACCAGTTCTCCTCCAGCATCAAGGCATGGGGGTTTAATCCCTTTACTTTCTCATCCCAAAGAAAGACGGTACTCTCAGAACAATACTGGACCTCAGACCACTCAATGTCTACATACGATCAAATCATTTTCACATGATCACTCTTCAACAGGTCCTCCCACTGCTCCAACAAGGAGACTTCCTTGCCACTCTAGATCAAAAGGACGCCTACTTCCATATTCCTATACACCCTGCTCACAGGAAATATCTACGGTTTGTAGTGGACGGTCAACACTATCAATTCAAGGTACTCGCATTCGACTTGACCATAGCACCCAGAGTCTTCACAAAATGTCTGGCGGAAGTAGCCGCCCACTTGCGAAGACAACAAATTCATGTGTTTCCATACCTTGACGACTGGCTAATAAAAGCCAAGTCATGCAGTCAGTGTGTTCACCACACTTACAGAACAATTTACCTGCTTAACAACTTGGGGTTGTAAACCTCACCAAATCACATCTCCAGCCGTCCCACAAACATCAGTATCTAGGGGCCACGATGGACACTTCCAAAGCACTTGCATACCCCAATCTAGTCTGGATAGCCAGTATACCGAACCTCGTAACAAAATTTCAGCCCCAGCACTCACTACCAGGTCAAGTATGTCTCTTGCTCATATGGATGATGGCCTCTTGCATTTTCATAGTACCTCATGTAAGACTACAGATGTGCCCTTTACAGGAATGCTTAGCATGTCAGTGGAACCAGGCTCAAGGTCAACTCTCAGATGTGGTGTTGGTAGACAGTCGCACACATCGCTCTCTGCAGTGGTGGAACACACAAAACTTTTCCAAGGGGCGGCTGTTCCTAGAACCAGTTCCACAGATAGTGCTAACAGTAGACGCATCGCTCACCGGCTGGGGAGCCCATCTCTTAAACCATACAATTCAGGTCAGGTGGAGCCCTCAACAAAAAGGGCTCCACATCAATCACCTCAAATCACTAACAATATTTCTAGCATTAAAAGCCTTCCAGACACATCTCCTCAACAAAACTGTCCTTGTCCGCACGGACAATTTGACAGGAATGTATTATATACAAAAACAAGGAGGGAAACATTCTTTGCAGCTTTCTCAACTAGCGCAAAACATATGGAGATGGGCCCACAAACGATACACCTTCTAGCAGAACATCTTCCAGGCGTACACAATCAGATTGCGGATCCGCTCAGTCGTCAGATACACGAATGGGAACTTCATACTCAAGTTCTTTATCCATTTTTAGGTCTCGCTCTCGAGACCTATTGTCGCCGAGATGCCTCTCAAGGGAGACAGACCAGGGCACGCGCAGCGATTGGGGTCGGGGTCTGTGGACGCGCTTGCGCAGACGCGCACACACAGACACACGCGCGCGCGCACAAACCCCGCCGCTGCAGACACTCCTCCCACCCTCCCAAAATATCATTTTCTGTTTCTTCCCCCTTGCACTCACTTGCTGTTGGTCTGCCCTTCTCCGGTGATGCTCTTCACCCCCTCCGCTGCTGCTTCCGCTGCCCCGGACCCTCCATGCTTCTTTCCTTGGGTTTGTTTTGCTTATGTCTTACCTGGCGGGTTCCCGGAAAGCGCGTGACTCCCCCTGGTCACGTGTGACTTTACAGTCCAATTGCAAGACCCCGGCAGCAGGCGTGGGCCAATCACTAGCCGCCTGCTACATGGGTAGCCAATCACAGACAGACTGGGTGACTGCATGTCCTGTAACTGGCGCTTCAGCCGGAGAACGAGAGGACCATCCCCCGCACGCCCAGCTAGATTCTTCACCGAGGCAGGTTATTTGTGCCTTTCTGCCCTCTGTTCCACTCGTTTTTCCCTCCTTTTTTTGTGCCTTTCTGTCCTCTGTTCCACTCGTTTCCCTCTTGTTTTGTGCCTTTCTGCCCTCTGCTCCTCTCGTTTTTTCTGCCCTCTGTCCCACTAGTTTTTCCCTCGTGTTTTGTGCCTTTCTGCCCTCTGTTCCTCTCGTTTTTGTTCCCTTTTGTGTCCCTTTTGCCCTCTGTCCCACTGGTTTCCCCGCCGCTGTGGACCCCTTCCAACACTACATATTCACCTAAGGATTGTGTGTGTGTGGGTCGGTGTGTGGCTCTTTTGTTGCCTTCTGCGCCACTCGTTTTTGTGCCTTTCTGCCCTCTGCTCCTCTCGTTTTTGTGCCCTTCTGCCCTCTGTGCCACTCGTTTTTGTGCCTTTCTGCCCTCTGTGCCACTCGTTTTTCTCTCTTTTTTTGTGCACTGCTGTCCTCTGTTCCACTCGTTTTCCCTCTTTTTTTGTTCCTTTCTGCCCTCTGCTCCTCTCGTCTTTTGTGCCCTTCTGCCCTCTGTGCCACTCGTTTTTGTGCCTTTCTGCCCTTTGTGCCACACTTTTTTGTGCCTTTCTGTCCTCTGTTCCACTCGTTTCCCTCTTTTTTTTGTGCCTTTCTGCCCTCTGCTCCTCTCGTTGTTTGTGCCCTCTGTTCCACTCGTTTTTTTGTGCCCTTCTGCCCTCTGTTCCTCTCGTTTTTCTGTGCCCTTCTGCGCCACTCGTTTTTTCCCTTTTGTGCCCCTTTTGCCCTCTGTCCCACTCGTTTCCCCACCGCTGTGCCCCCTGTGGACCCCTTCCAACACTACATATTCACCAAAGGATTGTGTATGTGGGGCTCGGTGTGTGTGTGTGTGTATAGATGCAATAGGTCTCGCCTTTGCGAGAGCTAAAGCTATTGGCATTGTAAATGACTATGCCATTTATTTATCTGTTTTCAAAACCAACGCATAAATAAAAAAGTTTGTCATTTACAATACCAATAGCTCCAACTTACGCAAAAGGCGAGACCATTGCATTGTAAATGCTTGTTTCAGATGTGGGGCCACCCAGACATAGATCTGTTCGCCGCAAACGCAAAATGCCCAACCTTTGCCGCCAGGTATCCACACCCATTGTCCAAGGTCAATGCGATATGGATGAAATGGTCAGGCAGATTTGCATACGCTTTTCTGCCACTCCTGCTCATTCCATTAGTAGTACGCAAGCTCAAGCAACAGTCTCTCAAAATGATCCTAGTTGCTCCAAAATGGGCCCGGCAACCATGGTTCACAACACTCCTGGAACTCTCAATAGTACAACACCAAAAACTACAGCTCTCCCCAAAGCTTCTCACACAGAACCATAGAAAGATACGGCATTCAGATCCAACTCAACTGAACCTGGCAATCTGGCTCCTGAAGTCCTAGAGTTCAGTTACCTTAACCTCCCACCAGATTGTATGAACATCCTTAAAGAAGCGAGACGCCCTACTACAAAAGCTTGCAATGCAGCCAAATGGAAAAGATTTGTCATTTACTGCAATAACAACAAAATTGACCCACTAGATGCTTCAATCCAAAACATTATTTGCTACTTACTACATCCACAAAGATGTAATCTAGCATATAAATCCATAAGACTACATCTGGCTGCCCTTGCCGCTTACCTACAAAACAGACAACATTTGTCATTATTTAGGGTACCTGCTATCAAACCGTTTATGGAAGGACTTGAAAGGATAATTCCTCCCACAATCCCACCCTCTCCAGTGTGGAATTTAAACATTGTCCTTACTAGGCTCATGGGTCCTCCATTTGAATCTTTACACAAATGCGAATTGCCGATTCCTTACATGGAAAGTAGCTTTTCTAGTCGCAATCACCTCTCTCAGAAGAGTAAGTGAAATCCAGGCTTTAACCATACAAGAACCATTCTTACAAATACATCATAACAAGGTGGTTCTCAGAACAAATTCGAAATTTCTTCCCAAAGTAATCTCTTCTTTCCAGCTTAATCCAGAATTACCCGTTTTCTTCCCAAAACCAGATTCTGTAGCAGAGAGAGCTCTTCACACACTAGATGTCAAAAGAGCCATACTTTATTACATTGACAGAACTAAACCCTTTATAGAAACAAACCAACTGTTTGTAGCTTTCTCACCACCTCATAAAGGAAACCCCATCTCCAAAGCTGGAATTGACAGGTGGATAGTCAAATGCACTCAAATATGCTACCATAAAGCAAAATGCACATTAACAATTCCCCTTTGAGCGCATTCAACACGCAAACTAGGGGCTTCTATGGCATTCTTAGGGAACATTCCAATAGATGACATTTGTAAGGCAGCAACATGGTCTACGACACACACCTTCACCAAACACTACTGTGTAGACGTGCAGGCAAAACAACAGGCTTCTGTAGGCCAGGCTGTTAATAAAACACTTTTTCAAACAACTGCAACAGATACAGGTGACCACCGCTAGGGGAGACCACTGCTATACAGTCTATGCACAAGTATGCATTCTGCAGCTCATATGCCTCGAACGGAAAATTCTACTTACCAGTATGCTTCTGTTCTTGGCATGTAGAGCTGCAGAATGACATGCGCCCGACATGCGCCCATCCTCCTCCCCGATACCTCTATCTGTTCCAGTGTGATCTTACTTAGATACATTACACATGGACATCTTTTCTGTTTCTTACAAACTCAATCATTTCCCTTCATGGCGAAAAACAATCTGAGGATGAAGTCGATGCCCATGCTCACTGTAGTCCAAGGGAGGAGTCTCCAATCTCGTGACTACAAAGACTTTTTCCAAGACAACAACAGACTGCAAACATCCGAGCCCAACACCAGATGGCGATCTATGCACAAGTATGTCATTTTGCAGCTCTACATGCCAAGAACAGATGCATACTGGTAAGTAGCATTTTCCATCCCCTTTAGGGCTGGTTGTCAAATAGGCATGCTACAGTTCTTGTCTTTTGTTCCTTGAGCAACCTATGGTCCTGCAACAAGGGTATATATATCTTATCTAAGCTTTTGCCTGTGACGTAATTAGGAGTCCATAAAAGCTGATTGTGCTGTTGAAATGTGTCTTAGATTACCAGACTCATTGGTGGGTGCGGAGTGAGCTGATCTGCAGGTTGGATGAAGGATTTAACAGTAGGTTAAGCAGTGGGTTGGGTGGGAGGCATATTGGTAGTGTTCCTATTTTTGTCACTTATTTATTTCTTTTTGCAGATTTTGCAGACTCCCATGTGGATAGCCCAATTGGTGGGACTACCGTGCTTCCAAAGCTGCCTGAGGAGAATTCCCCTGAGGAGAATTACACTGGTGTGGACTGGACACCGGTTGCTGAACTTCTCCCACCCCTCGCCTCGGCACAACGATTTCACACCTGGCGCCTTGCTCCACTTTTCAGCAGTATGAAATCCAAGCTGGGAAGCTTTGCTGATATTTTTTTCACACCTGTGAAAAACAAGTTCACTGGGACCGGAGGCATGGAGCAGCCGGGCCCTAGTGAGGTTATTCCTGGAGTTGCTACTAGGAATTTGTTTTCTGTTTGCTCACCGACTGGCTTTGCTTTAAGGGGAGAGGCCACAGATGCCCCAACATCTCTTGCTTTCCAGACTGAGACCAGTCTGTGGACTCCTACTAGCACGGGAAGGGAAGCAGATCATGAAATGGCTGAGTGTGCCAGAGGTACAGGCAATCTGCCCACTGTCCATAGCCCGTTGTCCGGACAAGGTGCCCACATGAAGAGTGTCAGCCCTAAACCAGTTTCTCCAGCCAACACACACTCCAACAAGGCCTGCCACTCTTCTTCGCAACAGCGGAGTAGGTACCGGAAAGAGCTTGCCACCTGTCGCCCCTCAATTCATCCTTGGATGTCACCATACAGGGAGGGGAAGACCTGCAGTAGCCCAACTTCCAGTATTTCCTCGGAAGGCGATACAGAAGTTGTTAGTGTCAAAATGGACCTCGAGCTTACTACCACTCCCAAGCCCTCTTCTGTCCGGGGACTGTTGAGTCCGTGTCGCTTCTTGAGCCGCAGCTACTCTTGCCCAAACTTTACTTGTACTGAAATGGATCCGTCCCCCACCTTCCACCAGCCTCCCCAAACTATGAATTTTCTCCATCGTCAGCGACGTCACACGGTCTGTAGTGTAGAGGTCACCCGGGAACTTTCTCACAATGTCCTGTCCCTCCAGTGCCTGAAGAAGGAGGTTTTCCCTTTCCCTGGCTCTTCTGCCCACAATCAGCACTTCCTGGTCAGCCCTGTGGTGTGTTTATCTCGCCTTTCTCCTACCAGCCATGAGCTCACGGACGCTAGACAAGACCCATCTCACCCCAGGTAATTCTTTTTTTCTCTGTTTTCCTTGCCTTCCTCCCTGCATTTGTGAAATTGCCTGCATGTTCAAGCCTTAGTAAGTGGCATGCACTTTACCGAGTCTCAGTGCCTACATAATACTTTGAGATAATTCTACATACAAAATGAATGTGAAGAAAGCTTCCTGTTTGATTTAGGAATAAGGCCTTTCTTTTAAAGCATAGTTCTTTGTTTACACATGGTATACAAAGCACTTTACAAACACAGTACATTTATTCAGGACACACTAGAGAGGCCTAGTTTGTAATCATAGGGAATTAAAGTAATTTTCCAGCATTTTTTGATCGTCTGTCGATTCACCTGCTTCATTGCACATTCTGAGTGCTGATGTTTCTAATGATGTATGAATTGAAATGTTTGTGAGCCAACAGAAGCTAGGCTTCAAAAGGCCATGTGTTGCACTATCTGAGATAACATTGGCTCTTCTGTAATTTCCTGAATTCTATGGAGCAGTTAATAAGATGGGACTGGGGTAATTTTTAGAGATGGATTGTTATATTATTCTGGATTATTTATTCAAAATGTTATCAAGTGTCCATTCAAATTGACATTACAATTGAGCGTTCTGAGACATACACTTGATACCTTTTTAAAATGAAAGTAGGCAGATGGGTAGCACAACTTTACATAGAGGGAAATTGAACTATTTATAACCCCCCCCCCCCCCCCCCACACACACACACACACACACACCTGACTTTACAATCTAAGAGGGCATTGATGTGACCATTCTCTGCCACTTTATTTTGAAGTTAATGTAAACCATGTTATGAAGACTAGCCTCCTAAGTCCAGTCTACTAGGGCAAGAAGTTGTGTATGTTTTCCCATGATGGGTGGAGTAATAGGGTTACAAGTTATTTACTTTTCCCTCTCCCCATGAGCACAGCAATTGTATGGACTGATCTCTGGGTAGCAGGTATGCAAATCTCAGCATTAAGAATGATTATAAGAAGGATTGTCATAGACACTCTTCCACTTGAGCCATACCCTTTGCTAAATCAGTGGTTTGACTCTCTGTAGCAAGTTAAAAGCAAAATTATTACATTTTAGTCTGCTTGGATATCTCCGTCTATTATGTGAGACTGCATAAGTGACAAAACGTTGTTTAGACTTTACAATCACCTATGTGACCAGTAGACAAGACAATGTGTGTTGTTTGAGTGCCTTATTTGACTTTTAGTTAATCGTAGCTGTAGCCGCCTGCTTCATTTTTAGCAATGAGTAAAAATGTAAGCAGGAAATTGAAAGTTTCATCTCAGATTGGTTTACTATCAGCAGTCTTTGAGTGTCTCTTTTTCAGAACCTGGTGTGGAACTTATGTTAAAATGGTGTGTTTATTTAATTAACCAGTCTAATTGTTCTGTCCTTTAGAATGGCTGGTACAAACAGAAATATTAAAAGCATAAATGTATCAAAATGTAATAAATTTAAAATCTGTGCAAGTTCGCCAATGTTTAGAGAAAGTTGGTACCTGAGTCTTTAAATGGGTGGCAAGTGGCGTATGCAAGCTTGTTCGAGTGTGCAGGGTTATAGGAGTACCGGCTCCAAGTACTACAGTTTTACTGGGTCTAAACGTGCGGGCTAAAGGGGGCTCCATGAAGGGTTTGTCGTGTAGTTCCTATAAACCTACGTAGGATCTGCACGTTTAGACCACGTACACTGTAGTTTTGGTGTCCAGACTGATTCTAGACACCCCCACCGGGTAGGTTAGCCTGTATACCAGCTAACTCACAGTGCCACTAGAAACCCCTCTTACCAAAGAGAGAAAAGATTTTGGCAACTATCAAACATGACAACCCTGGTCCCTCAGGATTGTGGAAAGTGTATTACTTTTCGCTCAGTCACTCGTTCTCACTTTGTCCGAGAGAGATACACAGAAGAAACGATGGGGACGTTTTTCAATAAGCATTTATTGAACCAGCGTCATTCTAGTGAAAAACAGGTGTGCTAAGACAACCACTAGACAGTAACAGATATAAATGATTATAAGCACTAACAGTAACCATCGTGCTCAAACAATGAATACAGGCAAGTATATAAAATACATGACAGTAGAATGCGTACTCATAACTAGATGTACCTAAGTGTACTTAGCATGTATGTAGGTGTAAAAGCCAAGACTCCCTCTAGGATAAAGTCCATCCCATTACCTGAAGTGAGAAACTGTGGGCCTCTTCTTGGTCTCGAGATGGCCACCCTGCAAGGGATGTCAGACCACCACAAGCTGGAGGGTCTGTGTGCCGAAACCTCAGTGTGTCGGCATGGAAGTAGTTTTCTCCTCCGACTGCCTCGGCAAGGTATGGTGTTTATATACCCAAAGTGGTACCCTCAGGGGTTCTACCTTGCTGTGTCATGTCGGACTTCGGATGACGGAAGGAATGACCATTGTACATAGTTATTATGCAGGAGATGGTAGTCTTGCTGAGTTTCCAAGAATCCTCATGCATAATGGATAAGGCTAGTTTTCAATGAAAACCCCATGTCCTGTATGCAGTACCGTAACTAGGTAAAAGGTTAGTCCCAAGAACCGTTGTGTAATGTAATGTAGGGGAGAATATAGTTGAAAGGTTAAGTTGCTACCTGAGCCTATATTGGGGTACCTATATGAAACATAATAGGTTTATAGGATTCCCTAATGATGATCCAGACTCCTGAAATATTCTGCTGCTTCCGCGAAGAATTTGCCAACCTGTGCTAGGACTTTTGGAGTGACAGATGTATATATGAGTAGTAGTGCCTCCTTGCATGATCTTATCTCAAGTTGCATTAAGATAGGCATCAGATACCTGTGTCTCTGTTGTGATAAGCTTGCACAGCAACGTACGATATGGGCAACTGATTCAAAGTGCTATTTACACAGCCTGCATTGTTCCTAAGCCAGGGCCCAGTTGTTCCAGTATGCCCTGTACTCCCTGATGGGTGTGGTCCGTAGCCTGACTGATGGAATGTTCTTGAATGCGTACTTTCCAATTGCTGCTCAAGTATGGTTGGCAAAGAGAGGCTTAATGGGATGTTACAAGCTCCTCCGCGCCTCCATTGCTTCTTGCCTTGTTTAAGTCCAGATCCTTCGAGGCCTTCTTAACTTGTGCCTTTACTTTATTTTTTAGCTGCACTTTACGGATTTGGAGGGCTGTCTTCGCACAGGCACTTTTCTTGTCCGAGAACATTGTCATAAGGGCGCCGTGCAGGGACTCTGGGTCAGCCCAGCTCACCTGAAGATAGTAGTTGATTGGCATTTTTGCATGCTACGTCTATGCTTACGAGGTTGAATTCCAGACGTATTAAAGTGTGCCGAGTGTGCCTTGGCATGCCAAATATTTTCTTATATGACAATGTGTGGTTCCGCTCTAGTGCCTCGGTTAGCCTTCTAGGATAGACAAGGTGACCATAACTTGGTGTTGGTACAAGTTTAGCCCCGAGGATTCTTCGTATTGCCTCAGCTGAATGGCTGTTTAACTTGTGGTGGAGCGTAGATAGAGCATACATTGTCTTTGCTGCTTTGGCTCCTATTGCCTTTGTCTGCAGTGTTTGTTTCTCTGTGTCCGTCAGCCAAACTCCAAGATAGTTTTACTTCAATGAATCTTCAACTCGCTGGTGAAGCCCAACATGGTCAAAATCTATTTGGGTTAGCCCCCCTCGCCCTCCCTCCCCCCCCCCCCACCCCCCACCCCCCATACAAAAGGCACACTGCCTGGCAGGTCAAGGGTGACCTGGTACTAACTTGGGGAGGTCCAAGGCTAATTTGTGCAAGAATGGCCCCTGTCTTGAGTGGCACACTGGGCTGGAAAATAAATGATAGACTGTGGTGCTGCCCAGAAGAACAATTGTAAGTGTCGGAGATTAGTTCAAGCATTCTACCCATCTCATTTGTTTTTCTCATGGAGATTTTTAGAGTAACGTTGGTCTTAAAGAACACTGTGTGGGCCTCTGGGCGCAGAACTTGGTCCTCAAAAAAACATTTGAACTGCAGGGATGACCCAATTAAATCAACATTCCAAGATAAGTGCTCAAAACTAGAGCTATGCTTGTACTCCAAGGGTGACCTCATAGGTTTTAACAAGAGCCAGTTGAACTCCCAAAAATAAATTATCATCCTTTTCTAATGAAGTAAATCTGCTCACATGGCAAGTATGAAATTGTTTTGTTAACAAAAAAAAACGAATAATCTGTGAATCACAGAATCAGTTTGACAGAGTGACCCCCAGAAAACTGAATTTGGAGCATGCTTGGTAATCGATGGCAAGGTACAAATTTATAGATTTACATAAGCGGGCTGCAAAGGACGTAATAAATTCAAAAAAGGTAAGAGTACAGGTGCTCGAAGAATAAGATCATGAGAAAGGCGGCATGTAACCTTCAGCTTGCAACCAGGATGTAAACATTAAGTCTGAGCAAAGTAATCAACCGCTTTGAATCCTTTCTTAGATTCATATGCTGTGCAGTATTCCACCATCTAGTGGTTGGGTCTGGAATTGTCTTTTGTTTTTGTTTTTTGTGGGCATTGGCATCCACCACTATATGTTATGTCCGTCCCCTCTGCGACATCAGGCCTGTGCCCCAGGAAGTTGGTGTACTTTGTCAGCATCTTTAGGTTGTTTTTTTAACCATTGGGTTGGAAGCAAGATGGTGAAGCTTTGAATGAGTTCAGGGAAACAAAGGGTTGTTGAGCAAAACACCAGAGAAAGGAATGAAAAGCACCGACTAACACTGATAGTCTCACATGCCCGGAAGAAGCTGAGAAAGAGACCTTTCTCACCATGATGGCGTACTCGTTGGACAAGAAACACTTGACTTGAAATTTGGAGAGGTTGGGTGCGAGGGGAGATGGAAAACGCTCCCTTTAAATTCTGCCCCAACTGGCACCACAGGTTTGCTCAGAAGTACAGTAATCTGTGCCTTCCGAAGGATCATAGTGCCAAGGGTTCTGAATCCTGTGTATATTTTCAGCCCGATGTGAGGCTGAGACAACGTTGGGCTCACTATGCTATGGTCGATACGCAAAAGAAGCAGCCCTCTCTGAAGGAGATGTGCATGTCCAATGACAAGAAGGAGGGAAGCATCAATGACACTGAACTGGCACAGGGAGGGGTGTCCGACACAGAGGATGGCATGATCAATGTCGAAAGACTGCAGGGTTCAAGGAGAACAGCAAAGGAGACCGACAGGAAGATATGCCAAAGGTAACTTAAGCGGCCGCATGGTTCAGACTTGAAGTCCTCAAAGATAGCCTGACGTCAAAACCCTCAACAGTTGAAGGATTGGAAAGACAAGAGAGACAGATAGATCCAAACAAAAGGCCAACGATATAAGGCAAGCCTTCTGAGCTCTTCTCCGCGCTAGCAGGAGTTAGAGACAGGGCAAAGAAAAAGGAGCAAAAGGCCAAATAGCCGCAGACTCAGAAAAGTATAACACTGCTGACAACAGATGATGAACAATGGTTGCTCAAAGTTGAGTGGAAGAAGCACCTGCTTCAGGCTAAGGTGGCAGCTCTTCTGCAAAGGAAGAATGACTTTGGCAAGTCCCTGAAGAGCTTTTGCATACCACTCAGAGCTGAAAGAGGGATAAGGTGAGGCGTAGGACATTGAACCCCCTTTGACTGTGGAACCCCATGAAGAGGAACAAGAATAGTTTTTCGAACACGGGGCCGAGGACTCGTTGGCCCTCATGAGTTAGGAATAGCAGGTGGAGATTTGGCATAACATAGATGCAGAATCCCCAGCGAAGGGCAACAATACCTACACCTGGAGGCCCTCCCTGTTAATCTCTTGATGTACAATGCACTCATGAAAATGGTGGCAGACAACTATGGAGTGCAGCTAGAGATGCAAAAGGAGAATTCCTATTTCCTCCTTGAAAATCTGTTGCCCTCACAAAAGAGGAACGTTAAAACTTTGCATATTGCCCACTATCCTCGACCAAGGAAGGGAGGCCTTCCGAGAGCCAGCCACAGCTAAGGCTGTAACCCAATGGGTCAAGAAGTACAAGCATTCCTCACAGGACTCTCATCTACATAAAAGGGAATGTGCCAGCAAACTGCAACATCGTGGCAACAGCAAGAAAAGGGGGTGATGCACCCAGATCAACAGGGCCACCACCAGACAGGGAGTGTGAGAGAATCGACCTGGTGGTAAGAAAAATTGAGAGGTTGCAACCCACTGGAAGATTGCTAACTCCAAAGTAGTCCTCAATAGTTACGGGCACCAGCACAGTGGGATGAGATGGAGAGCATCTTGCAACATCACCCAGAGAGTACAAGAATAGGGTGGGTACAGTAATAAAGGAGGGGGGAAAACATTGCCCACTCCTGTCTCAAATGGGCTCTTATCGCTTCAGACACAACCAGCAGGCAAATGTGTAATGGGACAACCCTCGGGAGGCACGCCTGGTTAAGAGCTTCGGGGTTCAAGACCGAGGTGGAAGAATCTTGCATCAACATGGGACTCTCTCTTTGGTCCAGCAGTAGACCACGCACTGCAGAATAAAAAAACAATGAGACAGCAAAAGCTATGACAGCATTGCAGTTCCATGGGTCCTTCAAGCGGGGAAGCATACAGCTTCTAGGACCAACATCCAGAGGAGGCTTTCAGCATAGCACAGCCCCCCAGCAGCAAGGGTTCACTCAGTTGGCCATAACTCAGATGGCACACGAACGATAGCAGTACCTGGCAAGATAGCCCTTTGATAGAAGGCAAGAGGGAAAGGTTAGCCACCAAGAAGGGGGTGTCAGTCTGACAAGCAAGTTACTTATTAGGATCACACCGCTAGCACAAAGCACCAGTGAGAGAAGAATAGAGGGATTCCTTCAGGAATGGGGATCAATCACCTCAGACAGATGAATAATAAATATAATAAAAACGGCTACTGCACAGAACTTATCAGAAGACCTCCTTTGCCACCACCACCAATGAAAAGGTCACAGACAAAAGGGGAACTCTTAAGCTGTTTCACTTCGTGGGATAGTTTATCAACAAATGAGCTATAGAAAGAGTCCAACAAATGGTGAAACACTTTTTAAATATATATTTTTTACCCAAGAACTTCTTATAAGGTAAGTACTTTTACAGAATAGACTTTAAACCAACAGTGCATTTTTACGCGTACCGCTTTCTTATGGGGTAAAAAACATTTACTGCATACATATAATTGCAGTGTGTTTCTGTGGGGGCCCCCTTTCAGTTTGTGAGGTGTTAGGGGGACAAGGACCAAAGTTCCACCAGAAGATCGGTTGTGTCTGCTCTGGTAACTCCGGGTGTAGAGGTGCTGGGTGGGTTGGTAGTCTTGCACCCAGGGAGGGCTCGGATCGTGAGGGTCCTGGGAGCATGGTTGTACAGTCTGTTTCTTTGGCCCTGGGCGGCTCAGTGCAGAGTGTTTGAAGTCGGCTGGCTCTCGTGCATCAAAGCGCTCACGGATATCGGTCAGGACTGGACTTTTCAACATGTGTTGGGCGTGGCAAGGGCCTGGTACCTTGGGTATTGGTGCAGGAGGCATTTGGAGGTCCTGGCATTTTCAGGCTTGGCAGGAAGAAGGATCTGACCTCCTTGGGTGTGTTGACCTTCTCGGATGGCTACTTTTCTGTGGACCCGGTGTACATCAGCTTCTTTAAACCAGATGTCATGGTCTATGCCTGCAGGGTGCAAGGTAATGGCTCCTCTACTCCATGGAAGATGGCTGGCTGCTGGCCAAAGTGCTGGCAACCCTCCCGGGCTTCTTGGGGATGCACAGCTGCAGGATGAGTTGGGTCTTTGTAATTGTCGAGTCTGTACGGCAGGCAGGTTTTGGCACCAAAAGTCCACAGCAGTCTTCAGTTCTTGCAGTTCTACTTTTTAGTCAGTGGAATCTGAATTTCTGGATTCAGGGAGCCCCCTAAACTCTAAATTTAGGAGCGTTCGGGGAGTGGAAAGTAGTAGGCAATGGGCTACCTACCCTTGGGGTAACTACGCTCCCTATATGACCACCTCCTGTGGGAAGTGGGCATAACCCTGTTTAAGTTTACTAAATTCTGCCATCACCTGGATGGCGGAATTTTCCTAGAGTGGGGCACATCAGGCATCTCACATAGGGATGTGACTGACCTGGGATTGCTTCACGCCTACTTCGCATACTAATTTTCCCGCCTGTCCTGGTGCCAAATCGGCCTCATGGCAGATGATGGCATCTCCCAGGTCTGGGGGCATGGGTTTGAAGCATCCGGCCTTGATCTGCTGATTGCTAGCCATCCTGTTTGGAGGAGGTGTAAACACCTCCTGACAGAGCAGGCATTGTTACTAATCTTTGAGAGGGGGGCTCTCACCTAAGGGGTCAGAAACAGGTCTGTGGTGGCAGGCTGCACTGGACCAATCAGTCAGCACACTATTGAACTAGTAGGTTTCAGGGGTTACCTCTAAGGTGCCCTCTGGGTGCACGTATTAATAAATTCGGCACTGGAAACAGTGTGGGTTTATTCATACGAGATGTTTTGTACCGGACATCCTTAGTTCCAGTGCAGCCATCATGTAACTGGGGAACTCGTTTTTACCAGGATCATGCACATGTACTTAAAATGGCTTCCCTGTTTACTTGTGGCATCTGAGATTTTACTCGGACATCAAAGGGGCATAATCTGCTCATACAGATATGTCCTCACATGTGCTATAATGCACCCTGCCTTAGGCTGTAAGGCCTGCAGTAGGGGTGACTTACATATATTGCCTGCTGTGTCTGCAGGCATGGCACACAGGAGGTGGGCCATGTTGTATTTTCACTTGTGTCTTAATCAAGACAATGCAGCTTGCAATGATAGTCTGCATGAGTTAGGTTAGGAGTCCCTTAGGGTGGCATAATATATGATATAGCCCTTAGGGACCCTCTTTGGTACCCATGCCCCAGGTACCTGGGGTACCATTTACTAGGAACTTACAGGGGAGCCAAAGGTATTGCCAATTGTGGGAACAATTTTACAGGTTTAAGGTAAGAGATCCGGCACTGGGGACCTAGATAGCTGGAACCCAGTGCACTTTCTGTCAACATTTGCATCGAATGCCAGGCAAAAAGTGGGGGTTGACCATGTCAAAAAGGGGCACTTTCCTACACCCACTACTACTCCACTACATGGCAACTCTACACTTGCCAAGCAATAGTGCAGTTGTTTCCAGTTCCCTTAATGTTTTAGGATTTTGTTTTACGTACCCTTTCTCATAGAGATTTCTAGTCACAGGTTCCTCACCTTTTGAATATTCGACAGGCGTCAGACTGGATCTGGCAGTCTTTCAGCAGTACCTCAGCGCAGTGTAAGGTGAAGCCATTGGGCTCTTTATTGATGCTATTCCGCTCCGGAAATGATGTGCAGGGCCCATTTAGGTGCCATTCATGCATGCTAACATCAGTTCCTTTTCTTTGTGTCACCAGACTCTGACCTGGAACTCCCTTCAGGTCTCTCAGACACATTTACCTCAACATTTTCTTTCGTGTACGAGGAATACCACCCCACCCCTGAAAACAACAGGATTTAAACCCTGTATACAGAATGCTCCAAACTAATGTCTGTGACAGATCACTACCAGGAATGCCGGTGCTGTCTGGGGTTGGGCCACGACTCTAATGCATGCAGCTACTGCTCATCAATGATGCAAGGCAAAGCTTTATGTTGCCAAGTATAAAAAAGTCCTCACTGAGACCGCTGATGGTTGTGGTCCACATCCAGAGTTTATCCCGCTCCCGGTAAGTCGAATAAGAAACACAAGATATTGAAGCAGGATTCCACTTTTTTGCACCACTCTCATTTGCCTGAGTTGGGGCGGCACCACACCTCTCGATCTTGCTCCCAAAGTCGGCTGACTTCAGAGACAGGCCCGAGTTTCTGGGGCCAACAGCCAGCCAAATCATATTCATATTGAAGAGTTTCATCTACCGACTCCCTATAAGCATCCAAGAGCTGAGAGGCCATGGTACCAGTTGGACTTTCTTTGGCTGTCTTGCCTCCGGCCCGCTTCCAGCACCATGAACTATGCTGGCCCCCCCAGGCACCTACTTCACCAATACCGACCCCATTGATGCCAGGGGAGGTGGTCTCGATAGCTCTCTCTGATGCTGGTCTGGCCTTGACCTAAGTCTCGCCCGATTCCTCCCGAGGCGCCACTTACCTCACTTGATTTACCACCTCCAGGAAGGAGAACACTCTCTGCATTCCCTTTGTGGAACGGACTCAGACAATGACTATGACCTGGTGATCAGTTTGCTCAACCCTACCTGGATGATAATTACTATGAGAACGTGGAGCAGGCTAGTAGATACCTCCCCTCAGTGGGTCTTGGAATCTGTGCCTGTAGGCCTTGTGCTTCTGAAAATAAGTGGACCGCCAAGGACATTGCCTGGTGGTGAACCACCTGGCAAGATCTTTGAGTGCCAGGGGGACAAGCTCAGCTGTCTGTACACCATGAATCACTAGTGGCAGTTTCACCCAGAAGTGGAGTGAGGTCTTGTCTGCAAATGGGGTAAACCCTGGCTTGATCTGTTTGCCACCGCTGAGAACATGCAAGGTTAGCACTTCTGCATGTTGGAGTTTCCAAGTCATCTTTCGCTTTGTGACGCCTTCCACCTAGAGTGTAAATCGGGCCTTTCTGCCTATAGCACTCCTACCCCAAGTTCTCAAGAAGATCAGGACCAACCAGACCCAAGTCTTCCTAGTGGCTCCTGATTAGGCATGGCGAGTGTGTTATCCAGAATTCCTGAGCTTGAGCATATGTCCCCCTGATAAGGCTACCCATCTGGGAGGACCTGATTTTGCAGAAATAGGGCAGGGTTCTGCACCTGGAACTATGCAACCTCCACCTTCAATGTTTGAGATTGAGCTCAGCAACAGCTGAACACTTCATCCTTCCTCTGGAGGTGGTAGATGTCATCTTGGCAGCCAGATGCCTCACGTAAAAAACTGTATCTGTCTGTTGTTGGGACAGATTTGTGGCTTGGTGTGGCACATGCCAGATTGACCCCCTCCAGACCAAGTTATCTGAAGTTCTGTTGTTTGTCTCTTGCCTGGCAAGGCTTTGCTTTGGGTATGGTTAAACGTTATCTCTCAGCCTCCTTTCTGGTACTATATCAGCCCTCCTTGCTTGGGTCACTAGTTGTGAAGCAGCTTTTGAAAGGGTTACAACATATGTTCCCCCCTTCTCCATTTGTGATGCTCCAATGGCACCTTAATCTGGTCCTCACTTATTTGATGTGAACACCTTTCGAGCTGCTTCACAGCTGTCCTTACAGCTCCTTACCATCAAGACTGCGACCCTTTTCACCATCACCTCAGTAAGGCATGTAAGAGAGCTTCAGCGTCTGTGTGTTTATACTCCAACTTCTCATACAAACTGGTTATACAGACTTAGGCATCCTTTCTGCCTAAATTTGTCACACCGTTCCATGTCGGTCAAACCATCACCCTTCAGGCATTCTGTGCTCTGCCTCAGCCCTCTATGGAAAAGGAGAGGCTCTATCACTTTGACCCCTAGAGAGCACGGAGCTTCTACATGGATCGTGACCAGGAACACCTGGTGGACGATCAGCTTTTTGTGGTGTTTGTTGAAGCGGAAAAAGACAAGGCTGTGCAGAGAACAATCTCCCTCTGGATCATGCTCTGCATTAAGGTGTTATGCATAAGATCTGCTATGCACTGGCTAAAACCTAGTAGCCAGAAGGACTGCGTGCTCACTCTGCCACGGCCAAAGTTGCTACCAATGTGTTATCATGCACAGTCCCTATCTTGAACAAACACCAGGCAGCTACGTGGGTGTCCCTTTATGCGCTTATGAAGCACTATTGTCTGGACAGTCAATTCTCCAAGAGGGGCATTTTGTCCACTAGTCTTGTAGGACTTTCTGATTTGAGTCTATTCACAGACCTGCCTCCATATAGGTACTGCGTTCGTATCTATTCAAAAGGTGAGTAATCTGTGGCTAGAAGTATCTCGCCAAAGAAAAGGTATGTTCGAGGCATATGAGCTGCAGACCACACACTTTGCATAGATCGCCATCTGGTGTTGGACCCGGATGTTTGCAGTTGTTTTTCTCTTGGAAAGTCTTTGGTAGTCACGAGTGACTCCTCCTTTGGATCATATTGCGCATGGGCTTCGGCTCCATCCTCAGATTGTTTTTTTCCGCCATCGGGCTCAGATGTGTTCTTCGCGCTCCAGTTCGGAACCGTTCGAGTTTTCCTGTTCGGCGCGCAATCCTTCCCCATTCAACGGTATTGTCCCGATCGCGTTCTCCACACTTGACTCTCAACGATCAAAGTCTTCGATTCCAGTCGTCGACGAAGGCCTTCGGGCCTACTTCGGCTTCCTGTCCTGACTGATGGAAAGGACGCCATTTAAAAAGTGTCCTCGATGTGGGTCGAAGTTTCCCCACACCGATGTACATGAGGTGTGCAACCTCTGCCTCTCTCCAGAGCACGAGGCAAGGGCCTGTCCAGCTTGCGCCTCCTTCCGATCGAAGAAGACGATTCGGGACTGACGAGCAAGGAGAACTATGGCTCACTCGTCGACTTCGATCCCCGACGACATCTTCGAAGAAGGCGTCGATGTTCCGAAACAACAGCACACCGAAGAAGGCCTCGTCAGCGCCTCCGAAGCTGACGACTCCGACGTTGAGGACATCACTTCGGCACAGAGGGGCGTGAGTACAGACATCGACACCGACCCAAAACCCCCTCCACACCATTGAAAAAGGCTTCGGTCACGCCTTCGGGCCTAGGTATGCACCGAGAGACTGCTTCCCATACCTCGCTTCCAAGCCCAGTTAAGAAGCCCACCATGCCTTCAGGCGGCTCGGGCTCGAGCCAGCCCACCCTTGGTGCCGAAAAACTCTCATCAACACCAGCACCGAAAAAGAAAACGCCCCTTTCCTTGTCCGCGCCGAGCTCGACACCGAAGCACTCTGCGCCGAAGACTGGCACCGGCTCCTCGGCACCGATAACATCCTCAGAGCCGAGCAAGAAACCGAAGAACCTTGACTCCCAAGCCTCGAAGCCGAAACCCACCGAGGAACCGAGGAAGACAAAAGACATTTCTAAACCCCACGGTTCCAAACAAAGAACCAGTGCCGAATCGACGCCTAAAAAACCAACGGCTCCGACACCATCGGCACCGAAGGATCTGCCCCCTACAGATCAACTTTTTCGACCCGATCCTTACCAAAAAACCCTTGTAAAGGATCCACAGACTGGGCATTTGACGCTTAGCACCAGAAAAAGACCACTGGACAAGCCTGCACCAGCTCCACCACCAAAAAGGAGAGACTTTGCCACCTCCCCTTTGAGGATTCCCTCACCACCACCTCCTCCTCCTCCCCCACCCCATCATTCTCCCACACCATCTCCAAATGAGGATGATAGCTACGACACAGGGGACGGAGCGGACAACCAACCAATAGGGGACCCTACTCCTACGGGCTCCCCAGACCCATGGGACGACTACAACATCCCGAACGTCCCGCAGGACGATCTTTGCCCTTCCAGACCCCCCCACCACCAGAGGACACAATGGGCTTTAACCAGCAACTCCTTAGGGCTGCCCACTACCACGGGGTTGATCTCCACACGGACCCCGTGGAGGAGGATTTCCTCTTAGACACATTTGACACTGCACAGAGATCTACCTCAATTCTGCCCATGCTTAAAGGGGTTATTAAGCACGCACCAGAGGTCTTTAAAGACCCGGTTAGGGCCAGGGTCATCAACCCTCGCATTGAGAAGAAATATAAGGCCGCCCCAACAGATCCAACCTACATTAGAGGTCCCGCACCACTAGACTCCCTGGTAGTCTCCAATACCTGGAAACGTGCCAATTCCCAGGCATCAGGTGAGGCTCCACCACCAGATAAGGAGTCTAAACTCCTGGACGCCTCTGGCAAGCGCACGGCGTCCCAAGCGGCCAACATATGGTGCATTGCTAACACCCAAGCGCTCCTAGCCAGATATGACGGGGCACATTATGACGAGCTGGAGTCCATAATGCTACACCTCCCTGACAAATACAAAAATAGGGCCAACGAATTAATTCAGGAGGGTAAAACCATCACTAATACCTCCATCCGTTGTGCCCTCGATGCAGCTGACTCCGCCTCCAGGGCAATAAATACCAGCGTCCTTCTGCGTAGGCATGCCTGGCTAAGCATTTCAGGGTTCAAACCTGAGGTTCAATTCCATCCTCAACCACCCCTTTGATGAGAAGCACCTGTTTGGCCCTAATGTCAACGTAGCCCTCGAAAAAATGAAAAAGGACACGGACACAGCAAAATCCATGGGAGCCTTGCAGTCGCAAGCTCCCAGGCGCTCCTTTCGCCGTTCCTCCTTTAGAAGCACCACCAGAGGCTACTCCTCCGACAGCGCCTCCACTTCCTACAAGGCCCCTACCCAATCCGCCTTCACTAGCGGTTACCAAAGAGGCGGTTACAGGGGTAACCACAACAAAGGCAGAGGCAAAACTAACACCTCCCGCTCTGCCTCCACCCCCACCCAGTGACTTCCCTCCACTCCTCCCAGACTATTCCACTCCTGTCGGGGGCAGACTCCACAATTTCCTTCCTGTCTGGGCTACCATCACCTCAGACAGATGGGTGCAACAGATAATTCAATCAGGCTACTTTCTAGAGCTAACATCTGCCCCCCCCCCCCCCAACCATTTCACCCAAACAGCGCCCAATGTCACAGGAACATTTGTCACTCTTAAAGCAGGAGGTGATCTCCCTCCTACAAAACAGTGCAATAGAACCAGTTCCTACCCACCAACAAAACAAGGGAGTTTACTCCCTATATTTTCTCATACCAAAAAAGGACGGCTCTCTAAGACCCATTCTGGACCTCAGACCCCTAAACCAATACATACACTCAGACCACTTTCACATGGTCACACTCCAGAAGGTACTTCCTCTGCTCTCCCAGAACGACATCCTTGCCACCATAGACATCAAGGACGCCTATTTCCACAACGCTCACAGGAAGTTTCTCAGATTCGTAGTGGGCGGTCAGCACTACCAATTCAAAGTACTCCCATTCGGAGTCACCACAGCACCACGAGTGTTTACCAAGTGCCTAGCGGTAGTGGCAGCACACCTGAGAAGACAACAGATCCACGTCTTCCCATACCTAGACGACTGGCTCATAAAAGCCAGCTCATACAACCAGTGTGTACAACCCACTCACACCACTATCCAACTACTTCACAACCTGGGCTTCACAGTAAACTACGGCAAGTCCCATCTGCATCCGTCCCACGTACAGCATTACCTCAGTGCCACCATAGACACCTCAAGAGCGCTAGCCTACCCCAGTCCCGCCAGGATAGCAAGCATACAGGCTCTTTGCGCCAAATTTCAACCACAACACTCTCTTCCAGCCCGAGTGTTTATGCAACTTATAGGGATGATGGCCTCTCGCATATTCATATTACCTCATGCAAGACTCCAGATGCATCCTCTCCAAGAGTGCTTAGCACGCCAATGGAACCAGGCTCAGGGTCAATTATCAGATCTGGTGTTTGTCGACGGTCGTGCCCATCGCTCTCTGCAGTGGTGGACCACCAAAAACTTTTCCAAAGGGCTACCGTTCCTAGAGCCGGTTCCTCAAATAGTTCTAACTGCGAACGCATCACTCTCTGGCTGGGGAGCTCACCTACTACATCACACCATGCAGGGCAGGTGGACACCTCAACAAAAGTTACTCCACATCAACCATCTGGAGTTACTGGCCATATTCCTAGCCCTAAAAGCCTTTCAAACACACGTCTCAGGCAAAGCTGTCTTAGTCCGCACAGACAACATGACAGCCATGTATTACATCTAAAAACAGGGCGGCACACACACTCTGCAGCTCTCTCAGCTAGCACAGAGCATATGGAGGTGGGCCATACCTCAAAACATTTTTCTCCTAGCCCAACATGTCCCAGGAGTCCAAAACACCATTGCTGATCTGTTGAGCCGTCAAACACAACAGATCCACGAGTGGGAACTTCATCCACAAGTTCTTCAACCATTCTTTCAAATGTGGGGGCAACCACAGATAGACCTCTTCGCCACCCACAAAAACGCCAAATGCCCAAGCTTCGGCGGCAGATATTCACACCCATTGTCCAAAGGCAATGCAATATGGATGAACTGGTCAGGCAGATTTGCGTACGCTTTTCCGCCTCTCCCACTCATTCCATTAGTGGTGCGCAAACTACAGCAACAGTCCCCAACTCTCATCCTAGTTGCTCCGACTTGGGCCAGACAACCGTGGTACACCACATTGCTGGAACTCTCCATAGTCCCGCACCAAAAGTTACACCTCTCTCCACGCCTCTTAACCCAGAACCATGGAGAGATCAGACACCCGGACCCAGCTCAGCTCAACCTTGCGATCTGGCTTCTGAAATCCTAGAATTTGGTTACCTTAATCTTCCCCCTGACTGTATGAACGTCATTAAGCTAGACGACCTACCACTAGAGCTTGCTACGCAGCCAAGTGGAAACGTTTCGTGACCTATTGTCACAACAATAACGTCAATCCCTTAGATGTGTCTATCCAACACATCATAGGCTACTTACTACACCTACAAAGATGCAACCTAGCCTACACGTCTATTAGACTACACCTTGCTGCCATAGCAGCATATCTACAAAATAGACAGCATCTATCACTCTTCAGAGTACCTGCCATAAAAGCCTTCATGGAAGGCCTTAAGAGAATAATTCCCCCCAGGGTGCCACCCTCACCTGTGTGGAACCTAAACATCGTTCTCACAAGACTAATGGGGCCTCCATTTGAACCTCTACATAAATGTGAGCTTCAATTTTTAACATGGAAAACTGCTTTCCTTGTAGCCATTACTTCGCTCAGAAGGGTCAGTGAGATACAAGCACTCGCCATTCAAGAACCCTTTCTGCAAATGCATCATAATAAGATTGTTTTCCGCACTAATCCAAAATTCCTTCCTAAAGTCATTTCTCCCTTTCACCTCAATCAATCTGTGGAACTGCCCGTATTCTTCTCGCAGCCACAAACCATTGCAGAAAGAGCTCTACACACCCTTGATGTCAAAAGAGCTTTACTCTACTACATCGAGAGAACACAACCTTTTCGTAAGACCAAACAACTACTCGTGTCTTTCTCACCACCACACAAAGGCAACCTCATCTCCAAATCTGGGATAGCTACCACAAAGCAAAAAAAACGCTATCTGTTCCCTCTAAAACCCACTCTACACGTAAGATAGGGGCTTCCATGGTATTTTTAGGGAACATCCCCTTAGATGATATCTGCTGAGCAGCTACATGGTCTACACCGCACACTTTCACTAAACACTATTGTGTAGATGTGCAAACTAAACAACAAGCTAGTGTGGGCCAGGCTGTCCTCAAAACATTGTTTCAAACAACTGCAACAGATACTGGTGGTCGCCGCTAGGAGCGAGTACTACTATATAATCTATGCACAGTGTGTAATCTGCAGCTCATATGCCTCGAACGGAATATGCTACTTACCAGTATGCATCTGTTCTTGGCATGTAGAGCTGCATATCTACACACGCCCACCCGCCTCCCCGGCTACCTTTATCTGTTCCAGTTTTATCTTAGTTACATACAACACACATGGGCATCTTTCCTCTTTCTTACAAAGCTCCATCATTTCCCCGCTGGCGAAAAACAATCTGAGGATGGAGCCGATGCCCATGTGCAATATGATCCAAAGGAGGAGTAGCATACCTCGTGACTTCCAAAGACTTTTCAAGAGAAAAACAACTGCAAACATCCGGGACCAACACCAGATGGCGATCTATGCACAGTGTGTAGATCTGCAGCTCTACATGCCAAGAACAGATGCATACTGGTAAGTAGCATATTCCTTACCTTGGGAACGCGATTTCTGGTGGAGACACTAGCTAGTCGCAGATTCCTCACTGACTCTCGCATCCTCCTGGTTCTGTAATTGGACTCAACTCATTAACAGTGTGCTGAGGTACAGCTGAAAAGTTTCTGTATTCAGTCTGACCCCTGGGGAACCTTCAAACATTGAGGAATCTGCAGCTAGATAATCTCTACCAGAAAGAGCGTTTCATAGATTGATACGAGTTTGCACGGGATGTTTGTGCCAAAATATATTGACTACCGGGAAATACCATGCAAAAAATCTGGGGCTCTGACTGCTGAAGATGCAAAGCCCCAGGTGCTGAGTCTGTAGCCAATCCAAAGCACTGCATAGTTGCGTGAGTATAATACACACAATGTATATATTTCAATTGTATGAGTCTGAACTTGCCATTGAAGAAATGTATATCCATTGTTCAACCGAGATCTCCTGTCCCAGATCCATTTCCCCATACAGCCTTCAATTTCAGAGTTTCAATTTTCACCTTATTCATAGTGCAACAGACCTGGAGCTTACAAATAAATGTCACTGTGCAAAGAGGTGGTAGGGACTCATGTTAAGAGTTACCAAATAGGCACTCTGCCCTCCACCAGTCCCCCAACCTCTCCCCAAAATAAAAAGTCAACAAGGGGTCGCTGGTTCTGTCACCGATGACCTGGGGTGTTTTAACATCCCTTAATGGGCAATTGCTGCTTACAGTCTATTAAGGAGGGCTGAAAATCTACTTTTAGCTGTGGTTTTTAACTTGTATTTCCTGCTACTGTGCGATTTCAGCTCCTCGCTGGGTAACCGTGTGAAGGGAGCTGAAATCATGTAACATATGGTGGCGCCTTGTGACTTGGCAGGTCTTGTACAAATATAGATATAATTAGTAATAATTATTAATAAATGTGTCTGGGCTGTGGTTGACAATAAGTATACTAGGTACCTCTCGCTCAGACAGCCAACTCGGATACAATTCCTTATGTGCATGTCGGAGACGTTAATATATAACAGTTTCTATAGTGCTGGGTGTTGTCAAGTGAATATTTACCAGTAGTAATAAAGGCAATTATGAATGTAGAAGGAACCCAGATTATTCAGTCTCCTAGTACGGAGCTGTTGAATCACACCAAATTCATTAGTTATGGTCAACGAGGGGTTTTTGATCATTGGTAAGTGTGGTGAACATACCAACTATATTTGCTCATCTAGACCAAGCCCAACATGTGCAGTCGATTATGTGTATATCTGATGAGGAGTGAAACAGTTCACTCAAATGAGCAGCATGCAACGGAGTGGGAGCCACAAGTCCCGCTTTAGGTCTCGATGGGGTGCTCTCCTGTTAGTATGGAACCAGTAATGGCCTGAGTTGCAAGATAGTAAATTTCAAAATGCCCTTTGATGGTACACGCCTCTTTGGTGACCAGGCGGGTAGCACCCTGGAACGCTTTAAGGATTCTCGGGCTACGGCCCTGTCCTTGGGTCTCGCCACCACATGTACTCTTCGAGGTCAGGATCGGGGCGCCCAGGCGTGTTCCTTTCAGACCCGCAAGCCTGCGCAGCCACAGTCTCAGCGCGGACGTGGGACCTGCCGTGATGGGTCCCGAGGACAGCGGACGGGTCATTCCACCACCTCCCCTGCTGCCGTCGCCTCTAAACCTTCCTAGTCCGGTGTTTCAGGCCCACCTGATGCCAGTGGGTGGCAGGATTTGCCATGACCTTCCCCACTTGCGCTTCATAACCTCGGACAGGTGGGTTCTGCAAATAGTCCGAAGGGGCTACTCCCTCCCCTTTGAATCTACCCCTCCAGCCATGCCACCTCAGTACCACTGCATGTCGGGGGAACAGTTGGCACTTCTCCAGCAGAAAGTTGCGACCCTCTTGGCCAAGGGGGCCATCGAGCGCGTTCCGACGCCAGAAGTAGGTTGTGTTTGTTACTCCCACTACTTCTTGGTTCCAAAGAAGAACAAAGGTCTGCGCCCTATCTTAGACCTCCGGAACGTCAATCACTTTCTCCGGAAGGAGAAGTTCAAGATGCTCACGCTTGCTCAGGTCTTGTCTGCCCTAGACCCGCAAGACTGGCTGGTAGCGTTGGACTTGCAGGATGCTTATTTTCATATCCCCATCCTGTCAGCCCACCGGCGTTACCTACGGTTCACGGTGGGCCACGAGCACTTTCAGTTCACCGTGCTCCCTTTCGGCCTTACCAGCACCCCTTGGGTGTTCACAAAAGTTATGACAGTGGTTGCAGTTCATCTGCGCAGATCAGGGGTTTCAGTCTTCACCTATGTCGACGACTGGCTGTTGAAGGCGGGCTCGACCCAGGCAGTCGTCTCCCACCTCCAGACTACGGCCGACCTCCTGCATTTGCTGGGGTTTTCCATCAACGTGCCGAAGTGGCACCTGATTCCCTCTCAGAAGCCCCTCTTCATCGGAGCGGTTCTGGATATGGTGCAGTTTCGGGTTTATCCTCCCAAACAGCGAGTCTGGGACATTCGGACTATGATTCTGATCTTTCGGCCCTGGTCCTGGGTTTCGGTCAGGAAGACACTGAGGCTGCTAATCGATCATACCAGATGGCACATGCGGGCTCTGCAGTGGGACCTGAAGTTCCAGTGGACGCAGCATCGGGAAAACCTGTCAGACTACGTCCAGATCTCAGAGGGCACTGCACAGGACTTGCAGTGGTGGCTCACGAACCAGCGTTGGGTCAGCGGCGGATCCCTCTCCCTTCCCCAACCGGAGCACACAGTAGTGACGGACACGTCCCTCCTGGGACGGGGCGGCCACATGGGAGAGGTTGGAGATCAGAGGCCTCTGGTCTCTGGCGGAGTCCAAGCTCCATATCAATCTTTTGGAGCTCAGGGCTAGCCTACTTGCACTGAAAGCATACCTTCCCTCTGTCAAGGGGAGAGTAGTGCAGGTGTTCACAGACAACACCACCGCCATGTAGTACTGCAACAAACAGGGTGGGGTGGGGTCGTGGACCCTATGTCAGGAGGCTCTACGTCTCTGGATGTGGCTGGAACATCAAGGCATTTCCTTGGTGCTTCAACACCTGGCAGGTACCCTGAACGCCAGGGCGGACAAACTCAGCCGAAGGTGCATGTTGGATCACGAATGGCGTCTTCACTCGGAGGTGGTGCAAGGCCTCTTTCGGCAGTGGGGAGAGCCTTGGTTAGATCTATTCGCCACCGAAGAGAACACGCAATGTCAGCAGTTCTGCGCGTTGGAGTTTCCAAGGCGGCACTCGCTTGGCGACGCTTTTCGTTGCGAGTGGAGTTGCGGTCTGTTGTACGCCTTTCCGCCTATACCACTTCTGCCCAGAGTGCTGAAGAAGATCAGACGCAACCGGGCCCAAGTCATTCTTGTGGCACCGGACTGGGCTTAAAGAGTTTGGTATCCCGAGCTACTCCGTATGAGCATGGATCCCCCGATCTGACTGCCTCCTCGGGAGGATTTCCTGTCGCAGCAACAGGGGATGGTCCTCCACCCGAACCTGTCCAGCCCCCACCTCCTTGCGTGGAGATTGAGTGGCGACATCTGATTCCATTGACCTGCCTCTCGAAGCCTGTAATGTGATTCTGGCAGCCAGGCGTCCCTCCTCTAAAACGGTATACGCCTGTCGGTGGGAAAAATTTGTGGCATGGTGCAAAGCAAAATCTGTTGATCCTCTTGCTTCCCCTCTTTCTGAGGTCCTATTGTTCCTTCTTTCTTTGGCCCAGCAGGGCTCTGTTTTGGGCACTATCAAGGGCTACCTTTCTGCTCTTTCAGCCTTTCTTAGGTTGCCTGATCAGCCCTCACTTTTCAAGTCCCCGTTTGTCGATAGATTTCTCAAAGGCATTACTCACCTTTTCCCTCCTATTCCTTTTGTGATGCCTCAATGGGACTTGAACCTGGTTCTCACATACCTGATGTGCGCTTCATTTGAGCCTCTTCATAACTGTCCTTTGCGGTTATTGACTTTGAAAACTGTCTTCCTGGTGGCCATCACCTCCGCACAGCGGGTGAGTTTTAGGATCTTTCCTGCAAACCTCCTTTCCTAGCGATTCATCCGGACAAGGTTGTGCTTCAACCGCGTCCCTCCTTTCTACCAAAAGTAGTCTCTGCCTTTCATCTCGGGCAAACTGTCACTCTACCCACTTTCTTTCCGCCTCCGCACCCTTCAAGAGAAGAGGAGAGGCTCCACCGTCTGGACCCAAAACGTGCGCTTTCATTCTATCTCAACCGCACACAACAGTTCCGGGTGGATGACCAGCTCTTTGTTGGCTACCTGGGCGCCAAGAAAGGCCGGGCTGTGCACAAGCGCCCTATCTCCCAATGGGTTGTCTTGTGCAATAAAGCCTGTTAGTCTCTGGCTAAAAAGGAACCTCCGGTTGGGCTGCGTGCCAATTCTACGAGGGCGACAGCAGCTACCACAGCGTTGGGACGCAGTGTCTCCCTGCAAGACACCTGTTAGGCGGCCACTTGGGCCTCGTTGCATACTTTCACTATGCACTATTGCCTGGACTGTCAGGTACAGAGAGACGGCGGCTTTGGCCGTTCAGTTCTCCGTGACTTTCTGGTGTAATCTCACTTCGCAGACCCACCACCGGGGTTGGTATTGCTTTGGTATGTATTCTAAGGTAAGGAATCTATCACTAACGTGTCCCTCTCAGATGCACAACTTAGTTACTTGTGTAACGATATATCTGTAAGAGACATTAGTTAGTGATAGATTCCTTACCGCCCGCCCATCCTTCCCGTTCTGCAAACTGTTCTCTAGGGTTCAGGTCATCCCTTTCAAGGCCCTAGTTCTATTGCACCAGTAGTCGGTCTCTGGCATGGCTTTGCGCTTCTGGCGCGGAAAAGTTGTGTACAGAACTGACGTCAGGGCGTGTTGGCGCGTCTAAGTAACTCTGACGACGTCATCTCAGCAGCTACGACGCCAGCGATGTACGCGGAGCTGTACGATGAAGCCTACTGACGCGCAGGGCTACTGCTGACGAAAACTTACCGGATCCAGTCTGACGCCTAGGGATATTCTAAGGTAAGAAATCCATTACTAACTAATGTCTCTTACAGATATATCATTACACAAGTAAGTAACTTGTGCATCACAGCGCCTCAAGCTGTGCGTAAATTAAATATGCGTAGCCCATACATACACAGCGTCTCTGTCAGCAGTGTTCCCCATAAGGTCGCCCTCAAACCAATATCGAGCCCCAAATTCTCAATGAACAGCCCGTTACTAGAAGTACTAGAAAACATTTGGCCAATAGTCGTAATATTATTTCAGTTACTAATTACCATAGTGAGTTGACCAGTCGTGCAATTTAGTGATATAGACCCAGCCTAACTTTCAATAGGAGAGCATTGTAATCATGGTTTTTAGAAGAAGTCTTAATTTGAGCTGCCATATTACTTCTAACGCCCTGACAGTTATCATGTAGCTTACACTATGGCATGAGCGCCAAGCTCGATAGGGAATAGCCCCACTCCTGCATACCTAAGACAATCCAGCATTAAACAGTAAACTTCACAGGTCTGGAGCCATTATTCCACATCACTGAGATGATTATCTGGAGATTCAGGCGAGCTTCCCCATTTTCCTCTAATCTGCTGTGGCAGATTTTAGAGAAAATAATTAGCTTCATCTGGAGCGGTGAATATTTGCTGGTTGCCCTTGAGAGTAAACCTGAATCTAGCCTGATTTAATTTGTTGTATTGAATGCCCATCTCCCGCAGTTTCTTCCTTGTGGGATAAAATCTGCGGGCCTCCTGTACTGTCTGGGGTAAAGGATATAGAGGCACCGACACGTTGTATTCCAGTTTTTTCTCTTGCCAGCTGGAGTCATCATAGTCCCTATAGTTAAGTAGCTTTGCGATAACTGAGTGGGGCGGAGCGCAAGTAGGAAGCGGTTGATGATTTCTGTAGCTTGACTTGGCCATAGTCCTCTTCAATAGCTGAAATTTGCCTTTTTCTTCATTATCACATGAGTGCACCTTCAAATATAAGTTTAGCATTTCTTCTGTACAAAAAATGTTGTTCGATTTAATAGGCTAAAGCTTTGCTGCATGTATGCTAAGAATCTATCCCCAAAGAGGGTACTGACTTGCTTCTTAGTCCACTAACAGCATCGTCATGAGGGGGATGAGTAGAAATGTTTTAGTTCATATTTAAAAACTCACTTTCAATATAAACTTAACTAAGCCATGACCTAGTAGTGCACTGACATTTACAGACCGCACATTTTCCATTGAAATGTCAACAGACTTTCACACTAATATGTAGTTTTTGCACAAAACTATATAGCGTATGAACAAGAATGGGTGGAAATTGGGTTTGCAAAAATATTTATCATTTGCTCATCACATAGTTAACAGTTAAGATTTCTTTTCATCCTATTACAATGTTTGTTTCCATCACACAGAACTAAGAACAATGTGATTTCCGAACTACTGAAATATATTTTGTATTATTTGTACAGTTCATTTGCAAGCTCTTTAAATGATGTACCTTACATCTTACAACCTTTTATTTCACAATCATACAGCATGATTGTCAGACAGTTCACTTTACAAAATCCTACAACTTGCAATGAGAGAAAGAAAAGTAAACCTCAAGAATAAATTAAGCATCACATTGTAAAAAGACATAAGCTTATATTTGACCTCTATCTTTGAACACTGAGCAAATTTGACCAGATTAAACTAAGATTTAAAGCCATCTTTATTGCTCATTCACTTTGCAGTGAACAGAACACATGTTCTTTGTCAGCTTGCTAGAACAGGCCAGTAGGCCCTAAAAATAGCTTGTCCTGTTAAAATTGGTCTCGCAAGTGGGCGAATAGATTTCTTGAGGCCTGATCCTGTGCACCCACTGTTTGCTGGTTTGGGTATATGTAACTGGAAAAGCTACTGATGTTTTCCTAAGTGTGTGCTGCGTGTCTTAGTTTACTAGGTTTTGAAAGATCAAGGTATCGTACAAGGCAGCTGAATGAAAAATTTCCTAGCTATCGTAACAGAAACGTTCAATTTTTAAGGGCTCGGAAGCAAAGATTATGCTTATCTTTCTCCACTTTATTGAACACCAGCCATTTTAAAACCAATTTTACACAACTACAATTCCCATGAGGCCTTGGGAATGTAAAAAAAAAAACATTGGAGTCCAACATGGTGATAATCCCTTCTTCTAACCAATTGGGTGTCTCCAGAACAGGCTCATAGTCCATTCTCACTGTCCACCCATCCTCTTTCGTTGCTCAAGACCAGCCACTGCCATCCATTCATGAAGCCTGTTTACTCGCATCCATCCCTACAACAAAAGGCCCAATTAGGGCTCATTCAAGGTGAAGGTTTAAGCCTGCAAAGCAAAGGGCGGAGGTCACAAATCCATAGATAAACAATACATTCAACAATGCAAATTAGCAAACGAGAAACCTCAAAACCTTGTTACTAAGTCTAGGGAGGGTCTCAACCACGTGTGTCATGTATTCCTGGGTTGAATAATCCTCGTCTCTGAGTCCTTAATAGAATTGAAAATGTCTGTTACGATAGCTAGGACATTTTTCATTCTCTGTCAGGACCAGAGGCGAGGATTATGCTAGTTTAAAGCTTACTTACCTCCAAGCGTGCCATCTGTAGAACCGTTTGAGGTAAAAGCGTTGGAACGTCGAGTCTGAAGACCAGTCTGCGGTGTTAAGAATATCTTCAAACCGAGTTCCTAACGCAAAGCCCTTCACTGCCATCGCCCCACGTGCAGAGTGGGCTCCAAACAACTGCCTATCAATGCCTGCTTCTTGCATCACCCACCTCACCCAGTGGGTAATTGTGGGGGAGGTTACTGCTCCATGTGGCAATGAGAAGGTGCTGTTCACCAGGGGGGGGGGGGGGGGGGGGGGGATATTCCTCAGACATCTCCTCAAAGGTCTTAAGGCAAGAGACCACACACAACTTAGGAGACTATGGAAAGGCCGGGTACAAGATAACCCTTGTCTCGCATTTAGTCTGTCTCCGGACTGTGAAAGTTAGCCTAGAAGGGGAAAAAATCCGAACGGTGATGTCACGGGCTCTGACATCCGAAACCGGTCTGCAAGAGAAGCATGGCTAGTTTTTCTGAAAGCTCCTTCCTGGACAGGAATCTATTGGTTGCCAGGAGAGAAAAAGATTATACACCTAGTTCACGTCCCAGAGTTCAGAGTACCTAGACTCCAGGGGAAGAGAAAGTCTGATCCCCCGCAAGAGAGGACAAACAAAGGGATGTTCCCCGACCGAGTACCCATCAACCACTGCGTGTCCCGCCGATATAGCAGAGCGGAAGGTATTTATGGATCCGTAGGCCAAGCTTTTTTCCGCTAAAGAGGCCACAAAATTCAAAACATGGATCACTTCTGCTGCTACAGGATCAGGACTCCGTCGCTGACACCAACGGGACTAAGTTCTCCAAGAAGACTTGTAGCGTTTGATAGTGCTGTCCCCCCAGGCCTTGGACATGAACCTCTCAGCCGCACCCAAAAGGCCTGGGACCTACCATCGTCCCCGGTAATCCACCACGTCATGAGTGCCAGCGACCCCTGCAAGATGAGTGGATGAGGTTGTTGTGCTGGACTGAGAAGCAACCCTGGAAACCGGTGGAGAGGGATTGGAGAATCCCATGAAAGTTCCAGAAGAACTGGAAACCAGACTTCTGACCTCCAAATCGGCATAATCATTGCCGCTTCCGACAACTGCCGGCAGACTTGGGCCGAGGCTCATGGCATCATGGCGAACAGGGAAAAGGGATAACCCTTCTCTTCTCTCCAGTCTTAGAGAAACGCATCTGTGGCCACCGCCAGGGGATCTGGTTTCCAGCTGAAGAACCTTTGCCAGTTGATGGTCCAATCGGGGTCCAAAAACACCCCCTTGTGCAGCTTCCATAGGCTCGCATCCTGGAAGTTGCTGAACTGAAAGTCCACTACCTAGTTGTTCGGACCCAGAAGGTATTCCGCTGTAACCGAGATCTGGCAATCGAGGCAATAATTGCCAGAAGTTGGAGGTAAGGTCGGGGAGGGCCTTCGACCGAGTGCCCCAAGGTGGTTGATGTAACGGACCGCCGACACGTTGTCCATCTTGAGGAGAACACAAGATTGGATTGTGTCTTTGGTCCAACACGGATCGTGAAGGAACCTACATGGAGTTCCAAGCAGTTGTTTGGTAAATGTTGTTTGCAAGGAGACCTCAAACCTCCTGTAGTAAAATCGCCACATCTGGCGCCCCCAGCCTAACCTTCTGATGTCAGACTCTGACGATGTCCGGAGAGGAACCAAAAATCGCCCACCTGTTCCATGCCTCCATGTTGGCCAGCTACCAATTGATCTCCTCTCTGGCTTCCAAGGAGAGGGTCACCTGTTGAGAGTATGAGAGCCCCTTGCGTAGGTGTGAAGTCTTCAGGCGCTGAAGGGCATGGTAGTGGAGAGGCTCTGGAAAGATGGCCTGGATAGAAGAGGAGCGGAGGCCCACCAGGCGAGCGACCTGTCTCAGGGAGATCATAGGTTTGGTAAGTGCCCGACACAGTTTGTGGTGATTATTCGTCACCTTCCGGGATGGAAGTCTGAGAGAAGTCTTGACGAAGTCGATCAAAAAACGTAGAAAAATCACCTTCTGCGAGGGAACTAACAGGGATTTGGGACTAGGATTTGTTGATTACGAATCCTAGGTTCTGCAGGAGGTCGACTGCCATCTGAAGCTGTAGCGCTAGCTTATTAGGAAACTGTGCCATTATCAAGATGTCATCGAGGTAGACAATGAGTCTCATGCCCTGTGACCTCGGGTGTTCTACAACTGGCTTTAGGACCTTCATGAAGCTCCAAGGTGCGAATGACAGGCCAAAGGGAAGCATGGCAAACTCATAAGTCGCACCACCCCAGAAAAATTGCAGGAACCTCCTGTGGGGGGAAAAGATTGAGATCGAGAGGTAAGCGTCCTTGAGGTCCAGACGCACCATCTAGTCCCGCGGTCAGATGATATCCCTCAACAAGTGGATCCCCTCCATTATGAAGTGGCGATAGACGATCCACGCGTTGAAATTACGCAGGCTGATGACCGGGCGCCTACCCCCGTCTGCTTTGTCCACCAGGAAGATATTGGTGATAAACCCTCTGGGATGTGGAATAACTGGAGAGACAGCACCTTTGGCCAGGAGGTACTTGACCTCCTCGTCCACCAGAGGTGACTCTGCCGCTGAAAAGCGGATGGGACACAGGAGGCCGGCCTGAACGGGAGTCCCATAAAACTCTATTTGGAACCCTTGGATTGTCTGAAAGACCCAGGCGTCCCCTGTGATGGAAGTCCAAGCCTGGAAATAATTTGCCACTCGGCCCCCTACTTTTCTAAGGGAAGAAGGAAAAACACTCACCGGCATTCTTGGAGGCACCTGCGCCTCTGTCTCCTATGCTGCATCGCCCTCTGGTGGGGTAGAAATTTCCAAATCTGGCCTGTTCTTGGTACTGGCCTTGGTGGGAGCCTTGTCCTCTAAGATTATACTGGTTAATGGGCCAGCCGAGCGGCCCCTGCCTCAAACACACCCGCCTCCCCTCCCGGAAAACCCGGGAGTGACAGACCTTTCTAAGGAGGGATTGCGCTTTGTCCAGGGAGGTGAAAGTATTCACGAACCTCCCCAACTCCTTAATAAAGGGTTCCCCAAAGAGGCCACCTGGTGCGACGGGGCCTGCCTCAGAGTCGGCCAAGTCCCCGAGTTTGGAGTCTTCCTCGATCAGCAAGGAGCATTGTCTCTGTTATATTGCGCAGTTTGCGTTTCCCAAAAAGGCAATAGCATGCTGTGCCCAGGCGGAGATGGTATCGGGGGAGTTCTGGGAGCCCGATGTCTTGGCCTCCTCCATGTCCAGGAATATTTGTTAGTGGTCCAAGGGTATCCAGCAGCTTGTGCTGACAAGCCCGCACGGACCGGTCTATCCCTTTTTTAGGGTCCTTAATAAACTTTTGCAAGAAGGTGGCCATCCTGTGCGTCAGCGCCACCTTGCTCTCCAGGCAGGGTCGGCAACATTCAGCTCTTAAGGCAATTGTGGGAGTCCTTCTCCAGAGGCTTCCGAATGCGACCTGCCACTCATTGCACAACCGTCTCTGAGCCCATTTGGAAGACCTCGGTGAAGGATCTCATTCGGGTCTAGCATTACTGAGCACAAGCCATGGCTGTCAGAGTTGGGGTGGGGGTGGTTAGCTGGGGGCTGAGAAGACGGGAGCCACGGTCGGGAGGGGCCTGCATCATCATCCGTGTCTCTATGGCCCTTATCTGCGGAATAGGAGGAGATACTAGGGCCGGGCTGTGGGAGAACAGTCCTGCGGGGTCCCAAGCTGGGGAATTGGGAGCATTACTGGTCAGGAATGCTTGCTTCAACCTGCCGAATGCGTCACGGTCTACTCCCGCCTCAGGGGACGCTTCGCTGGTGGAGGGTGCGATTCCGGGGGCTGGGAGGTTCCAGCAGGCAGAAGGGGAGCTGCGGGGCCCGATGCTGCCCCCATCATCTTCTCACAGGTCTTTGATCTCTGGTGGGAGAGGAGCTCCTCCAGGGGGGCCATGGCCTCGGACACTGCCCTATAGATCGATGCGTGTACCGCATCGTAGAATTCATCGTCCCAAGCGAAACCGCCCATGGAATCATCTTCCCCCTGGGCATCACAAAGGACTCCATCTCTGAGAGATGTCCCCAGCCGCTCTCTGACCTGATGTTTGAGGTGGGTCTCGCTCTAGGGGTAAACCACAAGGTGTCAGGGAAAGGCACTAAGGCAGAGTGCCAGTTAATGGGGGCTGGGTGTCAGACTAAACTTTATTGTGGGGCAAGCCTCACTTCACAAGGCTGGAGCCTGGTGACACCTCACCCCTGGTGCAAATAGATTTATGGGGCAACACGTCTGGGAGGGGTCCCCCCAAGTCAAGAGCCTTCCACACAATACTGACTCCCTCCTAAGGGAGCGTCAAACTCACACAATACTGTACAGACCATTTAAAAAGGGTGTGAAAAATTCTCTGCCTATGTAGCAGTACAGAGCCTTGAAAGGGCGTCTCTCCGGACGGACAAGGTTCCTGGACCGCGGCGCATTGCTCCAATTCCCTTGGAATGCGTATATAGCGTCACGGCTGGATGGTACTAATTAGGCACCCCCTAGCGGCGGGAGGACCACACCGCGGAGCCGCACCAACTGCAAGCAGCCACAAAGGAGCGTTGCTACATTCCCACGGCCCGAATCAGTTACCACATGAACAGCGGTTAAAAATGACAACAAGACAATGTGCAGTAAAAACAAGCATCAAAACAATACCGCATGAGCACGGACGATCAATATTCAAAACTGAAGGATATGCAGGTTAAACAAACATTATCAGTGACTTTATCAAGAGCGAGAGAAAAACAACACAAGAGGATGATTGGACAGCGCTGATGGACTATGAGCCTGGTTGGAGACACCTGATTGTTTGGAAGAAGTTACTATCACCCTGTTGGGCTCTATTGTTTTTTGTTAACATTCCCAAGGCCTCATGGGAACTGTAGTTGTTCAAAGTTGGTTTTAAAATGGCTGCTGTTTAATAAAGTGGAGAAAGATCAGCGTAATCATCACCTCCGGTCCTGACCTAGAATTATCGGACGTGTGAAAAGCACATCACGGAACGTTCGTCGGAGCCACGGGTAGGCATTGCAGGGTGAGAGAGCAGCTTTGATGATTGTTTGACTACAAGCACCCCTCCCCTCCCATGAAAAGCTGATGGGGCCTTAGTTAGGCACCAAACATATTGTCTTGAAGAAATATACCAATTAGGTATTGTATTCATGCATGTTTAATTGCACCTTGATATTATTCAGGGAGACCATTTAGGTTAATAAGGAATAGCCCTAGGGATCAATCGTTTAGATCCTGAAGAAAAGCTTTGGGGAAGGCTTGAAACATGTAGACCAGGGAGAAAATCACTCATTATAGTGTATATTTCTACTCTCCTCTTTTAACAATACCAACCATAGGAATCAATAAAGTGTAGGTCCCTCGTAGCCAGGTATTTTTTTAACTCACATTTTTTCTGACCCTGCCACTTTCACAACAACACATAGTATTACTTTACAAAAGTGCTCCCATGTCTCTGTCGGACGCAGCACACCCCGTCCCGCAGCGGGGCGGGAAGAACCTGATGATGAAGCATGCCACCAAGGGACTTTTTGGTGGGTGAGGGTTATTTTAAGAAAACTCATTGTTTTCTTTGACAAATTTAACAGCAATTACTGGAAAGACAGTTATTTTCATGAATGAAGGGTGGACTTTCTTTGGTTTTTTTTATCAGAAAGATTCACCAGCTAGGCTTAGCTCAAGATGTCATGTCTTGTAGTACAGGTATTCAAAACTGTCAGAATTGCATGGGGTGATTTGAGAGGCATTGGGGGCAACCTTATTGGGATGTTATTACTTGATGTGAATTAGAAATGATACTTCAGTAGATAATTGCAGTGTGGGGTATTGTGTATTTTCATTTGTGCGTCAATTGTTTCTACTACATATCCTCATATAGTGGAATATTCAGTCATTAGAGGAGGAATGATAAACAACAGTTGTTACAATTAAATCGGGGTGTCCTGTTAACATAGAGAGTTGTTCAGTCCTTATTAGGGTTTTCTTTATTTTCAACAAATGAAGTCCCAGAGGAGGGTGTTTTTATTCTGATGGTCCCCAAGAGAGTTTGTACAAGTAATGTGCCTTTACTTTAAACATTGAGAAAATGTCCTGTATTGATCACTAACTCTTCTAATCTCCATATCGTTTCAACCTCCTTCATATGGGACATAATCATTTTAATGAGGTCATGCTCGGGGCATTTCCCTTTGTAAATGTAGACACCAGTAAGATCCTCAGATCTCATTGGAGCAGTCGAGATTAATGTTGGGGGTTGAGTGCTAGTCTCGTGTGCATATCCTAGGTTCTGAAGAGGGTTGCCAACAGAGTGACTTGAAAGGAGAAGTGTTAAATAAAGTGGTCCAAAGATGGCGAGGTGAGCTTTCAGGGGATAAGGTATTTGCAGTTCAAAAGAGGTGAACCTAGCATATGTTACTTTGAAACAGAAAGGTGGCAGAGGCTGACAGGTTGTAGTACTCCTTTTGACATGTGAAGGTTTCTGTAAAGGAGGGAGGTGAGGTGCTATGTAATGCCTGGAAGACTAAGATATAGATTTCAGGTAGGGACCTGTGCCCTTCATTAATTTCCACTCAAAGCAAGAATTTTTTTACATTTAATTTTAAGTTAATTTTACACCTCATCAAACACAAAGTATGTGTTCAATGTGTCCATTTCTCCCCTGATAACATGATAGCCCAAAGCAAGGCTCCAAAGTCAGAAAAGTTAGGCAAACAGTACCTCTACTTTTGAAAGTGACTAATGTCCTTTCACAGGGCTGTGAGAGACCAATACTAGTAGCAGCATTTATTTGTAGTGTGTTGACAGGGCCTTTTTCCCTGTTGCCTACAAGGGTGAGTACCTACTAGACTCTTTGTAAAACTCCTGCCTTGTATTCCCACTACCAGGTCTCTGGCACCTTCCATCAATCAATCAGGTGACCTGTAAAGTGCGACTACTCACCCACAAGGGTCTCAAGGCACAGAGGGTGGGAGAAGGCTGCTGTTCCGTCGAAAGGCACTGTGGTTCAGTCGAAGATCTAGGTTGAGGTTTTTCCTGAATTGAGGCAGTGACGGTGATTGCCTGAGTCGGAGAGGGAGGTTGTTCCAGGTCCTTGCTGCGAGGTAGGAGAAGGATCTTCCTCCTGCTGCGGTCTTGTGCCTATGTGGGACGGCGGTCTTGGCCAGTTGGGCAGAGCGGAGGTCTCTGGTAGGTGGTGCGTGGAATGCAAAGTGGTGGTTGAGGTAAGCAGGTCTCGCATTGTGTATGGCTTTGTTAGGCGTGTGTGAAGAGCTTGAAGTTGATTCTTTTGTTGACAGGGAGCCGGTGGAGGTTTCTCAGGTGGCCAGTGGTGTCGCTGCTGAGAGGGTATGGAGGATGACTCCAGCGGAGGCATTCTGAATGTTCTGCAGTTTCTTTAGGAGTTTTTGGGTGATGTTGACGTTTAGTGCATTGCCGTAGTCTAGTCTGCTGCTGATGAGTGTGTTGGTGAAGGTCTTCCTGGACTCAGTGGAGATCCACTTTAAGATCTTTCGGAGCAGGCCTAGCTTGTGGAAGGATGATGAGACGGTGTTGATCTGGTAGTTCAAGGTGAGCTAGGATCCAGGATGATTCTGAGGTTTCATGCGTGGTTTGTGGTTGTGGGGGGATCTGCAGGCCACCAGGAGTCATCCCAGGCAGAGGGAGTGGAGCCCAGGATGAGGACTTCGGTCTTTTCTGAGTTTAGCCTGAGGCAGCTCCCCTTCATCCAGGTGGCAATAGCCTTCATCCCGTCGTGGAAGTTGTTCTTGGCCACTGTGAGTTTGTTGTTGAGTAGGGGATCAGCTGTGTGTCATCAGCGTACGAGCTGATGTTAAGTCTGTGGTTCATGACGATGGCTGTGAGCCGGGCCATGTAGATCCTTAAGAGAGTGGGGCTCAGGGAAGAGCCATGTGGCACTCCGCAGCTGATCTCTGTAGGTTTAGAATGGAACGGTGGTAGTCTGACTGTGTTCGGCCGGTGAGGAAGAAGCGGATCCATTTCAGGACCATGTCGCGGATGGCGGCGTTGTGAGTCTTGTGCATAGGGTGCAAGGGGAGCAGAGAGATTTGTGTGAAGATTTTGAGGTCCTTCGGGTTGGCAGAGGGTTTCCTCACAAAGGGGTTGATCTCTGCGTGTTAGCAGTCTTCTGCGCTTGTGGCGGAGTTGATGGAGCAGTTGAGGGGAGTCCAGCTGGGCAAGGTCTGTTGGGGTCCAGTGTTAAGTGTGGTGGTTGCGAGTGGGGTGAGAGGGTCTTGAGTGTCGAGGCTGTTAAAGCTGTCGTAGATCTCCTTAATCTTGTGGTGGAAGAAGGTACTGAGGTTGTTGCAGAGGTCTTGGGAGGGTATGAGGTCTGCTGTCTCTGTGTTGGGTTTGGCAAATTCTTTGATCACAGTGAAAAGTTCTTTGATATTGAGTGCATTGACATTGATCCTTTCTTGTATGGACGCTTTCTTTGTTGTTCTAATGAAATGGTAATGTTCACATCGGTTGTGATGGCTGAGTGATCTTCTGGGGTCTAGCTGCTCCTCCAGCTCTTCTCAAGCCGTCTACAGATACGTCTGAAGTCATGAAGGGTGAGAATGGACCAGCTGGCTTTTTTGGAGTGTCGCTTGCCTGTTGCTTTCTTGAGGGGAGCCAGTGTGTTGGCGCAGTTGGAGATCCATCAGTAGAAGTTGCGTGCTGAGGTGTTGGCGTCCGCGGAAGTCGAGGTGGAGTTTTGCTGAGGGAGGTGGTCATCTGTTAGTCGGTGACCTTGTTCCAACTTCTGCAAGGGTAGCGATGGGCACAGTGGTATACGGTGGGTTTGGTGAAGGAGAAGTGGACTCAGCAGTGGTCGGTCCAAAGCAGCGCAGTGGTGTGGCTGAAGGTGATGTTGTCACTGATGGAGAAGATGGGGTCGAGCATGTGTCCTCTGAGTGGGTTAGGGAGGTGACCCATTGTTTGAGTCAGACGGTGGCGAGGTTCTCTAGCATGGACGATGTGTTCTTGTCATTAGGGTTGTCCAGGCGAAAGTTGAGGTCGCCAAGGACGATGTTGTCTGAAGAGGCGAGAGCATAAGGAGCAATAAAGTCGATGGAGTCGCTGAAGGGTGGAGAGGGTCCAGTGGGACAGTAGATGAGTGCCATGGAGGGTGGTGTTCGGGTTTGTCTGGAAGTGGAGGTGCTCCATGTTGTTCGAGGGGTCGACCGAGTGGGTGGTGAGACTGATGCCTCCACCCGGTGTGTTGATGCAGTCCTTGTAAAAACCAAAGGAAATGATGTACGGAGTGTTGAACATTGCAAGCACTCACCCCCAGTCAACTGATCTGGGTTTAATCCATCACTGTTCTTTAGCCCACTCTGCCACCCCAGTCTGACCCTGTGCCTCATGGGAACAGTCCAGCCCGAACTGCCAAGCCATGTCTTCCCTGGACCGGAAACAATCTTCCTAAGACCGGTTTCTGGCATTTCAGCCGTCTTCAGCCAGGCTTGCTTGAATCCAGTGGCAAAGTGAGCAAGGGACTCGCGTCTGAGCATACCCTGCCAACTTATGGCGAACAAAGCAAAAACCAAAGGAAATGATGGACGGAGTGTTGAATACTTCGCCATAAGTTGGCAGGGTATGCTCAGACGTGAGTCCCTATGGCCATGTCTGAACTGGGGTGGCAGAGTGGGCTAAAGAACGGTGATGGATTAAACCCAGATCAGTTGACTGGGGGTGAGTCCTTGCAATGTTCAACACTCCGTCCATCATTTCCTTTGGTTTTTGTGATGCAGTCCTTGTAGCCATCCGGGATGGCGATGTCTGGGGTGGAGGTGATCTCCATTTCCGCGAGGAGGACGATGTCTGGATAGACAGTCGAGTAGATCCTAGATCTCCACAGCATGTTTGTGGAGGGAGTGTGTTTTGAGCAGGATACAGCTGAGGCGGTCGGATATGGTGTTTGTCGGTCGTGTGGTGGGTGAGTCTGGTGTGCGGTGGCAGGCGAAGGTGCGGCTGAAGTTTCGGCAGGAAAAAGACACTGGGTGTCATTCGGCAATTACCGGTGGCAGGGGGTGTTGCTGTCCGGTGTTGAGGGCATGGAGGGTGCTGGCGTTGTAGTGGTGAATGGTTGGAGGACCAGGATCTGTTGTGCTTGGTGCAGTCCAGGCGCCTTTGGTGCACCAGCGGCGCACCCACTGCGCCGCCTCCACCATTTAGATGTTTCTGGGCGAGAGCGGGAAAAGTTGGAAGGCGGCGCTGAAGGGGGCGGGCCGAGGTGGATGAGTAGAGGTGGGGGGACAGCAAGGAAAAAGTGCAAGAAGTGACCAGAGGGAAAAGTGGAAAATTGCAGGAAGTGAAAAGAAGTGACAGAAAAGCAGAAAATATTAAAGGAGGAAAAATGAGATGTTTGATATTGACGGCGAATGCATGTTTGCTCTGGATAAATGTGGCAGGTTAAGTGCATATTGTGTGTGTTGGGCTTGAGTGTGTGCGGATAAGAATCCATCTTAGAACTCCTATGCATTGATGACTCCAGGTGAGCCTGGTTTATTCTTGGTTGAGCGTAACTCTGGAAATTACATACACCCCGGTTAAAGTGGGTTGTGACCCTGGGCTATATATCCGAATATCATGTATTACAATTTTGTATTGCACAAATATTGTAGCCAAAATATTGACTAACACTATATTGTGATGGTGTGTAGGTTTACTATTCTTAATTTATCTATTCACCTTCAAGATCTATATAACGTTGAACGAGGGAAGTAGTCATGATGGAGTTGAACGTGAGGGAGCAGAAGAGTCTTCTACTGATGTATAGCTGTGAGGCAGTTGGAGATGTGATATTCAGGGCTGGAGGTAAAGTCTGGGAAAGAGCCTATCGTCATACTTTTGGTGAAGAGTGATTAGAGAAACCAAAGGAGATAATCTGCTGAGTGAGATGTTGTAGAGGGCACGGAGTCTTACTTGATTCCTTCTGGTTAGAGTGTTGGGCAGAGGATGCAGTGAGCACCAGGAAGTAGAAGATGACTCATCTTAGAGAACAAGAGAAATATGCTTATCACTTTAATCAGACAACTGCTTATATCCCTCAGACAGGGTCAAACTCAGTCTAGATGGCATATGAGAGAACAGAACATGGTCGATCTCTGTTTAAAATACTGACAAATAAGGCTTTCTTAATAGGTCTTAAACTTGTTTTTGTGCCAGCCAGGATACCTGTTCAAATAAGATGATGAATTAGTCTTGTAAAGCACCACTGTTACTCAAAGGACAATCTGTAACTCATAGACACAGCCCATAACAAGAGAGCAGACTTGTTGAAATAGCCATGTTTTAAGTTTCTTGTCAGGCTCAGAGAGCTGCTGTTATGTTCTGGAACAGATGGCAGTAAGAGAAACAGTACTAGCTTACAGTATTAGCCAATGAGTCTTCTTTTCGACCTGACATACAAATGGCACATTTAGGAGTTGACCAGGTGTTAGTCTTTTCAGCCCTTGATAGGATCGGTGTACTACATTCCTCAGCTGTTAATCACCCAAATATACATATGCACAGAGCTAAAACTGTTCTACAGACATACAAAGGGTTATGTTAAAAAGATGGACTATGAAGTAAAAAAATTTTTAAATGACATGCATATTTACATGGATTGTTTCATGGACGTTGTTGATCTATTATTTGAACTGAATATAAAAATAGTTTTTACTTGGAGTGGGTTGACTGGACGGGTAGTAGAATATGTAGACTCCCGGTGGTTTGCTCAAACATACACAAGGTAATACTGTTTTAATATAGACTCTAGGAGGTATACATTGGCAGGCGAGCAGTGATTCAGTATATATGTATGGCATCCAAATGGAGGATGCTAATTTCAGAGATGGTTGTCCTGTGACTGTACAAACAGTTACTACTGCAAAAGAAAAAAATATTTAGCTTTGACTCGTTGCATCTTGCCTAGTTATCAGCTCATTTTTGATCAGTTTAGTCTCTTAATGCAGTACGACATCTCATAAGATCGTAGTTCCCATATATCGTTAGGTAAGGCACAAAAACACAATCTAAGATTGGCATGGATCCTTAGGGCATTGTTGACCTCTGGTTGGTGTGTTTGCAGTGACTCATTAGACTCATCCATAGTCCATGCCCATAGTGATAAATGTGCAGAAAACCAAGAGCACTTTTGTGCTATTCAAGCTGAAAAGCTAAGGTAAGTAGAAGTTGTCTTTTTATTACATTTCCAGTTTCTCCTTCCAGCTTTCCTGTGTCAGTTATATCCTGCCTGTTTCCTTATATTTTGCATGTAGTCTTTATCCAGCAGTAGTACCCTAACTTTTCCACTCTGCTGGCCTTGCTCCTCTGTCAGAGTGGTTAAGTAACATCAATCAGCCTGCCAGTGCTTAATTTGTAAAATATTAAGTGCCAGGGCTCTGACCAGGAGGCCACTGCAGCTTGCACCACCTATCGCCCCTGTAATCGCTGCCAAAACAACTACTAACCATCTCTCTCGCATGTAAATTCGACAGTTCAGATTATTCAAGGTCCCCAAAGCTAAAGGAATGGCTGGGGAGGCAGCTATTAGTAAATTGTTTTAATGTATATTGTTTTCCTGAACAACTGTTATACTGCTCATCTCTAAACTACATGAGCAGCGCCACCTTGTGGAAGACTGCCCTAAGTGTGGTGTTTCCAATTAGGTGCCGGTGCTGAGCACTGGAAACCAATTAAGTACTGGTGCTCAGCACCAGAAAGCTCCGGCTCAAATTAAGCAATCCCATCACCCTCTCTCCCCTGCCTGGTATTGATGCGCTGCCTGTTTCGCTCCCCCAGACGCTGTATCCTGTTACAGCTACAAACTCTGTGTTCCCCTTTCCAAGCCCACTCTCTCAATCTGATTCGTGCGTACCCCTTGCCCAGCTATTTACATTAGTTCTTGTCCTTCAACACTTTTCCCTCTACCACACTCTGTCCTGTTTGTATTACGGTCACTTGTTTCCTTTACACCGGCCTTGTCTCTTTTTTCAATTACTGATGTTCTGTGTCTCGCTCTCACACGTCCTCTATGTGTCACTTAGTATCACTACCTGATAAAATTCCCCGTGCCTTGTTCCCTGGGCTAATTATTGATACTCTGCTTACTCTCACTTAATTTCAATGCTTTTAACTTTTTGTTTTTTTTCACAATACTCATTTCTTTTTTCCAGTTAACAAATGTTTGTGGTACACCACCAATGTCTTCCTCTGTGTTCAATTTTATGCAGTTAATAACACCATGCTCTTCTCTCTAATCCAGGCCTTGTTCCCCTTGCTTAGAAGACTCACCTGTACGATCAGAATTGGCAAGTCGGATCAGAGGAGGCCTGACCAAGACAGCTTCCCATTCAAAGAAGAAGCGCAAGATTCGAAAGAGGATTCTGTCCGAGGAATCCTCCTTTTCGGACTCTGAGTTAAAGGTAAAGGATACACTCGTGAAGAGCTGAGGTAGATTGTCAAACTCGAGGAAGCGAGTTTTGGTAATTTGATAACATTTTTGTACCACAGAACATGGAGTGCTCACAAGATGAAGGTGTTGGCAAAGTATCGCGCTTCCGCATTCGGAAAACACCAGCCAAGCAGACGACTAGCCTCACTCCAATGGGATTGCCAAAACCCATCAGGTAAATCACATCCCTATTAATCGCCTCAATCACATCGTAGCTGCAAAAACATTTGTCAGCATGGTATCCTCTCTAGTTTCACATGCTGTTGGCAAATCCTGGCACAGTTCTAAAAATGTCACTTAAATAGTTTCTACTCTCCTATAGACTGATGTGCTCAAAATTGGGCGCTAATGACATCAAAGTTCCCGCAACCCTCCCCTTCACTACTCAACATTATGTAACATTGCCTTTTCCAGCCATTGCATTCATAATGACTAAATAAATTTTATTTTGCAATAGTCCAATCATACTAGTTATTTTATGAAGTATAACATTGTTAAATTAACATGCCTAAAATTCAACCACAACTGTTCATACTAATTGCGCAATAACATAATTTGATTTCATGTACACACTATAAAATCAAGTAGTTTCACAGTTACTGCAGAGGACAGCTAATAATAAATACCAGGTATCGGATCATCTAATCTCGCTCTATGCGGATGACGCTCTTTTCTACTTGTTGACTTTGAGGTAATCTCTGCCATTGCTTCTGGAGCATTTGGACACCTTTGGGGACATTTCAGGATTGCTTGTTAGTACGAATAAGTCTGTGATATTCCCTCTGGGGCGGCTGGTGGCACAGGACCCCACCACACAGCCGTATTTACAATTGCGTTGGGAAATGATGGTGGCCCACATGGTCCAGAAGCGTAAACAATATAATATTGATTGTTTCATAGAGGGCGTAACTAAGTCGGTGCAATTCTTGAACCCCCACCCCTTATGGGACGTGTGGAAGTGCATAGATGGTGTTCTTACCATGTTGCCTTTATACTCTACAGTATCCTTTAGACATGCTACCTATGACAGTCTTTAAGCATCTACACTCCTTATTAACAACTTTAGTTTGGGCGGGAGGTCTGAGCAAAGTGACCCAAGAGACTCCTTCCCTACCTTTTGAGGATGGGGATTAGCACTGCCCAATATGGAAATTTACTATCTAGCATCTTGGTTGCAACATGCAGCACACTTGTTGTCTGGGGACAACTGGGAAAAGGATTTACTCACGGATGAAGGGAGGGACGCTGTTGCTTCACTGGGGTAGGAGAGGTGATCCCACAGTGCCCTAGCTAATCAAACACACCGCATCACTGTGAGAGCGTGCAATGAAGGTGGTGCTGAGACATGCCCCCTTCGAATAAGAGTTCATTTTTTGGGACCTTTCAGGGTTCCGCCTGTTGACCTTCACTGTGAATGCCAGTGCCTGGAGAGATGGGGGAGGGGGTGTTTGACACTCGGTGAGTTTTACCCCAATAAGACATTCATTACATTTGAAGTGGCACAGGGGAACTTCGGTGTGGGTCAGGCCAGTTCTGATTCTATGAAAGTATTGTGGACTTAATGCGACATGTCTGGCCCAGAAACCCAGACGTCCCGACTTCCTCTGAACTGTTTAGGACTCTACTGGAATTTGACAGAGGTAAATGTAAATGTAAATGTATGTGTCTTGTAAAGCGCACGGCTGCCCTGAGGCGTCCTGGCGCTGTAGACCGCTGGGGAACCCGTCCTGGCTATCCCTGTGAGATGGTAGACACTTGGTTTCCCACTTGTATAGAGCCATGATTGCAATAAACCTAGGACCACATTTTGTGCTACAGCGGCCTCGGAAGAACTGGGTAAACCACTAGAAGACACACAATGGAAAGGTATTTGTGCATTAGTCAAGCAGGTGACATGCAATGCACGTTTCAAGCTAGTACGTTTTAATTGGATACTCTGCACATATATCACCCTGGTGTTTCTACATACAAGAGATTACGTCAAGACAGATGCCACCGGTGTCTGGGCAGACCCGCAACCTTTCTTCACCTAGCTTCGTGCTGTCCCCAGTACATGCTTATTGGGATTTAGCAGTCCAGAGATAACATGTCTATTGGAGATTGTCAGGAAACAGAAGGGTAGGAAAATGGAGTGCAAATGTATGCAACTAGCCCTGCTGCTAGCAAAACGCTGGGTTGCCATTTCATGGATGAGTCCGTTAGGACCGAAGGAACAGGGATGGATCAAAGATGTTAATTAATGGGCGGTAGCAGAAGAGGGGCGGTAGTAGAAGAGATGAGGCTCAGTCAGTGTAGGAGGGATGAGCATTCGGAGAAGGATTTGCAAACATGGATGGAGATCCTTACAGGTTACGAGGAGCTCTCTGCAGAAGATAGGCAGGATACTGAGGGTTAAGGATATACTGGCAGCCATGGGGAGTGGCGCGCATATTTGGAGAGAAGGATTAATGGACAGTTATTCCTAATGTAATGTTTTGCTACCACTGGTGCCTTTGTACAAAATTATTGCTGTTGTAGTACATGCCTGGGATAATGACTCAACTATTTGAATTTGTTAATGGTACAGAGTTTATAATGTACTGAATGATCTAATAAAATGAATTCTTTAATACAAAAAAAGAATAAATACCAGGTGGATACTATTTTGCAGAAAGTATAATGTAGTTAATCACACCACACATCATAAACTTTGTTCCACTGTCGGCCACATCCTGACACTAACAACAATTGAAGGCATGTAAATACATCTATACAATTTTGAATTATACATAACAATACCGCCATTGCAGGACAATAGCTGGACTGTGTGCAGTATTTAGAGGCATCTCATTACCACTTTTCATCTGCATTACGGAAAATCATGTTTTAGCTGCTGTAGGCATTAAAGTGGTACCTTTTCCTTCTGAAATAGCCCTATAAAGAGTAAAGGTGCTCTGTTGAGCGTAAAGTCCTGTTGATGACAAAAGGAACTACCCATAGCAGAAACTGTGAAATAGCGTGCAGAATGTCCATGTTAGCAATTCTAATGCCCAGCAAAAGTAAGGCAGAGCTATAAATAATCTTGCTCCTTCAATGTTCAAAAATACCTAATATTGCACAAACACTTAGACGGTAATCTAATTAAAAATTGGAGAAAAACTGCAGATTCAGTAGCCAGTAATAATAGGACCTTGAGGGTCCAGGACTGCAGTGAACTCTGGTAACACAGACCCAGTCAGGAAACACACACACATACACGTGTTACCATCCTTGTGGGGACTATGTGTGAATACCTGCCTTGTGGGGACTAACCTTTCCCAATGTTTATACAACACACTAATAACAGAAAAATGTTAAGAAAAAATTCATGATACAGGATCCTGCTTCAAATTTGCAAATATATTGTTATTTAATCGCGCGCACAGCACCATCCTTGTGGGGACTTGAACTCGTGCTACCATCCTTGTGGGGACCTAGTCCGTAAAACTATTTGTGATTGAATACAGTCTAAGGCACATGGCTAAATGTTTATTTTATTAACAATATACACAAACAACATTATAATCTATTCATATATGAATTGCTGCATATACACTAGGGGTATACATGAAGACAGATTATGTTAATGTGCCAGAACATATCATATCGTGCTTATAGAAAGAGACTTTAAGCTGTATTTAACCTATGTATTAGTGCTTACACTCTTAGAAGATGAGGAAACTAACACATAAGAAATTAACATATGGAACAAAGGAATGTGGTCAAGTTGAACCCAGAGCTTGATTAGCTGCTTACATTTTTGCCAAAATAGATGTTCAAGTCCCGACCTGGATAGTGGGTGAAGATCATTTTGTTTAAGTCTCCATAGAAATAGTGTGTACATTCAAAGCTTATATCCCATTATAAAGAGTGTGAAGCTAATGATGTTCAAGTCCACACAGAGGTTGTGTGTAATTATAGGAATGCTCAAGTCCCCACAGAGATGGTATGTTATTATAGCGATGTGTAAGTCCCCACAGAGATAGTGTGTTATCATAGAGATGTTCAAGTCCCCACAGAGATGGTGTGTTATTATAGTGATGTTCAAGTCCCCACAAATATAGTGTGTTATTACAGTGTTGTTCAAGTCCCCACAAAGATAATGTGTTATTATAGCGATGTTTAAGTCCCCACAGAGATAGTGCATGAAGGTGATTGTGTGTAAGTCCTCATTAAAATAGGGCCCAATTCACAAAGGTAAACTTAGACAAACAGTCTAACTTTACTACTTTTTCCAGTATTCACAAAGGTAAATTTAGACCAAAAGTCTAACTTTACTACTTTTCAGTATTCACAAAGCCCCATACAGAGAATGTGAAGCTGATGATGTTCAAATCGAAGCAAACACAAGGAGATGATGGACGGAGTGCTGAAACGTTTCAGTCACTCACCTCAGTCACAGATCTGGGTTTAGTCCATCATCATTCTTTAGCTCACTTCCTCACCCCAGCTCAGACCCGGCTATATGCAAATCAGTCTTGACCCTGTGCCTCATGGGAACAGTCCAGCCCGAACTGCCAAGCCAGGTCTTCCCTGCACCGGAAATAAGCATCCTGGGACAGGTTTCAGGTAACACCCCCTCATTAGTCAGGCTAGCTAGAATCCAGTGGCAAAGTGAGGAAGGGACCCACGTCTGGGCATACTCTGCCAACTTAGGGCGAACAAAGCACACACACGGAGATTATGGATGGAGTGTTGAAACGTTTCAGCCACTCACCCCCAGTCACAGATCTGGGTTGAATCCATCATTGTTCTTTAGTTCACTTTTCCACCCCAGTTCAGACCCAGCTATTTGCAAAGCAGTCTTAACCGTGTGCTTTATGGCATCCCTGGTGCTTCAAGCCGAAACAGAGCTTGTGTTTAATTACAGGAATGCCTAAGTCCCCACAGAGATAATATGTTTTTATAGTGATGTTCAAGTCCCCACAAAGTTAGTATTTTATTATAGTTTTTTTCAAGCCCCACAAAGATAGTGTGTTTTTATGGCTATGTTTAAGTCCCACAGATATAGTGCATGAAGATGATTGTGTTTCAGTCCTCATTAAAATAGGGCCCGATTCACAATGGTAACCTTAGACAAAAAAAATCTAACTTTTCTACTTTTCAGTTTCAACAATGTAAACTTAGACCAAAAGTCTAATGTTACTACTTATCAGTATTCACAAAGCCCCATACAGAGAATGCAAAGCTGATGATGCACAAGCCAAAACAGAGCTTGTGTGTAATTACAGGAATATTCAAGTCCCCACAGAGATGGTTTGTGACTATGATATTACCACAGTTGCCAAAGAGAATGTGTGTGATTATAGACATGCTCAGGTCTCCACAGAGATAGTGTGTGATTATAGACATGCCCAGGTCCCCACAGAGATACTGTTTGATTATAGAGATGTCCAGGTCCCCACAGAGATAGTGTGTGATTATAGACATGCCCAGGTCCCCACAGAGATAGTGTGTGATTATAGACATGTCCAGGTCCCCATAGAGATAGTGTGTGATTATAGACATGTCTAGGTCTCTACAGAGATAGTGTGTGATTATAGAGATGTCGAGGTCCCCACAGAGATGTTGTGTGACTATAGTATTACCACGGTTGACAAAGAGAATGTGTGTGATTACAGACATGCCCAGGTCCCCACAGAGATAGTGTGTGAATATAGACATGCCCAGGTCATCATCATCATCATCATCATAGCACACATTTATAGTGCGTGATTATAGTAGTGTAAAAGTCCTCACAGAGATATTGTGCGATTATAGTAATGTTTAAGTCTCCACAGTGCTAATGTGTGATTACAGTCATATTCAAGTCTCCACAGTGATGTGTGTAATGATAGGTATGTTGAAGAACCCATACAGATCGTATTAGTCTGTTGGCTTTTTAAATGAATTAATCCACTAGAGGGATATGTGTTTGATCACTCTCTCATGTGTTTGAATCCTGGAGCTACCACTCAACCTTTGTTCCTTCCAAGGTCTATACAAAGTTGAAACATCTATTTGTTCAGCCTTTTATATTTGGAGTGTAAAATAGAAATTCTTAAACAAGGCTTAAACACTCAAAAGTGCCCATGTCAGCTACAAAAGACTTTATCAGTGTTTATGGTCTCGTTATTTGAAGGGCAAACATATACAAGAGTCTTACAAACTGTATTCCTGAACTGATCTGGTATGCTCATAATGTAAGATTAGAGAAAGTCACTTGGGCTGACATACAGCTGTCTTTTTCATGGGAATAAAAACCTCAGAATGTGCCTAATTTAATTATAGGAATCTTTCACAATGTTAATGATTTTTTTAAGGAGTGAGCCCAAATGTTGCACTTCGGTGTGTGTGTGTGTGTGTGGTATAAAACTAGGCTTCCTAAAAGGAGCCGGTGAATCTTTTGTTCAGGAATAGAGAAGGACAATTTGATAGTCATGCACTAGCTGTTTTGTGAGAAAAGAAACCTTAAAATGTGCCCATATTAAAGATAGGAGTCCGTCACAAAGTTTAAAAATGTGTTTTTGGCAGTGGGCATTTTATACATACAGTCTTTAACAATAAGGGCTTCAGTTATGAAAAGTGTTGTATCGATGTGAGAAAGCAGCGATGCAACACTTTTCAGTGCGCCCTCCTTGCGACATGATGGATGTGCCGCATTTGTTGTATGGCGCACCATGTCGCACGGAATGGCAGATACGTCAGGAATCCTGATGTATCTGTCAGCGCGAAACCCACGTATTGCTGGAGTTGTCGTAAGCATGATGCAGCTCCAGCAATGCATGGGGAAAGCCTATTCCCATTGCACTGCATAAACCTTATGCCTGCTGTGAGGCAGGCATAAGGTTGTGACACAGTAGCATCCTAGAAGTAACACAGTGAAATCTGAAAGATTTCACTGTGCCACTTCTACGAGGCTTTTTTCAGGGGAACACCCACCCTACATACATTATACCTGATGCATCACTTTGTAAATATGGTGCAATATGGAGCATTATTTATGCTTCTGGAGCCACACAAAAAGTGACGCAACGGCATGGCAAAAGTGTAACAACGGGTTCATCATTGTTTTAAAAAAAATATTTTTATATATTATATCGCCAAAAAACAGGTACCGCCATGGGAACCTGCTTTGCCCCCAGCCTAGCAAATTTATTCCTGGGCTGGTGGGAGGAGCAGGTGGTATGGACTGATGACAATGAATTGTTCACGAGTCATGTGCCATTATGGCTGCGTTATATTGATGACCTTTTCATTATCTGGGACGGGAGCAAGGAAGAAGCTATAAGATTTATACAGAGTTTATCCAACAATGATTTAAATCTTACATTCACACACACCATCAGTGAATTAGTATATGACTTTCTTGACATACATGTAACAGTCCAAGATGATGAATTGGTAACCAATCTTTTCAGAAAGGAAACAGCTGGCAATAGTACAGTGCATGCACGTAGCCATCATCCCAAAACTCTGCTTAATAGCATACCATATGGCGAACTATTGCGTGCCCGTAGAAATTGTAGTACCAATCCAGGTTTTATTAAGGAACAAGATCATATGCTGGATAGATTCAAACTTAGAGGTTATCCTAAGAAAGCTTTGATAGAAGCAGCGGCAAAACTAAAAGATACTGATCAGAAAGATGTTCTATTCAAAACTAATGTGATTGACAAAATTGAACAATCGTCTACTACTCCAAGAATGATCACTATGTACAATGCCAGAGACAACAAAATGAGATACATAATGAGAAAACATTGGGGTCTGATTCAATCAGATTCTGTGATTGGCAAGGTAGTGGGTAACTCCCCTACAGTAACATAAAAGAGAGCACCTTCCTTTAGGGATACATTGGTTAACAGTTATTATCAAACTGAAGTCCCCACCACCTGGCTGAATAGGAGTAAGGGTTTTTCAAATCTAATGCCTGCAAGGCATGCTCCAATAGCCATAGCTGCAAAACTTTCACCACATCAAATGGAAAAGAGAGATTGATATCTAAATTTATCACATGTACGACTGATTTTGTAATTTACTGCCTACAATGTCCGTGTGGCTCTCGCTACATAGGCAGCACAAAACTGCCAGTGAAAAAACGCATTGTGGAGCATTTAAGAGCAATAAAAAAATCAAGACTTTAACTATCCTGTTGCGAGACATTTTTATAATCTCTACAACAGCAATAATCAGCTCCTAAGCTACATGGGACTTGAACGTATCATGAAAAACATCAGAGGAGGTGACCGGGAAAAACAATTACGTATTCTTGAGTCACGATACATCATTGACCTTAATACAAGTTCCCCCTTTGGCATGAATAAGGAGGAGGAACTAGCAACACATATAGGGGTATAGTAGGCTTTTGCCCCTCTGGTATCCTCCTATGTATCCTCAGCGCTCTATCTCTTTCCGTAGTTGCATTCTGTAGATACATAAGTTAGTGTTAAGACATTTATAGGTTTTTTTAGGGTACACAGGTTTTGTCACTTTACATCTCCCAGTTTTTCCATATTTTAAGTTATTGGTGCATCTTGGGTAGTGACTCATGATTAATGATTGGATAGACCCCATTTGGGGCAGATATCTATTTATAGCACCTTTTTAATAATCTTTTCTAGGTGGTCGGGATCATTCGGTTCCTTCGCCTTTTGGTATAAACAGGGATTATTTCAATAGAATTTTTCAATAGAATTTGAACTATAATTCACAATGCACTTTACCCTGCTCCCCTTTTCCTTTTAATTGTTCACTTATCACTTTGTATCTATGGCACATTTGGTCTGCCCTGCTGCTGTTATTTCAATTACATGACCATTCCTATTATCATTGGGTAGATTTATGGACTACTATACATCTATTTACTGTTTACACACTAATAGGCATTGGAAGTAGGCCACTTGGCCATGATCATACTATATGTGTCTGTCCATAGAGTTTGTACATAAATAGGTTTTGGAGGTAGGCCGCGTGGCCATTATCATATGTTTTGTCCATAAGGGATGTTTTGTCGTTCCTTGCAGTATTTTACTGTTCAGATTTATTTATTTATATATTATAAACAACAAGGATTGGACTGCTGATGCGCTATTTTGAATGGCGTTTGCAATCTAATTTTGTTCATTATTTGCATAGTTCTAACTCTGTTTATGTTTGTTTTATCTCTATGGACATTATTCTATTAATGTGTTTACGATGTGGCCTTTATTAATTTTGCAATTATTTTTGCATCCATTTGATTAAGGTCCCGTATTTATTCACCATCAATATGATCATGCTGCTTTATCATTAATTTTGATCCTGTTATGATAAGTTTATTTTATTTTATCAAATAACTTTATCAATACCTGGATGTGCTGACAATTTTTTAGAAACGAGGATTTCTTCAGTTTCTATTGTAAATCATTTCATTGTCCGACACTACATAATTAATTTATTTATCATGTAGAGAATTATGCTACCATCAAATTTGTGGTCGTTTTATGAAATGTAATTTAAACAATTATGATTATCATTATGTTTCACGATTGCGGAGCAAGCAGCATTCAAAGCCAGTATGTTTTCTGTTTCCATGGTTGATACGGCGTGTATTTAACAGCATCTTTACGTTGTGACCTTTGAACCTGACGAAAATCGACAGGCTGAAACCAGTCGTTCTTTTTGCACAATAAACCTTCCCGGTTGGAAACTCTGGTGTGCCGCCTTCTTTCGTAATTGAAAGACTGTTTTCAAAAGTTTGGGGTTTGTCCGCCACGGAAGGCACCGACAGCAAGAGGCAGGCGTATGGCGTTTGGCTGAATTCCTATAACGATATATATATATCTTATAATATTAGTAAAATTTACTTTTTTTAAATATAGTTTGCAATTTTAAATGTGTAATTGAATTTTTAAGAGGCAATTAGATGGGTCTGGTGGCTCTGTGGACTAATGTGTCCACTGCAGGGCCCTGTGTTCAATCTCATGGTCATAGGCTCAAATCCCGGCGGGTCCACTCAGGCTTTCAAACATCAGAGGTCGATAAAATGAATACTGTTGGGTAACAATAAACATCTGTTAGTGCCAAGATGCCTAAGAGTTAATGTGCTATCTACAAATACCTATGTTAAGTAGTTTGTAATTTAATAGCGGGATATTGGGTTTTTGGTTGAATATGGTGGGAGGTTAGTTACATTTTAACTAATTATTTTATAATGTTAAGTAATGTAAGGTAAAATCAATATATAAATGGTTAGTATGTAATGTTTTAATTTTTTAATTGTTCTTTCATTTATTTGGGTTTAATTTCAGATTTTTAATATATATTTTGTATAGTATAATTAGTTATAGCTAATTTAGCAGCATGTCAGTTTGTAGGGGAATAGGATGAGAAAATATTTCAATGTAAATAGTTCTTTATTATTTGTTATTTAATTTTTTAATTCATAAATCATAATTTTTTCATTGAAAATTTAAAATGAAAAAATAGTTTTATTTAGACTGTCAAGAAATAAGTAGTAATATATATCAGCAAGTGTATAATATATTATTTTTATATGTTTCATTTATTTTAATTTTATTATTGTTTGATTTATTTTTTAATTGATCTTCTTGGTGTTTGTGGTTTTTTCAGAAGTAGCTAGAGAAGTGAATTCTACGTAGGGTTATTTAAATATTTCATTTAATTATACATTTGTTTTGTATATTTATAATAAATTGTGCATTTTATTTAAATGTATACAATATATAATTTCTAGTTTAACTATGGTTAATTATTTTATGTTTTAGGTATTTAAATATTTTATTTAAATTACTGTATTGGAATGATATATGTAACCTTTCTGAAGTCAAACACTTTCCCTACTGTTGCTTTTATTGAAGTGGGAACAATAAATTTAGTCCGTCCAATTCCTATGCTTTCCTTAATATTGAATTTGACATTGTGTGCAAACTAAGAGCATTCTGTTTACCCGGAGACTGCGGGGGGGGGGGGGGGTGGATCTAGCCCATGATTAAGGCTTGTGGCTCTCTTTCCAGACTCACACTGTAATTTTCGGTCCTCTGGGCACCCGTAGGGTGGAGCAGGGACGCCATCTTGGCCTGGAGCGCTCTAGTCACGGAGGCTATAAAAAGAGAAGCCACTTCAATGAGTGCAACAGTAGGAAAAGTGTTGGATAGCTGAGGGATACAATTTACTAGTCCCACTCCAGTCAATGCAACAGTAGGGAAAGTGTTGGAATGCGGTGGGGTAAAAATTAATATTCCCACTCCATTGAGTGCAGCAGTAGGAAAAGTTTTGGATAGGGGAGGGGAAAAAATTACTATTCCCACTCCAGTGAGTGGACTAAAATGACCCTCCAGGGGCCCAAAACTGGCACCCGACCTGGAGTCCCACTCGGGAAACGTCCTGTGCCTGGTACGACCAGTTGTGCCCTGCTCTAACCCCTCCAAAAACCAATGCTTTCCCTACTGTTGCTGAGACTGAAGTGGGAATAGTAAATCTAAACACCCAGAAGTTCAACACTTCCCTTACTGTTGCTTAGAGGTTTTTCAAATATTTTTAATACTTTTGTTTGTTTTTAATATTTTGAGTTTAGCAATGTTTACATTAAAAATGTTTTTTATAACTGTTTTTCTATATGCACTATATTAGTTCGAAATTTATGCACACAGTTTTTAAAATTACTTTTGGACATTTGTTAAATTATTAAAATTCTATAACTATAAGTTAAAATGGTTTTATTTCCAAATTTACTGTACAGTATAACTAAATAAAACGTGTTTTTATATGGGTATTTTAATATCTAAATTGGGTTAAATGCCCCTCCGTTATCCCAAAATTTCCCCACTGTTGCACCCACCGGAGTGGGAACAGTAATTTTTACCCCTCCGCTATCCAACACTTTCCCTACTGTTGCATTGACCGTAGTGGGAATAGTACATTTACCCCTCTGCTATCCAACACTTTCCCTACTGGTGCACTCACTGGAGTGGAAATAGTAATTTTTACCCCTCCGCTATCCAACACTTTTCCTACTGTGGCGAGTTCTTTCCCAGAAGGCACACATTGTCTTGAGGCCAATCCTTACCTGCATCTTCTCCTGGGCACAGTTCTACGGTCGCTGCTTGTCTCCCTCCCGCCGCCGCTAGTCAAACGCGGCCGCTGTGTGGAGGCGGACTACGTTTCCCAGCACCCTCAGTGGCGGAACCGGAAGCCGCCTCCCGCAATCTCGCGCCTGGAGGCGCTCAAATTCCAGCAGAGCCACTGGCAGAGCGAGCGAGTTCTTTCCCAGAAGGCACACATTGTCTTGAGGCCAATCCTTACCTGCATCTTCTCCTGGGCACAGTTCTACGGTCGCTGCTTGTCTCCCTCCCGCCGCCGCTAGTCAAACGCGGCCGCTGTGTGGAGGCGGACTACGTTTCCCAGCACCCTCAGCGGCGGAACCGGAAGCCGCCTCCCGCAATCTCGCGCCTGGGGGCGCTCAAATTCCAGCAGAGCCACCGCCTCGCGGGTCCGCGCGCGGGACAGCGCCGGGCTAAGCCCAGGCAAAGGGCGGGCCCTCTGAGGCCCTCAGAGGTCAACATTGGTCGGGCGGGCCACCCCTCTAAGTTGCCAGCAAGGTGAGCCCTGAAATATTTATTATGGGGAAACGAAATACAAGTTCTACCACACAGGCATCTGAGGGACTTTCTGTGCTCCCGCCGACATTCGAAAGTATACTGGAAAACGCCTTCAATATGGTTAGAAACGAAATTGCCAATACTGAGAGGAGAATGTCGATGGACCTTATAAGTCTACACTCAGAGCCCCAGCAAACAAGCTCAAATAAAGTTTTGTCTCTTTCCCCTGTGGTCACAGTTATGAAATCTAATTCATTGGCTAATCCGTTGGCAATGCTACCTGGGGGTAGCAGTCCTAATATTATTACTGATTCACAGCCTGACCCTGTTGTACATGTTGCTATCTCTCCTCTGACCCCGAGCAACAAGATTGTTGGAGAGAAAAGGAAAAGAGGCCCGTTGAAACTAACAGTAAATAAGAGGAAACAACCCCCTCGTAACAAGAGCCAACCGACCCCCCAGAGTATGTGGACTAGAGGGAAGCAACAACCGCCTGGGGGTGGCAGCGATATCATTGAGTCTCCACAACTCGCTGAGGGGCTCCCAGTCACAACTCTACCTAAAGAAGGACATAACTCTGCCTGCACACAGACTGAGCCTATAAATGAGTGTTACTCAAAAAAACCCAAATGGGAATTTTATTGAGACTATAGTTGATACTATTTGTAAACAAATGGAAAGTCAAATGATCAAACAATTTAATACTATTTTTAAAAGATTAGATAGATTGGAAAACCTGGCAAAAAAGGAAGACGCAAAAAGGAAAGGGGTGATTAGTCTTGATCTAATGAGGGGAGATCGCCTACTGAAAGATTTGGAAGTTGCTAGCAAGGGCTTTTTGGGTGGCAGGCCTAACACCACCAGTAGTACACCCACATCTATTATTGCACCCAGGAGTGATACTGTAGGGAAAACCCAATCTGCCATGACACCGCAGCACACCCCGGCTGTAGCAGCCGGACCGCCTTGCCCCACTCGTGTGGTTGCTGGGACATCAAAGGGCGGATCCACCTTGGCCATCACGAAGCCGGGGGCACCAACTAATATTGGCTCAGATAAAGGCCAAGCTGTTGCTACTAGGCCCATAAAACATCTGGGGCCGGCCCTTCATTTGCCCCCTGATGCTTGCCCATATGTCCTCATCTTGGCGGGTGTACCACCGCTTAAGGAGGGACAAGGTGAGTCTCCGATTCTGGATCCTGGCAGCCTCACATTGCCTTTGGGAGAAACAAACTGGGCAAAGCAACTAATTCTATAATCACCCTCCGCCAACCCAAACATGCCGAGGTTATTACACCATTGTTACAAATTTACAGAACTCAATGTTTACCGACAGGAACCTATGGTGCAGAGGCGTGGGGATATTCGAACTGTACTAACATACAGACCGAAGAGAATAGATTTTGTAGGAAGGCTCTGGGGGGGGGGGTCATTTCAGCCCCATCTTACGTGTGCCATAGGGAATTGAATCTCCCCTATATAGAGGATTTTATAAGATGCAGACCCGCCCTGTTTTGGCTGAAAATATGGCAGAACTCTGCCGCCTATTTGACCCGTGATATTATCTCGGACTGCTTAAAAAATGAGCGGCCTAATCATATACCCTGGCTCAGGGCAGTCGAGAAAAGCTTAGTAAGCGTGGAGAAGGGGCATCTATTTTTATCACCTCAAATTATTGATTGCACGCATAAGAATTCAGTAAAAAGGGCGTTGTACGACCTGTACCGCAAAGATAGGGAAAAGACCGAGTATGTAAAGCCGGCTATTATAAGGTACATTCCCCTTCTGGAGCCATGCAGTAGGCCCTACAACATGCCCCAGGGCTACCTGCAAAAAAAACTGGGCAAATTGAACAGGAGCTTGTTGTTTCGGTTCAGGGATGGGAGCATTAAAAATCTACTTTGCTTCCCTTTAGGCTTTAACAAAAATTTGGAAAACTTAAACTGTCCCTCTAACCTAGGTGGCAAACAGAGCCTGTTGCATTTTACGTTCTTTTGTGGTTTTTACATAAAATATACCAAACACTACCTAATCCCGTACCTTAGAAAGAATGCTCTGATGGATTTTAATCTAGCATTTAGAGATTTATTGATGCTAAGCTCTGATGATGTAATCCTCAGTTAGTTGCTTCCTTCAATCCGCTGTTCGATCCCGAGCAACAATGAACACGGTTTGATAAGTTTGTTTCATTCTTGCTTAGTTTGCACATTGCATATTTGCACTAGTTGCTGCTTTTTTTGCACATGCCATAGCTAAACTAACTGTGCATTGTTTTAATTGTTGCCTATTCTAGCCTAAATCATATTGCACATTAATTGCAAAATTATTGTTACTCCAAAAGGGTGGAGGAACCAAGAGCTTTTTAATGAGGTCCTGTACAGAGCTCCAAGGTATCATACACAAGACCAGGAGTACAGTTCCTCTGGGAAGGGAAAAGGGAGGGAAGGGGAGAGAAATGTATCTCTATTAATGCCCTCACACACCTAGCAAGGTGTCATGCTTCATCATAGGGCTATGCTCCTCGTCGGGCCGGCGTTGGAATGCCCGACGGGCTCCCGCAAAGGGGCTCTTTATCGGAGTTCTTTTTAGAGATAGCCGTATGGGTGCGTGGGGGTAAGTGCAACAAATGTAGTGAGTGTAAGTGAAGTGAGTATAAAATAGGTCAGGTATTGCCAGGTAGAGAACAATTTTATTCTGGTGGTATACCAGCCTAGTTAAAAAGGTAGACTCCCGTAGGGATTTTGATGCTCCCCCGGGCAGTAAGAGGGTCGACATGTTTCTTGCCGTGTGCCCAGAACGGGTCGGTGGCAATTCTTCAGGACCAGTGGCAGGCAGTGCTCAAGTGAGTGAATATATAGTTTCTACTACATGTTAGGTGATAGTAAATTTATACTTCACCATGTGTGTCCATAAGATCCCACAAGGGGGAGTAAGGGAATGGACCCACTGTTGTCACACCCCTAGGGTACAGCAACTTGCTGTACGGGTTAGCCTCAAGCCCGGGAGAAACGGGGCTCGCCAAATTAGGGCGCGCTCACTGCCGTTATCCTATTGTGGCTTGGAATTATTGTTACTGTCATGATATCCGTATTCTATAAAATGTATACATTATAAGCCTAACTAAGTTGCTTTTTTATTAGCTTTTAAAAGTTTATCTTATTGTTTTTATCGGATGATTGCTGTGATTTACATGAACTTTTATGGATGTTTTTTTCCGAATAAAGATCTTTGACTTGACTTGTTGCACTAAATATTTTGCTTATGATTTGTTTTTATATGTAATGTATTAATTACTAATTGAATATGTATACTTTTACTGTTGTACTTTGTATTGTAATCATTGTGTTCTATTTGAATTAGTAATGCATTTAATTGTAAGCGTTTAGGAAATTTTTTCAGTGTAATTTTTGGTTTTACATTTTATCCATTTTTTTATGTTAATTTAGAATAACGAATTTGGTATTTATCTTATCATTTTGCAATTTTGTTGAAATTAGGCAAGAAAAAATATAAGTAACATAATTTTTTTCATTTTATATTTCACAATTGTTTCATATGTTTATCAAATCAGAGTAATTATTTTTCTATCAACAACAATGTATTACTTTTTACCAGGTATTAATATGTTTTTTAGTAAAAAAGTAGGCCTTGTTTCCAAAAAAAACTTATTAGTTATCACATAGGCAAAACCTAATGCATTTACCAAAACTTGTTTAAAATAGCAGAGGCTTGAAATAGTAGAGGATGTTGATTAATTTCAGAAAAGCACCCCTCCTCAAAAATACCGAAAAAGGAGAAGGTGGATATGATTTCGAAATGTTCATAGAAAAATAACGCATAGAAGCTACAATATGAATTTAAAGGGGTTTTTCTGGTGAAAACGAAAGAAGCATTGGTGTTAAACTTTCTGCGTGCTTGCAGGTGAAGTCGCTGTTCTGCTCAAGAAATGCCTTGTACTGGGTACTTAGCTCTTATTAAATCGTGAGGGTGCCTTAGCTACTGACAATTTTTTTTAATGTAGCATGACCTTGTGAGATCCAAGGACATTACAGCGCTTGTCTGATTTTCTTCTAAAGCACAGACAGAAGATTACGTGATTTTTCCATAATCACAGGAGGTTGAGCAAACACCAGGACTTGAACCCTATTTCCAATATCCAATGTGGGCTGCTCTAGCCTTTATAGGAATAACGCTGCTCAGCCTTTACTGAACTTGAAAACGATACTTATAGAAGTTTTTGCTGTGAGCACAGACCCAAAAACGGCGTTTCCAGATTCCAGCCTTTCAAGCGATCGCACCTACTTCTACTTGCTCCCGTCCTCGTGTTCTGTCTGCTCAGGTAGCCAAGGTGTGTGTATTATGTTGCAGGAGGCCCCATCCCCCAATGTCTGACACTCACGGCCTGGAGGTGCTTTCAGCAACGTTGGCTACTTGGCCCTTTGTTATGCAGATGTGCGCATTTGCACATCTTTGGCTGACCATGGAAACACCCTGACGCCCTTTCTTTCTCTTTGCACAGGAAGACTGGGCAGAGCCTCTGGGATCTTTTTAACAATAATCGAGGGAACCACGTAATTTTGAAAGTCAGTACAAGACTCAGCGCTTGACAGCAGGAAAAGTTGTAATTTAGACATACCCATTAGCTGGAAAATATGTATGCGGATACTATGGTGCATCCTGCTTCTGCTATTCACCTTTCATTAACCTTCTTCCTAGAGCATTTCCTGACAGTTCAAACATATTATGTTAAGAAATGCGAAGATGCATTGTGTATGACTGAAATGATAATTGTTGCCCCTGATCAGTACATATACTGAAAGAAAGTATTTATTGATGTTTAAACCGCCTCCATTTTTCATTTGCAGTGTGCTGTTCGATTTTGCCGTTTATAGCGCAGCATGGCTGCTTATGTCAATGTAGCTTATTTAAGCCGCCTCGAAATGGAAGAAAGCCCGCACTGCCCTGCCAAAGGTTGCAAAAAAGTCATGCAGTGAGTTCCAATAGGGTGGCAGGAGTGAATACTTAACTTGCTGAGCTGTAACAAAGTGCACATTGCAACAAAAAACATAACAAATGGTAATAAAGCATTAATAAGTCTTTACTCTAAAATGTCTCGTCAGGGGCACTGAAATATCATGCAAGCCGCAGGGGTTTTGGAGAGATAAGGCATGTGAGAATATATCACATTCAAACCCTCATGCCCCACACAACACCCTAACCCATTTGACATACAGCCTAATGTAAAAATAGCTTTTCAAATTAAAATGGTTACATAAACTTGGTCCAGTCTCGGAACAAGTTCAGATTTTTTTTATCAACTTTAGCAATAGCACACAAATTCATTTGGGCACTCTTTTAATGGCCAATATTAACAGACAGCCTTAGGACAACATTCAGAAATGACTACACATCTTTCTGATACTAGCTATTTGTGCTAATATTTTAAAAAAGGTATCACAGCTTGAGTCCATCTATTGGTCCTGTGGCAAATTTCCAACTATACTTATTCTATGGTTCTTTAGAAAGTGTGCTCAACAATGCACAGTAGGCTACAGAATCCATCATAACACAAACTACTGTTCAAGCAGGCACAACAATAAAACTAAAGGTTAAACATATTATGGTTGGTTTAAAACTTCCACATACCTTTAAGATTTTGTCACTTATCACACCACTTGGGGCTGTGCCAAGAGAAACAAATACTGGTAGAGCCAATAGGTCTGGCTTTACTGTAGCAGTACATGTTAACAGAGGCATTCAAATGTTTTATGCACGTGTTGCATGGACAAATGCTGAGTACTACAGTTAGGCTACCCTACTAATTTTGGGTGGCAAGAAGTTTTTTTAGTGTGGGTATGGGTTTTTGACTGGTAAGGGGTTTTTGAGGGATTAGGATGAGTATGGTTTTTTGAATGGTAATGGATATTTTAGGGTTTAGGTTTTTTGGGTGGCAGGGGTATTCTTATCATTTAGGATGTGTGTGGGACTTTTGTTGGCAATTAATTTTGTAGGGTTTAGGGTGTGTATTGGTTTTTGGGTGGCAAGAGAATTTTTGAGGTTTAGGGTGGGTGTGGATTTTTGAGGGGCAAGGGAAATTTTATGGTTTAGGGTGTGTATGGGTTTTCTGGTGATAAGGAAGTTTTATCGTGGTTATAGGTTTTTGTTTGTGAGGTTTGTCTTAGAGTTTCGGGTGGGTATGTGTTTTTGGGTGGCAGGGGAATTTCTGGGATTAAGGGTGGGCATAAATATTTGTTGGTAATATTATAAATTTCTTAGGGTTTAGGCTGAGTATAGGTTTTTTTTTAGGTGAAAAGGACTTTTAGGGTTTAGGGTGGATATGGGTTTTTCGGCAGCACAGGAATTGTTAGGGTTTAGGGTGAGTATACGTTTTTGGGTGGCAAGGGAACTTTGTAGGTTTAGCGTGGGTATGGGTTTTTGGGTGGTAAGGGATTTTTTTAGGTTTTAGGCTGCTATGGGTCTTCAGGGGATATGGGCTTTGTTAGGTTTCAGGGTTGGAATGGGTTTTTGGGTGGTCAGGGAATATTTAGGGTTTATGGCGGGTATGGGTTTTTGGGTGGCAAGATAATTTTTAAGGTTTAGAGTGGGTGTGGGTTTTGGGGGGGCAAGTGAAATGTTATGGTTTAGCTTGGGTATGGGTTTTTTGGTGAGAAGGATTTTTTAGGGTTTAGGGTGGATGTGGGTTTTAGGGCTGTGAGGTTTGTCTTAGGTTTTAGGGTGGGTATGGGTTTCGGGTGGCAAGGGAACCTTTAGGGTTTAGGGTGGGTATTGGTTTTTGGGTGGTAATGAATCTTTTAGGGCTTAGTGGTTGTATGGGTTTTTGGTTGGTAAGGAAGATTTTTAGGGTGGGTATTGGTTTTAGAGTGGCAAGGGAATTTTTAGGGTTTAGGGTGAGTATGGGTTTTTGAATGGTTAGGGAGTTTTTAGGGTTTAGGATGGATACTCGTTTTTGGGTGGCAGTTGAGTTTTTAGGGTTTAGGATGGGTGTAGGATTTGGGTGGCAAGGGTACCTTTAGAGTTTAAGATGGGTATGGGTTTTTGGGTGGTAATTAATCTTTTAGGGTTTAGTGTTTGTGTGGATATTTGGGTGGCAAGTCTATGTACAGATTGTGTGTGATGTCAGTCATGTCCATGTCCCACAAAGATAGTGTCTGATGATAGTGATGTACGGGTCCCCAAAGAGATTGTGAGCAATGATAGCAATGCACAAGACCCCACAGAAATTGTGTGTTAGTACATTCATGTTCAAGTTCATAGAGATAGTGTGTGGTGATAATAATCATGTTGCAGTCACTAGAGATAGTGTTTGATGACAGTGATGCCCAGGTCCCCACAGAGATAGTGTGTGATTATAGCCATGATCAAGTCTCTGTAGAGGTCATGTGTTATGTCAGTCATGTCCATGTCCCACAGAGATAGTGTGTGATGATAGTGATGCCAAGGCACCCCAAAGATAGTATGGGGTGATAAATACCCCACAGAGATACTATGTGAGTATAATTATATTCAAATACACTCAGAGATAGTGTGTGATGATAATCATTTAGAAGTCACTCGAGATGGTATGTTATGATAGTGATGCCTTAGTCCCCATGGAGATAGTGTGTGAATATAATCATGTTCAAGTTCCCACAGAGATAGTGTGAGCTTACAGTCATTATCAAGTCTATGTAGAGATCATGTGTTATGTCAGTCATGTCCATGTCCCACAGAGATAGTGTGTGATGATAGTGATGCCAAGGCACCGCAAAGATAACATGGGATGATATCAATACGAAGTCTCCACAGAGACACTATGTGATTATAATTATATTCAAGTACCCACAGAGATAGTGTGTGATGATAATCATTTAGAAGTCACTAGAGATGGTATGTTATGATAGTGATGCCTTAGTCCCCATGGAGATAGTGTGTGAATATAATCATTTTCAAGTTCCCACAGAGATAGTTTTAGGTTACAGTCATGATCAAGTGTCCTTAGAGATAGTGTGCAATACGAGTCATGTATATGTTCTACAGAGATAGCATCTGATGATAGTGATGCCGGGTCCCCATAGAGATAGTGTGTGATTATAATGATTTTCAAGTCCAAAGGTAATGCCTTTATATTGGCATGTTCAAGCCTCCACATAGATAATGTGTGAATAAAAGGATATTCAAATCCCACATAAATTGTGTGTTAAGGTAATCATATTCAAATCCCCAGAGTGATAGTGTGTAAAGATAATGGTATAGCCCCCATATATTGGTTAAAGGAAGTAATGTCCAAGTCCAAATAGAGACAGTGTGTGGTTGTTGGGATTTTTGAGGCTCCACATAGAGGGAGTGTGTGATTAAAGTGATGTTCAGGTCCCCATAGGGATAGTGTATGCTTATAGTGATGTTCATGTTTCCACAAATATGTGTCATTAAAGTGATGTTCATGTTTCCACGAATATAGTGTGAGATTTTAGTGATGTTCAAGTCCCCACAAAGATAGTGTACAATTATAGTGATGTTCAAGCCCCCGCAAAGATAGTGTGTGACAATACTGATTTTTAAGTCCCCACAGAGATAGTGTGTGATAATTGGAATGTTTAACTCCTCACAAAGATAGTATGTGAATATATGATATTTAAGTCCAAAGAGAACGTCTTTAATGTGGAATGTTTCCACACATATAGTGTGTGATTATAGCGTTGATCAAGTTCCCACAAAGATAGTGTGAGTATAGTGATGCTCAAGGTGCCACAAGGATAGTGTGTGATTATATTGATGTACAAGTTCCCACAAAATTAGTGTGTGATTTTAATGGTGTTCAAATCGATACAAAGATTGTGTGAGATTAAAGTGATTTTCAACTCCCCACAAAGATAGCGTGTGATTAAAGTATTTTTCAAGTCCCCAGGTAGATAGTGTGTGACTATTGGACTATTCAGCTCCCTACAGACAGTGTGTAAACAATGATTTTCAAGTCCAAAGGTAATATCTTCGCATTGGCATGTTCAAGCCTCCACATAGATAGTGTGTGATTATAAGGATATTCAAGTCACACAATGATAGAGTGTAAAGGTAATCATGCTCAAATCACCAGAGTGATAGTGTGTCAAGATAATGGTATAGCCCCAAACATTGCTTAAAGATAGTGATGTTCAAGTCCAAATAGAGACAGTGTGTGGTTGTTGGCATTCTTGAGCCTCCACATAATGATTACTGTGGTGTGCAAGTCCCACAGATATAGTTTGTGATTATAGGGATGTTCAACTCCTACTAGGAGAACGTGTAAAGATAATGCTCTCTAAATCCCCAAAGAGATCGCGTATGAAGTTAGGAATGTTCAAGTCCCCACAGTGATAGTGTATGAAGGTCAATATGTTTAGGTCACCACAAAGGTAAAGACAGTTCCCACTCCACCATTTAAATCCTTTTGTTTGCCAATCTCTTATGGAGTCTCATAAGGCTCTGCTCTAAGTCTTGTCTTGTTTAACTTTTATGTGGCCCCACCGGCAAAATTCATTTGCTCTTTTGTCATTACCTGGATGATTTATGCAGACGACACCTAATTTGGTTCATCTTGATTTAGAAGTAACACCTCAAACAATCGTCATATCTTGCCTTACTGTAATAGTTTACTGGATGCAATCCAATTCTCTTAAAATCAATACTGGCAAGGTGGATAATCTATTATTATTGGCAATTTGCCACATATTTGGAAGTCAAAATGACGGCCTGGTGACCTTGCTCCAGCTCCTTGTCCAGTGACCACTGTTCAAAATGTAGGAGCCTGTTTTCTTCACAGCCCGCTGTCCTGTGTGGCACCTGGGAGCCTGCTTGACCTCCTGGCCTCGACTCCTGCATCCAAACCGGATCGGATCTCTGATCCTCCCTGCCACCTTCTCACCGGCCACTAGGCAACTGGCCGTATGCCATTATCCTGGCTTACAATGCTAGCGTGTCTCAGGCCTCACCCCACAGTCTCGCCCACCGCCCCAACCACCCCCCAGGCTACTTAATGCTGGCCACTGCGCAGCATTAGTGAGCCTTATTTCTACAACTCCGCTCTACTGCGTGACACCTGGGAGCCTGCTTGAACTCCCTGCCTCGACTCCTGCATCCAATCGGGATCGGCTCTCCGATTCTCGCTGCCCCTGCCACTTCCCAACTGGTTCCTAGGCAACCAGCTGGACACAATTTTCCTGGCCTACGACGCTAGTGGGTCACAGGCCTCGACCCACAGTCCCGCCCACCGCCCCGCCCAAACACCCAGGCTACTTAAAACTGGCCGCTGTGCGGCATTAGTGGACCTGTGTTTTTACAACACCGCTCTCCTGCGTGACTCCTAGGACCTTGCCTGAACTCTCTGCCTCGACTCCTGAATCCAGACCAGACCAGCTCTTTGATCCTTGCTGCCACTGCCACCTAGCGACCAAGGCCACCGGCCTGACGCCATTTTCCCAGCCTACTATGCTTGCGCATCGTAGGCCACGCCCCACTGTCGCACCCGCGCAGGCTACTTAATGCCAGCAGCTGCACGGCCGCTGCTGCTGGCGGCACACCGAAGGCATGCAAAAGGCAAGCTCATCTGCGTCCGCCCATGCCTGTCTGTAACCCAACCGCGCCCGGCACAAGAACCCTTCACCCTTCAACCATCCACCGATACTCCAGCACCGCTCTCCAAGGAATGGAACCAGGTTGCCGCAGCCCTCTCTGCTGCACCCGCTCACCCACAGACACCAAAGGAGCATTCGACTTCCACTCCACAGAGCCACGGGCTCCCACAAATATCACCTACTACTAGCCCAAACTTCAATGCATGCTCCTCAACGTCCACTCCCTAACCAAACATGCCATCGAACTCTGGGACACCATCACCACCAACAGCCCCGACGTAGTGTTCCTCACTGAGACCTGGCTCAAGGATTTCTCGGCCCCCAACATAGCCACCGCCACGCCAACTGGCTACAAACTGACCCACAGGGACCGGCCAGTCAGACCCGGGGAAGGAATTGCCATCATCCACAAGAACACCATCAAGCTCACCACCTGCAATGAACCCCCCCACCCCCGACATGGAACACCTTAACTTCCACCTCCAAGCCAACCCCCACGCAACCATCAGAGGTACCCTCGCCTACAGGCCACCATGACCCGACCCCCCCTTCTCCAACTCCATCACAGAAATCATTGCCCCCATGCCTTAAAATCCAGACATTACCTCTTCTTCGGCAACCGCAACTTCCACCTTGATGACCCCTCAGACACCAACTCAGCCATGGATAGCCTCGGACTCAAACAGATCAACACCAGCCCCACACACACTGTCGGCCACACCCTTGACCCCATCTTCACATCCAGCGACAAAATCAGATACAGCCACACAACTCAGCTAACCTGGATGGACCACAGCATCGTCCATTTCACTATCGCTCTCAACCGACAGGCCACCATCAACCCACCCCACACTGCCCGCTGCAGCTAGAACACCATTACCGAACCTCAATGGATGACCACCCTCAACACCACCACCCTCCACACATCTGACGGCATCAATCAAGCCACCACCCACCTATCAGAATGGATCACCACTAGCACTGACTCCATCGCTCCCATCAAAACCCTCAGTAACAAAAGAACCAACAAGCACGTCAACTGGTTCAAACCCGAACTCAAAGCAGAAAAACACAAATGCAAACCTCCAGAGAGATGCTGGTGAACCAGCAAAGACCCAGGCGACCACACAGCTTGCAAGACTGCCCTCAAATCCTTCAGAGAAGTAAAGAAAGTCGCACTTGCCACCCGCCTCCAGGACAGCAACTGCACCAAATAACTATTCCACATTATCAGAGAATTCTCTTCCCCAGACGCTGTTGAAAACACTATCTAGCCTTCCCAGTCCCTCTGCTACTCACTCATCAACGTCTTTCACACCAAGATTGCCAACATCTACAAGAACTTTGAACTCCAACCGCTGCAGCTGGACCTCCTCGCTCTTCCCACCATCCACCCACCATACCTCCTGACCGACAGGACACCGCTCTGCACCAAAACCACAACCTTCATCATGTCCTCCATCCATTCGAGAGCCCCAACAAGCCATTACCCGCACCACACCTTCAACCTCGGACACAAAGTAATAGGACCACTCCTCACCAGCATCAACTCAGCAATCAGTTTTGCCACCTTCCCAGCATCCTCGAAGCAAGCCAAAGTCACAACCACTTCTGAAGAAGCCCACAGCGGACTCATCAGACCACAAGGACTACCTCCCAATCTCGCTCTTCCCCTTCCCGGACAAGGTTCTGGAGAAAGCCGTTAACCGCCAATTCCCAAAAGACATACTAATTTTACCTGATGTGGGATAAGCCCTGGCTAGTGCACAACTTGCTATATGTGTACCTAGCTATGGAAAATATGGCTCATCCCAAAAGACATTGCTATTGTCAGGCTATGTAAATAGGATTTCTTATTAAATGGAGAAAAGAACAGATCCAATAAACAATGGTCTATATCCATCAAGCCATTACAGGAAGCCCCTCTGGATAGTTCTGTGGCTTCGGAAGAGTCATCGTAACTGGGAACAATATTTTCACCGATTAGCAAAATCACCTTGATGACATGGGACAAAGCGTGTTTAAAAGGGACCTACCACCTTTACCTTGTCATTTACTTCCATTGGCCACTACTCAGATTTCACCTACTACTTGAAGAGTGACAAATCTTTGGCAAGAGACAAAACGGATTTAGAAAATGCCAGATTTGTGCAAGAATAAAGCAGATAAGCACTTCAAGGAAGTTATGGTTACGCTTGATCTTCCAGAATCTGAGAGATACTGCTATTGCTAAGTACAGCAGTGGGAGTGCAGCACAGCAATCAAAGTTAAGATATAGCTCTGTCATCCGCTCTCCCTTGCGTGAATATATGGTGTTACAACGCAAACAATTACAACGCATGCCTTTACAATGCAGTTTTTACATCGCAACTACCAATACAATGCATGATTTTGCAACGCATGACAGTACAACGCATTTATAGAAACTACCATTACAATGCATACCATTACAACACATGCCACTACAACGCATACCATTATAACGCATAATACTTTTGGGATAACAGTGGGGTAACTGTTGGATAATGTAGGGGTAAAAATTACTATTCCAACTTCAGTGAGTGCAACAGTAGGCTAAGTGTTGGATAGTGTAGGGGTAAAAATGTTATCCCCATGTACCCCAAAACCCATTCCCACCCTAAAACTAAAAAATACCCATTTCTCACCTTATAATGCGTTGTAATGGCGTGCGTTGTAATGGCATGCGCTATAGTGGCATGCGTTGTAAAGGCAATTGTGTTGTAATGACTGCGTTGTAAAGTTAGTGCGTTATAATTACTGCGTTGTAATGGTTGATTCCCCCCTTGCGCTGGCCCACTTGTGTTTAACATGCGCCAGTGCTCATCTTTCCACTTTAGTTTCTATACAGTAAGGGTCCTTTTTATCAAGGGTTTGTATCACATTTGCATTACGCACCATGGTGGATGTGAGACTCAAGCCCTAAAATCCGATTTATCAAGCCACACAGGGCCACTTTGCCTTGTGCAGCAAGTTTACCATCACTGGTAGACCTGGGAATGTGTCAAAAAGATACGCCTTCTTAGGAGAGGCGTAACAAGAAGAAATATGTTTTTTTTCTCCTCGTTACTCGTTACCTTTTTCTCTGTGTGCTGCATTTTGCAGCACACATAGAAAGAAGAAAATGCCTCTCTGGATTGTTGCTGTGCAGGAAAGTGTACCTTCCTGCAAAAAAAAATCCTGCATGCAACACAGGCATCCTTGCACCATGGTGCAAGGGTGTCTGCTTTGGTGTTAAGCAGCCCATTGTGTGCCAGTGCAGGGGAAAGGACAGGAATGCACCATATTGTAATAAATATGGTGCATTCTTGCCCTTTCCCAGTAACAAAGTGCAGCAAGGTGCCACTAAATCTCTAAATCAATGCAGCAGCTGGTATGTTTGGTTATTGAACCCTTTTTCACATTACAAATGCCGGACCACACAGGGCTGGCTTTCTCGCTGGTGGTGCCCGTGCGAAAGTCTTTTTTGACCCCCTCCCCCATGACCTCCATGCAGGGCCAGACTGGCCGTAGCGGGCACTGGGCAGTCCCCCGGTGCGCGGCATGGGTGGGGCCCGCTTTTGGGCCCCTGGGGGCCGATTTTGTTATAGGGCCGTTTTTGCAGCATAGCTGCAAAATCGGCCCTGTAACAAAATCGGCTGGAAAACGGCCCTGGCAAAGAGCTCGGCGGCACCCCCAACCACCTGCGGGAGGGGGGAGGGGGGGTGGCGGCCGGTTTTGGTTCCCAGTCCGGCCCTGCCTCCATGTTCACAGATCTCCTTACTACCTCCCTCACAGTGCCCCTCGCATCTCCATAGTCCATCTTCCACATACATGTTTGTTTTATAGCACTGCTCATATCAGAGTACCGTTTTTTCAGAGCACTTTACATCACACACACATTATACTGGGACAGTTAATGATACTTGTAAATCAGTCAATAGAAAATGTTACATAAGGCAATGAGGATTAAAAGGTGTAGCAATCGCATCATCCATACTATTACGCAGTATACATTAAGAATGTTTGGCCTAGAGAAGCACAGCATTTAAAATGTACCACAGTGTTTAGGGTTGGCTTCACTAATAAGAATATATTTCTATCCAAACGAACCCTTTTTTTGCAATATTAGGATACTAAAAGACGGGGGAAAATGCATAATATTCTAACATATACCATGCACTTTGCATGCAACTCTTTAATGACAGTTCATGGGTAACTATGGTAGGATTATAATTAATGAACTACAAGTAACAAAAGGATCTCTGTGACAAAAGCAGTAACCCACTGAGCTATACACAGAAAAGGCAGTTCTGTGATCTGCATGGTACGTGTTCTTTGCAGCAGGCATATTAACCTGCTGCATACTTTATGATGAGCCAAAGCTGTCACTTGAAAAAACTGCAATCTCTCTCTCCAGCAGGAACATTAATCATCAAAGAGATCCTGAAATTTTTATTTTTAGCTGAAAACCTCTGGACACACAAGGAACTCTGCAGCAGGTGCTTTTAAACCCAACAGCGATTTCTAAATTCAGTACTGCCTAAGGTCAGCGTCCGATGCAGCTGCACCAGTTGCATCACCCTAAAAGCCGGCCTTGAGAGCACATGTATAATAGTGAAAAAAATGTTAGGACTGGAACATTTACTATCATTGGGCAAGGGACAGAGACCCCTGCGAAATTGCACTGCTTTCCAGGTGTTTTCCCTAACTGCTTCTATTTCTACAGCAGTCCCTGCCCTGCCTGCATTTTTTCTGTATACCCCTCTCCCCTTGTTAGTTCCTGTAGTTCTATTTCCTTCAGAAGCTCTTGCTTTTCCTACCTTTCTTCCCACCTATTTGCTAGCCAGTACTGGTCTCTGCATGGTTCCTGTGGACGCCTCTTACATCTGCAGTTGCTATTTTCTTTAAATTTTAAATTTGGGCGTGCCTTTCTCAGCAAATCCTGTTTTCATTGTCTGCACTTTCACCTCCCCTCTGTGACATCCCTGATTTTCTTCCTACTCCCTCTTCCTCTCATCTCTTTCTCGCCATATACTTTTTTGTACGATTCTCTTTTCCTCTTTTCCATTCGTTTTCTCTCTTTCATCCCCATTTGCCTTTGTATGTCACCAATTTATTTTCGCCACTCTTTTGTTCAGTTTGAGAAATGTTTTTCCGAAATGACAGGCTAGTCTATTGTTGCATTTGTTCTCCCACAAAGCTAATCATTATTTACCTGGCGAAGAGCAACTTGTTAAAAAAAAATTCAAAGAACTGCAAATATCTACCAACATTCCGCCTTCAAACGTTTCTCATATGCATCCTTTTCACATAGCACAAACTCTGCCCCTTGCCAACCCGGGAACGCTTTTATTTAGAATGCGATAATTACCAGAATATTTTGTAGGCACACGCGTTAAATTTTGTATGCCTCTTGCAAATGTTTTATTTTGTTTTTGTAACCATAATTTCGTAGTGAGCTTGATGCGATGATCAAGTGAGAATCTCTGGGTGTTGTGCCCCATGCTTGCTGTTGTCAGGGCAAACATTAAGAAGTATGCCATGCCGCTTCTCTGTAGACTTTTAGCAAGGTGTGCTCTGTTGCAACAGGGCCCAACCCCCCACAGGAAGCGTTTCCCGTCTTTCACCGTCTCTGGAGTTTTCAGGGACAAGTCTCTTGTCATGTTAATTGACCTTTTGAGATGCTCAATCGCGCATTTGCACTTTTGTGAGTGGCCATCCTGAAGTTCTGCCACGAATCCTGTTTTCCGTTTCCTTTCGTTCAGTTTTGTGCTAATAGATAGTTTGGAGGTTCTTGTAAACATTTCCCTGTTTAGGGAATATAACATATATTGTAGCGTGAAATGAAATTTAGTGTTTAATTTATCTATTTTGTAGTGGATTTAATAGGCCACAATTAAATTCCTATCTTTCCCAATTAAAAATGAAAAAATCATGCGTGTCTGGAAAAAATGCATTATGTAAGTTTGTCTCAGACAATATTATTGATGTTAAGTGCACTATAAAAATTGAGCATATATGTTATGAGCAATAGGCAGCAATTTCAATTTAGCCCACTTTGCCCATGCCTCACAAATAATCTGATTTGGAGACGAGGAGGGAGGTTACAGAACGAGCGGGACAATAGCATGGCAGTACATATAGAACTAAACAAGCATTGGCATAGCCAATAGGTCTTGCCTTTGGAACCTTATAAGTGTTTAGCCATGCAACAGTTGATGTTCTTGCACCAAGGATATTGTGCTGCATAACTAAATACTTATAAAGTTCCCAAAGCGAGACCTATTGGCTATGCCAATGCTTGTTTCCTCTTGCATGGCTGTTGTGAATAAATAGCAAGAAAAGATAGCCTAATACTCCGCTCCGAGTCTTTAGTAAAATCCAGCCTTTCTGACACCAAGGCTAGGACAATCTCAATTACAGCTAATGAGCTCAAAGTTTACGCTCCAGAATGACGCAATTTATTTCAAGACAAAATGTCACATATGGCCGGGTACCTACTGCTACCCGCCTGCTGTCTTAATTTTTGACACAGACTTTTAGTTTTGTATACAGTTAGTACCTACTACGCAGAACCTAAGAAGCCACTACATCCCACACTAATCGTCGCTATATACTCATTCCATGGTGCAGTAAAATGCATACTGTGGTACATCCCTTTTAGCAGTTAATTCATCCATCACTGATATAAACATCTAAACACGCTAAACCTTATTATACAAAAAGATTCTGTTAACTGCTGCAGCTTATATTTTCTGGCGTTGACCGACAGCAAGAGATGTGGCCATGACTTTCAGCTGTTTAACGCAAAACAAAACAGTCGTACAAAACATGCAGCTCACCCGCTTGCAAACCCTGCTCCTTTCTGGTCACATATAAAGGTGTATTTGTGGGTTGCGAATACTTGTAGTTATGTAACATTTCAGTCAAATTTCGCAAAATGCAAAAACAGAATTCAAATGCTGTATTTTAGCACAGAATGAGTACTTGCAGCCAAAAAAAGGCAAGCGCTACAAACTGCAACCCTTCATGTTGTGATTCTTCACATTTGTTCTTTTGCGTTGGATTTGCTGTGAATGTCGCGTAATTATGAGGCATGGTGTAATAAAATCATTTTGGGAATTTCATGTAACAAGTGTAACGTGAAATTACTGAAATTACACCAGGTAACACCCACGTACAGGAAACTGTGCCTGGGCCTTACACAACACCTTTCACTGACAAGATTCCAAACTTTTCACTTCGCTACCTGTCACTTACAAGGATTAGTAAATGGAACACAATCATTATGAGAGACCACAAAAAACAAACTTTTATCATTAATAATCCATGTGTGCTGCACAAGGCAGCACACCTGGAAAAGCTAAAATGAGGAGAAATAAAGTATTTCTCCGTGTTTCGCCTACTTAAGACCAGGATTTTTCTACCCCATTATACTACACTCCAATGTATCTCACTCCACTCTTCCCCAATCTATATCACTCCACTCCAGTCGTAACTCTACTCCAGTCTTTCCAATTCCACTCTACCTCACTTCAATCTACTCCACTCCACTCTACCACAATATACCACGCTCCAATCCACCCAATCTCCCTCTCTCCACTGTACCCCAATCTACCACATTCCAACCCACTCTACCCACTCTACCCAATCTACCCCAGTCCACTTCTCTCCATACCACCACCTGCTATTCAAATCTATCCCACTCCAATCCAATCTAATCCACTCTACCCCAATTCACCCCCCGGCAATGTATCCCTCCCCACTCCACCCCAAACTAGTGTACTCCAATTTACCCTATGCAATATGTCCCACTCCGATCTACCCCAATCTCCTCCACTCCAATCTACTCCACTCCAAACTACCCTACCCTGATCAATCTACACCACTCAAATCTACCACACCCATCCCAACCTACCTCACGCCAATCTATCCAACTCCACTCCAGCCTACTCTACTCCAATGTACCCCACTCCAAACTACCCAACTCCTATCTCACTCCAAACTACCCCACTCCATTCCAACCTACACCAATTCACTCCAATCTCCTCTACCATAATCTACCCAGTCTATACCACTTCAATCTACCCCACTCCAATCTTTCCCAATCCACTACACTCCACTTTTCCCCAATCTAACCCACTCCACTCCAATCTACCATGAAATATCCTACCCTAATCTACCCACTCCACTCCAATCTACCTCACCCCAATCTATCCCACCCGACCCCAATCTATCCCAGTCCACTCCAATCAACCCCTGTCCACTCCAATATATCCCATTCCACTCCAATCTATCATATTAAACTCCAATCTACCCCACTCCACTCCACAGTATCCCCCTCCATCCCAATCTACCCCAATTCAATCTACCCCACTTCAATCTACCTCAATCTACTCCACTCCAATATATCCCAACTCTGCCAAACTCCACACCACGCCCAATCTATCCCACTGCAGTCTACCCCACATTGTCTTCATTTACCCCACCCCATCCCAGTCTACCCCACCCCACACCACTCCAATCTATTCCAATGTACCCTCCTTTCTACGCTACTATAATCCCCCAATCTGTCCCACTCCGCTCTAATCTACTCAACTTCCCTCCAGTCTACCCCACTCCACTCCAATCTACCCCAATACACCCCACTCCATTCTTCCCCAATCCACAACACACAAGTTTACTCTACCACACTCAACTTCACTCCATACTATCACATGTCATTCAAATCTATCCCACACCAGTCCAATCCAATCCACCCAATCTGCCCCACTCCAGTCCACTCTACCCCAACCATCTAAACTCAATTCTAGTCTACCCAATCTACCATACCCCACTTGACTCCATATTACCAAATGCCACTCAAATCTACCACATTCCAGTCCACTCAATTTACTCGACGCCACTCTACCCCAATCTACCACATTCCATTCTACTCTAGCCAATATACCCCACTCCACTTCACTCCATACTACTACATGCCACTCAAATTTGCCCCACTCCAGTCCAATCTGCCCACTCCAATCCACCCTATCTACTCCTTCTACCCTACTCCTATCTACCCCACTCCAATCTACTCAACTGCAATCTACCTCACTCCACCCCTGTCTACCATATCCCACCCCAATCTACCACACGCCACCCAATCTACGCCACTCCACCCCAATTCAATCGGCCCCACTCCAATGTACCACGCTAATCTACCCAACTACCCCACTCTAATTTACCCCACTACATTCTACCCTAATCCACCCCACTCCATTCTACCCCACTCTACCCCATTCTAATGTATGGCAGTCTACCACACTCCACTCTACTCCAATCTACCCTATTCCGCTATACCTCAATCTACCCCTCTCCTGTCTACCCTACACCACCCCACTCCATGCCACTAACTTTTAGTCTTGCTGAACAGCAGCCCCAGTGGTATACAACATGGCTAAAACCCATTGCCAAAGCCAATAGCTATCACATAGGTGAGACCTATTGGATTTGCCAATGCTTATTTGTAAAGCTTTATGAACAGTTTTTATATTAAGCAATTCAAATGATTCAAATGTAATTGCATATTATGATGAAGTTTGAATATATCTTTTAAGAAGTTCATTAATTTTATAAGAACATACTTCAATTTGCTGTCTGCAAGTGCGTAACCCTTAGCAAAGTGGAAGCCTAGTCACTCACTTATCTAGCCATCATCTAAAAGAACATAGTACATTGTGCATATAAATATGTAAACTGAGGACAAGCAACATAATCATTCTGAATTCCTGGTACAGACATCTAAAATCTAACAATAGGCATTGATGCCTGTAGGTTATGTGCACAAAAATGATCAATTCAGTTTATACTGAATCACGGTGCAGTGCACCATCATTGTTTAGTTACAAATAAGGATCAAGCGGCACCAGCAAAGAATGTTGGGATTTGAAACTGACCCAAACCACTTTTAGCAATGTTCATAAAACCACTTATAATGTTTAGATACAACAATTCTAACATCAATAGCTTCATGTAAATAAAGTTTTATTTTTAATGAATAGAGAAAAGTTTAACATGGATGAAAAATATTTGGATAAACACAAGTTATGAAGCTTTTCCTTTGAAATGTCTGTCCTTTCTGCTGCTACTGAGTGTTTCTAGTTAGCAAAGTGTGTTTAAATGCAAAGTGTGTTTAAGACTGCAGTACCACCTCCTGTCTACAGGGGCAGAGCTGAGCAGAAATATAAACACACTTGATGAAACACAGGTCCCCACAAGGTAATTTTTTCAAAAGTTGTAAAAATTGGCACAGATGTTCCTGAAGTCATTTTTTATCATTTAGAAGACATTGCCTTGTGGGGACCTGGGTTCAAGTCCCCACAGTGCACTCAAGTCCCCACAGCGTGAGTGTGTTATCACACCCAAGTCCCCACAAGGATAGTAACACAAACCCACACACACACGTGCATGCACGCACACACACACACACACTTTTCCTGAAATGCAGTGTTGTTGCCCAAGCCCTCTGGTACTGGAGATTAGCTTAGCTGCTTGAGGACCTCTAATACTAACATATCTGACTGTGGTACGTCCGAGGTGGCATAATGCAAGGAGCATTAATAATGCACCTTGAAGACCTGCCGACACTGAAGTTGAAGAATGTACATGCTGCAGCACAGCTCCACAGTCGAGTAAAGTCAATGGTAGAGTGGCATGGCACTACTTCGGAAATCTCTCCTCTCACCTCCCAAATCTCAATAGTTTGAAAGGGGCGGGTGTGGACCGATAAGACAGAAAAATCCCCAGCTGCTCAGCTCTATTCCAGTACCCTGGCAGAATACTGCAGAAAGTGGATCCATCAGAGCAAGTGAAGCAGCTCACTGAGACATGATATTACAGGGAACTCGAAGAGTTGCTCACCACAAAAAACGGAGTTAAGCAAATAAATCTAGGGAGGGTGGGCCTATCAGGGATGCCCGTATCCCTACTACTCTGTGTTTTACATATTGAACCACTAGCTTGCAACTTAAGGAACCCATCACTAAAAGGACATTTTGCATGGGAGGGATGAGCCTAAAATTTTTATTTGCTGTCTATGTCCTCCCTTACCCTTGGATCACCAGAGAAACCTCTACCGGCAGTATTCAGTGAACTGACAAAGTTTGGGGGGGTTATCAGGTTATAAGATAATTCAGAATAAATCTGAGATACTGAATCTGTCCTTGAGCCAATAGACCGCACATGATCTAGAAGAATGTTTCATATACAAGACAAATAAACGCAGCTAAATTGAATATACTGACATGATTTTTATACCTGTTTCTGGATCTTCCTATTACGCTGGCAGGAGACTTCCTGGAGTATTTACAGACCAATTAACAAGATTCATATTGCATAAATCTAAACACAGAACTTCCACAAACAATTTGTAACCATCCAGAATGCATGGGGCATTGCATTACCAGATCTGCGCACATACAACAAGGCTACAAAACGTTTTTTTGTTTTTTTTTGAAACCGTTTATTGCAATCTCAAATATATACAAGTATGGGCCTACAACCATCCGGCCGGCCGCTAGAATGACAGGAGCATATGACATACGTACAAAAAGGCACTTGGCGTTGCAGAGAAGTGAATCAGGAGGTATCAACGACGTGGGCCACATGGCTCTGAGCCCACAATACGGTTTCATTTTATACAAACACAACAACACAAAAAACCACACCCGCAAGGCAACCCGCAATCGAAAGTAACAGCACGTGCTCCTCAAATGGGGAACCCCAACCATCCACAGGAATTTAGAGAGGGGAAGGGGAACAGATCAAGGACTGGGGGAACCCTGTGCCCGGGGCTGGGGGAGGGGGTCAACTAGGGGGACGGAGCTGGTGAGGCAGCAGGCAGCAGTGGTGGCTCGCAGATACCCCCGCGGTAGGCGTTCCAGGGGCCCCATACTTTCACCCACGCCCCAGGCTTACCCCTCGCCACATACACCACCTTTTCTCGGAACATGCACAAATCCATGTGTTCTTTCCAGGCCGACACCGCCGGGGGCCTCTGGGATCCCCACAATTGAGCGATGTCACGCTTAGCTATCATATATCTCCCATCGCGTCTGCGGAACCGAGTAATCAGTTGGTTCCCACACGTTCAGCAAGCATCTCCTCGCTTCAGGCAACAGCGCGACATGCGTAACCACTCGCAGGACCTCATGCACACCACGCCAGAATCGCTCCACCTTCGGGCATTCCCACAGAATATGCAAAAAGGTCGCCAAAGCACCACACCCACGCTTACACAACCCATCCTCGGCATAGCCCATACGCAGAAGCCTTGGCCCCGTCATGTAAACCCGGTGGAGTATCTTAAGCTGGACGAAGCGAAGGCGAGCCGGTATGGCCACCTCCTTCGGAGAGGCCACCGCGGAAATCCAGTCCTCGTCGTCCAACTCCAGCCCATCGGCAACCCAAGCCTCGCGGAGGCCAGTCAGCAAGCCCGAGCGGTCATTAATCAATTTCTTGTAAATGAGGGAGATCGTGCTGTCCGGAACGTGGCCATCTAGCACTCTATCCTCCAGGGGGGAAGACTCCGGGATGGAGGCGACGTCTGGGAAGACGGAGCCCAGTGCGTGACGGACCTGCAAGTACCGAAAGTATTCACTGCCCTGCAGCTGAAACTCCGTCTGCAGCGTCTCGAATGTTTTAAATCCCCCCCTCGTCCAGAGATCCCCCACTTTACTGATGCCTATCGTGTCCCACTTCTCGAAGCCCTTCGAGGTCCACAGGGAGCCCAACCTCTCAGGCGCATAAGACGGTGACGCCCGGGTCAAACGGTCCTTCCATCCCATAGCTGCATTAGCCGCGTGCCATACTCGCACCATGACACGCGTGGGTCCCGTCAAGCGGGGATCGGGCGCGCCAGAGTAGAGCGCTCGATTGTAGTCGCCACCGGGCAGGAGCATCTTGTCCATTTCAAATGCCGGGCTTAAGGCGGGCCCATAGAGGCCGTGATTAATTGCAGCTAGCTGGGAGGCCCAGTAATACCGCTTGATATCCGGGAGGGCAATCCCCCCCGTCGTACCACGGGAGCGTCAACTTCGCCAGGGCTATACGCGGCCTCCCGTCCCAGAACAGGCGGCGCTGTAGACTCTCCACCTCACGGAAGTAGCGCGCCGGGACTAAGTCCATAGTGTTCTGGAGAGCGTACAGGAAGCGCGGCAACGACATCATCTTAAACAACGCCGCCCGGCCGAGCGGCGAAAGCGGCAGGCGCCGCCAGCGCGCGACGTCCTCCTTCAAGCGCTGGAGGGGGGAAGCAAATTCCGCTCGTAGCGGGCCTCCGGGTCCAGCGTAATATAGACACCCAGGTACCGAAACCCCTGCGAGGCAATCTGGATCGGACAGCCCCGCGGGAGGACGGGAGCCTCCCCGGAAAGCACATAGACACATGATTTAGCCCAGTTGATGACAAGGCCTGAGTTACGGCCGAAGGAGCGCAGAACATCAACCAGGACAATCAGTGATTTGCGCGGGGAGGCTAGGTACAAAAGGATATCGTCAGCGTAGAGGGACACGCGGTCCTCATACTCGGGGGTCCAACGGAGACCACGGATGGAAGGGTGCCACCGCAGCCACTCCGCCAGGGGTTCCAAGGCCAGTGCAAACAGGAGCGGCGACAAGGGGCAACCCTGTCGCGTGCCCCGTCCCAGCGCGAATGGGGCCGAGACTCGTCCATTCACCACCACCTGCGCCAATGGGCCCGAATACAACAATTTGACCCAACTGATGAATCCCGGTCCAAATCCAAATTTCGCCAGCATCGCCCAGATGTATGGCCATTCGAGCGTGTCAAACGCCATGGTGGCGTCCAAGGACGCCAAGATGGCCGGCTCCCGCACAAACGGGACACGCGCGAGCACCCCGTGCAAGCGCCGCAGATTAAGGGCCGTGTTGCGATGGGGAATAAAGCCGGACTGGTCTTGGTGGACCAGATCGCCCACCACGCCGACCAGCCGGTTGGCGAGCACCTTGGCGAGGATTTTGGGCTCCGCATTCAAGAGCGAGATAGGCCGATAGGATGTAACCCGGTCTCGGGGTCTCCCCTCCTTGTGGATCACCACGATTGTAGCCAGACGCTGGTCCGGCGGGAGGGAGCCCCGCGAGTGGGCCGCCAGGAACATCGCGCGGAGGTGGGGTGCCAGTACATCCGGTCGCAGCTTATACAACTCGATAGGGATGCCGTTCGGGCCCATGGCCTTGCCCGATGCGACCGAGCGTATGGCGAGGGTAATTTCGTCCGAGGTGGGAGCGGCATCCAACGACTCCCTGTCCTCCACCGAAAGGGAGGGCAGCGCGATATCTCGAAGCAGGGCATGAGAATCCTCCTCCGAGCAGGGAGAAACCGGGGAGTACACCTCGCGGAAATAATCCGCAAAGCAAGAGACAATGTCTTCTGGCTCGGTGACACATACACCATCCATCCTCTCAATCAGCGGGACCACACGACTCGCTCTCTCCTTTTTATCCAACCACGCAATCAATTTACCAGCCTTATCACCCACATCATACAGTCGCCCCTGTTGCTCTCTACTGAGGCCCCTGGCCGCCTCCGTGACGAGGGCCCTATAGGCCGCCTGCTTAAGGTGTAGAACATGTAGTGCAGCATCCGTCACCCCACTCCCCAGTTCACCCTCTAATTCAGTAATTTCGGCCTCCACCCGGGTAACCTCCTCCTGCTCGCGCCTCCGGGCATGGGAGATAAAGGAGAGGGCCTCCCCTCTAAGAACTGACTTGAAGGCTTCCCACAGGGAGATAGCCGAAGGGACAGACCCCACATTCTCCTCAAAATACCGCTGCAAGGATTTAATCAAGTCAGCACGAATAGTGGGGTCGCGCAGGTACCAGGCATTGATTGGAGCTACCCTGCCCTCCCCCCTCGGGAAGACATCAAAGTGCAACAGGAGCGGGGAGTGATCTGAAATACCCCGCGCCAGGTGGCGCACCTCTCCCACTCTCCCAGCATAGGCCGCAGGGACAAGGACATGGTCAAGCCGCGAGAGGCTACCATGGGCACCCGAATGGAAGGTGTACTGCAGCTGCGTGGGATGTTTTAAACGCCAGCAGTCCACCAATCCCAGTGTATCTAAGAGGCCGGACAGCCACGCCTGTGCCCGGGGGAGGTCCCTAGGGGGGTAACGATCCATGGTCCCAGAAGCCACCGCATTGAAGTCCCCACCAACCACCAGAAGCCCCCCCGGAAGGTCAAGGAGGAGGCGCCCCAGGTCTGCAAAAGTGGTAGACTGTAACCCCGGTGGGACGTACACTGATACAAAGACAACTACTTTGCCCTCCATTCTCCCCACCAAGACAGTGTAGCGTCCCCTCTCATCATGGCGCACCTCGTCTATTTCCAGCGGGAGCGAGCTCTTAACCATGATGCCCACCCCCCGTGAGCCTGACGTGAAGCCCGAGTGGGCCACCAAACGATAGCCACGCCGATTCATGGAACAAAAGGAATTACCAATAAGGTGTGTCTCCTGCAGAAAGACCACATCTGGCGAAATTCGTTTCAGATACTGCAGGACCACACCTCGCTTAATCCTATCCCCCAGTCCGTTAACGTTCCACAACAACAAAGTCAGGTCCCTACCCCCCATCACATACAGACGCCATCATTAGTCCCCCCGAGAGCACCTCAAAAACACCAATACAGTAAAGGGTTTGCCTTGCGGTAAAAACGAACAATACCCCACCCCAACCCACCCGTCCCAACAGAACTCCCCCCTCCCTGCACCCCTGCATGAGCCCAGACAGCCCCCCCAAAGTGCAGTGTGCCTGTCGCCCCATAGATGAGAAAACTAACTAGTCCCCCAGAGGAGGAGGGAAAGCCCCCAAGAGACCCCGTACGACCTCCACAGGAGGGGAACTTACACGATCAGTCAATGGTGACAATAATGTTGTCCAGAGCAAGGGCTACTATTAGTCCCTCAGTCCTGATCCGGCGAGCCCTCCCCGCCAACCGCGCCCCCACCCCCCCGGCCCCGATCTCCGGGCAAAGTGTCCAACCAGTCCCCGGCCGCCTCGGGACGATCAAAAAAGTGCGTGCGGCCATCCACCTCTACCCTCAACTTAGCTGGAAAAAGCATCGCATATTTGAGGTTCAGGGCCCGTAGGCGACGTTTGACTCCGAGAAAACTCAGTCTCTGCTTTTGGACCGCCGGAGTAAAATCAGGATAGAAATTTACGTCCATATTGTCGAGTCTGACCGGTCCTTGTAGCCGAGAAGTCTGCAGGATAGCGTCTCTGTCCCGAAAGTTGAAAATCCGGGCAATGAGAGGCCTCGGAGGGGCTCCGGCCTTAGGTCTTCCTCCGGGGACCCTGTGGGCACGTTCCACCGCAAAGAGTTTACTCAGCCCCCGGGGCTGGAGATGGGTGAGAATCAGGTCCTCCACAAACAGATCCGCCGCCTCCTCCTCACGTCCCTCCGGCACCCCGATAATGCGGACATTGTTCCTCCGGGCCCGACCCTCGGAATCCTCCAGTCGACGATCCATCAGGGCGCTCGCCTGGCCAAGCCGGCGCACCTCCTTTTGGAGGGCCGCCACGTCCGTTGTGAGGCCCGAGGTAGTGTGGGCCAAAGAATCGACCCGGTCATTCGTCTTGGACAGATCGGCCCTCACCAGGCCCACATCCACGAGGACCGAGTCAATCTTCTGCGCCAGAGTGTCAAAGCGCTGGTCCACCGAGGCCTTCATCTCGGCGATGGCGCCCATGACGTCTCGGAGGGTCAGATCCGCGGGCAGAGCAGGAGCATCAGTCGGGCCCGCAGGGGACGTACGCAGCGCCTCTGGAGATCCCTTCTGGAGGGTGTAGCGGTCCATGTTGTTGGACTGATGGGCTGTGCCACGGCGGGTCGATTTCACCTTTGCCCGGTCGCCATCTTGCTTTGTGGACATGGTTTCAGTCCCCAAATCGTGCCAATCTCCTCGAAAGGGGCTGACAAACCAGTTCACGGGCTCCGGGGGGGGGGGCGACCACGGTTCCGCAGGACGGATCACAGCCGGAGGGCCGGCAGGGCACCCCAACGAGGCCACACCACCGCACACCGCCCCGCAACCCTACCTCGCCTGACAGCAAGGAGGGCGCAAAAGCGAAAGTGAAAGTGCGGGGTACGCGAGTCGCCCAGCCTTGCCCGCCGCTGTTGTTCACTTTGTCTCCGGATCGCCCCACAACTCCAATCCGGGGGGCCGGCGTGGAGAAGGCCGCAAACCTCAATCGGTGCTCCCGCCGGTGTCCGAAGTCCGATTTGGAAACGGAAAACGGGTGTCACCTCAGCTCGGGCTCACGAACACAGTCCCCTCATCTAGGACAGGATATAGTCAGGATTTATGCAGGAGGTCGCGGAGGTCGTCGGGAGCCTCGCACCTACGCGGCCATCTTGGTTGCGCGCTAGGCTCCTCCTCCGGCTACAAAACTTTTAATTATTGCGGAATGGTCAAAAGGGGAATCCTATACTATTTGGGTACATATGGATAATGCAATAATGAACAGGCCTTTGTGGGACATTGAATGGCTAAGAAAGTCACATAGACCACCCAATTCACAATTAAGCGCATCAGTAGCCACATCACTGACCATGTGGGATAAAGTAATGAGGAAGAATAAAATTATGACATTCCCCATTCCCCTCATCATATACCTTGATTCGTTTTAACCCTCCCTTCAATCTAGCATTACTAGAGGGTAGGTTTGGGAAAAGGAGATAGAGAATGTGTTTTAAAATATAAGATAATCTTGTGAAAGAAAACATTTGTTCCTCTAACCAATGCAAAATAGACTTAAAAATTGATGAAGGGGACCATCAGATAGAGACATCTAGCTGCAGATTCCTTAACCTATGAATTCTTTATAGGAATCAGACTGGATCTGGAAATTTTTTATCAGTACCCCTGCATCGTACGTCTCTGTGATGACGTTGATTCCGATTGTGACGTCAGTGGAGTCATGAAAAGGCCCCTCCGGTGCACGGACATCAGTTTATTCTTTTCTGGTCTGTAACATGGCTCCAGAGAAGAAGTTCCTCAGGCCGCTTTCGGGCCTACTTCGACAGTTTTTGTCAGTTGGAAAAAGTGTGCTTTTCTTATGTCTTCAGGCTTTAAGGATTGTGGGATTTTGTACTTGACAAATGTCGGTTACAGGCCCACACTCCATTTGTATGTGGTGTTCAGGGGAACAGCATGACTGCGAAGACTGCGGCTCCTGCCAGAAGCTGAAGCCAGAGATGCTCAAGAAGCATCGTATGAAACTGCTAGTGGTGTGGATGTCACGGGTTACAAAGACTTCAAGTGGGCCTCGGTCTCCTTTACATTCAGAACGTTGTTCATGGAGCTGTTGCAGGTGTCGGAGCCATTCACGGTGACCTCACTTTCCATTGATGTCCCACGGTAAGCACCAGCCTTTGAAGCCGTGGCACCCCACGACTTCGCTGTGTGGAGACTCCGTCTCCAACTTGCCTGTTCAGGAAGCCGTACACGACTCCGCCCGCACCACCCCATCTTTCCAGAAGCCGGGGCATCGATGGCCAAAATGAGTGAGTACTACAATTTTCTGCATCTTATCTTTGCCACCCCCCTTCCTCTGGAGCGCAGTCAGGCCCCATGGAGGTGAGAGGAGCCACACAGGTGGATTTGCCCTCGGTACGAGTTAAGCTGTCTGAGTCTTTGGGTCGGCACCAGTCCATGTCGGCTGACCTTCAGAGTCCATCGTTCATCAGCTGACTCCACAGTTGCTGCAGATCAAAGTCATTTCTCCTCTTCCTCTTGACGTCGCTTACTCGGCGTCTGGTGTGGAGTCGGTAGAGCCAACTGAGGAGAATATTTTTTTTTCCACTTTACTCTCATGGAGGGATGTCTGGAAGTCGCCTTGTAGTGAGTGAAAAGGAAGAGTATGGGCTGTAACAGCCTATTTTGGAGACTATTCCACCTTTAATAGAGGAGAATTGGCTATCTGCACTTGGTGAGGCTAGTGGGCTGGAGTCTTCCCCAGCCGCTAGGTTACTTTGCCCTCCTAGTCTTGCTACTGAGACGAGTTCTTTTGCAGATCTGTTGAGAAGAGGGGCTACAGTATTGGAATTATCTCTCCCTACAGTGTAGAAGTCCACTGATCCCCTGATTGATGTCCTTTATCAAGGTCAGACAGGGATGGAGTCTGTTCTCCCATATAGTGAGGCTCTGTATGACATACTGTTGGCCACTTGAGCCAAGCCTGATACAAGGGTCTTGGTGGATCGGGCTGTATGTTGCAGGAACTTGCCTGCTCCGGGAGATTCAGCTTGTCTACTAAAACATCCTACCCTTTTGTAGTTTGGTAGGTCAGGCAGCTTCAGCCTCACAAAATATGGCTTCTCCACCTAGGGTTTCACTAGATAGAGATTTTAGGAGAGAAGATTTGTGTGGCAAATATATTTTTTCCTCGACTAGTTTTGCTTTAAGTTCCACTAACACGTCTTGTGTTCTTGGGTGTTTTTCTCATGCTTTGTGGGATGCCTTGCAGATTATGTTAACACAAGGAGATGATGGCCGGACACAGCTATATGCAAATCAGTCTTGACCCTGTGCCTCATGGGAACAGTCTAGCCTGAACTGCCAAGCCATGTCTTCCCTGGACCAGAAACAAGCATCCTGGGACCAGTTTCAGGCTAACAGCCCTCACCAGCCAGGCTATCTTGAATCCAGTGGCAAAGTGAGCAAGGGACCCACGTCTGGGCATACCCTGCCAACTTAGGGCGAACAAAGCAAACACAAGGAGATGATGGACGGAGCGCAGAAACTCCTTGTGTTTGCTTTGCAGACTATGTTGCCATCACTTCCAGATGTCCTCTAATATAAACATCAACAGCTGATTCGAGATGCACACCAGGCAGCTAAGCTGATTATTAGATTTGTCATGGATACTACTGATTCAGGAGGACGGGCTATTGTGCCTGGTTGCAAACCTCAGGATTTTCAGAAGGTGTCCTTCGTCAATATGCTCTTTGATGTCACCCATCTTTTTGGTACCCAGGATAAGTCGGCTTTATGGCACTTCCGTGATGAAACAGAGTTTTAGTTTCTCTTTTTATAATTATACACCTATTTGATTTTCAACACTAGGGTAGTATGGGGGATAATAATCTTTTGGTTTTTACGCGGCTGGGCCAGGTTATGGCAGTGCCAGGGTGGTATGGATTCCGCCTGTTGGTGACACCTGATGTGGTTTTCCTGCGGTTATGTGGGATACCTATTGCAGAGGTTTTTCCCTTCCCTTTTTTCCTGTGATAATGAGCTTCGTGCTCAAGAGGACTTGTGTTTTCTTGTGACGTTTCTTCAGGTTAGGAAGTTTACCTATGCCTCATGGTTCTTTGGAAGCAGTTTGATATGCTGGTATGCATTACTTTTGATTTTCAGAATCTTTTATAGGGATATCTTTTTTTATGACACACAATGAAGAGGGGGGGACAGGGAGCCTAATTGAAAATAGTAGGTCCAGTATCAATGCTCCCAAAGACAAGCGATATATTCACTGAGGGGTAGCTGTTCCTAAAGAAGAGAAAATAGGCCAACCTATTCTGGTTGGGGAAAGTGTTTGGGTGTTCTCTTAATTAAGTTGGGTAGAGGTGAAGGTGGGTGAATTCCTCCTTTTTTACTAAGTGCCCTCACACACACTTGCGAGTGTCATGCTTCATCATCGGGCATTGCTCCTCGTGGGGGTGGCGCTGCTGTCCTCCAGGGCCCCCGCGAGAGGGCTCTTTCGCGGCGATCTTTTAAAGGAGACGCTGCAGTTGTGCATGTGGGTGTGTGGGCCTGGAGAAGTGAGTGAGTGAGTTAAAATTATCTAGTTTGATATGCTGGTATGCATTACTTTTGGTTTTCAGTATTTTTTATAGGGATATATTTTTTATGACCTATGGGAGACCTTTTATACAGTGAGCATGCTTATTCTTTACACCTACTCAGAATTTCCACTTCAGTGTAATTTTGTGTCTGATCATTTTCCACTAGGACATTCATGTTTGATCAGTCCTTCATTTGATTGTGATCCTTTTTGCTAGTTTTGGCAGTGGGCACTTTGCTTTTAATTCACGTGGTGCACAGGTTGCTTTTGCATTAGATGATTTTTGCAAAGGGTTATGACGACTTTACCGCATTGTGTGTTCCTTGCCTGCGCATGGGGTTTTGTCCCTTGAGATGTACTACTCTTTCCTGGAGACGTTACATGTGATAAGTTCAAGTGCTCTATTTTGTTTTCTTCTGAATGATTGTGACTAACGCTTACCTCTATTAATGAAGGTTCTATGGCCTACTTTCATTCTTGGAGCATGGTTGTTCCGCGATCTCTGCTTGTCATGTTATCTGGAATGCAGTGTCAAACTATTTTTTGACCATAAGGGGTTCGATTTTACGGCCATGTCTAGTAGCATATTCAGGGAGGATTTCTTCTTTTCTTAAAGAGAATGTTCACCTTTATGATTTTTCTCTTCCTTAAGAACATCCTGTTTTTTTTCCTTACTATATCCTTTTATATGCTGGTGTAGTTACACTTTTCCTCTTGGGAGGTTTGATGTCCTCTGTCTCCTTGGGGACATTTTCTTTCTCTAATCAGCAATTTCTTGATTTACGATCGGATTTCGGTCTGTCTATATACCATACGGTCAAAAATTCCAACTGGATACCTCTTTTTGAGATTTCCATGGGTTGCGTTGTACTTAATTTTAACCTATTGGGCCAAGTGTGGTGGTAAGTGTTTGCTGTTGGCAAGGTTTAATTTTCCTGTGTTCTCTTTAAGGCTGATGATAGTAGCAGCCTCTCAGAATAATTTGGGGCAGTTGGCATTATCCTAATGCTAAGTCACCCAGGGTGTGTTATTGAATGTGTGATTTCCTTTCTTTTGTTCTATTTAGTTTTTCTGTTGTGTAGGTATCCTGGGCTAGTTTTTCAGCTCCATTTTATCTATAAGGGTATACGATGAACACACAGGTTTGATGTATCTGTGCATTGCATATTTAGATATAGCTTTGCTGGATATATATTATCCAACATCAAAAGTTCGCTCTTACCCAAGCCTCAAACGCCGGTGTTCACGCGGCAGGTGGCGAGTCCCAATAAATCCAAACAAACACTGTTCATATTATCCAAACAGCATGCCGCGGACTCCCAAGTGTTTGCAAAGCGTAAATGTAATGGTGTGACAACAACTCTACGCGTTTCGGAGCTAACGCTCCTTGCTCACGAGTAACTTTGATGCAGTGATGGAACAGTTTAAATAACACAAACATGTGACCTTTCAATAGTAAACACAGCAAACAGACTTCCTATTTACATCGAGTTCGTCTTTTGTCACTCTAACGTTTCTTAATTCAGTTAGAGCACATTGAAAAATTGTGCTGCAAGTGTGTTTGTATGTTTGTGGTTTTTCTGTTGAGCGCTTATAGACCGGCGGTGATAGGCGCTATATAAAAACCTTATAACATAACAAGTGCAACTACTAATTAGGGTTGCAAGTGGGTAAATGAGCATAATCCATATGCAATAATATGGCTCACCAATTCATTCAGACAATGCATACTGTTGTGCATATTAATAAAGTTTTCAACCAACTTTTTTGGCCAATAATTACAGCGGCAAGACAACAGAGTTTTGCTTGTAAGTATGAGTACAGAAAAGTGGGCATCAGGAGATCACTTTATCACATAAAAGCCCTCAAGGTCTCTTCCATACACTTCAGTACTACAGCAGACCCGACTTATAACGGACAGTCAGGCCGCGGAAAATGAAATGCCCCAGTAGGCATGGTGATCTAACCGACTCACCATATTCTAGGAACCCCTGTTCCATAAACAAATCAGCCTTAGTTTTAATACAGGATCTCCCTTGCTAAAAACCCAAATCAGTACTGCCCCAGTGGGCTATGCCAATTAATGTTGCTCCTGTTACACTGTCAACTCCATAGACCAGTCCAAAACCACTTTTATATCAAATATTGCATCATCTTTGTGTTTCATTCCTAACCGGTAGATACATTTAGCTACATTGTCTTCTACTTGTTGCCCAGTTCAAAGGAAATCTGTAAAAAAACATAAACAATCTAGTTAATAGTCACATTTCAAGTATTTGTTCATACAACTAAAGTGCATTATGGAAAAAACAAAAGTGAGGTTAAAAACATAATAACTGATTCAATAGCAAGATATAAAAGAAATTAAAAACTGTGTTGCTCAGCTGTATCTTGACGTTCCAATACCACTATTGCTAGGCGGACTGACTCATCCTAAATGGACCGACAGTTCCTCATCCCCATTGTGACCTGTTGGGGCCATGGTGTGATATTGTATTATCAGTTTGGATTCCAGGGGCCTTAGTTCCTGAACCCTATCACCCCCTCGTACATGAACCAAAATGGTATCAAGTACCCAGAAAGATGGATGGTTACTGTTCTAGTTATGGTGGGTTTTGAAATGTCTGGCAATCGGGAACTGTTTGTCACTGTTCTTGATCGCACGAAGATGCTCTAGAATGCATTTCTTCGCCTTATGAATCGTGCTACCAATATAGTATTTGTTGCACGGACATTTCAAAGCATACACCACATGATCAGTGGTGCACGACACTTGTTTGGTGGTTCTATATGGTTTACAATCTGGTGATAGTTCTATCTCTTTGCAATTGTTGCTATATTTACAAGCTTTGCTACAACCGCAAATGTAGAATCCTTGTATGCCTGTGCCATTCGCTTCTGGTGTGGTAAGCGCTCTACAAATAATGTAATTTAATGACCTTGCCTTTCTAAATGTGATTTGTGGGTATTCCTCAATATAGCCGGCCAAATCCGTATCCGTTTTAAGCACGTGCCAACATTTATTTAAACCCTTTCTCACTTGATTTGATTGGCCGTGAAATGTGGTAATGAACCCAATTTTCTGTTATGACTCATCACTGGATGTACTTGTGGGTGTGAGTAACTCAATCCTAGTTTGTTTCTCAACCTCCATACTAGCTTTTCTAATCATGGAGCGAGTATAGCCTCTGTGTAAGAATCTTTTCGTAATTCGTGATTCTTCGATCTTAAAGCCCTCTTCCGAACTACAGTTCTGTTTTGCTCGACGTAGTTCCCCCAGAGGGATACTTTGTATGAGATTTTCTGGATGGCAGCTACGAGCATGGAGCAGGCTTTTGCCCACTGTCTCTTTGCGATATAAATACCTGTCCAGCAAATCCCCATTTCCTATTGGTAGGAGGTCTAAGAATTCAATCTTTTTCTTGTCCATTTGGCTTGTGAATTTTAGGTTCAATGTGTTGATATTCAACACATTGACAAATTGATTGGCTTCATTCTCATTACCTCTCCAGATACAAAAAATATAATCTATGTATCTGACACACATTATGACCTGTTGGGTAGATTGGTCCAAGTTTCTCACCACCTGCTCCTCCCACCAGACGAGGTATAGACATGCAAAACTGGGGGCGAAGCAGGTCCCCATTGCAGTGCCTAGTGTCTGCCTATATATGTTATTATCAAATGTGAAAAAATTCTGGGTGAGACAGGTGTACATCATGTCTAAAAGCATCTCCGTATGAAACAGAAATGACCGTGATCTGTTTAGCAAGAAATGACGGCACGCTCTGTCCTAGTTCATGTGGGATGCATGTATATTGACTTTGTATGTCCCTGCACGAGAGAAGATACTCCCCTTTCCATTCAACATCGTGTAGCCGTCTTAGAAAGTCACCCTGTCGTTATGAATTTTTGGTAGTAAATATAGTGCAGGTATAAGGACAGTTAGAAAACCCCGGGAAGACCCATTATCTCCTCAAGAAGAAGCTGCTTAAGAAAATACGTCAATGTACAAAGACTTTTTCCTGCAACCTCTCGTACATAGTCTCCATCTTTTGTTAAAGATATGGGTGAGTATCTAAAACTGATATATATATACACACACACACACACACACACACACTCACTCACTCACTCACTCACTCACTCACTCACTCTCTCTCTCTCTCTCTCCGGACAATTGCCAACTTTCCGTCTCTGCGGGTTCTATGGGTTGTGGGACCTTTGTAGTGTTCAATTTAGCTAATGATATTTTCTTCAAGGGTAGACTTTGATTTACATCAGTTTTTGTACTTGGGTTGGTCTTTCCAACTTTATGATGAAAGCATTGACTCAGCTAGGCTCTAATGGGGATGAGCTCTGGAAACTCTTTTTTCTGGATTTCTTAGGAGAGGTTCTTTTGAAAACTTCCTTACTAGTGTAGGGAACTGTAGTTTACAGGGTATGTGTTATTTCCTTTGGCCCTTCTAGTCCATAGGCTCATTTTGCCCTTTAAGGGTCTTGTACTACTGTCCTGTTGTTGACTTCTCACACAGTAATATTCAGTTGCCCTTGGAGTGTTGTTTTTTTTCTGTTCCTGTAGGATTGTTATTCACATTGCCTGCTATCCTTGCCACCGTTTTTATTCAGAGCTCATGCTCTTTTTCATTTAATTCTTGCGTACGTGTTGCCTGTTGTTAATTTCGACCAGCTGGGAACTTTTGTAGGATTAGCTCGCCGACCCTCCGCCAGGTGGGTATAAGCATGGTATTTAATTCAAAAGTTAAGGAATCTGCAGCTAGATGTCTATCAGATGAACAAGTTACTTACCTTTTGTAGTGCATTATCTGATAGAGACATAGTCTAGCTTTTTTCTCTTTTTTTTGCACTCTGTTTCCACAGCCAGTTTCAGTAGTGGCTCTGTGTTGTGGCGCTGAAAGTTTCACAGAAGAAACTGACATCCATGCGCTGGGGGGCGGGGGGGGGGGGACTTGTGGGACTCCACTGATGTCACAACCGGAATCAAGTAGGTCACCAAGTCATACAACACCATCCCCCAGCGTGCAGAAGTACTGTTGAAAAAATTCCATATCCAGTCTGATGCCTAGGGAGAATTCAAAAGTTAAGGAATCTGCTGGTAGACTATGTCTCTACCAGATAATGTGTTACCAAAGGTAAGTAACTTGTTCGATTGCACAATGGTCTGAAAAGACACTGGGTCTTCAAACAAGAAAATAAACCAGCAGCGATTAGAGATAAGACTAAGTTTGAAAGACTGCTACCCAAATAAAGGTTCTAAGAGCACCATTTCTAATCTCTTTGCAAGTCTCCAGAAGCCACCTGAGATGCCAATATAGTCCCACATGTGAGAATGGGAGAAAGCTTCTGGCAGGGAAATTGCTCAGCAACAATGGGCAACATTAAGTAGGGACCTTCATAAAAACTCAGTGAGCTTCAGAATAGAGAAGTCCACTATCAAATAATGTGCAGATGGTTTTATATCCCCAATCCGACTGAAAAGAATGTACCCGGGGGGACCCCAGCCTGTTAGAGGTTGTGAAGTTCATTGCACATATGGCAGGAATGCCCAGTGGTAAAATCATTCTGGGAGGACGTTCTGCATATACTGCAAAAGTCATATTGTTACCCCATGCGGCAGCATGCAGCAGTTGTGATACTGTAACTAAGACAATCAGGCTGCAAGTGCCTGGAACCACAGGTGTAGTATGTATTGCTCCAGTGCTTGGGACTGTAAAAATGACTATTGCTTCATACAGGAAGAAAAAGGACATGCCCCCAGTAGCTCTGTGGTATTATAGACTGTGGTCAACATTGATACTACTAGAACTCTTTTGCCACTATTTTGCCCATGCACATTTGAATTTTGAATTTAAATAGAGACTACTATTGGATTTTCTGAGGAAGGGGGACATACCCTCTTAGATTTAGAGCAGTGGAATTACTTGACAAATGATGTGGAGAACTCAGGAAGGTAAATGTTCATGTTGGCATGCCGTATTCCTCTCTGTATTGCCTTGGATGATGGTCCTTGCTTTGACGATGCAATGTTGACCTAGCTATATTCTTGGTGGAAGGGTGAATGGAAATTGACTAGTGAAGGATGTGGCTAGACCTAGAATAATGCTTTTACGAGGTTTTTTTTCCTTCTTTTTTTTTGCTTAAAAATGCATTTGAAAAAAATGGTTGACAAAAGCTGTCAACCTGACTATATTTCATGTTTTTCCCTCAGTCTACGTTCAGGCCTTTCAGGAAGGCGCTAGCTAAGTCTATCTACAATAAAATACACCGCTTGTCCTTCTGGTCCACTCTGAACCGGACAGGAAACCACACTGGTGTTGACACCCTTCAGCTGCTGGTTCCTTTCGGATCTCCGATAGAGTCTCTTTGCGAGCAAGTATATCCGGGTTGAGATCAGGACAAAAAAAAAAGTCTGTCTGGGCCTCGGCTCATTGTCTTTTTCTTTATAGCTGCACTCAAAAAAAAAAAATCTCTGCCTGTTACGGCAGATATCTCCAGCATCTCAGTAACCACTGTTTAAATATTCCTTTTATGCGCTCTAAAAGGAAATCTAAAAACGTTTGTCTATGGGTCTTGTTGTCCCTCTAGGTCTGATCCTAACTGATTTTCATCACCTTTTAAATTTCCTGGGTCATCTGTTCTGCTGCAAGGTCCCAGGGGATGGCCAGCACGCTCAGAAAGGTATCTTGCCTTAAATTGTTGAGGGTCTCAATTCTAATGTTCAGTTTTGTCATTGCTTTGATCACATAATCTTTAAAGTGAATGAAATCCTATCATCAGTACTAGTTCTATGTACAGTCCTTTAACCGGCTGCAGAAGTATCCTTTCTCTGTGGGGACATTTTATCTTTCTTTGGACCTTCCATCCCTTCTTTATAGGTCGATCTTCTTTTGAGGTTGAAAAAGTCTTCTTTCTCTTGTCTTCTTTCCAGCATGCTTAAGATCTTGATTAAATTGTAGCTTTCCAGCAAGGTGTGTTGGTAGACTTAATCATTTTCTCATATCGTCTCTATGTTGTGGGGCTAGACTGGTGAGCTCGCCTGATCTTTTGCCTGCTCGAAGCTGACTTTTCTAGGTCTTACCTCCTCTTGCTCCCTATGCTACTCACCGGTACTCCAGGTCTTCCTATTCAAGAATGTTGCAGTTCCCAGTTAAGCTGTGGCACTTCAAGTTAGAAGATGCTCACCTCTGTCCCTCAGCGCCTCCGACTGGTAACTTATGTCTGACTGGGTGAGCAAGTGAAGACCGCTCCTCCTCAAGTTAACAGTACAGAGCCCTGAAGCATCACTTCCATTATACCTCCAGCTGCACTGCTTTGTCCCCTTGTAGGAGAGTGTGGTGATGTGTTCCAGTTTATAGAATGCTTATGGTCTATGATGTCATTAGGAATGTTTTCTAGGGCGATCTTTGAATGTTAGTTTGACAGTTGTCTTCGGGGCTTCGGCGGTGCTTGGGACGGCTCTCTGTATGTCACATTAAATCTCTTTCATGAACAACTACCGTTTTGCTCCTTACTTCACTTGGCGACAGGATGGGATGCGTTTCTACACGTTCTGTATCGGACTCTACTGTGAAGCGGTATGACGTGAACTAATCTTCCGGAAAGATTTCAAAGGTTCCGGTATCTCTCGCTTCCTCAGCGAATTGAAACTGTTTCTTCAGCTAACTGTGAGTAATTTTATTTTCTTCCTTTATTGACTGCAATTTTACGAGACTTCACGGAAAGAAACAGGAAAGAAACAGAGAGCCGTGCCCGCATTTTCTTTATTTAACCAGAGCCACCTTGATCTTTCAAAAAAAAAAAACCCCCGTCAATCGAAGCAGACAGATTTTGGGGCTACAAGAGTAATTTTAAACGAGTATTTCAACGCGCGCCGCAGCGGAAGCCTTACCGGATCTCGAGGTGCAAGTGGAGATCGTTCTACAAGCTACGTGAAGTCGGCGGGAACGCATCGTTGACACGCACGGTCTGCGTACGTCACACGCAGGAACATTTTTTTTTTTTTTCTCTCACGTTTTCACAGCAACATGATAAGAATTTGTTGGAGATTACTTTCTGAACACGATTTGCGCTGACACGCACAGCTGTTGGGTGTCACTCTATTTCAAAGCAAAAACCAGCAAAATAAAATAATACAAGAAAATATACATATTTAAGTATCTCAAAGAAGAATACGTCAAGAGTCACACTTATAAGTGGTGTAGTTTTTTTTATTTTTTTTTTATCATTTTTGTGACATTTACAAGGTTGCATGTCAGTTTTACTCAGTTTTCTTTGCTGACATGCTCAGCATTACGTTGTACTTCATGCAAGGTTGACGCAAATTAAACCAACACCGCCATCTGGTGGTTTAAGTGATTCTAGTTTTTACATTAATTTCTTTTTGCTCTCATTTTTGCTTTTCAACATCTTTAGTTGCGGAAATGCAAAGTGTCACACCGCCGGCACCTTTCTTGCAAGTTCCTGGGGAACCACAGCTTGAATGGAAGTTATGGATTAGGTCTTTTAAAGCGTATTTAGGTGCTATTGATGCTCAAAGGTACAGACCGGAAAGAAAAAAAAACCTAATGTACTACCATTTGGGTGTTGAAGGACAGAATGTTTTTGATCATCTTCCGCCTTATGAACCACTGGAAGGACAAGATCCAGATGAGTTTGAAACCGCTGTTCTACAGCTAGACAAGTATTTTACAAAAACTAAAAACGTTGTGGTACATAGGTACAATTTCTTCACTAGAACACAAAAACCTAATGAAAGCATAAACACTTTCATCACTGCGTTACAAGTTTTAGCTGCAAAGTGTGAGTTCGAAAATTTCACATCTCAACTTGTTCGAGATCAACTAGTTGCACGATGTCATTGCAAAAAAATACAACAAAGGTTACTTACCTGCAAAAATCCAACTTTAGATGAAGCGGTTGACATTGCAAAGAGCATCGAAAGATCAATTGATGATGCCAAACAACTTGAATCTGCTCTATCTAATGTCATTGTTTCTGGTGCTGTGTCTGCTAAACCTCCTCGTACTGTCCCTTTTTCTGCTAATCCTAAACTTTCTCCTGCTACCTCTTTCTCTTCTAGCTCTTCTAGAGGGTTTACTAGGGGAGGAAGAAATTTTAGACCGTTTAGAGGTGGGAGAACTTTTATGTCCAATAGGCAGTACAATTACAGTGCAAATTGTTACAGATGTGGGTCGAATACGCATGTTTCATCCTTTAGAAACTGTCCTGCTGCGAACCAACAATGTGGTCAATGTGGTAAAATGGGCCACTTTGCAAAAGTTTGTATGAGTGGAAACAGAAGAGGTGTGAGTTGTGTTCTTAATGATGCAGATGAACATACAGTGGAAGAATGTTTGGATGATTTTACTAATCAAGAGTATGTTGTCGTTGTCAAAAGTTGCTCGGAGAAAGGCAACACACAACATGTTCCTGATCCTGACGTGGATGTATCAATTGATGGTAGTCACATTCAGCTTTTGGTAGACACTGGAGCACGTATAACAATCATTTCTCATGAAAAGTACTTAAAGTTGAGGTTCACTAAGGGTCTGCTTCCTCCCGACATTCTTACTGTAGCTTTTGAAGGAAGTAAAATAGATTTAATTGGGTACTTTTGGGCAGATTTAAGTATTTTTGGAAAAGTAATAAATGGGAAAGTATATGTAGCCAAGCGTGGGATAAATGTTCTTGGTCTTATTCACCAGGCAGAGTTTGGTCTCACCATTAAACCAGGGTCAGCTAATCCAGTTTTTATTGATTCTCAAGTGTACAATAATCTGTCTGAGTCTGATAAGCATGTCAATTCTCTATCTGTCCCACGATCTGTAACTCACTGGGAACAAAAATATAGTAACATTTTTGAGGATCGTCTAGGGAGAATTACGAATTTCCAACATTTCATCAAAATAAAAGAAAATGTTACTCCCATCAAACATAAACTCAGGAATGTCCCATTGTCAATTAGAGGTGATCTATCCAAACATCTAGAGTCACTGTGCAACCAAGGGATAATTGAAAAAGTTGAGTCTACCCTTTGGCTTTCGCCCATTGTTTTAGCCAAGAAGAGGTCTGGGGATTTGAGGATGTGTGTGGACTTGAGGAGTCTCAATGAAGCCATTTGGGTTGACGGGTTTCCCCTACCGCGTATTGAAGATCTTATCTGTAAAGTGGGTTCATCCTCCTGGTTCACCAAACTTGATCTCAAGGCGGCCTACCATCAAGTCGAATTACATCCTCAGTCCCGACACTTCACAGCTTTTGTCACCCCAGATGGAGTGTTTCAATTTTGTCGTCTCCCCTTTGGTCTTGCTTCGGCTGCTGCCATATTCCAAAGGTTGATGACTGAAATGTTTCAAAATAACCCTAATGTTGTTGTTTTTCAGGATGACATTTTAATTTTCACCAAAAGCGAAGCAGAACACGATTCTGTCCATGACCAAGTATTTAGTGTTCTAGCGAATAGAGGGGTGACACTACAAAAAAACAAATGTACTTTAAAAGTCAAAGAAATTGAGTATCTTGGACATATCATTTCAGAACATGGTATCAGACCCAGACCGGGTCTCATAAAAAGCATAGTTGATGCGCCTCCTCCGCAAAATAAAGAACAACTTATGTCTTTTCTTGGACGGTGCGAATTTTACTCTAAATTTTTGAAGGATTTTGCCAAAACCACTGAGTGTTTTAGAGCATTGCTAAAGAAAGGGTCGTCTTTTGTATGGTCTGACGAGTGTGAAAAAGGTTTTCAAATCATCAAGAACCATATTGTGCAAGCTCCTGCACTACAAGCCTTCGTTGAAGGGAAACCAACGATTGTCACGGTGGATGCTTCAGAGTATGGTTTGGGAGCTGTCCTTTCACAACGTTTTAACGGAAAAGAGGATACTGTTGGATTTGCATCCAGATCTCTCCGTCCTGTTGAAAGAAAATATTCGGTTATCGAGAAGGAACTTCTGGCCTGTGTATGGAGTGCTGAAAAATTTAAGCAATATGTGTGGGGCAGATCCTTTGTTCTCAGAACAGATCATCGGCCTTTGGTTGACATTCTTTCAGGGAAGAAAGTTAAACGCACTACAGCTTGTCTAGCAAGGTTATCTACAAAGCTATTAGAGTTTAGCTTCACTGTAGAGTATATTCCTGGAGGAAAGAACTGCAGGGCAGATTGTCTGTCGAGACTTCCTGTTCAAGATGCGGATGAGCAAGAATGGGAAACTGAAGTAGAAGAATGCTTCATTGCTGTAATTGATCAGGACAAGTTATCGTTTGCAGAGGCTGACTGGATTGCACAGATCAATAAAGATCCCATTCTCAAGGAAGTCAGTCTTTTGATCGAGAAAGGTTGGCCTAGGGAGAAGTGTCTTTCGTATGATCTTCAGATGTACTGGAAGGTCAATGAAGAACTCTCGATGGAAGATGGAAAAGTTGTCCGAGGGGATAAACTCATCCCTCCTTCTTGTTATCGAGCGAAGATCATTCTTGCTGCGCATTCAGGTCATCTTGGTGCAACCATTACTAAGAGGAAAGTCAGGAACGATTTCTGGTGGCCCAGAATGGACACGCAAATTGATGAATTTGTGAAGCAGTGTTCACGATGCAACTCCAGTGACAAAGTTCTAGTACTTGAGGGTACCGTTGATTCTCAGGTGCCTTCTCCCAGTAGAGCCTGGCAAAAACTGGGCATAGATTTTCTTGGGCCCTTTCACATTCTTCCCTCAAACTCGAAATATTTTTTAGTACTTGTTGACCATTTATCAAGGTGGGTAGAGGTTGAACCTATTTCAGTGCCGGATTCAAAAAGTGTCATCAACTGTTTAGATAATATTTTTCGTAGGGAAGGTTACCCAGAGGAAATTCTCACCGATAATGGTGTTCAGTTTGTCTCTCACGAAATGTCTTCATTTTTGCATTCTTGTAACATCAAACACACAAGGACTCCACTTTATCATCCTCAGAGTAACGGGAAGACTGAAAGGTTCAACAGAGTAGTAGTGGAATGTGTACAAGCAGCTTTTAGATCAAAGTCCTGTGTTTTTCAAGCTGTTAAGGACCTCATATGGTCTTATCGCATTTCACCCCATGTTGCTACCAACTTCTCACCCTTTGAAATGATGAGAGGTAGAAAGGCTTCTTCTCAAGTCTACCCCTTTTGGATGGTTAAATCGTTTCATCTTGGTTGTGACATGAGGTGTATGTGGGAAACTGCGAGGAAAACCTCAAATGAAGTTTCTCAAAAATTTGGTAAGATTCCTTCCACATGTGGCACACACAAGCTCGATGTAGGAGACTGGGTTAGAATCAAGAATCCAGTTTCAGGGAGGAGGAGCCTAGCGCGCAACCAAGATGGCCGCGTAGGTGCGAGGCTCCCGAGGACCTCCTACATATATCCTGAAAATATCCTGTCCTAGATGAGGGGACTGTGTTTGTGAGCCCGAGCTGAGGTGTCACCCGTTTTCCGTTTCCAAATTGGACCTCGGACACCGGCGGGAGCACCGATCGAGGTTTGCGGCCTTCTCCACGCCGGACCCCCGGATTGGAGTTGTGGGGCGATCCGGATACAAAGTGAACAACAGCGGCGGGCAGGGCCAGGCGACTCGCGTACCCCGCACTTTCGCTTTCGCTTTTGCACCCTCCTTGCTGCCTAGGCGAGGTTGGGTTGCGGGGCACTGTGAGGTGGTGTGGCCTCGTTGGGGTACCCTGCCGGCCCGCCGGCTGTGATCCACCCCGCAGACCTGTGGTTGCCCCCCCCCCCCCCGGAGCCCGTGAACCGGCTTGTTTGCCCTTTCCGAAGTGACTGGCACGATTTGGGGACTGGAACCATGTCCACAAAGCAAGATGGCGACCGGGCAAAGGTGAAATCGACCCGACGTGGCGCAGCCCATCAGTCTAATAACATGGACCGCTACACCCTCCAGAAGGGATCTCCCGAGGTGCCGCGTAGGTCCCCTGAGGACCCGACTGATGCTCCTGCTCTGCCCGCGGATCTGACCCTTCGGGATGTCATGGGCGCTATCGCCGAGATGAAGGCCTCGGTGGGCCAGCGTTTTGACACACTGGCGCAGAAGATTGACTCGGTCCTCGTGGATGTTGGCCTGGTAAGGGCCGATCTATCCAAGACCAATGACCGGGTCGATTCTTTGGCCCACACCACATCGGGCCTCACAACGGATGTGGCGGCCCTCCAAAAGGAGGTGCGCCGGCTTGGCCAGGCGAGCGCGCTGATGGATCGTCGACTGGAGGATTCCGAGGGTCGGGCCCGGAGGAACAATGTTCGCATCATCGGGGTGCCGGAGGGACGTGAGGAGGCGGCGGCGGACCTATTTGTGGAGGACTTGATTCTCACCCATCTCCAGCCCCGGGGGCTGAGTAAATTCTTCGCGGTGGAGCGGGCCCACAGGGTTCCCGGGGGAAGGCCTAAGGCCGGAGCCCCTCCGAGGCCTCTCATTGCCCGGATTTTCAACTTTCGGGACAGAGACGCTATCCTGCAAACTTCCAGGCTACAAGGACCGGTCAAACTCGACAATATGGACGTAAACTTCTATCCTGATTTCACCCCAGCGGTCCAAAAGCAGAGACTGAGCTTTCTCGGAGTCAAACGTCGTCTACGGGACCTAAACCTCAAGTATGCAATGCTTTTCCCAGCTAAGTTGCGGGTGGAGGTGGATGGCCGCACGCACTTTTTTGATCGTCCCGAAGCGGCGGGGGCTGGCTGGATACTTTGTCCGGGGATCGGGGTGGGGGGGGTGCGGTTGGAGGAGAGGGCTCGCCGGATCAGGACTGAGGGACTACTATTAGGCCTCGCTCTGGACTCAATTGTTGTCACTTCTGACTGTTCGTCTTTTCGAGTAAGTTCCCCTCCTGTGGAGGTCGTATGGGGTCTTTTGGGGGTTCTCCCTCCTCCTCTGGGGGACTAGTTAGTTTAATCATCTATGGGGCGACAGGCACACTGCACTTTGGGGGGGCTGTTTGGGCTCATGCAGGGGTGCAGGGAGGGGGGAGTTCTGTTGGGATGGGTGGGTCGGGGTGGGGTGTTGTTTGTTTTTACCACAAGGCAAACCCTTTATTGTATTGGTGTTAAGGTGCTCTCGGGGGGACGAATGATGGCTTCTGTATGTGATGGGGGGTAGGGACCTGACTTTGTTGTCTTGGAACGTTAATGGACTGGGGGATAGGATCAAACTAGGTGTGGTCCTGCAGTATCTGAAACGAATCTCACCCGATGTAGTCTGTCTGCAGGAGACACACCTTATTGGTAATTCTTTTTGTGCCATGAATCGGCGTGGCTACCGTTTGGTGGCCCACTCGGGCTTCACGTCGGGCTCACGGGGTGTGGGCATCATGGTGAAGAACTCGCTCCCGTTGGAAATAGACGAGGTGCGCCATGATGATAGGGGACGCTACACTGTCTTGGTGGGGAGAATGGAGGGCAAAGTAGTTGTCTTTGTGTCAGTATACGTCCCACCGGGGCTACAGTCGACCACTTTTGCAGACCTGGGGCGCCTCCTCCTTGGCCTTCCGGGGGGGCTTCTGGTGGTTGGGGGGGACTTCAATGCGGTGGTTTCTGGGACTGTGGATCGTCACCCCCCTAGGGACCTCCCCCGGGCACAGGCGTGGCTATCCGGCCTCTTGGATACACTGGGATTGGTGGACTGCTGGCGCTTAAAACATCCCACGCAGCTGCAGTACACTTTCCACTCGGGTGCCCATGGTAGCCTCTCACGGCTTGATTATGTCCTTGTCCCTGCGGCCTATGTTGGGAGGGTAGGAGAGGTGCGCCATTTGGCGCGGGGTATTTCCGATCACTCCCCGCTCCTGTTACACTTTGATGTCTTCCCGAGGGGTGAGGGCAAGGTAGCTCCAATCAATGCCTGGTACCTGCGCGACCCCACTATTCGTGCTGATTTGATTAAATCCTTGCAGCGATACTTTGATGAGAATGTGGGGTCCGTCCCTTCGGCTATCTCCCTGTGGGAAGCCTTCAAGACAGTTCTCAGAGGGGAGGCCCTATCCCTTATCTCACATGCCCGGAGGCGCGAGCAGGAGGAGGTGACCCGGGTGGAGGCCGAAATTGCCGAATTGGAGGGTGATCTAGAGGGTGGGGTGACGGATGCTGCATTACATGTCCTACAGCTTAAGCAGGCGGCCTACAGGGCCCTCGTTACGGAGGCGGCCAGGGGCCTCAGTAGGGAGCAACAGGGGCGACTGTATGATGTGGGAGATAAGGCTGGTAAACTGCTTGCGTGGTTGGATAAAAAGGAGAGAGCGAGTCGTGTGGTCCCGCTGATCGAGAGGATGGATGGTGTGAGTGTAACCGAGCCAGAAGACATTGTCTCTTGTTTCGCGGATTATTTCCGCGAGGTGTATTCCCCGGTTTCTCCCTGCTCGGAGGAGGATTCCCATGCCCTGCTTAGGGATATCGCGCTGCCTTCCCTCTCGGAGGAGGACAGGGTGTCGTTAGATGCCGCTCCCACCTCCGACGAAATTGCCCTCGCCATACGCTCGGTCGCCTCCGGCAAGGCCATGGGCCCAAACGGCATCCCTATCGAGTTGTATAAGTTGCGACCGGATGTACTAGCACCCCACCTCCGCGCGATGTTCCTGGCGGCCCACTCGCTGGGCTCCCTCCCGCTGGACCAGCGTCTAGCTACAATCGTGGTGATCCACAAGGAGGGGAGACCTCGAGACCGGGTTACATCCTATCGGCCTATCTCGCTCTTGAATGCGGAGCCCAAAATTCTCGCCAAGGTGCTAGCCAACCGGCTGGTCGGCGTGGTGGGCGACCTGGTCCACCAAGACCAGTCCGGCTTTATTCCCCATCGCAACACGGCCCTTAATCTGCGGCGCTTGCACGGGGTGCTCGCACGTGTCCCATTCGTGCGGGAGCCGGCCATATTGGCGTCCTTAGACGCCACCATGGCGTTTGACACGCTTGAGTGGCCATACATTTGGGCGATGCTGGCGAAGTTTGGATTTGGCCCGGGGTTCATTAGCTGGGTCAAATTGTTGTATTCGGGCCCATTGGCGCAGGTGGTGGTGAATGGAAGAGTATCGGTCCCATTCGAGCTGGGACGGGGCACGCGACAGGGCTGCCCCTTGTCGCCGCTCCTGTTTGCGCTGGCCTTGGAGCCCCTGGCGGAGTGGCTGCGGTGGCATCCTTCCATTCGTGGTCTCCGTTGGACCCCCGAGTACGAGGACCGCGTGTCCCTATACGCTGACGACATCCTTTTGTATCTCGCCTCCCCGCGTAAATCACTGATTGTCCTGGTTGATGTTTTACGCTCATTCGGCCGCAACTCAGGCCTTGTCATCAACTGGGCTAAATCATGTGTGTATGTGCTCTCCGGGGAGGCTCCCGTCCTCCCGCGGGGCTGTCCGATCCAGATTGCCTCTCAGGGGTTTAGGTATCTGGGTGTCTACATTACTCTGGACCCGGAGGCCCGCTACGAGCGGAACTTGCTTCCCCCCCTCCTGCGCTTGAAGGAGGACGTCGCGCGCTGGCGGCGCCTGCCGCTTTCGCCGCTCGGCCGGGCGGCGTTGTTTAAGATGATGTCATTGCCACGCTTCCTGTACGCTCTCCAGAACACTATGGACTTAGTACCGGCGCGCTACTTCCGTGAGGTGGAGAGTCTACAGCGCCGCTTGTTCTGGGACGGGAGGCCGCGTATTGCCCTGGCGAAATTGACGCTCCCATGGTACGACGGGGGGATTGCCCTCCCGGATATTAAACGGTATTACTGGGCCTCCCAGCTAGCTGCCATTAACCACGGCCTCTACGGGCCTGCCTTAAACCCGGCATTTGAAATGGACAAGATGCTACTGCCCGGTGGCGACTACAATCGAGCGCTCTACTCTGGCGCGCTCGACGCTCGCCTGACGGGACCCACGCGTGTCATGGTGCGAGTGTGGCATGCGGCTAATGCAGCTATGGGGTGGAAGGACCGTTTGACCCGGGCGTCACCGTTGTACGCGTCTGAGAGGTTGGGCTCCCTGTGGACCTCGAAGGGCTTCGAGAAGTGGGACACGATAGGCATCAGCAAAGTGGGTGATCTCTGGACGAGGGGGGATTTAAAACATTTGAGACGCTGCAGACGGAGTTTCAGCTGCAGGGCAGTGAATACTTTCGGTATTTGCAGGTCCGTCATGCACTGGGCTCCGTCTTCCCAGACGTCGCCTCCATCCCGGAGTCTTCCCCCCTGGAGGATAGAGTGCTAGATGGCCACGTCCCAGACAGCACAATCTCACTTATTTACAAAAAGCTGATCAATGACCGCTCGGGCTTGCTGACTGGCCTCCGAGAGGCTTGGGTCGCCAATGGGCTGGAGCTGGACGACGAGGACTGGATCTCCGCGGTGGCCTGTCCGAAGGAGGTGGCCATACCGGCTCGCCTTCGCTTCGTCCAGCTTAAGATACTCTACCGGGTCTACATGACGGGGCCAAGGCTTCTGCGTATGGGATATGCTGAGGATGGGTTGTGTAAGCGTGGGTGTGGTGCTTTGGCGACCTTTCTGCATATTTTGTGGGAATGTCCGAAGGTGGAGCGATTCTGGCGTGGTGTGCATGAGGTCCTGCGAGTGGTTACGCGTGTCGCGCTGCTGCCTGAAGCGAGGAGATGCTTGTTGAATGTGTGGGAACCAACTGACTACGCGGCTCCGCAGACGTGGTGGGTGACTCTGGGATACATGATAGCTAAGCGTGATATTGCTCAATTATGGGGATCCCAGAAGCCCCCGGCGGTGTCGGCCTGGAAAGAGCACATGGATTGGTGCATGCTTCGAGAAAAGGTGGTGTATGTGGCGAGGGGTAAGCCTGGGACATGGGTGAAGGTATGGGGCCCCTGGAACGCCTACCGCGGGGGTATCTGCGCGCCACCATTGCTGCCTGCTGCTTCACCAGCCCCGTCCCCCTAGCTGACTCCTTCCCCCAGCCCCGGGCACGGGGTTCCCCCAGTCCTTGCTCTGTTCCCCTTCCCCTCTTTCGACTCCTGTGGATAGTTGGGGTCCCCCGTTCTGGGAGCACGCGCTGCTACTTTCGATTGCTGGTTGCCTTGTGGGTGTGGTTTTCTTGTTGTTTGTATAAAATGGAACCGTATTGTGGGGTCTGACTGATGTGGCCCACGACGTTGGTACCTCCTGATTATGCTTCTCTGCAACGCCAAGTGTTTATGAACGTATGTCATATGCTCCTGTCATTCTAGCGGCCGGCCAGAAGGTTGTAGGCCCATACTTGTATATTCTTGAGATCTGTAATAAACGGTTTAAAAAAAAAAAAAAAAAAAAGAATCCAGTTTCAGTGAGAAAGGGTTATTCAAAGTTTCTTGAATCGCTACAGATTGTTGACATGCGAAAGAATGCAGTGAAGTTGTCTAATGGAAACTGGTGGAGCACTTCACGTGTCGCAAGGGATCCTTGTATTCCCCATGAGATCATTAAAATCAATCCTAAAACTGTGGGGGAAGATGGTGTCAGGAAAAGTTCTAGGATTTGTGCTAAACCACGGAAGTTGCAAGATTATGTTTAAATTTATTCAACCTGCATTTTATGTTTTTTTTGTAGAATCTTAGGTTCTTCTTTTTCTTTCTCTCTCTCTTTCTTCTTTCACCTTTTTCTTTTGGTTCTTTCATTTTTGTTAAAGGGGGGAGGTGTGGTGATGTGTTCCAGTTTATAGAATGCTTATGGTCTATGATGTCATTAGGAATGTTTTCTAGGGCGATCTTTGAATGTTAGTGTGACAGTTGTCTTCGGGGCTTCGGCGGTGCTTGGGACGGCTCTCTGTATGTCACATTAAATCTCTTTCATGAACAACTACCGTTTTGCTCCTTACTTCAGAGAGGTGCCCAGACAGCTGCAGGAATCTCAGCTGAACGGCAAACAAGACTCCTCCAGTAGCTCCAACACCCATTGCCATTGTGAGCCCCGCCCGACCATGCCCTCTCCCACCCAGTCGCCCTTGTGCTTCCTGACCACCCCATGCCAGTTAGCGCACATTGCAGCTCACTCTTTGTTATGTTAAACAATATGCTTCAGTTCCCATCCATTTGTGTTGCATAGCATCTGTAAGTCATCATGATGTTAACAGTCACAGAAGAAACAAATGTTAGGTAAGTTTACTGTGGGTTTCGCAGATCTTCAAATTCTACCACTATTGCCTGAAGTGTGGATTGTGCTTAACACCATATTCTGATCTGATATACTGTTGATGGTCTACGTTTACCAGAGCAATTTCTAAAGTATGACGCTGTCTTAGTATTAACCTCCAATTTAAACTACTGCTCCAATCAAACACAAGAGCATGTCTTTAGTTATATGAATGTTCCACCACAAACAATAGGTGACTGTGAGAAAGTGCCATCTTTCTTGCATGGTATGCCCCCACTTTTTGCTGAATTGCTGATGTACTTTGACTGGGTGTGCCCTGGGCTCCTGCCAATCAGGTTCCAGGGCCTGTGTTCCTTCCCTAAAACTGCATTGGAGCCTAAACCTGATTGGCATCTCTGGCCACATGTCAGCCCCTGGTAAATGGTACCCTAGGTACCCAGGGCCCTGTGACCAGAGAAGACCGCTAAGGGCTGCAGCACTTATTGTGCCACCCTTAGGGGCCCTGGGCCCTGTCACACGCACGCTGCCCTTGCAGGCTGAGTGTCTTGGTGCAGAACAAAATAGAGAGTCGACATGGCACACATCGCTGTGTGCCATGCCCACACAAGCCACTGCCCTCGCATACATCAGTCACCCCTCTAGCTGGGTGCCCTATGCCAGTGGTGAGGGTACAGGTGCATGAACCCTGTACCCCTACAGTGCCCAGGTCCATTCCTGGGCCCTGTAAGTGCAGTGTTGCCATTAAGAGTATATGGTGCTGGGAGGTTCACATTACGAACTCTAGAGTACCATGATGGCTGCACTGAAGACTGAGAAGTTTGGTACCAAACTTCTCAGCACATTAAACCCACACTGATGCCAGTGTGGGATTTAATGTAAAATGCACGACAGAGGGCATCTTAGAGATGTCCCCTGAAACTAACCAACAATCCGTGTCCTGACTGAGAGGCTGCGTAGGCTGCCACCCAGCAGACATGTTGCTGGACACCTGGGTAGAGAGCCATCCTCTCTCGTGGGTCTGCAACAATGCACATCCTGGGCGAGGTGCTAGGTCTCCTCCCCCAGGATGGGCAGGGGAAGCTTCAAAGGCATGCCACCTTTGTGAGCTTCTCCAGGCCACTTGTTGTACTCAGCAACTGGCCACCACCAGTTCTGACCCCCACTCTGGCGGGAAGATCGGCGGCAAAACCCAAGTGAAGAAAGGGGGTGTGCCAGCCTCTGCCAACCCCACCCCTCAGGTGGGGGAGGCGAGGTGAAGCACAACTCTGGGCTCTCGCCATCTTGAGGATGGGAAGCCCTACCCAATCAGGACTAGGCTCCTGCCCCCCTCCCACTGGAGAGTGGCAGGATAGGGGGGTTTACCCACCCCAGGGAAGGGACCCATTGGTCCCTGACCTCTACATACCTGTTACGCCCCTAAATTTAGTATTCAGGGGCACCCTGAACCTTCTTTCCACAGATCCCGATTCCGAAACAAGAACAAGAAAAAGAAAGAAGACCTGCTGTGCAGCTACTAACAAGAGGACGACACCCACTGACTTGGCCCCAGCCCTATAGGCCTGTCGACCCTCGAAATTTGCTCCTGCTAAACCCTGGCGTCTCCAGTGGTCAGCAACCTCAAAATCCCCAGAGGACCTGACTGCCTTTCTCATCTAAAAGACTGGGACTGCCACGAGCAGTGGTTCTGCTCAAACAAGTAACAACCCCTGGTGCCAAGCCAGGAACCGCGAATCCAGCACACTCTGCACCCACCGAGCCCGGCCTGTGCTTAAGTGGACAAAGACCACGAGGACGTCCCCCTGGTGACTGTGACCAAGAATCCAGCACCCAAGGACCCTCCTCGACGCTCCTGACGATGCCTGCAGCCTCAACTCCGGGGACCCCCCCAACGGCGACCAGCAGAGGGCAAGATTTCCCGACGCCAAAAGACACCCCTGCACCCTGCAGCCCCCTGTGCCCAGCTCCTGGGTGCCTACCTAACCTACAGCTTCCCAACTTACCTCTCGAAGTGGTGGTCGCACCTGAAGAATCTCCGTCCCCGAGCCTGCAGCCTTTGTTCATCTTACAGCTTTCCCATTGAAATACATTGAGCGCCCGACGGCTCAAAAGCACCCTGCACCCAGCCGCCCGAGTGCCCCTGGGAGTGCAACATCTATCCTATCCTACTTCCCCACTTGCCCTGTGTAAGTGACCTGGAGCCCAGCTCCCACAGCAGCGTGGCCTACCTGCTAGCAGCCACCAACCAAAGGCCCCCTGCCCGCCATAGGCTAACATTGGGCCTACTCTCTCTGCACCCGGCTGCCTCCCCCCGTGCCGCTGAGGGTGTAACAACTGTACCTACCTGACCCTGGGAGACCCCCGAGTCTATGCCCAGAACCTTAACTCTGCCAGTCGAGTACTTACCTGAAAGCCGATATCTTGCATTTTCTCCATAGGGTAACATTGACTGGTTTTCGCTTGAAATTTCTTCTAAGTTTCGAGTTTTGAAACTTTGAAATATTCACTAAAAATCACCCGATCAACGAAATTACTCACCTGTTATCAGGAGAGATCCCAGTGCTGGATCTTTGTGCCCAGCACTGACCCTACAAAGCAATTACAACTGTGATTTTCCGATGACCAAACTTTCCTCCATAGGATAACATTGCCTGGTTTTTGCCAGAAATTCTTCTGCGTGTCGATTTTTGAAACATACAAATATTCCTTAAAAATTGCCTGTAAAACAAAAACGATTTCTTTCAACTGTTTACAGGAGATGCACCAGGGCTGAATCCAGGATCCAGCCCAGAGTCAGAAAAACCTATGCAAAGTAACTGATATTGTGTTTACTTTAAAATTCCCTTTGAGCTCAATGTTATAATTGTGTTTAACGTGTGTTGCCTATTGCAACAACTGTAACTATTGCATTTAAAAGTCTATTGCTTATTGAAAGTATTTAACTAAAGCATCTCATTCTGAAAAAGTATTTTGATAACTCCTTTCGGTTTTAAAATAAATCAACTATATATCTTTATATACAAAACAATTGGCCTAGAGTTCAGTTCTTGAGTGCGTGAGACCATTTGCTGACTGAGTGTGTACAACCAATGCTATACACTGTCCTCTGATACTGCCTTACTGCTCGACCAAGCTACCACTTTAGAGAGTAAGGTTATATCTAACTTTAGCCTCTGCCAAACCTCTGGGGGCTGTGGACTCTGTAAACACTGTACCTATTAGAGAACAGTATATACAGAGCCATTTTCCTACACAGTTCAGTTAGCTTTTCAATTATTTTTAACCAGATTTCAACACAAAGTGGTATTTATTTGAGCAGACTAAATTTGTGTCCACTACAGTTTACATCTTTAAAAGTTGCTTTAGCCGCTTTCAGAAGCTACAGTACAGCACTTTATCTGTGACCCCTGAAAAGAGAGTAAGGTTATATCTAACTTTAGCCTCTGCCAAACCTCTGGGGACTGTGGACTCTGTGCACACTGAACCTTACTTTGGTGCAGTATATACAGAGCCACTTTCTTACAGTGACTAGGTAGTAGACCTTCACCATTGGTCCGTTGAAATTTCTGCACTGGTTTCGAACTGGAACTTAAGCTAGTATGTGAACATACTAGGCTTTTTCAAGAGGATATCAATAGAAGAGACCAGACAACCTCTTTGCTGGTTGGTACTGCCACTGCTGACTGACAAATGGTGTCAGATAATGTTCTTAGTGTCTTCATTCAGTGTTGAGTGAAATATGACAGGGACCGGTCGGTGTCTCCATCATGTGGGATTTGATGCAAGAGCAGAAGTTATTCTTATTGACTTAATGTTCTCTCTCGTTGTGACCGTTTGCAACACTAATACTTTATTGAGGACTGACCATTCATATACATAGTACAGGTTCTGTTAACCAGATGTTTCCCAAACTGGATTTATAGCACCCTTGAGAATTCAGAAAAACTGCCCTCCAATTACTTGAGATTGTCTCCATGCTAGTTGGGTTTCCTAAGTGCTCTTTTGAAATCCAGCAGCATAAAACATAATTAGCTCTTGCACATACTCAAACTTCCTGTGTAGATGCTCCCACCTCTGCCTCCATATATCACTCCTGGTTTTGTGAGGCTTCGTCTGAATTCCATGCATTGGATTTGCTCAAAATCTGAATCTAGCAGTTTAAGGAGTACATTTGGCTGCCGCAAAGGTCTCACTGGACTATTAGATGGCACCTTACAATAATGTACAGCACAGTAGAAGCTTCCCAAATTAAGACCGACACACTCAGAGGTTTTCAAGTATCCGGATCAGTCAGGATCTGGCTAAACAGCAAGTATTAAAGTCCCTCCATCAGTGCATTCCTTAACACTTCCTAACCTGCTAATAAGTCTCTATTTCCTAGCTATGTGGAGTAGAAACTGCAACCATATTAGGAAATCAAATAAATCAGCAAAAGTGCAGGAGTTTATTCTAAGAGGTCCATAATTGCACCTGTTTTGTCCTTTTGTGTCCGAGAATGTGTATTTTTAGGATTATGTATTCCAGCCAACTGTGAATTTTTGTCAGATTTAAGGCTTCAAGTTGGGGAGGATGAATGTATTTACAAACTTACTAGGTTTTGACCAGGCACAGCTGGCAATTGACCTGGTGACCTTTGCACTGCCTAGGAAACTAGAAATAGGTCTGTTTGATCTACTGCTTAGGCTGAGGAACATCTTGTGAATATGCTGGTACATCAGTTAACACTTAGTATAGACATACAAATTACAAGTACAATTGAAAATGATAAATATGGAAGGGGTGTTAGCTGGCTTGTTTGAAGGACATATTCAGGTATTGTCTTCACATAAGCTGCTGTCAACTTAAACCTATATTCACAGGTGTTGATCAAAGGCTTGTCCTCTACACAGGATTAGCACTGCCAGTATAATGTAACAACCTGCCTTTCAAAGCATGTGCCTTCTGCAGCCCAAGATTCCATATTCCTAACCAAGATTCCTTGTTGGTTAGTTCAGTTGACAGTCTCCTTCACAAAATGTACTACCACTGGGTTCATGAGATGACTGCTTCAGTTTCTTTGTGCAGTGTGTCCCACTTACTCTGATCTCCACTGCTGTCAAAAATACTGATTCAGCCAGTGCTGCCCTGCTAAGACCTTTGCTGCGTCTTTTGGCACTTGCACGCCTTGCACTTTATTCGTGACATGCATAAATACCAGACCTAATCTTTGGATTGCGATGATGGCCGAAAGTATAATTGTAGCATGAAAGCCTAGAAGGTAATAGCCCTTCCATTATGGAATCTTATTTATTAAACAAAGCCTTAATTGAAAGCTTAAAGTAGTTAGTCTCTTGGAAACGCGTATTCCTTCTTCAGCAGTCATGTTAGTTTTATTACGCCTTGCGTACCAGTGGGCTGTAGTTGAACTTAACTTGCCGCATTTTCATCAGGCTTCAGTGACTTCTGGACACAGCAGTATGATTAATTGCACACCGAAAAGATTGATTTTGTACATCAAGTTCTCTGATTACTTCCCTGACTTGGCTTGCTAATTGTTAGTGATTTTCCATGCTTCTATTCAGAAAGATTGTAGAGATCTTGTGAATGCATATCTTATTACGGTCACAATGGTTTATTGGGCTTGTTTCAGTTCACGATCATTTTGGGTGGTACTAAGTATACGCTGGCCCATTCTATGGCTTTTAAAGGAAGTCAGACATAGGTCTTTGTTTTCTCATACAGATGATGAAGTGTCTTGTAACTAGTCAGAAACACAATAGCATTTATTCCCATCATATTGGTGCACTTTCATTTTACATTAGTTAGTTGCAGCGCTGTTATCATTGAGCTTAATAAATGTTAGTGACATCATTTTAAGATGTGGAGATGCTTAACTGTTGTGGATTCCACCCTATTTACTTGCCTCCACAAGTGGCTAACATCTAAATTAAAAATCAGTGCCTTATCAGCAGTTATATTTTTTCCAATTCTCCAAAGCCTGACTGTAAGCCTATTGTGGGCTCTTCTTCAAGGCAGAGTCATGTGTTGATGTACAAAACTATAGATGACAGGTCAGTTCTGTTGGCTAAAAGAAAAAAAGCAGCATAAATACAGAGGACAGCTTCAGCTGTGGTACTTTCACAGAGAATAAAAAGCAGAATATTAATTTTTCGTGTAGTCAAGGACCAACTAACCCTGTGCGGCAGTGCTTGGAAATGTCCAGTCATCTTAAGACTTGGTGAAACATCACCCAGAACCAATATACATGTTTAGTAGTGAGCCTGGAAAGCTAGTGTGCCTTCCAGTGTCTTTTATATGTTTAACATCAGTTTTCCTAATATAGTCTTTAAGATGGTTACAATTCCCTTCCTATAACAATACTGAAGTGGTGATGATAATGCACATTAGCTTTCAAGAGGTATATGTCATGTTGGCATTCTCCCCGTCGCACGAGGTTGCTACTGAGCGCGTGTAGGAGAATTTCAAGACTTGAACTTTCTGTGGTGAACCGTTGGATCTTACAGTTGCTCTGCGGCTTAACCTACCATACCTCTGCCGCTCTCCCTCAGGAAGAAATAAACCTACTTCATTTTCTTCATTTGTGTTGGAGACATACTTAACACAATTTGGCGACGACTGGACGTGCGAGCCTTGCGTGCTGTTTGCTCTGGTTCCTTTACGGATTTTGAAGTGCTGCATTCCTACGGCTGAGCCTTACTTTCGTCTTCAGTCTGGCAGTGAGTAACCTGTTTGCGGCTGTTTTGCTGGCGGTCGACCACTGTGCAAGAGGGAGAGCAGAGAGCCCTTTTAGGTACTTTTTGTGATTTTGGGTGGAGTTGTGCTGCGCGTGCCTACCGGCACCCAATCCGGACTGTGGGTGTAGGAGAGTAGGGTCTGCAATCCTATGATCACCCAGATTTTTTGCTTTTGCTTCATTGGTTTACGACTTTCCCTGGCTGTGGGCCTGCCAATCAGACCCACAGCCTAGCTGTTCTCTCTCGAAATTAACACACATGTACATTAGGTGCATCCACCAATTGGAACTGGGCCGCCTTGTTAGTCCCTGTCTCAGCATACCACAGGTATCCAGGGCATCGGTGTACCCAGGGCCTACCAGGGGCTGCAGCATGTATTATGCCACCCCTGGATGGCCGCCCAAATCTGACACAACTGGCTGCACGACAGCTGGGGCAAAGTGGTGTAATCACCCGTTGCTGTAGGTGTAGTATTCCTACACCTAACCCTAAAATGGACGCATGGATTCCTATCAGTCACTCCTATGGCAGGCCTTATCAATCCTGAAGGCAGAGTGCAGGGAGTCATGTGGGACGGTGCTCTGGCGCGAGCTGAGCCCGTCGACGGCTTGCGGAACCAAGTCCTAATAGCCGTTCCATGGTGACGCGGGCCAACTACTTTTAAATGCATTATAATCCTTGCGGTTATGTGCTAACTTTGGCATCGCATCACCTACACATGTCGAGTAAGGTGTCATACGAATTGGAATACGAACCCCTCACCAGTTCTGGCGACGGGGTTAGCATTCCCCCCTTTTAGAGGGGCACGACATGGAAGTAACCTTGAACCCCGGTTAAAGTTGACTCAAGCCTCAGCATCACAAAATGGATGCTGCCACCAGACACAAGTCTGACCTCCTGCTGCTGGGAGACCTTCCAGCGAGGGGAGCTTGGACAAAGGGTTTCCTGTCGAGGGCGGTGTTAGCACCATCCCAGACAGGGTTTGTGTATCCCAGGTAGGCAGGGCTGAAAGGAAGGTGATTGCAAGTGGCACCCCGGTGCTCACTGTGCATAGCCCGGCTCAAACCAGTTTCGGGGGCCCACCAGCCCCTGAGCTGGGGCAAAGCCGGACAAAGGATAGGGGTGTAACCACCCCCCTCCTGGCTCCACCCATAGGTAGGACCTGGTCACGGGCCAGCCCCTTTTCTTAGAATAAAGGTAGGAGCGAGTCCCCTTCCCAAATTGGATAATTCTGAATCTTGAACTACTTTCCACGAAAGGAACTCTTGACTATTTCTGAAGACTCTCCCTTGTGGCTAAGGAGTAGCCACCCTGCACCAGCAGGCACCACCTAAGCGCTTGCGGTTTGCTGTAAGTCTCTCCTACGGATCAAGACTGCCCAGCTCGACGAGATCCGAGTTCCCTGCCATCTCTGACCTTTTACCTACCTCATCAGCCCAGCTGAGAGTCGTAGGTGTGACGAGACCTGCGGGACCGGCCATCTTCAGAACCTGCACGACGCTTATCTAGCACCCTCCTGGTCCACTCCAAACGCCATCTTGACTCCACCGCGTGGGTTTGCCACTGCCAAGATCCGCTGCCCCATTCCTGGGCCCAGCATCATCGACAGCAGACACCTTCGTGGGACAGCTCGCCCTCCATCCTGGTCGCCGCCGCGCCTCCTGGTCCGAGGAACAGCCGAGTCCGACGTCATCCACTCACCTGGTCGAGGTGACTTCAGCCGGTACCCTCCTGGTGCCCACACGATCGCTGGCTAGCGGTTGAGAACTGAGTCCCCTCTGCTTTCAGGTTTCCTTCATCACCGATCCAGGCTTGGATCTCGCTGAACATCGACACTGGTCGCCTGCCAGCAACTCTTCTTTCAGGCTCCTGAGACTACAACGAGGACTTCCGACATCTTGCCGAACCGTCCACAGCCGCAGCCTCTGGGCTAGGTAACTCAAGCATTTCGGTGCTCCATCGCAGGTTCGCTTTACAAGTGTCCAGTTCCTTTTTCGTTTAGTCCCACTGATCGGATCACTCCGGAATCAGTAACTTTAGACTTTCTAACCTCTCCCCTTCCACTTGCAGTGTAGTGGTTTCGTGCCCTCAGGCATTTGTGTAAATTGTGCAACCAGAAGTATTTTCCTAAGAGTTTTGTATTGTGCTTAGCTCCCTGACTCATAAAGAGCCAGGGTAGTCTTGTTATAAATAAATATCCTTTATTTTCATAACAACTTGTGTGGTGTCCTTTCACTTGGTGTTCAAGGGGTATATGTGATGGTAAACAGCTGGCTTAACACGCCCTCTAGAGTTTAGCCTAAGACTGCTCGTATCCACGCTACTAGGATAGCTGGTCTATAAGGTTGACTTACAACCAATCATCAATAAGGGTCGTTTGGAATGATACACAGTGATCACTAGAATAGTGAGCACTACATATCAGGCCAACTTCTCACATTGGTGAGTAGCGGTTGGGATTTGAGCTTGCTGTTGTTTTACCACACACGTATCCTAAGAATATCGAAGTGAAAGATCACATAAGTACCCAGGTACATATAACTTAACTTAGAATACTCTGAGTTCTACTGAACCGGCTGTTGTAGTGTAACAGGGCTTAGCACACCCTGACTACAACTCTTAGCAAGGGATCAGTAGGTAAACACATAGTGTAGGTAGGTGCATCACTTACACCTCACTAGAAAAGCATGTCGGTCCACGGAGAGTCTTCGGAGACTCCCTTAGTGGTCAGTGACCCTCCACAGGTCGTGTCACGATATGCAGCTCTTAGCTTCAAGGAGATGAGACAGCTGTGTGCCTCCAGGAAGCTAAACCAGGGTTCTAACCCTACCATCGCAATTCTGATAGGTCTCTTAGAGGCGTACGATGCTAGGAGGTCCTCTAACACAGGTCCCCCCAGTGCTGATGGGAACATGCCTCCCTTAGAGGGAACCCTCGGTGACCCCGACCTCGACCTCCACACAGAGGAGGAGGACGAGGAGGAGTTATCAGAAGACGAGGCAGACAAAGGTCCAGTGGTAGTCAGCAGGCTTACAAGGACCAACTTAAGCAGGCATGAGAATGGAACTGGGGGAGCCCCGGGCCCACGCTCAAGCAGGCCTAACCTTGGGAACGGACGAGTTAGGTCTCTCTCCAGAGGCTCTGGCAGATCGGTTCATACACATGTCTCTCAGGCATCTTCTCAGAGAGGAATGACGTCCCCTCAGAGAAGGGAGCATGAAGCGAAGATGAGGGAAGTCAATCTGAGGATCGAGCGGGAAGAACTTGCCCTCGCCAAAGAAAGACTGGCCCTGGCCCGAGAGCAGAAGTTAAGTGGGTTAGATCCCACTGGTGGCAGCATTCTCAATAGAGAGAAAGACAGGGGTATAGACACTAGACACCTGAGTAAAATAGTGCCCCCCTTTAAACAAGGGGACGACATCCACAAGTGGATAACTGCCTTGGAGAGGGCCTGCACTGTCCAGTGCGTCCCCCCAAGTCAGTGGGCAGCTATACTGTGGCTTTCCTTTGAAGGTAAAGGAAGGGACAAGCTCCTCACTACTAGAGCTGAGGATGCTAACAACTACCAAGTCCTGAAGAACACACTGATTGATGGGTTCGGCTTAACCACGGAACAGTACCGGGTGCTGTTCCGGGACACCCAGAAAATTCAGTCTCAGGATTGGACTGACTTTGTCGATTGTGCCACTAAGGCTTTGGAAGGCTGGTTGCTGGGTAGCAAGGTTACTGATTACACAGGATTGTACAATCTTATCATGCGAGAACAGATTTTAAACAACTGTCAGAACCAATTGTTGCATCAGCACCTTGTCGACTCGGATCTGACCTCTCCCCAAGAATTGGGAAAGAAGGCAGACAGATGGGTCAGAACAAGGGTCAAGCAGAACCAGAACCAGGGTGGTCAGAAGAAAGCAGACCAGAAGGGTAGTAACAAGAACGAACAAAATGACCAGAAGTCTTCGACAGGTCCCCAACAAACCAAAGAGGGTGGGGGTCAGGCTTCACAGAAGAAGAAGACTCAAGAAGGCCAGTCAAAAAGGTGGTGCCAATACTGTAAAAGTAAGACTCACTGGTTTAGTGAGTGCACCAAGAAAGGAGGGCAAACTCCTACCACTGCAGCCCCTAAGGCACCTGCACCCCCTAGTACAGTCAGCAGTGGTAGTGCGCCTCCCAAGGCATTAGTTGGGTTAACCTTGGGAACCGAGGGAAGTGACGACTTAGTCGGCACGCTCACTCAGGCCGTCCTTGTCTGTACAGGGGATATGGATATGTCCCCTGATGCCAGTCCCAATACTTTGGGCAAATACAGGCAGACGCCTTTGATTAATGGAAAAGTGGCTCAGGCCTACAGGGACACTTGTGCCAGTGTCACCATGGTGACGCCTAACTTTGTGGACCCTGGACAGATCATGCTAGGTACCAGTTACCTAGTGACCAATGCCAGCAACGTCACTACCAATCACAGTATGGCAGTTGTTGATTTCTCCTGGGGAGGGGTCAGTGGCCCGAAAAAGGTTGTGGTTAGTTCAGACCTCCCCGTAGAATGTCTGTTGGGCAATGATTTGGAAACGTCACAATGGTCAGAAGTGGAGCAGAGGACTCACATGGAAATGTTAGGCTTGCCAGCACATGTCCTTGCTGTGACCAGGTCACAGGCCAAAAGATGCCCCACTGAACAGGTGCTGGATCCTGGAAGAACGGACCAGCCACCTTCCAAGAAGAGGAGCAGTAAGGGTAAGGCTTCGCCTTCCCCCTTGCCCCAGGTCGTGGATCAAATCTCTGAGGAGGCTGACCTTAAAGAACTGAGGGAAACTGAGCCGAAAGAGCTTGAACCTGGTCAGGTTGAGTTCCTGGGCTCAGGGGGACCCTCCAGGGAAGACCTGGGGAAGGCACAGTTAGACTGCCCCTCCCTTGAACCCCTCAGACAGCAGGCTGCTGCTGAGGCTGCAGGGAATGCCACAGGTACCCACAAAGTGTACTGGGACGATGGACTCCTGTACTCCGAGGCAAGAGACCCCAAACCTGGTGCGACCAGGAGGCTGGTCATCCCCTTGTCTCTGAGAGGTTTCCTTCTTACCTTGGCCCACGAGATTCCCCTTGCAGGTCACTTAGGCCAGAATAAGACTTGGGACAGAATTGTTCCACACTTTCACTGGCCCCACATGTCCGAAGATACGAAGGAGTTTTGCCGCTCCTGTGTCACTTGCCAAGCCAGTGGTAAGTCAGGTGGCACGACAAAGGCCCCCCTCATACCACTACCGGTCGTGGGGGTACCCTTTGAACGAGTGGGGATCGACATTGTCGGACCAATGGAACCCCAGACAGCATCAGGGCACAAGTTTATACTGGTGGTGGTGGACCACGCCACTAGGTATCCTGAAGTCATTCCACTTAGGACCACTACAGCACCTGTGGTGGCACGGGCCCTACTTGGAGTGTTCTCCAGAGTGGGCTTCCCTAAGGAGGTCGTCTCAGACAGAGGTGCAAACTTCATGTCGGGATATCTGACTGCAATGTGGAAGGAGTGTGGTGTCAACACAAGTTCACCACACCCTATCACCCACAATGCAATGGGCTTGTTGAGAGATTCAACAGGACCCTAAAAGGGATGATTCACGGACTACCTGAAAAGCTTCGGCGGAGATGGGATGTCCTGATACCCTGCCTCTTGTTCGCCTACAGAGAGGTCCCGCAGAAGGGGGTTGGCTACAGCCCTTTTGAGCATCTGTTCGGACATCCTGTAAGGGGACCCCTTTGTTTGGTAAAGGAAGGATGGGAGAGACCTCTCAGAAAGCCGGCATCGAACATTGTGGACTAGGTACTCGGTCTCCGCTCGCGGATGGCGGAGTACATGGAAAAGGCGTCTAAAAACCTTGAGGCGAGCCAAGAATTACAGAAAGCTTGACACGACCAAAAGGCTGTCTTGACTGTGTACCAGCCTGGACAGAAGGTGTGGGTGCTGGAGCCAGTGGCCCCAGCAGCACTCAAAGACAAATGGTCTGGGCCCCACACGATCATTGAGCAAAAGGGAGAGGTCACCTACTTGGTAGACCTGGGAACTCCCCGGAGCCCCCACAGGGTGCTCCATGTAAATAGGCTCAAGGCATATGTTGACAGGGAGGGCATGGGCTTGCTCATGGCCACAGATGAGGGACAGGAGGAGGAGAGTGACCCTCTCCCGGACCTGCTCTCTCAGAACCCTGACGATGGGTCAGTAGAGGGTTTTGTCTTTTGTGGCAGCCTCTCTGGACATCAACAAAAGGATTGTAAACAGGTTCTTCAATCCTTTCGACATATGTTCTCTCTGACGCCCAGTCAGACCAATTGGTGTACCCATGAGGTCGATACTGGGGACAGTCTGCCCGTAAAGAGTAAAATCTATCGGCAACCTGATCATGTCATTGACTGCATCAAGACGGAGGTGCAGAAAATGTTGGAGCTGGGAGTCATTGAACCCTCGGACAGCCCCTGAGCTAGTCCCGTAGTTCTCGTGCCGAAACCTCACACCCAGGGCGGTAAGAAAGAGATGAGATTTTGCGTGGACTACAGAGGTCTCAATGCAGTCACTAAGACTGACGCCCACCCAATACCAAGAGCAGACTAACTTATCGACCGGTTGGCCTCGGCCAGCTACTTAAGTACGTTTGACCTGACAGCTGGGTATTGGCAAATCAGGTTAGCTGAGGAGGCCAAACCCAAAACAGCATTTTCTACCCCGGGTGGGCATTATCAGTTCGTGGTAATGCCCTTTGGTTTGAAAAATGCACCTGCCACCTTCCAAAGGCTGGTGAATCGAGTTCTCACTGGGTTGGACGACTTCTGCGCGGCGTATCTGGACGATATCGCTGTCTTTAGCTCCACCTGGGAGGATCACCTGGTCCACCTGAGGAAAGTGTTAGAGGCCCTGCAAAAGGCAGGCCTCACTATCAAGGCCACTAAGTGCCAGATAGGGCAGACACAGGTTGTATACCTGGGCCACCTTGTGGGTGGAGGCCAGGTTCAACCATTGGAGAGCAAAATACAGGCCATCCAGGACTGGGCTCCTCCAACCACCCAGACTCAGGTTCGAGCTTTCTTGGGCCTGACTGGTTATTACCGGAAATTTGTCAGGAATTATGGATCCATTGTGACCCCGCTAAACGACCTGACAAGTAAAAAGATGCCAAAAAAAGTTCAGTGGACAGCAAGCTGTCAGAAGGCATTCGATGACCTAAAGCAGGCCATGTGCACAGCGCCTATTCTAAAGAGTCCAGACTACTCCAGACCATTCATTGTCCAAACAGACGCTTCGGAGCTGGGTGTGGGAGCTGTTCTATCTCAACTGAATTTTGATGGTCATGACCAGCCCATAGCTTTTATTAGCAGGAGGCTGACCCCCAGAGAGAAGAATTGGTCAGCTATTGAGAGGGAGGCCTTTGCTGTGGTTTGGGCCCTGAAGAAGCTGAGGCCATACTTGTTTGGCACTCACTTCAAGATTCAGACCGACCATAAGCCCCTCTTGTGGCTAAATCAAATGAAGGGTGAAAACCCCAAACTACTTAGGTGGTCCATTTCCCTACAGGGGATGGACTTCACAGTGGAGCATAGACCTGGCACTGATCATGGCAATGCAGATGGGCTCTCCAGGTATTTCCACTTAGAGCAAGAAGACTCACCTGGTCAAGGTTAGCTTATTGTCCCAAAGTTTGGGGGGGGGTCATGTAGGAGAGTAGGGTCTGCAATCCTATGATCACCCAGATTTTTTGCTTTTGCTTCATTGGTTTACGACTTTCCCTGGCTGTGGGCCTGCCAATCAGACCCACAGCCTAGCTGTTCTCTCTCGAAATTAACACACATGTACATTAGGTGCATCCACCAATTGGAACTGGGCCGCCTTGTCAGTCCCTGTCTCAGCATACCACAGGTATCCAGGGCATCGGTGTACCCAGGGCCTACCAGGGGCTGCAGCATGTATTATGCCACCCCTGGATGGCCGCCCAAATCTGACACAACTGGCTGCACGACAGCGGGGGCAAAGTGGTGTAATCACCCGTTGCTGTAGGTGTAGTATTCCTACACCTAACCCTAAAATGGACGCATGGATTCCTATCAGTCACTCCTATGGCAGGCCTTATCAATCCTGAAGGCAGAGTGCAGGGAATCATGTGGGACGGTGCTCTGGCGCGAGCTGAGCCCGTCGACGGCTTGCGGAACCAAGTCCTAATAGCCGTTCCATGGTGACGCGGGCCAACTACTTTTAAATGCATTATAATCCTTGCGGTTATGTGCTAACTTTGGCATCGCATCACCTACACATGTCGAGTAAGGTGTCATACGAATTGGAATACGAACCCCTCACCAGTTCTGGCGACGGGGTTAGCATTCCTCCCTTTTAGAGGGGCACGACATGGAAGTAACCTTGAACCCCGGTTAAAGTTGACTCAAGCCTCAGCATCACAAAATGGATGCTGCCACCAGACACAAGTCTGACCTCCTGCTGCTGGGAGACCTTCCAGCGAGGGGAGCTTGGACAAAGGGTTTCCTGTCGAGGGCGGTGTTAGCACCATCCCAGACAGGGTTTGTGTATCCCAGGTAGGCAGGGCTGAAAGGAAGGTGATTGCAAGTGGCACCCCGGTGCTCACTGTGCATAGCCCGGCTCAAACCAGTTTCGGGGGCCCACCAGCCCCTGAGCTGGGGCAAAGCCGGACAAAGGATAGGGGTGTAACCACCCCCCTCCTGGCTCCACCCATAGGTAGGACCTGGTCACGGGCCAGCCCCTTTTCTTAGAATAAAGGTAGGAGCGAGTCCCCTTCCCAAATTGGATAATTCTGAATCTTGAACTACTTTCCACGAAAGGAACTCTTGACTATTTCTGAAGACTCTCCCTTGTGGCTAAGGAGTAGCCACCCTGCACCAGCAGGCACCACCTAAGCGCTTGCGGTTTGCTGTAAGTCTCTCCTACGGATCAAGACTGCCCAGCTCGACGAGATCCGAGTTCCCTGCCATCTCTGACCTTTTACCTACCTCATCAGCCCAGCTGAGAGTCGTAGGTGTGACGAGACCTGCGGGACCGGCCATCTTCAGAACCTGCACGACGCTTATCTAGCACCCTCCTGGTCCACTCCAAACGCCATCTTGACTCCACCGCGTGGGTTTGCCACTGCCAAGATCCGCTGCCCCATTCCTGGGCCCAGCATCATCGACAGCAGACACCTTCGTGGGACAGCTCGCCCTCCATCCTGGTCGCCGCCGCGCCTCCTGGTCCGAGGAACAGCCGAGTCCGACGTCATCCACTCACCTGGTCGAGGTGACTTCAGCCGGTACCCTCCTGGTGCCCACACGATCGCTGGCTAGCGGTTGAGAACTGAGTCCCCTCTGCTTTCAGGTTTCCTTCATCACCGATCCAGGCTTGGATCTCGCTGAACATCGACACTGGTCGCCTGCCAGCAACTCTTCTTTCAGGCTCCTGAGACTACAACGAGGACTTCCGACATCTTGCCGAACCGTCCACAGCCGCAGCCTCTGGGCTAGGTAACTCAAGCATTTCGGTGCTCCATCGCAGGTTCGCTTTACAAGTGTCCAGTTCCTTTTTCGTTTAGTCCCACTGATCGGATCACTCCGGAATCAGTAACTTTAGACTTTCTAACCTCTCCCCTTCCACTTGCAGTGTAGTGGTTTCGTGCCCTCAGGCATTTGTGTAAATTGTGCAACCAGAAGTATTTTCCTAAGAGTTTTGTATTGTGCTTAGCTCCCTGACTCATAAAGAGCCAGGGTAGTCTTGTTATAAATAAATATCCTTTATTTTCATAACAACTTGTGTGGTGTCCTTTCACTTGGTGTTCAAGGGGTATATGTGATGGTAAACAGCTGGCTTAACACGCCCTCTAGAGTTTAGCCTAAGACTGCTCGTATCCACGCTACTAGGATAGCTGGTCTATAAGGTTGACTTACAACCAATCATCAATAAGGGTCGTTTGGAATGATACACAGTGATCACTAGAATAGTGAGCACTACATATCAGGCCAACTTCTCACATTGGTGAGCAGCGGTTGGGATTTGAGCTTGCTGTTGTTTTACCACACACGTATCCTTAGAATATCGAAGTGAAAGATCACATAAGTACCCAGGTACATATAACTTAACTTAGAATACTCTGAGTTCTACTGAACCGGCTGTTGTAGTGTAACAGGGCTTAGCACACCCTGACTACAACTCTTAGCAAGGGATCAGTAGGTAAACACATAGTGTAGGTAGGTGCATCACTTACACCTCACTAGAAAAGCATGTCGGTCCACGGAGAGTCTTCGGAGACTCCCTTAGTGGTCAGTGACCCTCCACAGGTCGTGTCACGATATGCAGCTCTTAGCTTCAAGGAGATGAGACAGCTGTGTGCCTCCAGGAAGCTAAACCAGGGTTCTAACCCTACCATCGCAATTCTGATAGGTCTCTTAGAGGCGTACGATGCTAGGAGGTCCTCTAACACAGGTCCCCCCAGTGCTGATGGGAACATGCCTCCCTTAGAGGGAACCCTCGGTGACCCCGACCTCGACCTCCACACAGAGGAGGAGGACGAGGAGGAGTTATCAGAAGACGAGGCAGACAAAGGTCCAGTGGTAGTCAGCAGGCTTACAAGGACCAACTTAAGCAGGCATGAGAATGGAACTGGGGGAGCCCCGGGCCCACGCTCAAGCAGGCCTAACCTTGGGAACGGACGAGTTAGGTCTCTCTCCAGAGGCTCTGGCAGATCGGTTCATACACATGTCTCTCAGGCATCTTCTCAGAGAGGAATGACGTCCCCTCAGAGAAGGGAGCATGAAGCGAAGATGAGGGAAGTCAATCTGAGGATCGAGCGGGAAGAACTTGCCCTCGCCAAAGAAAGACTGGCCCTGGCCCGAGAGCAGAAGTTAAGTGGGTTAGATCCCACTGGTGGCAGCATTCTCAATAGAGAGAAAGACAGGGGTATAGACACTAGACACCTGAGTAAAATAGTGCCCCCCTTTAAACAAGGGGACGACATCCACAAGTGGATAACTGCCTTGGAGAGGGCCTGCACTGTCCAGTGCGTCCCCCCAAGTCAGTGGGCAGCTATACTGTGGCTTTCCTTTGAAGGTAAAGGAAGGGACAAGCTCCTCACTACTAGAGCTGAGGATGCTAACAACTACCAAGTCCTGAAGAACACACTGATTGATGGGTTCGGCTTAACCACGGAACAGTACCGGGTGCTGTTCCGGGACACCCAGAAAATTCAGTCTCAGGATTGGACTGACTTTGTCGATTGTGCCACTAAGGCTTTGGAAGGCTGGTTGCTGGGTAGCAAGGTTACTGATTACACAGGATTGTACAATCTTATCATGCGAGAACAGATTTTAAACAACTGTCAGAACCAATTGTTGCATCAGCACCTTGTCGACTCGGATCTGACCTCTCCCCAAGAATTGGGAAAGAAGGCAGACAGATGGGTCAGAACAAGGGTCAAGCAGAACCAGAACCAGGGTGGTCAGAAGAAAGCAGACCAGAAGGGTAGTAACAAGAACGAACAAAATGACCAGAAGTCTTCGACAGGTCCCCAACAAACCAAAGAGGGTGGGGGTCAGGCTTCACAGAAGAAGAAGACTCAAGAAGGCCAGTCAAAAAGGTGGTGCCAATACTGTAAAAGTAAGACTCACTGGTTTAGTGAGTGCACCAAGAAAGGAGGGCAAACTCCTACCACTGCAGCCCCTAAGGCACCTGCACCCCCTAGTACAGTCAGCAGTGGTAGTGCGCCTCCCAAGGCATTAGTTGGGTTAACCTTGGGAACCGAGGGAAGTGACGACTTAGTCGGCACGCTCACTCAGGCCGTCCTTGTCTGTACAGGGGATATGGATATGTCCCCTGATGCCAGTCCCAATACTTTGGGCAAATACAGGCAGACGCCTTTGATTAATGGAAAAGTGGCTCAGGCCTACAGGGACACTTGTGCCAGTGTCACCATGGTGACGCCTAACTTTGTGGACCCTGGACAGATCATGCTAGGTACCAGTTACCTAGTGACCAATGCCAGCAACGTCACTACCAATCACAGTATGGCAGTTGTTGATTTCTCCTGGGGAGGGGTCAGTGGCCCGAAAAAGGTTGTGGTTAGTTCAGACCTCCCCGTAGAATGTCTGTTGGGCAATGATTTGGAAACGTCACAATGGTCAGAAGTGGAGCAGAGGACTCACATGGAAATGTTAGGCTTGCCAGCACATGTCCTTGCTGTGACCAGGTCACAGGCCAAAAGATGCCCCACTGAACAGGTGCTGGATCCTGGAAGAACGGACCAGCCACCTTCCAAGAAGAGGAGCAGTAAGGGTAAGGCTTCGCCTTCCCCCTTGCCCCAGGTCGTGGATCAAATCTCTGAGGAGGCTGACCTTAAAGAACTGAGGGAAACTGAGCCGAAAGAGCTTGAACCTGGTCAGGTTGAGTTCCTGGGCTCAGGGGGACCCTCCAGGGAAGACCTGGGGAAGGCACAGTTAGACTGCCCCTCCCTTGAACCCCTCAGACAGCAGGCTGCTGCTGAGGTTGCAGGGAATGCCACAGGTACCCACAAAGTGTACTGGGACGATGGACTCCTGTACTCCGAGGCAAGAGACCCCAAACCTGGTGCGACCAGGAGGCTGGTCATCCCCTTGTCTCTGAGAGGTTTCCTTCTTACCTTGGCCCACGAGATTCCCCTTGCAGGTCACTTAGGCCAGAATAAGACTTGGGACAGAATTGTTCCACACTTTCACTGGCCCCACATGTCCGAAGATACGAAGGAGTTTTGCCGCTCCTGTGTCACTTGCCAAGCCAGTGGTAAGTCAGGTGGCACGACAAAGGCCCCCCTCATACCACTACCGGTCGTGGGGGTACCCTTTGAACGAGTGGGGATCGACATTGTCGGACCAATGGAACCCCAGACAGCATCAGGGCACAAGTTTATACTGGTGGTGGTGGACCACGCCACTAGGTATCCTGAAGTCATTCCACTTAGGACCACTACAGCACCTGTGGTGGCACGGGCCCTACTTGGAGTGTTCTCCAGAGTGGGCTTCCCTAAGGAGGTCGTCTCAGACAGAGGTGCAAACTTCATGTCGGGATATCTGACTGCAATGTGGAAGGAGTGTGGTGTCAACACAAGTTCACCACACCCTATCACCCACAATGCAATGGGCTTGTTGAGAGATTCAACAGGACCCTAAAAGGGATGATTCACGGACTACCTGAAAAGCTTCGGCGGAGATGGGATGTCCTGATACCCTGCCTCTTGTTCGCCTACAGAGAGGTCCCGCAGAAGGGGGTTGGCTACAGCCCTTTTGAGCATCTGTTCGGACATCCTGTAAGGGGACCCCTTTGTTTGGTAAAGGAAGGATGGGAGAGACCTCTCAGAAAGCCGGCATCGAACATTGTGGACTAGGTACTCGGTCTCCGCTCGCGGATGGCGGAGTACATGGAAAAGGCGTCTAAAAACCTTGAGGCGAGCCAAGAATTACAGAAAGCTTGACACGACCAAAAGGCTGTCTTGACTGTGTACCAGCCTGGACAGAAGGTGTGGGTGCTGGAGCCAGTGGCCCCAGCAGCACTCAAAGACAAATGGTCTGGGCCCCACACGATCATTGAGCAAAAGGGAGAGGTCACCTACTTGGTAGACCTGGGAACTCCCCGGAGCCCCCACAGGGTGCTCCATGTAAATAGGCTCAAGGCATATGTTGACAGGGAGGGCATGGGCTTGCTCATGGCCACAGATGAGGGACAGGAGGAGGAGAGTGACCCTCTCCCGGACCTGCTCTCTCAGAACCCTGACGATGGGTCAGTAGAGGGTTTTGTCTTTTGTGGCAGCCTCTCTGGACATCAACAAAAGGATTGTAAACAGGTTCTTCAATCCTTTCGACATATGTTCTCTCTGACGCCCAGTCAGACCAATTGGTGTACCCATGAGGTCGATACTGGGGACAGTCTGCCCGTAAAGAGTAAAATCTATCGGCAACCTGATCATGTCATTGACTGCATCAAGACGGAGGTGCAGAAAATGTTGGAGCTGGGAGTCATTGAACCCTCGGACAGCCCCTGAGCTAGTCCCGTAGTTCTCGTGCCGAAACCTCACACCCAGGGCGGTAAGAAAGAGATGAGATTTTGCGTGGACTACAGAGGTCTCAATGCAGTCACTAAGACTGACGCCCACCCAATACCAAGAGCAGACTAACTTATCGACCGGTTGGCCTCGGCCAGCTACTTAAGTACGTTTGACCTGACAGCTGGGTATTGGCAAATCAGGTTAGCTGAGGAGGCCAAACCCAAAACAGCATTTTCTACCCCGGGTGGGCATTATCAGTTCGTGGTAATGCCCTTTGGTTTGAAAAATGCACCTGCCACCTTCCAAAGGCTGGTGAATCGAGTTCTCACTGGGTTGGACGACTTCTGCGCGGCGTATCTGGACGATATCGCTGTCTTTAGCTCCACCTGGGAGGATCACCTGGTCCACCTGAGGAAAGTGTTAGAGGCCCTGCAAAAGGCAGGCCTCACTATCAAGGCCACTAAGTGCCAGATAGGGCAGACACAGGTTGTATACCTGGGCCACCTTGTGGGTGGAGGCCAGGTTCAACCATTGGAGAGCAAAATACAGGCCATCCAGGACTGGGCTCCTCCAACCACCCAGACTCAGGTTCGAGCTTTCTTGGGCCTGACTGGTTATTACCGGAAATTTGTCAGGAATTATGGATCCATTGTGACCCCGCTAAACGACCTGACAAGTAAAAAGATGCCAAAAAAAGTTCAGTGGACAGCAAGCTGTCAGAAGGCATTCGATGACCTAAAGCAGGCCATGTGCACAGCGCCTATTCTAAAGAGTCCAGACTACTCCAGACCATTCATTGTCCAAACAGACGCTTCGGAGCTGGGTGTGGGAGCTGTTCTATCTCAACTGAATTTTGATGGTCATGACCAGCCCATAGCTTTTATTAGCAGGAGGCTGACCCCCAGAGAGAAGAATTGGTCAGCTATTGAGAGGGAGGCCTTTGCTGTGGTTTGGGCCCTGAAGAAGCTGAGGCCATACTTGTTTGGCACTCACTTCAAGATTCAGACCGACCATAAGCCCCTCTTGTGGCTAAATCAAATGAAGGGTGAAAACCCCAAACTACTTAGGTGGTCCATTTCCCTACAGGGGATGGACTTCACAGTGGAGCATAGACCTGGCACTGATCATGGCAATGCAGATGGGCTCTCCAGGTATTTCCACTTAGAGCAAGAAGACTCACCTGGTCAAGGTTAGCTTATTGTCCCAAAGTTTGGGGGGGGGTCATGTAGGAGAGTAGGGTCTGCAATCCTATGATCACCCAGATTTTTTGCTTTTGCTTCATTGGTTTACGACTTTCCCTGGCTGTGGGCCTGCCAATCAGACCCACAGCCTAGCTGTTCTCTCTCGAAATTAACACACATGTACATTAGGTGCATCCACCAATTGGAACTGGGCCGCCTTGTCAGTCCCTGTCTCAGCATACCACAGGTATCCAGGGCATCGGTGTACCCAGGGCCTACCAGGGGCTGCAGCATGTATTATGCCACCCCTGGATGGCCGCCCAAATCTGACACAACTGGCTGCACGACAGCGGGGGCAAAGTGGTGTAATCACCCGTTGCTGTAGGTGTAGTATTCCTACACCTAACCCTAAAATGGACGCATGGATTCCTATCAGTCACTCCTATGGCAGGCCTTATCAATCCTGAAGGCAGAGTGCAGGGAATCATGTGGGACGGTGCTCTGGCGCGAGCTGAGCCCGTCGACGGCTTGCGGAACCAAGTCCTAATAGCCGTTCCATGGTGACGCGGGCCAACTACTTTTAAATGCATTATAATCCTTGCGGTTATGTGCTAACTTTGGCATCGCATCACCTACACATGTCGAGTAAGGTGTCATACGAATTGGAATACGAACCCCTCACCAGTTCTGGCGACGGGGTTAGCATTCCTCCCTTTTAGAGGGGCACGACATGGAAGTAACCTTGAACCCCGGTTAAAGTTGACTCAAGCCTCAGCATCACAAAATGGATGCTGCCACCAGACACAAGTCTGACCTCCTGCTGCTGGGAGACCTTCCAGCGAGGGGAGCTTGGACAAAGGGTTTCCTGTCGAGGGCGGTGTTAGCACCATCCCAGACAGGGTTTGTGTATCCCAGGTAGGCAGGGCTGAAAGGAAGGTGATTGCAAGTGGCACCCCGGTGCTCACTGTGCATAGCCCGGCTCAAACCAGTTTCGGGGGCCCACCAGCCCCTGAGCTGGGGCAAAGCCGGACAAAGGATAGGGGTGTAACCACCCCCCTCCTGGCTCCACCCATACGTAGGACCTGGTCACGGGCCAGCCCCTTTTCTTAGAATAAAGGTAGGAGCGAGTCCCCTTCCCAAATTGGATAATTCTGAATCTTGAACTACTTTCCACGAAAGGAACTCTTGACTATTTCTGAAGACTCTCCCTTGTGGCTAAGGAGTAGCCACCCTGCACCAGCAGGCACCACCTAAGCGCTTGCGGTTTGCTGTAAGTCTCTCCTACGGATCAAGACTGCCCAGCTCGACGAGATCCGAGTTCCCTGCCATCTCTGACCTTTTACCTACCTCATCAGCCCAGCTGAGAGTCGTAGGTGTGACGAGACCTGCGGGACCGGCCATCTTCAGAACCTGCACGACGCTTATCTAGCACCCTCCTGGTCCACTCCAAACGCCATCTTGACTCCACCGCGTGGGTTTGCCACTGCCAAGATCCGCTGCCCCATTCCTGGGCCCAGCATCATCGACAGCAGACACCTTCGTGGGACAGCTCGCCCTCCATCCTGGTCGCCGCCGCGCCTCCTGGTCCGAGGAACAGCCGAGTCCGACGTCATCCACTCACCTGGTCGAGGTGACTTCAGCCGGTACCCTCCTGGTGCCCACACGATCGCTGGCTAGCGGTTGAGAACTGAGTCCCCTCTGCTTTCAGGTTTCCTTCATCACCGATCCAGGCTTGGATCTCGCTGAACATCGACACTGGTCGCCTGCCAGCAACTCTTCTTTCAGGCTCCTGAGACTACAACGAGGACTTCCGACATCTTGCCGAACCGTCCACAGCCGCAGCCTCTGGGCTAGGTAACTCAAGCATTTCGGTGCTCCATCGCAGGTTCGCTTTACAAGTGTCCAGTTCCTTTTTCGTTTAGTCCCACTGATCGGATCACTCCGGAATCAGTAACTTTAGACTTTCTAACCTCTCCCCTTCCACTTGCAGTGTAGTGGTTTCGTGCCCTCAGGCATTTGTGTAAATTGTGCAACCAGAAGTATTTTCCTAAGAGTTTTGTATTGTGCTTAGCTCCCTGACTCATAAAGAGCCAGGGTAGTCTTGTTATAAATAAATATCCTTTATTTTCATAACAACTTGTGTGGTGTCCTTTCACTTGGTGTTCAAGGGGTATATGTGATGGTAAACAGCTGGCTTAACACGCCCTCTAGAGTTTAGCCTAAGACTGCTCGTATCCACGCTACTAGGATAGCTGGTCTATAAGGTTGACTTACAACCAATCATCAATAAGGGTCGTTTGGAATGATACACAGTGATCACTAGAATAGTGAGCACTACATATCAGGCCAACTTCTCACATTGGTGAGCAGCGGTTGGGATTTGAGCTTGCTGTTGTTTTACCACACACGTATCCTTAGAATATCGAAGTGAAAGATCACATAAGTACCCAGGTACATATAACTTAACTTAGAATACTCTGAGTTCTACTGAACCGGCTGTTGTAGTGTAACAGGGCTTAGCACACCCTGACTACAACTCTTAGCAAGGGATCAGTAGGTAAACACATAGTGTAGGTAGGTGCATCACTTACACCTCACTAGAAAAGCATGTCGGTCCACGGAGAGTCTTCGGAGACTCCCTTAGTGGTCAGTGACCCTCCACAGGTCGTGTCACGATATGCAGCTCTTAGCTTCAAGGAGATGAGACAGCTGTGTGCCTCCAGGAAGCTAAACCAGGGTTCTAACCCTACCATCGCAATTCTGATAGGTCTCTTAGAGGCGTACGATGCTAGGAGGTCCTCTAACACAGGTCCCCCCAGTGCTGATGGGAACATGCCTCCCTTAGAGGGAACCCTCGGTGACCCCGACCTCGACCTCCACACAGAGGAGGAGGACGAGGAGGAGTTATCAGAAGACGAGGCAGACAAAGGTCCAGTGGTAGTCAGCAGGCTTACAAGGACCAACTTAAGCAGGCATGAGAATGGAACTGGGGGAGCCCCGGGCCCACGCTCAAGCAGGCCTAACCTTGGGAACGGACGAGTTAGGTCTCTCTCCAGAGGCTCTGGCAGATCGGTTCATACACATGTCTCTCAGGCATCTTCTCAGAGAGGAATGACGTCCCCTCAGAGAAGGGAGCATGAAGCGAAGATGAGGGAAGTCAATCTGAGGATCGAGCGGGAAGAACTTGCCCTCGCCAAAGAAAGACTGGCCCTGGCCCGAGAGCAGAAGTTAAGTGGGTTAGATCCCACTGGTGGCAGCATTCTCAATAGAGAGAAAGACAGGGGTATAGACACTAGACACCTGAGTAAAATAGTGCCCCCCTTTAAACAAGGGGACGACATCCACAAGTGGATAACTGCCTTGGAGAGGGCCTGCACTGTCCAGTGCGTCCCCCCAAGTCAGTGGGCAGCTATACTGTGGCTTTCCTTTGAAGGTAAAGGAAGGGACAAGCTCCTCACTACTAGAGCTGAGGATGCTAACAACTACCAAGTCCTGAAGAACACACTGATTGATGGGTTCGGCTTAACCACGGAACAGTACCGGGTGCTGTTCCGGGACACCCAGAAAATTCAGTCTCAGGATTGGACTGACTTTGTCGATTGTGCCACTAAGGCTTTGGAAGGCTGGTTGCTGGGTAGCAAGGTTACTGATTACACAGGATTGTACAATCTTATCATGCGAGAACAGATTTTAAACAACTGTCAGAACCAATTGTTGCATCAGCACCTTGTCGACTCGGATCTGACCTCTCCCCAAGAATTGGGAAAGAAGGCAGACAGATGGGTCAGAACAAGGGTCAAGCAGAACCAGAACCAGGGTGGTCAGAAGAAAGCAGACCAGAAGGGTAGTAACAAGAACGAACAAAATGACCAGAAGTCTTCGACAGGTCCCCAACAAACCAAAGAGGGTGGGGGTCAGGCTTCACAGAAGAAGAAGACTCAAGAAGGCCAGTCAAAAAGGTGGTGCCAATACTGTAAAAGTAAGACTCACTGGTTTAGTGAGTGCACCAAGAAAGGAGGGCAAACTCCTACCACTGCAGCCCCTAAGGCACCTGCACCCCCTAGTACAGTCAGCAGTGGTAGTGCGCCTCCCAAGGCATTAGTTGGGTTAACCTTGGGAACCGAGGGAAGTGACGACTTAGTCGGCACGCTCACTCAGGCCGTCCTTGTCTGTACAGGGGATATGGATATGTCCCCTGATGCCAGTCCCAATACTTTGGGCAAATACAGGCAGACGCCTTTGATTAATGGAAAAGTGGCTCAGGCCTACAGGGACACTTGTGCCAGTGTCACCATGGTGACGCCTAACTTTGTGGACCCTGGACAGATCATGCTAGGTACCAGTTACCTAGTGACCAATGCCAGCAACGTCACTACCAATCACAGTATGGCAGTTGTTGATTTCTCCTGGGGAGGGGTCAGTGGCCCGAAAAAGGTTGTGGTTAGTTCAGACCTCCCCGTAGAATGTCTGTTGGGCAATGATTTGGAAACGTCACAATGGTCAGAAGTGGAGCAGAGGACTCACATGGAAATGTTAGGCTTGCCAGCACATGTCCTTGCTGTGACCAGGTCACAGGCCAAAAGATGCCCCACTGAACAGGTGCTGGATCCTGGAAGAACGGACCAGCCACCTTCCAAGAAGAGGAGCAGTAAGGGTAAGGCTTCGCCTTCCCCCTTGCCCCAGGTCGTGGATCAAATCTCTGAGGAGGCTGACCTTAAAGAACTGAGGGAAACTGAGCCGAAAGAGCTTGAACCTGGTCAGGTTGAGTTCCTGGGCTCAGGGGGACCCTCCAGGGAAGACCTGGGGAAGGCACAGTTAGACTGCCCCTCCCTTGAACCCCTCAGACAGCAGGCTGCTGCTGAGGCTGCAGGGAATGCCACAGGTACCCACAAAGTGTACTGGGACGATGGACTCCTGTACTCCGAGGCAAGAGACCCCAAACCTGGTGCGACCAGGAGGCTGGTCATCCCCTTGTCTCTGAGAGGTTTCCTTCTTACCTTGGCCCACGAGATTCCCCTTGCAGGTCACTTAGGCCAGAATAAGACTTGGGACAGAATTGTTCCACACTTTCACTGGCCCCACATGTCCGAAGATACGAAGGAGTTTTGCCGCTCCTGTGTCACTTGCCAAGCCAGTGGTAAGTCAGGTGGCACGACAAAGGCCCCCCTCATACCACTACCGGTCGTGGGGGTACCCTTTGAACGAGTGGGGATCGACATTGTCGGACCAATGGAACCCCAGACAGCATCAGGGCACAAGTTTATACTGGTGGTGGTGGACCACGCCACTAGGTATCCTGAAGTCATTCCACTTAGGACCACTACAGCACCTGTGGTGGCACGGGCCCTACTTGGAGTGTTCTCCAGAGTGGGCTTCCCTAAGGAGGTCGTCTCAGACAGAGGTGCAAACTTCATGTCGGGATATCTGACTGCAATGTGGAAGGAGTGTGGTGTCAACACAAGTTCACCACACCCTATCACCCACAATGCAATGGGCTTGTTGAGAGATTCAACAGGACCCTAAAAGGGATGATTCACGGACTACCTGAAAAGCTTCGGCGGAGATGGGATGTCCTGATACCCTGCCTCTTGTTCGCCTACAGAGAGGTCCCGCAGAAGGGGGTTGGCTACAGCCCTTTTGAGCATCTGTTCGGACATCCTGTAAGGGGACCCCTTTGTTTGGTAAAGGAAGGATGGGAGAGACCTCTCAGAAAGCCGGCATCGAACATTGTGGACTAGGTACTCGGTCTCCGCTCGCGGATGGCGGAGTACATGGAAAAGGCGTCTAAAAACCTTGAGGCGAGCCAAGAATTACAGAAAGCTTGACACGACCAAAAGGCTGTCTTGACTGTGTACCAGCCTGGACAGAAGGTGTGGGTGCTGGAGCCAGTGGCCCCAGCAGCACTCAAAGACAAATGGTCTGGGCCCCACACGATCATTGAGCAAAAGGGAGAGGTCACCTACTTGGTAGACCTGGGAACTCCCCGGAGCCCCCACAGGGTGCTCCATGTAAATAGGCTCAAGGCATATGTTGACAGGGAGGGCATGGGCTTGCTCATGGCCACAGATGAGGGACAGGAGGAGGAGAGTGACCCTCTCCCGGACCTGCTCTCTCAGAACCCTGACGATGGGTCAGTAGAGGGTTTTGTCTTTTGTGGCAGCCTCTCTGGACATCAACAAAAGGATTGTAAACAGGTTCTTCAATCCTTTCGACATATGTTCTCTCTGACGCCCAGTCAGACCAATTGGTGTACCCATGAGGTCGATACTGGGGACAGTCTGCCCGTAAAGAGTAAAATCTATCGGCAACCTGATCATGTCATTGACTGCATCAAGACGGAGGTGCAGAAAATGTTGGAGCTGGGAGTCATTGAACCCTCGGACAGCCCCTGAGCTAGTCCCGTAGTTCTCGTGCCGAAACCTCACACCCAGGGCGGTAAGAAAGAGATGAGATTTTGCGTGGACTACAGAGGTCTCAATGCAGTCACTAAGACTGACGCCCACCCAATACCAAGAGCAGACTAACTTATCGACCGGTTGGCCTCGGCCAGCTACTTAAGTACGTTTGACCTGACAGCTGGGTATTGGCAAATCAGGTTAGCTGAGGAGGCCAAACCCAAAACAGCATTTTCTACCCCGGGTGGGCATTATCAGTTCGTGGTAATGCCCTTTGGTTTGAAAAATGCACCTGCCACCTTCCAAAGGCTGGTGAATCGAGTTCTCACTGGGTTGGACGACTTCTGCGCGGCGTATCTGGACGATATCGCTGTCTTTAGCTCCACCTGGGAGGATCACCTGGTCCACCTGAGGAAAGTGTTAGAGGCCCTGCAAAAGGCAGGCCTCACTATCAAGGCCACTAAGTGCCAGATAGGGCAGACACAGGTTGTATACCTGGGCCACCTTGTGGGTGGAGGCCAGGTTCAACCATTGGAGAGCAAAATACAGGCCATCCAGGACTGGGCTCCTCCAACCACCCAGACTCAGGTTCGAGCTTTCTTGGGCCTGACTGGTTATTACCGGAAATTTGTCAGGAATTATGGATCCATTGTGACCCCGCTAAACGACCTGACAAGTAAAAAGATGCCAAAAAAAGTTCAGTGGACAGCAAGCTGTCAGAAGGCATTCGATGACCTAAAGCAGGCCATGTGCACAGCGCCTATTCTAAAGAGTCCAGACTACTCCAGACCATTCATTGTCCAAACAGACGCTTCGGAGCTGGGTGTGGGAGCTGTTCTATCTCAACTGAATTTTGATGGTCATGACCAGCCCATAGCTTTTATTAGCAGGAGGCTGACCCCCAGAGAGAAGAATTGGTCAGCTATTGAGAGGGAGGCCTTTGCTGTGGTTTGGGCCCTGAAGAAGCTGAGGCCATACTTGTTTGGCACTCACTTCAAGATTCAGACCGACCATAAGCCCCTCTTGTGGCTAAATCAAATGAAGGGTGAAAACCCCAAACTACTTAGGTGGTCCATTTCCCTACAGGGGATGGACTTCACAGTGGAGCATAGACCTGGCACTGATCATGGCAATGCAGATGGGCTCTCCAGGTATTTCCACTTAGAGCAAGAAGACTCACCTGGTCAAGGTTAGCTTATTGTCCCAAAGTTTGGGGGGGGGTCATGTAGGAGAGTAGGGTCTGCAATCCTATGATCACCCAGATTTTTTGCTTTTGCTTCATTGGTTTACGACTTTCCCTGGCTGTGGGCCTGCCAATCAGACCCACAGCCTAGCTGTTCTCTCTCGAAATTAACACACATGTACATTAGGTGCATCCACCAATTGGAACTGGGCCGCCTTGTCAGTCCCTGTCTCAGCATACCACAGGTATCCAGGGCATCGGTGTACCCAGGGCCTACCAGGGGCTGCAGCATGTATTATGCCACCCCTGGATGGCCGCCCAAATCTGACACAACTGGCTGCACGACAGCGGGGGCAAAGTGGTGTAATCACCCGTTGCTGTAGGTGTAGTATTCCTACACCTAACCCTAAAATGGACGCATGGATTCCTATCAGTCACTCCTATGGCAGGCCTTATCAATCCTGAAGGCAGAGTGCAGGGAATCATGTGGGACGGTGCTCTGGCGCGAGCTGAGCCCGTCGACGGCTTGCGGAACCAAGTCCTAATAGCCGTTCCATGGTGACGCGGGCCAACTACTTTTAAATGCATTATAATCCTTGCGGTTATGTGCTAACTTTGGCATCGCATCACCTACACATGTCGAGTAAGGTGTCATACGAATTGGAATACGAACCCCTCACCAGTTCTGGCGACGGGGTTAGCATTCCTCCCTTTTAGAGGGGCACGACATGGAAGTAACCTTGAACCCCGGTTAAAGTTGACTCAAGCCTCAGCATCACAAAATGGATGCTGCCACCAGACACAAGTCTGACCTCCTGCTGCTGGGAGACCTTCCAGCGAGGGGAGCTTGGACAAAGGGTTTCCTGTCGAGGGCGGTGTTAGCACCATCCCAGACAGGGTTTGTGTATCCCAGGTAGGCAGGGCTGAAAGGAAGGTGATTGCAAGTGGCACCCCGGTGCTCACTGTGCATAGCCCGGCTCAAACCAGTTTCGGGGGCCCACCAGCCCCTGAGCTGGGGCAAAGCCGGACAAAGGATAGGGGTGTAACCACCCCCCTCCTGGCTCCACCCATACGTAGGACCTGGTCACGGGCCAGCCCCTTTTCTTAGAATAAAGGTAGGAGCGAGTCCCCTTCCCAAATTGGATAATTCTGAATCTTGAACTACTTTCCACGAAAGGAACTCTTGACTATTTCTGAAGACTCTCCCTTGTGGCTAAGGAGTAGCCACCCTGCACCAGCAGGCACCACCTAAGCGCTTGCGGTTTGCTGTAAGTCTCTCCTACGGATCAAGACTGCCCAGCTCGACGAGATCCGAGTTCCCTGCCATCTCTGACCTTTTACCTACCTCATCAGCCCAGCTGAGAGTCGTAGGTGTGACGAGACCTGCGGGACCGGCCATCTTCAGAACCTGCACGACGCTTATCTAGCACCCTCCTGGTCCACTCCAAACGCCATCTTGACTCCACCGCGTGGGTTTGCCACTGCCAAGATCCGCTGCCCCATTCCTGGGCCCAGCATCATCGACAGCAGACACCTTCGTGGGACAGCTCGCCCTCCATCCTGGTCGCCGCCGCGCCTCCTGGTCCGAGGAACAGCCGAGTCCGACGTCATCCACTCACCTGGTCGAGGTGACTTCAGCCGGTACCCTCCTGGTGCCCACACGATCGCTGGCTAGCGGTTGAGAACTGAGTCCCCTCTGCTTTCAGGTTTCCTTCATCACCGATCCAGGCTTGGATCTCGCTGAACATCGACACTGGTCGCCTGCCAGCAACTCTTCTTTCAGGCTCCTGAGACTACAACGAGGACTTCCGACATCTTGCCGAACCGTCCACAGCCGCAGCCTCTGGGCTAGGTAACTCAAGCATTTCGGTGCTCCATCGCAGGTTCGCTTTACAAGTGTCCAGTTCCTTTTTCGTTTAGTCCCACTGATCGGATCACTCCGGAATCAGTAACTTTAGACTTTCTAACCTCTCCCCTTCCACTTGCAGTGTAGTGGTTTCGTGCCCTCAGGCATTTGTGTAAATTGTGCAACCAGAAGTATTTTCCTAAGAGTTTTGTATTGTGCTTAGCTCCCTGACTCATAAAGAGCCAGGGTAGTCTTGTTATAAATAAATATCCTTTATTTTCATAACAACTTGTGTGGTGTCCTTTCACTTGGTGTTCAAGGGGTATATGTGATGGTAAACAGCTGGCTTAACACGCCCTCTAGAGTTTAGCCTAAGACTGCTCGTATCCACGCTACTAGGATAGCTGGTCTATAAGGTTGACTTACAACCAATCATCAATAAGGGTCGTTTGGAATGATACACAGTGATCACTAGAATAGTGAGCACTACATATCAGGCCAACTTCTCACATTGGTGAGCAGCGGTTGGGATTTGAGCTTGCTGTTGTTTTACCACACACGTATCCTAAGAATATCGAAGTGAAAGATCACATAAGTACCCAGGTACATATAACTTAACTTAGAATACTCTGAGTTCTACTGAACCGGCTGTTGTAGTGTAACAGGGCTTAGCACACCCTGACTACAACTCTTAGCAAGGGATCAGTAGGTAAACACATAGTGTAGGTAGGTGCATCACTTACACCTCACTAGAAAAGCATGTCGGTCCACGGAGAGTCTTCGGAGACTCCCTTAGTGGTCAGTGACCCTCCACAGGTCGTGTCACGATATGCAGCTCTTAGCTTCAAGGAGATGAGACAGCTGTGTGCCTCCAGGAAGCTAAACCAGGGTTCTAACCCTACCATCGCAATTCTGATAGGTCTCTTAGAGGCGTACGATGCTAGGAGGTCCTCTAACACAGGTCCCCCCAGTGCTGATGGGAACATGCCTCCCTTAGAGGGAACCCTCGGTGACCCCGACCTCGACCTCCACACAGAGGAGGAGGACGAGGAGGAGTTATCAGAAGACGAGGCAGACAAAGGTCCAGTGGTAGTCAGCAGGCTTACAAGGACCAACTTAAGCAGGCATGAGAATGGAACTGGGGGAGCCCCGGGCCCACGCTCAAGCAGGCCTAACCTTGGGAACGGACGAGTTAGGTCTCTCTCCAGAGGCTCTGGCAGATCGGTTCATACACATGTCTCTCAGGCATCTTCTCAGAGAGGAATGACGTCCCCTCAGAGAAGGGAGCATGAAGCGAAGATGAGGGAAGTCAATCTGAGGATCGAGCGGGAAGAACTTGCCCTCGCCAAAGAAAGACTGGCCCTGGCCCGAGAGCAGAAGTTAAGTGGGTTAGATCCCACTGGTGGCAGCATTCTCAATAGAGAGAAAGACAGGGGTATAGACACTAGACACCTGAGTAAAATAGTGCCCCCCTTTAAACAAGGGGACGACATCCACAAGTGGATAACTGCCTTGGAGAGGGCCTGCACTGTCCAGTGCGTCCCCCCAAGTCAGTGGGCAGCTATACTGTGGCTTTCCTTTGAAGGTAAAGGAAGGGACAAGCTCCTCACTACTAGAGCTGAGGATGCTAACAACTACCAAGTCCTGAAGAACACACTGATTGATGGGTTCGGCTTAACCACGGAACAGTACCGGGTGCTGTTCCGGGACACCCAGAAAATTCAGTCTCAGGATTGGACTGACTTTGTCGATTGTGCCACTAAGGCTTTGGAAGGCTGGTTGCTGGGTAGCAAGGTTACTGATTACACAGGATTGTACAATCTTATCATGCGAGAACAGATTTTAAACAACTGTCAGAACCAATTGTTGCATCAGCACCTTGTCGACTCGGATCTGACCTCTCCCCAAGAATTGGGAAAGAAGGCAGACAGATGGGTCAGAACAAGGGTCAAGCAGAACCAGAACCAGGGTGGTCAGAAGAAAGCAGACCAGAAGGGTAGTAACAAGAACGAACAAAATGACCAGAAGTCTTCGACAGGTCCCCAACAAACCAAAGAGGGTGGGGGTCAGGCTTCACAGAAGAAGAAGACTCAAGAAGGCCAGTCAAAAAGGTGGTGCCAATACTGTAAAAGTAAGACTCACTGGTTTAGTGAGTGCACCAAGAAAGGAGGGCAAACTCCTACCACTGCAGCCCCTAAGGCACCTGCACCCCCTAGTACAGTCAGCAGTGGTAGTGCGCCTCCCAAGGCATTAGTTGGGTTAACCTTGGGAACCGAGGGAAGTGACGACTTAGTCGGCACGCTCACTCAGGCCGTCCTTGTCTGTACAGGGGATATGGATATGTCCCCTGATGCCAGTCCCAATACTTTGGGCAAATACAGGCAGACGCCTTTGATTAATGGAAAAGTGGCTCAGGCCTACAGGGACACTTGTGCCAGTGTCACCATGGTGACGCCTAACTTTGTGGACCCTGGACAGATCATGCTAGGTACCAGTTACCTAGTGACCAATGCCAGCAACGTCACTACCAATCACAGTATGGCAGTTGTTGATTTCTCCTGGGGAGGGGTCAGTGGCCCGAAAAAGGTTGTGGTTAGTTCAGACCTCCCCGTAGAATGTCTGTTGGGCAATGATTTGGAAACGTCACAATGGTCAGAAGTGGAGCAGAGGACTCACATGGAAATGTTAGGCTTGCCAGCACATGTCCTTGCTGTGACCAGGTCACAGGCCAAAAGATGCCCCACTGAACAGGTGCTGGATCCTGGAAGAACGGACCAGCCACCTTCCAAGAAGAGGAGCAGTAAGGGTAAAGCTTCGCCTTCCCCCTTGCCCCAGGTCGTGGATCAAATCTCTGAGGAGGCTGACCTTAAAGAACTGAGGGAAACTGAGCCGAAAGAGCTTGAACCTGGTCAGGTTGAGTTCCTGGGCTCAGGGGGACCCTCCAGGGAAGACCTGGGGAAGGCACAGTTAGACTGCCCCTCCCTTGAACCCCTCAGACAGCAGGCTGCTGCTGAGGCTGCAGGGAATGCCACAGGTACCCACAAAGTGTACTGGGACGATGGACTCCTGTACTCCGAGGCAAGAGACCCCAAACCTGGTGCGACCAGGAGGCTGGTCATCCCCTTGTCTCTGAGAGGTTTCCTTCTTACCTTGGCCCACGAGATTCCCCTTGCAGGTCACTTAGGCCAGAATAAGACTTGGGACAGAATTGTTCCACACTTTCACTGGCCCCACATGTCCGAAGATACGAAGGAGTTTTGCCGCTCCTGTGTCACTTGCCAAGCCAGTGGTAAGTCAGGTGGCACGACAAAGGCCCCCCTCATACCACTACCGGTCGTGGGGGTACCCTTTGAACGAGTGGGGATCGACATTGTCGGACCAATGGAACCCCAGACAGCATCAGGGCACAAGTTTATACTGGTGGTGGTGGACCACGCCACTAGGTATCCTGAAGTCATTCCACTTAGGACCACTACAGCACCTGTGGTGGCACGGGCCCTACTTGGAGTGTTCTCCAGAGTGGGCTTCCCTAAGGAGGTCGTCTCAGACAGAGGTGCAAACTTCATGTCGGGATATCTGACTGCAATGTGGAAGGAGTGTGGTGTCAACACAAGTTCACCACACCCTATCACCCACAATGCAATGGGCTTGTTGAGAGATTCAACAGGACCCTAAAAGGGATGATTCACGGACTACCTGAAAAGCTTCGGCGGAGATGGGATGTCCTGATACCCTGCCTCTTGTTCGCCTACAGAGAGGTCCCGCAGAAGGGGGTTGGCTACAGCCCTTTTGAGCATCTGTTCGGACATCCTGTAAGGGGACCCCTTTGTTTGGTAAAGGAAGGATGGGAGAGACCTCTCAGAAAGCCGGCATCGAACATTGTGGACTAGGTACTCGGTCTCCGCTCGCGGATGGCGGAGTACATGGAAAAGGCGTCTAAAAACCTTGAGGCGAGCCAAGAATTACAGAAAGCTTGACACGACCAAAAGGCTGTCTTGACTGTGTACCAGCCTGGACAGAAGGTGTGGGTGCTGGAGCCAGTGGCCCCAGCAGCACTCAAAGACAAATGGTCTGGGCCCCACACGATCATTGAGCAAAAGGGAGAGGTCACCTACTTGGTAGACCTGGGAACTCCCCGGAGCCCCCACAGGGTGCTCCATGTAAATAGGCTCAAGGCATATGTTGACAGGGAGGGCATGGGCTTGCTCATGGCCACAGATGAGGGACAGGAGGAGGAGAGTGACCCTCTCCCGGACCTGCTCTCTCAGAACCCTGACGATGGGTCAGTAGAGGGTTTTGTCTTTTGTGGCAGCCTCTCTGGACATCAACAAAAGGATTGTAAACAGGTTCTTCAATCCTTTCGACATATGTTCTCTCTGACGCCCAGTCAGACCAATTGGTGTACCCATGAGGTCGATACTGGGGACAGTCTGCCCGTAAAGAGTAAAATCTATCGGCAACCTGATCATGTCATTGACTGCATCAAGACGGAGGTGCAGAAAATGTTGGAGCTGGGAGTCATTGAACCCTCGGACAGCCCCTGAGCTAGTCCCGTAGTTCTCGTGCCGAAACCTCACACCCAGGGCGGTAAGAAAGAGATGAGATTTTGCGTGGACTACAGAGGTCTCAATGCAGTCACTAAGACTGACGCCCACCCAATACCAAGAGCAGACTAACTTATCAACCGGTTGGCCTCGGCCAGCTACTTAAGTACGTTTGACCTGACAGCTGGGTATTGGCAAATCAGGTTAGCTGAGGAGGCCAAACCCAAAACAGCATTTTCTACCCCGGGTGGGCATTATCAGTTCGTGGTAATGCCCTTTGGTTTGAAAAATGCACCTGCCACCTTCCAAAGGCTGGTGAATCGAGTTCTCACTGGGTTGGACGACTTCTGCGCGGCGTATCTGGACGATATCGCTGTCTTTAGCTCCACCTGGGAGGATCACCTGGTCCACCTGAGGAAAGTGTTAGAGGCCCTGCAAAAGGCAGGCCTCACTATCAAGGCCACTAAGTGCCAGATAGGGCAGACACAGGTTGTATACCTGGGCCACCTTGTGGGTGGAGGCCAGGTTCAACCATTGGAGAGCAAAATACAGGCCATCCAGGACTGGGCTCCTCCAACCACCCAGACTCAGGTTCGAGCTTTCTTGGGCCTGACTGGTTATTACCGGAAATTTGTCAGGAATTATGGATCCATTGTGACCCCGCTAAACGACCTGACAAGTAAAAAGATGCCAAAAAAAGTTCAGTGGACAGCAAGCTGTCAGAAGGCATTCGATGACCTAAAGCAGGCCATGTGCACAGCGCCTATTCTAAAGAGTCCAGACTACTCCAGACCATTCATTGTCCAAACAGACGCTTCGGAGCTGGGTGTGGGAGCTGTTCTATCTCAACTGAATTTTGATGGTCATGACCAGCCCATAGCTTTTATTAGCAGGAGGCTGACCCCCAGAGAGAAGAATTGGTCAGCTATTGAGAGGGAGGCCTTTGCTGTGGTTTGGGCCCTGAAGAAGCTGAGGCCATACTTGTTTGGCACTCACTTCAAGATTCAGACCGACCATAAGCCCCTCTTGTGGCTAAATCAAATGAAGGGTGAAAACCCCAAACTACTTAGGTGGTCCATTTCCCTACAGGGGATGGACTTCACAGTGGAGCATAGACCTGGCACTGATCATGGCAATGCAGATGGGCTCTCCAGGTATTTCCACTTAGAGCAAGAAGACTCACCTGGTCAAGGTTAGCTTATTGTCCCAAAGTTTGGGGGGGGGTCATGTAGGAGAGTAGGGTCTGCAATCCTATGATCACCCAGATTTTTTGCTTTTGCTTCATTGGTTTACGACTTTCCCTGGCTGTGGGCCTGCCAATCAGACCCACAGCCTAGCTGTTCTCTCTCGAAATTAACACACATGTACATTAGGTGCATCCACCAATTGGAACTGGGCCGCCTTGTCAGTCCCTGTCTCAGCATACCACAGGTATCCAGGGCATCGGTGTACCCAGGGCCTACCAGGGGCTGCAGCATGTATTATGCCACCCCTGGATGGCCGCCCAAATCTGACACAACTGGCTGCACGACAGCGGGGGCAAAGTGGTGTAATCACCCGTTGCTGTAGGTGTAGTATTCCTACACCTAACCCTAAAATGGACGCATGGATTCCTATCAGTCACTCCTATGGCAGGCCTTATCAATCCTGAAGGCAGAGTGCAGGGAATCATGTGGGACGGTGCTCTGGCGCGAGCTGAGCCCGTCGACGGCTTGCGGAACCAAGTCCTAATAGCCGTTCCATGGTGACGCGGGCCAACTACTTTTAAATGCATTATAATCCTTGCGGTTATGTGCTAACTTTGGCATCGCATCACCTACACATGTCGAGTAAGGTGTCATACGAATTGGAATACGAACCCCTCACCAGTTCTGGCGACGGGGTTAGCATTCCTCCCTTTTAGAGGGGCACGACATGGAAGTAACCTTGAACCCCGGTTAAAGTTGACTCAAGCCTCAGCATCACAAAATGGATGCTGCCACCAGACACAAGTCTGACCTCCTGCTGCTGGGAGACCTTCCAGCGAGGGGAGCTTGGACAAAGGGTTTCCTGTCGAGGGCGGTGTTAGCACCATCCCAGACAGGGTTTGTGTATCCCAGGTAGGCAGGGCTGAAAGGAAGGTGATTGCAAGTGGCACCCCGGTGCTCACTGTGCATAGCCCGGCTCAAACCAGTTTCGGGGGCCCACCAGCCCCTGAGCTGGGGCAAAGCCGGACAAAGGATAGGGGTGTAACCACCCCCCTCCTGGCTCCACCCATAGGTAGGACCTGGTCACGGGCCAGCCCCTTTTCTTAGAATAAAGGTAGGAGCGAGTCCCCTTCCCAAATTGGATAATTCTGAATCTTGAACTACTTTCCACGAAAGGAACTCTTGACTATTTCTGAAGACTCTCCCTTGTGGCTAAGGAGTAGCCACCCTGCACCAGCAGGCACCACCTAAGCGCTTGCGGTTTGCTGTAAGTCTCTCCTACGGATCAAGACTGCCCAGCTCGACGAGATCCGAGTTCCCTGCCATCTCTGACCTTTTACCTACCTCATCAGCCCAGCTGAGAGTCGTAGGTGTGACGAGACCTGCGGGACCGGCCATCTTCAGAACCTGCACGACGCTTATCTAGCACCCTCCTGGTCCACTCCAAACGCCATCTTGACTCCACCGCGTGGGTTTGCCACTGCCAAGATCCGCTGCCCCATTCCTGGGCCCAGCATCATCGACAGCAGACACCTTCGTGGGACAGCTCGCCCTCCATCCTGGTCGCCGCCGCGCCTCCTGGTCCGAGGAACAGCCGAGTCCGACGTCATCCACTCACCTGGTCGAGGTGACTTCAGCCGGTACCCTCCTGGTGCCCACACGATCGCTGGCTAGCGGTTGAGAACTGAGTCCCCTCTGCTTTCAGGTTTCCTTCATCACCGATCCAGGCTTGGATCTCGCTGAACATCGACACTGGTCGCCTGCCAGCAACTCTTCTTTCAGGCTCCTGAGACTACAACGAGGACTTCCGACATCTTGCCGAACCGTCCACAGCCGCAGCCTCTGGGCTAGGTAACTCAAGCATTTCGGTGCTCCATCGCAGGTTCGCTTTACAAGTGTCCAGTTCCTTTTTCGTTTAGTCCCACTGATCGGATCACTCCGGAATCAGTAACTTTAGACTTTCTAACCTCTCCCCTTCCACTTGCAGTGTAGTGGTTTCGTGCCCTCAGGCATTTGTGTAAATTGTGCAACCAGAAGTATTTTCCTAAGAGTTTTGTATTGTGCTTAGCTCCCTGACTCATAAAGAGCCAGGGTAGTCTTGTTATAAATAAATATCCTTTATTTTCATAACAACTTGTGTGGTGTCCTTTCACTTGGTGTTCAAGGGGTATATGTGATGGTAAACAGCTGGCTTAACACGCCCTCTAGAGTTTAGCCTAAGACTGCTCGTATCCACGCTACTAGGATAGCTGGTCTATAAGGTTGACTTACAACCAATCATCAATAAGGGTCGTTTGGAATGATACACAGTGATCACTAGAATAGTGAGCACTACATATCAGGCCAACTTCTCACATTGGTGAGCAGCGGTTGGGATTTGAGCTTGCTGTTGTTTTACCACACACGTATCCTAAGAATATCGAAGTGAAAGATCACATAAGTACCCAGGTACATATAACTTAACTTAGAATACTCTGAGTTCTACTGAACCGGCTGTTGTAGTGTAACAGGGCTTAGCACACCCTGACTACAACTCTTAGCAAGGGATCAGTAGGTAAACACATTGTGTAGGTAGGTGCATCACTTACACCTCACTAGAAAAGCATGTCGGTCCACGGAGAGTCTTCGGAGACTCCCTTAGTGGTCAGTGACCCTCCACAGGTCGTGTCACGATATGCAGCTCTTAGCTTCAAGGAGATGAGACAGCTGTGTGCCTCCAGGAAGCTAAACCAGGGTTCTAACCCTACCATCGCAATTCTGATAGGTCTCTTAGAGGCGTACGATGCTAGGAGGTCCTCTAACACAGGTCCCCCCAGTGCTGATGGGAACATGCCTCCCTTAGAGGGAACCCTCGGTGACCCCGACCTCGACCTCCACACAGAGGAGGAGGACGAGGAGGAGTTATCAGAAGACGAGGCAGACAAAGGTCCAGTGGTAGTCAGCAGGCTTACAAGGACCAACTTAAGCAGGCATGAGAATGGAACTGGGGGAGCCCCGGGCCCACGCTCAAGCAGGCCTAACCTTGGGAACGGACGAGTTAGGTCTCTCTCCAGAGGCTCTGGCAGATCGGTTCATACACATGTCTCTCAGGCATCTTCTCAGAGAGGAATGACGTCCCCTCAGAGAAGGGAGCATGAAGCGAAGATGAGGGAAGTCAATCTGAGGATCGAGCGGGAAGAACTTGCCCTCGCCAAAGAAAGACTGGCCCTGGCCCGAGAGCAGAAGTTAAGTGGGTTAGATCCCACTGGTGGCAGCATTCTCAATAGAGAGAAAGACAGGGGTATAGACACTAGACACCTGAGTAAAATAGTGCCCCCCTTTAAACAAGGGGACGACATCCACAAGTGGATAACTGCCTTGGAGAGGGCCTGCACTGTCCAGTGCGTCCCCCCAAGTCAGTGGGCAGCTATACTGTGGCTTTCCTTTGAAGGTAAAGGAAGGGACAAGCTCCTCACTACTAGAGCTGAGGATGCTAACAACTACCAAGTCCTGAAGAACACACTGATTGATGGGTTCGGCTTAACCACGGAACAGTACCGGGTGCTGTTCCGGGACACCCAGAAAATTCAGTCTCAGGATTGGACTGACTTTGTCGATTGTGCCACTAAGGCTTTGGAAGGCTGGTTGCTGGGTAGCAAGGTTACTGATTACACAGGATTGTACAATCTTATCATGCGAGAACAGATTTTAAACAACTGTCAGAACCAATTGTTGCATCAGCACCTTGTCGACTCGGATCTGACCTCTCCCCAAGAATTGGGAAAGAAGGCAGACAGATGGGTCAGAACAAGGGTCAAGCAGAACCAGAACCAGGGTGGTCAGAAGAAAGCAGACCAGAAGGGTAGTAACAAGAACGAACAAAATGACCAGAAGTCTTCGACAGGTCCCCAACAAACCAAAGAGGGTGGGGGTCAGGCTTCACAGAAGAAGAAGACTCAAGAAGGCCAGTCAAAAAGGTGGTGCCAATACTGTAAAAGTAAGACTCACTGGTTTAGTGAGTGCACCAAGAAAGGAGGGCAAACTCCTACCACTGCAGCCCCTAAGGCACCTGCACCCCCTAGTACAGTCAGCAGTGGTAGTGCGCCTCCCAAGGCATTAGTTGGGTTAACCTTGGGAACCGAGGGAAGTGACGACTTAGTCGGCACGCTCACTCAGGCCGTCCTTGTCTGTACAGGGGATATGGATATGTCCCCTGATGCCAGTCCCAATACTTTGGGCAAATACAGGCAGACGCCTTTGATTAATGGAAAAGTGGCTCAGGCCTACAGGGACACTTGTGCCAGTGTCACCATGGTGACGCCTAACTTTGTGGACCCTGGACAGATCATGCTAGGTACCAGTTACCTAGTGACCAATGCCAGCAACGTCACTACCAATCACAGTATGGCAGTTGTTGATTTCTCCTGGGGAGGGGTCAGTGGCCCGAAAAAGGTTGTGGTTAGTTCAGACCTCCCCGTAGAATGTCTGTTGGGCAATGATTTGGAAACGTCACAATGGTCAGAAGTGGAGCAGAGGACTCACATGGAAATGTTAGGCTTGCCAGCACATGTCCTTGCTGTGACCAGGTCACAGGCCAAAAGATGCCCCACTGAACAGGTGCTGGATCCTGGAAGAACGGACCAGCCACCTTCCAAGAAGAGGAGCAGTAAGGGTAAGGCTTCGCCTTCCCCCTTGCCCCAGGTCGTGGATCAAATCTCTGAGGAGGCTGACCTTAAAGAACTGAGGGAAACTGAGCCGAAAGAGCTTGAACCTGGTCAGGTTGAGTTCCTGGGCTCAGGGGGACCCTCCAGGGAAGACCTGGGGAAGGCACAGTTAGACTGCCCCTCCCTTGAACCCCTCAGACAGCAGGCTGCTGCTGAGGCTGCAGGGAATGCCACAGGTACCCACAAAGTGTACTGGGACGATGGACTCCTGTACTCCGAGGCAAGAGACCCCAAACCTGGTGCGACCAGGAGGCTGGTCATCCCCTTGTCTCTGAGAGGTTTCCTTCTTACCTTGGCCCACGAGATTCCCCTTGCAGGTCACTTAGGCCAGAATAAGACTTGGGACAGAATTGTTCCACACTTTCACTGGCCCCACATGTCCGAAGATACGAAGGAGTTTTGCCGCTCCTGTGTCACTTGCCAAGCCAGTGGTAAGTCAGGTGGCACGACAAAGGCCCCCCTCATACCACTACCGGTCGTGGGGGTACCCTTTGAACGAGTGGGGATCGACATTGTCGGACCAATGGAACCCCAGACAGCATCAGGGCACAAGTTTATACTGGTGGTGGTGGACCACGCCACTAGGTATCCTGAAGTCATTCCACTTAGGACCACTACAGCACCTGTGGTGGCACGGGCCCTACTTGGAGTGTTCTCCAGAGTGGGCTTCCCTAAGGAGGTCGTCTCAGACAGAGGTGCAAACTTCATGTCGGGATATCTGACTGCAATGTGGAAGGAGTGTGGTGTCAACACAAGTTCACCACACCCTATCACCCACAATGCAATGGGCTTGTTGAGAGATTCAACAGGACCCTAAAAGGGATGATTCACGGACTACCTGAAAAGCTTCGGCGGAGATGGGATGTCCTGATACCCTGCCTCTTGTTCGCCTACAGAGAGGTCCCGCAGAAGGGGGTTGGCTACAGCCCTTTTGAGCATCTGTTCGGACATCCTGTAAGGGGACCCCTTTGTTTGGTAAAGGAAGGATGGGAGAGACCTCTCAGAAAGCCGGCATCGAACATTGTGGACTAGGTACTCGGTCTCCGCTCGCGGATGGCGGAGTACATGGAAAAGGCGTCTAAAAACCTTGAGGCGAGCCAAGAATTACAGAAAGCTTGACACGACCAAAAGGCTGTCTTGACTGTGTACCAGCCTGGACAGAAGGTGTGGGTGCTGGAGCCAGTGGCCCCAGCAGCACTCAAAGACAAATGGTCTGGGCCCCACACGATCATTGAGCAAAAGGGAGAGGTCACCTACTTGGTAGACCTGGGAACTCCCCGGAGCCCCCACAGGGTGCTCCATGTAAATAGGCTCAAGGCATATGTTGACAGGGAGGGCATGGGCTTGCTCATGGCCACAGATGAGGGACAGGAGGAGGAGAGTGACCCTCTCCCGGACCTGCTCTCTCAGAACCCTGACGATGGGTCAGTAGAGGGTTTTGTCTTTTGTGGCAGCCTCTCTGGACATCAACAAAAGGATTGTAAACAGGTTCTTCAATCCTTTCGACATATGTTCTCTCTGACGCCCAGTCAGACCAATTGGTGTACCCATGAGGTCGATACTGGGGACAGTCTGCCCGTAAAGAGTAAAATCTATCGGCAACCTGATCATGTCATTGACTGCATCAAGACGGAGGTGCAGAAAATGTTGGAGCTGGGAGTCATTGAACCCTCGGACAGCCCCTGAGCTAGTCCCGTAGTTCTCGTGCCGAAACCTCACACCCAGGGCGGTAAGAAAGAGATGAGATTTTGCGTGGACTACAGAGGTCTCAATGCAGTCACTAAGACTGACGCCCACCCAATACCAAGAGCAGACTAACTTATCGACCGGTTGGCCTCGGCCAGCTACTTAAGTACGTTTGACCTGACAGCTGGGTATTGGCAAATCAGGTTAGCTGAGGAGGCCAAACCCAAAACAGCATTTTCTACCCCGGGTGGGCATTATCAGTTCGTGGTAATGCCCTTTGGTTTGAAAAATGCACCTGCCACCTTCCAAAGGCTGGTGAATCGAGTTCTCACTGGGTTGGACGACTTCTGCGCGGCGTATCTGGACGATATCGCTGTCTTTAGCTCCACCTGGGAGGATCACCTGGTCCACCTGAGGAAAGTGTTAGAGGCCCTGCAAAAGGCAGGCCTCACTATCAAGGCCACTAAGTGCCAGATAGGGCAGACACAGGTTGTATACCTGGGCCACCTTGTGGGTGGAGGCCAGGTTCAACCATTGGAGAGCAAAATACAGGCCATCCAGGACTGGGCTCCTCCAACCACCCAGACTCAGGTTCGAGCTTTCTTGGGCCTGACTGGTTATTACCGGAAATTTGTCAGGAATTATGGATCCATTGTGACCCCGCTAAACGACCTGACAAGTAAAAAGATGCCAAAAAAAGTTCAGTGGACAGCAAGCTGTCAGAAGGCATTCGATGACCTAAAGCAGGCCATGTGCACAGCGCCTATTCTAAAGAGTCCAGACTACTCCAGACCATTCATTGTCCAAACAGACGCTTCGGAGCTGGGTGTGGGAGCTGTTCTATCTCAACTGAATTTTGATGGTCATGACCAGCCCATAGCTTTTATTAGCAGGAGGCTGACCCCCAGAGAGAAGAATTGGTCAGCTATTGAGAGGGAGGCCTTTGCTGTGGTTTGGGCCCTGAAGAAGCTGAGGCCATACTTGTTTGGCACTCACTTCAAGATTCAGACCGACCATAAGCCCCTCTTGTGGCTAAATCAAATGAAGGGTGAAAACCCCAAACTACTTAGGTGGTCCATTTCCCTACAGGGGATGGACTTCACAGTGGAGCATAGACCTGGCACTGATCATGGCAATGCAGATGGGCTCTCCAGGTATTTCCACTTAGAGCAAGAAGACTCACCTGGTCAAGGTTAGCTTATTGTCCCAAAGTTTGGGGGGGGGTCATGTAGGAGAGTAGGGTCTGCAATCCTATGATCACCCAGATTTTTTGCTTTTGCTTCATTGGTTTACGACTTTCCCTGGCTGTGGGCCTGCCAATCAGACCCACAGCCTAGCTGTTCTCTCTCGAAATTAACACACATGTACATTAGGTGCATCCACCAATTGGAACTGGGCCGCCTTGTCAGTCCCTGTCTCAGCATACCACAGGTATCCAGGGCATCGGTGTACCCAGGGCCTACCAGGGGCTGCAGCATGTATTATGCCACCCCTGGATGGCCGCCCAAATCTGACACAACTGGCTGCACGACAGCGGGGGCAAAGTGGTGTAATCACCCGTTGCTGTAGGTGTAGTATTCCTACACCTAACCCTAAAATGGACGCATGGATTCCTATCAGTCACTCCTATGGCAGGCCTTATCAATCCTGAAGGCAGAGTGCAGGGAATCATGTGGGACGGTGCTCTGGCGCGAGCTGAGCCCGTCGACGGCTTGCGGAACCAAGTCCTAATAGCCGTTCCATGGTGACGCGGGCCAACTACTTTTAAATGCATTATAATCCTTGCGGTTATGTGCTAACTTTGGCATCGCATCACCTACACATGTCGAGTAAGGTGTCATACGAATTGGAATACGAACCCCTCACCAGTTCTGGCGACGGGGTTAGCATTCCTCCCTTTTAGAGGGGCACGACATGGAAGTAACCTTGAACCCCGGTTAAAGTTGACTCAAGCCTCAGCATCACAAAATGGATGCTGCCACCAGACACAAGTCTGACCTCCTGCTGCTGGGAGACCTTCCAGCGAGGGGAGCTTGGACAAAGGGTTTCCTGTCGAGGGCGGTGTTAGCACCATCCCAGACAGGGTTTGTGTATCCCAGGTAGGCAGGGCTGAAAGGAAGGTGATTGCAAGTGGCACCCCGGTGCTCACTGTGCATAGCCCGGCTCAAACCAGTTTCGGGGGCCCACCAGCCCCTGAGCTGGGGCGAAGCCGGACAAAGGATAGGGGTGTAACCACCCCCCCTCCTGGCTCCACCCATAGGTAGGACCTGGTCACGGGCCAGCCCCTTTTCTTAGAATAAAGGTAGGAGCGAGTCCCCTTCCCAAATTGGATAATTCTGAATCTTGAACTACTTTCCACGAAAGGAACTCTTGACTATTTCTGAAGACTCTCCCTTGTGGCTAAGGAGTAGCCACCCTGCACCAGCAGGCACCACCTAAGCGCTTGCGGTTTGCTGTAAGTCTCTCCTACGGATCAAGACTGCCCAGCTCGACGAGATCCGAGTTCCCTGCCATCTCTGACCTTTTACCTACCTCATCAGCCCAGCTGAGAGTCGTAGGTGTGACGAGACCTGCGGGACCGGCCATCTTCAGAACCTGCACGACGCTTATCTAGCACGCCCACCGAGGGACCCTCGAGTGAGTGCACCTAGGGTTTGAGAAGCCCTAACCCCGAGCAGCTCCAGCACCGAAGTCTGCCTCCCCAGCATCCACGAGATCTGCTTGGGGGCCCTTCCGCTCCTTGCTGTTCACCGCGTTGTTCGACCGCTTGCCGACCGGCTTGTGGCCCTCTTCACGACGCACCACGATTGTTTCATCACTAGTCTGGTTGCTCCAGACTGGCTCTTGCTCCCCTTCCACAGAGGAGTACCACGGACCCTCCTGGTCCACTCCAGACGCCATCTTGACTCCACCGCGTGGGTTTGCCACTGCCAAGATCCGCTGCCCCATTCCTGGGCCCAGCATCATCGACAGCAGACACCTTCGTGGGACAGCTCGCCCTCCATCCTGGTCGCCGCCGCGCCTCCTGGTCCGAGGAACAGCCGAGTCCGACGTCATCCACTCACCTGGTCGAGGTGACTTCAGCCGGTACCCTCCTGGTGCCCACACGATCGCTGGCTAGCGGTTGAGAACTGAGTCCCCTCTGCTTTCAGGTTTCCTTCATCACCGATCCAGGCTTGGATCTCGCTGAACATCGACACTGGTCGCCTGCCAGCAACTCTTCTTTCAGGCTCCTGAGACTACAACGAGGACTTCCGACATCTTGCCGAACCGTCCACAGCCGCAGCCTCTGGGCTAGGTAACTCGAGCATTTCGGTGCTCTATCGCAGGTTCGCTTTACAAGTGTCCAGTTCCTTTTTCGTTTAGTCCCACTGATCGGATCACTCCGGAATCAGTAACTTTAGACTTTCTAACCTCTCCCCTTCCACTTGCAGTGTAGTGGTTTCGTGCCCTCGGGCATTTGTGCAACCAGAAGTATTTTCCTAAGAGTTTTGTATTGTGCTTAGCTCCCTGACTCATAAAGAGCCAGGGTAGTCTTGTTATAAATAAATATCCTTTATTTTCATAACAACTTGTGTGGTGTCCTTTCACTTGGTGTTCAAGGGGTATATGTGATGGTAAACAGCTGGCTTAACACGCCTTCTAGAGTTTAGCCTAAGACTGCTCATATCCATGCTACTAGGATAGCTGGTCTATAAGGTTGACTTACAACCAATCATCAATAAGGGTTGTTTGGAATGATACACAGTGATCACTAGAATAGTGAGCACTACATATCAGGCCAACTTCTCACAGTGGGGATTGAGGAGAACGTGTTACGACGCCTGATCCTTCCACAGTGGTATAGACATTGAAGCCGTGCATGTGCACTTACTCCAACTCCACTGCTGAGAGCTGGCTGCACGTCGCACGAGGGCGCCTGCAGCTGAGCTAGCTTTTCCTGGCTTTGCGTGTCACTGTGATACGAACACCCTTAGTGAGAATTGAGTTTTCTGCATCTAGACGTGTTCAGTGACACCCGAACTAGGAGTGTAAATCTTTTGATGAATTTTGCGTGTCACGGTGATGCGCACACCTTGCCAGTGTATTTCCTTTTCTATGCATCAGGAGTTTCACGACGCGTACATGAGGCAGGTGCATTGGAATTAAACATTCTTCAAGTTAGCGTGTCACGGTGATACGCACACCTTTAGATAATTTACCTACATTATTTCTTGGCCACAATTCTTCTCATGGCCCAATTTTGCTTGTTTCGGTGATACGCACACCTAATTTCCTGCTACCTGTCTATACTAGGCACTTCAACGCCATACTACTGTGTGCATGCACCCTATATCCTTTTTTAGGTCTCGCAGACTTGCGTTGCAGTGCATGCGCGCTGCTCGCTCTGCGAGATCTCTTGTGATGAAGGGCATTTCAGAAGGGGACTTGAATCCCCGCCCCTCATTTCCATTGGCTGGCGTCACCGTTTATGCTAAACGGTGGTCTGCCATTGGAAATGAGCTCTTTGGATTGCCTCCCTTTCGCGTTTTGGGACGGCCCCTCCGGACTGGATGGCTTGGTTTATGTCTGTCATGAAGCACTTACTTATCTTCACGAGGCGTGTTGTATAAACAAGCCGTGATCGAGTCCAGATGAATCGTCCCAAAAGGAGGCAGGGCTGCAGGCAGGCACAACGCGCATTCACTTTATAATTGAATTGCGTGGTGACATTGGTTAATTATGTTGCCGCACGAGTTTCACTTTTGCGTGCGCTTGTTATTTCCATTGCAGGGCTTGACCGAAGGCCAAGTACAAAATGTTGTGTTTTTGAAATACTCCTGCTTTGGACATTTTGGGCTCACTGACGTCGAAAGCAACAAAATTTGTGCCCACTATAGTTTACATCTTTAAAAGTTGCTTTAGCCGCTTTCAGAAGAGTAAGTGAGCTTCAAGCTTTGTCAATTGATGAACCTTTATGCAAGTACACAAGGACTGTTATGTTGCGCACTCGCCCTTGTTTTCTGTCAAAATTAGTGTCACTGTTTAATGCATACCAGCCCGTTGTATTGCCTTCTTTTTTCCCTCTGTGACATTTCTGGTGGAAATAGCTGTACACACTTTAGATTCCCAAAGGGCCATCATGTACTGTGTTGGCCGTACTCAGATAATTACGGAAACCGTTATTTGTTGCTTCTCCAGTATTTGGGGTGTCTTTCATAGATTCACATGCTTAAATATTCCCCGTCGTCGAAGTGGGAGTCCCACGGTATATAAAAAGCATTAAGTGTCATGTATATACATAGACATACATAACCACATAATAGCATATACATATCCAAATAAACTTTATATACATTTCAGAACTAACATATCAAGTGAAAATACCATAGGATAGTATTGACACATAGGAAAGCATTGAGAAAAAGAATCACTTTACTGACATATCAATGTCGTTTTATAGTCCAAACTCCAGCCAATCAGGCGCAAGCACCCTCTAGAACCTTCTCCTCAGAGGCTCAGGTCCTTAGATTTTCTACCGCACGTCGTGTGAAGGGAGTCTCCCTGAGCTCTGCTCAGTTCTTTGCTCTTGTTTGAGTTTTTCTCATCATGTCTTCAAGTAAGAAGTCTCTTTTCCGTCCCTGTTCAACTTGTGGGAAGTTAAGGCTCTTTTCAGAGGACCCTCATGACAAATGTATTTATTGTCTTTACCCTGACCATAAGGTGGCCAACTGTAAGATCTGTAGAACCTTCTCACAAAAGACTTTGAAGGACAGGGAGGGTCGCCTTTTATTATGGCTTAAAAAATTAAAGGATACAGATAACCCCCTTTCTGAGGTGGAGAGTGTAGCCTCTATTCGAACAGGAGTCTCCTCTAAGCGTGGTAGTGTTCAGGACTTGCCGTCTCCCTTTCTGAAAAAGAAGAGACTTCATCTGGAGGAAGTGCCTACTGGCCAAGTCTGTTACCACGCCAGCGCCCCCGAGACTTAGCTCTCAGGCGTCTCTGACTCCGTCAGCGCATGTTTCCAGTCAAAAACGCGCTAAACCGTCGACGGCCCCTCCGTCGACGAAATCTGCCACTTCATCAACCTCGTCGACGAGGGTGACGACGGTGTCGAGCAGATTTCCCTCTTCGTCGACGACGTCTTCGTCGGCGTCTTCACCGTCGACAGTGGTGTGTGTTTCCCTGAAGACCATTTCGTCGACGATTCCGCTATCTTCTTCGTCGACGAATAGAAAGTTGGCACTTCCGTCGACGTCTAAGGCTTCGGCGACGATAATCAAAAAGAAGAAGTCATCGCCGTCGACGCTCTCAGCATCGTCGACGATGGCGTCGTCGACAGCGGGCTCGTCGTCGACGACAGTCTCGTCGACACGGGCTTCGTCGTCGGCACCCTCGTCGACGGCATCGACGGCAGCCTCGTCGACAGCGACGGCGGCTTTCTCGTCGACGGTGGCTTTCTCGACGACGACTTCATCGACGGCGACTTCGTCGACGATAATCTCGACGACGGAGGTGTCAAATTTTGCAACGATGCCTTTGGTGCCAATTTCTACATCAGCGCCAGTATCGGTGGACACCTCCTTGTTGCAGCGGCGCCAGGCTGCGCTGGACTCTATTATGCTGCCACCAGTCACTCGGCCATCTCATCAGCTATTCCCCACGGGTGCTGAGGAGGTTTCGGACTCTGATGACGATGTTCAGTCCTCTTTTCGAGATGCTCGTAGTCCTTCTGAGCTTCACATAAAATGCCAAGATTTCGAAGAGGATGATTATGCGCAAGACTATTATTGTCAGGATCAGGAGCAACATCCCCCTGCACAAATTCCCATGGCGCAGCTTGCGTTGTCGCTCATTTCCAACCTTCAATTCATGTTGGAAGATTATAATCGGCGGTTTCCAGCTTCGTCTCATAGCTCTCCACGTGAGACGCCATCGGCTGTTCCGTCTACCCCTGTGATGCCAACAATGCCGACACCATCCACACCTGCATTGGTTCCTCCGGCAACAGAGGAGGTGGGGGACAATCTGGATACTGAGGAGGGAGAGCTTCCTGATGACGACTCTATGGCGGACTGGGATGACTATCAGGTCAATTCGCCAGCATCCCCTCCAACATCGCCAATTAATTCACCACCTGTCGACATATCAGGATTCCATCAACTGATGGACAGGGCAGCTCAACGCTTTCATCTTCCCATGATGGTTAGGGAGGAGGACTGCTTCCTGTACGACTTCAAGTCACAGCCGCAGAAGCAGGTACGAGCCGTGCCTATAATTGACTTTATCTGGAACGAGGGCATTAAACTGATGAAAACGCCTAACTCCATCCCGGCTGTCCTCCCGCGACTGGAGAAAAAGTACAAGGCCCCGGACTCTTCCTCAGCTTGCTTAGTGTCCCAGCCTAAGCCAGACTCGGTCATCACCCAGGCGGCGCAACGTCGCTCCAAAAATCCATCGTCTCCACTCTCGTCACCTCCGGACCGTGACGGCCGCCGCCTGGATGCCATTGGCAAGAAGTTC